>NC_135237.1:51474214-52146714 GCF_051348905.1 Ranitomeya variabilis | reverse complement strand
ACTCGGGCTGGCTAGTAGCTGTAAATCATTCAACTGCGGCGATAAACTAAATCTCCAAACACTAACAAATACTCGGAGATCACCCGAACGTGCTCTGGAAAACCCAAGCTAGTATTCTCGCTCATCACTAGTATTGAGGCAATGGGAATGCATGGCAATCGCAGGCATAACTGTGGTGATGAGTCAAAGTCCGGCATTATTGTGAATGGAGTCAGCAGGTGGAGCAGGAGCTCCCGTAAAGTACCTCAATAGACTGTTGGTGCTTATGATGTTCCATGAACTGTGTGGTAACCCACGGCAACTGGTCAGAAGAGGACCAGCGTGTTTAGTTGCCGCAGACTAATGATGCAAAACTTATTGTGATGTCCTGTCAGTGTATAATGGACT
Source organism: Ranitomeya variabilis (assembly GCF_051348905.1). Taxonomy (NCBI): domain Eukaryota; kingdom Metazoa; phylum Chordata; class Amphibia; order Anura; family Dendrobatidae; genus Ranitomeya; species Ranitomeya variabilis. Next base: position 52,146,327 of record NC_135237.1, on the reverse strand, counting down.
ATTCATGATATGGTTTATGAGTCTTTAATAAAAGAAATAGACTGTTTAAGTGAAAAAAAAGTGCCCGTGTGCATTTATCCCGTTGCCAAGCGAGTATTTCCCTACCCGTTAGTGAGCACTATCTCACAGCACTTATCCGAACCTATTCAATGAACCCTATATCTTAATTATCCAGACAACTATTTCAGTAGGCCCAGGGACATGAGTAAGGCTATGTGCACACGTTGCGGATTTTGCTGCGGATCCGCAGCGGTTTTGACGCTGCGGATCTGCAGCTGTTTTCCATGAGTTTACAGAACCATGTAAACCTATGGAAAACAAAATCCGCAGTGCACATGCTGTGGAAAAAAAACGCGCGGAAACGTAACGTTATTTATTCCGCAGCATGTCAATTCTTTGTTCGGATTCCGCAGCTGTTTACACCTGCTCCATAATAGGAATCCGCAGGTGTAAAACCGCAGGTGAAATCCGCACAAAAACCGCCCAAAAATTGCGGTAAAACCGCGGTAATTCTGCAGTGCGGTTTACCTGTGGATTTACCAAAATTAGTCTGGAAAAATCCGCAGGACTTTCCGCAACGTGTGCACGTAGCCTTAGAGTTCATGTGAGAATGACTGACCCTTATTGTCACTGATTTAATGGTCAAGGGCTGCCATTTGTTGACTGGCTGCCGATTAGCTATTGTATCTGTCCTTGTATTGCCGTTTTAGTATTGTTCTAATATTATTGGGAAACAAAGGCATATTGTTTGATTGTTTGTTATGACCCATTCGTGCTCTGCAATATGAAGGACGATCTATGCATGTTGTTTGAACACTCCAGGAGTGAGGGGTGGCCCCCTGCCACCTCCCCTCAAGCCTGTGGTGAAATGCCTAAATGAAAAGTTGTGACCTATAAAAAGGAGGATCTGCCTGTGTTCAGTGAGACTGAGGAACAGAGAGAGAGACAGCCAGAGCTCCTGCCAAGACTTCCAAACATCCAGGGGACCTTACAAGACTGCCGCAAATACATCATGGCTCCATCACGAGGGACACGGATCTATCATTCTACAGGAAACAACCTAGTGGACCGCAGTCCCAGTTGGAAGAATACAGATCTGCTCCATTGACACGTTTAGAGAAAGCCAGGATTGGGACCCGTTGGCCGCTTGGCTACACGGAGATATTCAGAGAAGCCAGCTTGTGACCCTCAGGTCAACTGGCCTTGTACCTGAATGGACTACTCTTCCTACGCTTGTCGTTACCTCCTCTCTGTGTGCGTGCCACAGGTGGGGTAGTTGACCCTGGGAGCTCTGAAGCAATAGCTGCCATTATCCCAGCAAGTCAGCGGAAGGGTGAGACTCTAATGTGCACCATCTTGGGGTATTTTGCTGGGACTGTTCTACGTGTTACCTGCCTGTTTTGTGGTTCAATAAAGCATTGCCACACTCTTATCCTCCCCCTGTGTTGTCCGAGTAGCGTTATGCCCAAGTTAAAAGGAGAGAGGGTGTTTGGCGAGACGATCCCTGGATCATGCTGTTTCAGCTAGCGGACAGGGGGGTCTGCTGACCCCTCGTGTCGCCACACAACTTTAGAGTTGAGCGAATTTTTCAAAATTCGTTTCTAATTACGATTGGCGGCAAATATTGTTTTTGCAATATTCGAACGTCATTGGAGTAGAAATGACCGAATATGTTCAGAACCGATCATCAAACAAATTCGGCACGAATAGGGTAACAGCATGGCACGAATATAGCAAATTCAGATTCGATCGATTCTTAACATATTCACTCTACTCTTAGTTTCTCTCTTCCCCAGCTATAAGTAATCCCACATGTTCAATTTGTGGGTGATATCTCCCCTCTTCGGAGAGGTCTTATGGATTTTATTTTTTCTTTACAACATCTCTCTGGACCTTCTAATCACAAGAGGTGCCGAAGAGGTCAATAGGTTTATGGAACTCAGATTTAGCCACCAGACCAGGGTCCTGTGAATCTATATGCTCATCTCCAGACAAGATCATAGCAAGCAATGGAGTTCTTTAGTAACTGACAGATGTATAATCAACAAAGACCCCAAAGTTTCAAAAGGGAGAAAAGATGAAAAAAATTAAATTTACACACTGTTTATTTACGCCACAAAAATAAATCAAATCCACAGATTTTGTTTATGTACAGTATTCTCTCTGACATATTTAAGGGGTTGTCCAGGCTTGGGGCTCTCTAGTCTTTAGTAATTCAGATTGCAGATTTGTGAACCCTCACATTTGCATAGTTTCGGGCACATTCTGACTAGACTTGTTTGGACTCACTCAATTGACATATTGAGGGAGGCTGCGCATGTCTAGTTGTCACGTGACTACATGCATACTATTCACATACTTGCAGTCATGCGCCCACCACTCCCAGCAAATCCTGACCGTGTTCACACTGCGAGCTGCGTGGATTCACAAGTCTGAGAGCGATTGCAGACTTGTGCCCCAAGCCTGGACAGAACCCTTAAAGACGCCATAGAAAGAATAAGAATACTCTATATAAGCACGATCTGTTTTATGGAAATCATACTTGTACCTGGCTGGGGGAAAAAAAACCAAAGTTTCCAAATAAAGCAATCACCGGATTTTACCGCAGATGAATGAAAATTGCGAAAGAGTCATGGGTAAAAATAATTAACCTCTCTTTCATATTGGAATATTGCCCAAAAAATTTTCACCCCTTAACATGAATAGCCATAGCCATGATCAACCCATTTCCTGCAGATTCTGTTAGGCATAGGCCACACTGATATTAACGGCAACATCTCACTCACCCTAAACAAAAGCCTCTTTGCAGCGACACTAAGTTTTGCTCTTTCGTCCACCTTTGCTTCCTCTGTGGAGAAAATAAAGTCAATACGTTCACTACCACTGTGCATATAAGTACTAAATACACTGGAAAATACTCTGAGGCTAATATAACAAAGCAAAAAAGCGGTTTTGTCAAAAAATTCACAAAAATTAACTTTTACAAAAAGGATAAAGAAAAAAATATTACATTGTGAGACAGATCAAGGAACCATCACCTGTATATTATATTATTATTATTTATGACCTATGAATGGCACTTTTCCATCCAAGTCAAAAGAAAATTTGGTAACCTTAAGCATTTTATAAGATGGAAATTGATTGGTAAAAATGTGCCACTGTTTGTCATCCATTTAGCAGACATGTCATGAGCTTTCAGTAACTGACAGCCTCTACATAGATGGTAATGCAGCCCATGTTGATGGCCTAAGAGAATCATCAGTCACCCAGAGATTATAACGGCATCCTTTACACGGATACATCATGGGGAATATTTATCAAGGCCTTTGTGCCAGTTTTTTTGGCATGTAAGTCACACATTTTTGCTGCATGTCATTCTTTCTGCAAAAATTTGCTAATTTTATGCCACTTTATAAAACTGGATGTAATCTAGGCTTAGTTTGTGACACTTAAGGTTTGCACCAAATTTATAAGCTGAAACTTAAAAAAAAACTTTAAAAATATTCTCTCAAAAGGTGGAATAAAATGTGGGGAATTGTCTCATAGGGTTATAGCTAAAGATTCACCAAAATCACATAACATGCAACACTTTGCAAAAACTTGATGCAAATAATGGCAACGCAACCACAAGAAAAATGGACTTCAGTCTTCTGGTAGAATTCATCATGAGCTCTTTTGATCTGCTAAAAGGAACATATTACTCTAGAAGTGAAGGACTTCATCGTTGGGTATCATAGCCTCAAAGCCAGTCTAGACACTCTGTGCAACCATGACGTGACCAAACATTTCATTGCACCTTCCCACCTACTTTCTTTTCCCCCCTTTTTCTCCACCCCTTCTCTTTTTTCATTGACAGCTCAGGCTTACTAGAGCAAGAGAAAGGAAGAAATAGATGGAAAACATGCAGGAGGAAAGGTGCACTTAAATGTTTGGCCCCGCCATAATGCACTGAGCACTTGTTATTGGTTTGAACAGCTATTCTGTTCCTACAGAGTCGCTTTAAAAGGAGCTGGAGAAGATAAAAATAAAAGTAAATGGTGTTTTCAAGGCTGGTGGCAGGTCCACCGACCTAAACTTCACAACATCATGTGGGTCAGGATACCCGAAGCTCATTTGTCCATCCGAGTATACAGATGCATGAAACCGACCTAAGAGGCAATGCTTGATCTTTTTTTGTCCAACTGCAAACAAGGAAGATGGGGGGAGGCTTCTGCTGCAGCTAGTTGTCATACAGCCAGCCACAATTGTAAGGAAAGGAAATGGAGGGCAGGGGTGGACGATCTCTAAAAAGTTTTCTTTGCACATGTCTCAGTTTTAATTGTGATATAATAAAATAGGACAAAAAGAAAAAAAAAAAAGAAGATTAAGGGCTAAAAAGACAAAATGGGAACAACCCCACAGTATCGATGTATACTCGCCTTCAGGTGTCTGCATTGGCTGAGAAGGATTAAACGTTGTCCTGTGGAAGATCGAGCAATCATTAGTCTGCTTTATTTCAAAGCACCATTTTTTTTTATCATGTAAAACACATGCAAAATGTGAATAAATCCATTTCACAGCAAGTTAACAAAAACACAGAAGTGGAATAATTGGAATAAGTATTATAAGGTTTTATATTTTTCCATGAGATGTCAATGCACACAAAACTGAAGCTTCAAATATTATAAAATAAAAAGTACATGGGATTGAAAAGCAAGTAAAGCCGTTTTTAATTTGAGTCTCAGGCTTAAAATGCCAAGCAAAATAAAAACTAACAAAGCTTGATCCATTGGGCTGCTGCCTAAAACACACGGTCATGCCAGTGAAACACGGTCACGATTGTACAGTCTCCGGCTGGTCATTCCCGTACCTATCTGTTTCTTTCCGTTCAGATGAAGTTACTGGTTGGGTTCTAAATCTTTCAGAAGTCTTTCTATTGTCACCAGGAGAGATATAGAGTCTCGGCCTTCGCGGGCCCCTTTCCCGCTCATTGGCGGCGGCACCAAGATCAACGCTTGATGCTGGCATTTCAGCCTTGGGTTCACTTTGTAATCAAGAGGAAGGTTATTAGAAAAAGAAAAGGGAGAGAGAGAGAAAAAAAATGATAATGATAGTCAAAGTAAAGAGCACGGCAAACACTTCAAAATGTCAAAAACATGCAAGAGGACAGACAAAAGCATTCCACAAGGGAGTTACGTTCTGAGTGAGTACTCCGGTCATCAAACAAGTGAATCTAATAACATTGTGCGGTAAGTTGAGGACGTGCAGGGGTCACACACTATTAATGGAGGGGGAAAAAAAAATGTATAAACATCACCCACGGGTCTGTTTTGCTGGAATTTGCAGTCTCCAAAAATGCACTTCTAAGCTGGGCCACAGACACCTTGGTGTTTACCGTTCCAGCTTCTCCATTGGCAATGTGGGGATCTCCTTCAGTGCCCAAAAATACCATCTCTTTCTGTACTTCAGATTCTTTTATTGAAATTGCTTCTGATTTTGGCATGCCAGAGTCGGACAATGAGCGCACAAGCATTTTATGCTTCATAGTTGAAACCTCCTTGGGTTGTGCAAGTGGTCTGTAGGGTTGACTGGTTAATCCACTCTGCAGATACATGATGGCTTCGGCTCTCCCCGAGCAGTCATTTGCCTTGTTCTGGGGTAGGACATTTTGTGACATGTATGGAAGTGTGTCCTTAGGAGGTGGCACCTCTCTACTTTTTTGCTTGTCCGCATAGGAAGATCTAAATCTTGGATTTTCCTCAAAAGAGTCATGAAGCTTACCATTACTAGTCACTTTGTAGGGCTCAAGTGTATTTGTCAGTCCTTGATAAATTTGCCGAGATTTATCAGCATTCCCCTCATTGACTGCCAGTGGATTTCTTAGTGAGGTAGTGAAGGCAGACACCATGACGCTATCCGACTTCGTACGTGAAATAATCTTGGGTGTATGAACAACATTGGCTGGTTGGATGTAGCCATGGATGGGTTGCTGGCTTGGGGATGGCTGCTTATATACTCTATCAAATGCAGAGTTCTCGGATTGAAATGGCTTATAGTAGACCGGGGCTGCATGATGCTTCTTTTGGGTAGAGGTCTCTATGTCAAATTTTTGACTCCCATGTATGTTCTCATCTCGCACCAGTCTCTCTCTAACTTTAACTCTTTAAAAAAGAAAATTAATTAGAATCCCAAAAGTAAATGTAACTTAATTGAAATTGTTGTAAATTGTTACTTAAATGTAAAGAATTAGTATCATGATCACAAAAGAAAATAAGAACCTTGCATCAAGGAGAGAAACAGAATAATAAAAGCAAAGAGAAGCAAATTGAAAATGCATTACAAAAGACAACAAATACAGAGAGCTTTGAGGTTGGACAGATGAGTCAATCAACTGGATATACTATGTATTTCACATAAAGGTCACTCTGGGTAAAAGGGTGAAGAAAAACAAGTTACGAAATACATTTTCTTTAAATTTGAGTGCCGATACACCTCCACCCTCACCCAGAATTTACCTACGGTACTTTCTCGAATAGCAACCCACAGATCAACAGTAAATTCCCGCTTGTCCCTTCTGTCTGATCTTCTATGGTTATGACAAGCGGCATTAGAGGACAGTAAGTAGCTAAACGTTCACTATAGACGTGTATTGAATGACAAAAAATTATGCAAATTGTTTCATACTATTAAAATATGCAATTTTACTCGCACTGCAATCTCTCTTTATAGGGGTGAGAGTGAGGGGGCGTAGATGTTAATCAGCCGATGAACAGTTGGGAAGTTGTAGCCACCCAATCCTCGCAACAGGAAATGTGTTACCAGATGGTGGCCAACTTAATTGACCGAGCTGTGCATGGAATGCATAGGCAGGTCGTGTCCAGAGAAGCAGCAGGATCAGTGGTTTCTTGGAAGCTCTTCCTTATTGTTGGTAAGTGTCCAAGTTGGTAATAATATAGATTATTGGAAAGTAACGGTCTCCTGCGCTGCTGGTGTATATCCAATCAAGGAGTCAACTCAAACAAGTAGTCAGTGTGGTTTACCTTCAACGCGTTTCGAACTAATCCAACTTTGTCAGAAAAACCATAGAGGATAGTCACAATCTCTGTGGTTCTCCTTGGATTACTTCGAAATGCAAAGAAAATTAACTGCACTGTTACCACCAATGTTTGATTTGGCTCCTGGATGAACACCAGCAACACAGGAGACCAGTTACTTTAAAATAATCCATAATACTACGTTGGATTATCCAACCAAATCAGGTGGTAACCAAACTTATCCGGATAACACCCTATTGCGCTTATCTTGTTCCTCCTCAGCCATTTCTTAAGGTCCATAAAAAAGCATATGAAAAAAAATGTAGCCTTGGAGAGAAAAGGCATTTAAATGGTTGTTCCACTACATGGATTGATGACCCAGCTCTGAGATACATCATCAATATCAGATCAGTGGAGATGACGGTTAGCTGTTTTCTGAAACAACCGGATGAATGGCACAGCTCTGTCAACTGCATAGTGGATGGAGGTGGTAAATTCGGCTCTGTCCAGCTCCGCAATGGCTTAGATCTGGCAACCACTGGTAGAGAACAGTTCCACAGTGGAGGTTGCCGAGTCTTCATCTCCCACCAATTGAATACTGACGACCTGTTCTGGAGATCGTCCATTAATAACATTGTAGAGGAGCAATGACTCAGAATGACTAATAAAGTACAACTTTATACTTTTATACCTTCCCTAACTCCACCCTTCTCTGGTCTATGAAACCAGAGTGGTCAATCTCTGTATAGAGGGAAAACAAGCAGGTGGGGAGGAGTATTTAAGGGATTGACTCCACCATGAAGCACTGAGTGGTGGGACTTAGTTTGAAAAGTCATTTTATGCTGGCAGAGTCCCTTTATGGTCTACAAACCGAATGAACAAGAATAGATAACTCTTGCTTCACAGGTGCGACCTGAGGTCTTTGGGTCATAAAACCTTTAGCTCCCGAATTGTCATCCTAGCCAGGTATGGTCAGGAAATACTTGTAACTATTACCAGGGTCCTTCTACAATACATTTTTCTGCAATAATTCACAACATGTCATGCATTTCAGGCATATTCATAGCATCTTTTCCACACGCAGTCTTTATTTTGCCCGTAATCCACTTTTCTGGTGCACACAAAAAAAAAACAAAAAACAAATTTTAGTGCACACTATTCTCCCCCCCCCCTGCAAAAACTTATTGCTCATCACCTCTACTGTCACTTTTCCAAATTGTTCCAATAGGATTTCTATCAGTTACATTGGCGTGTATTACTGGTGACTTTACATTACTGCATCTCATAGCAGAAGTCGGTTTTAATTTTCTGGATTTAATTTTAATCTCTTCATATAGTAGACATCTCGTATACTTTCCCTAAACTGAATTGGTGTAGAGCAAAGAACAATATTTTATCGCAGACTTTAAAGTAAAATCTAATTTCAACACTTTTTACAACAGAAAAAAAAAAATGTTTGGAATTAAGAAAATGGCCTAAGTGCATGAAACAGTACTAAATAAAAAATGACTATTAAACAACCGATAAATCCTCCATTACTTCAATGGTCCCATATCATTCATGTGAATGCTGCGGTCAATCATTGGCCTCGAGGATCACATGCCATACATGCAAACATTACAGCTGAAGCCAGTGATTGGATGCAGCTGTCAAATGATTGATGTACGCAACATCACCACTGAAGAACTGGCGGGAGGACCACAATGGCCGGCAGGAGCTTTAGAGGTGGAGCAGTTTACCAAACACTAGTCACTGGACACTTTTGCATAGAATACTGTAGTCCGTGACATTATTTCACGCTTTTTCGTGGGGTATAAACTGTGAACCTGTTTGAGAGAGGCCAAAAACAATGTCCTTTTAGCCTTGTCAGCTACTCAAGCCCCATGACTTAAAGACCAAAAGTGTCATGTGAACCTTGAATTAGATAAGAAAAGTTTGAATACTGAAAAAATGGAAAAGTCTAAAGACACAAATAAGATTGTCCTCAATCTCATGTTTGGATAATCTGTACGGCAGACATTTTATATTTGTTAACCTTCTTAAAATTTAAAGAAGCACTCCCATCAAAAATCTTATTTTAAATCTATTTTAATCATATTATATAGCACTGTGTACTTACAATTGCTCATTTTGCCTTTCTACCCAGATAATTCTCTTTTCTTTGCTCTATGTAGAAAAAGGAAGTCTCTTATCCCAGCAATTATCATTCCCCTCTTCAACTCCTTACCTAGCTTACCTCCCCCTCTGCCAGGGACTTTTGCAGAGACTTATGACTCCTACAGGGAAAACAGACCTCCTGTTTTTACATAGAGCTTAGAAGGATTCAGTTTGTCAGTTTTTAATCACATGTAATAGACCTAATGGAAAAAGAAGAATTATCTGGGTAGAAAGACAAATGAGCAATTGTAAGTACACAGTGCTCTATAATATGATGACTGAAATATGTTAATGGGATAGAAATTTTGATGGGAGGAGTGCTTCTTTAAGGTTCCCATAGACTGACTAAAGTCAGTTGAATCACCCAATATCGTGGGTTCAGCAGAAGGTCAAATGTGTATGAGGGCCGACTGGTAGGAGAGATGGTGATCAGGCATTTCCAATTTCGGACTGCTGTTCGCATTTTTCTCCTGGAGATAAGCCAGCCGACATGTCAGTCTGCGGCTTTAAACACAAAAGCGCTCCTGTGCTCCTTATGAGAGTTGGCCGAGATGGCTGTCAGACGAACGATCGGAAGAAGCATAGTTTGGCCATGTTCTTTCATTGCCATCACTGAATCTCATCTCATTTCCCTTTGGGGAAGCTCTGGTTGACCTAGAGCCACCCAACACTCATTAATTAATCCAGTTGTGTAACCTTGAGATCTCATATGACCCTCCTACAAAACTTCCAACTGCAGGTGGTGTAGAGTAAGTGTCAAGAAGGACCTGTTGGTTATTGGTATCTATGCCTTAACTAGCTGAAATTAAAAATGTAGACTTGGGTCACCACACTTTAGTAATAAAGGTGAATTTTCAAAAAAGATACAAGAAGAATGTAAAGAAAAATGTACAAATCAATAAAAGTCAGCAGATTTCTCCTCACTAAACCAATGACCGCACTGGGCAGTAGACTTCCTGGTGCTCGTTTCCTGACCCTCAGACTTAGAATTAGCGATTAGCTGCTCGTCCCGGCAAAATAGGAATTAGAGAGACAAGGGCAGCTTTTGAAGAGCAATGATGAGAGCATGGAGAGTCATTTTTAAGAATATTTTCAGATGTGGACAATCCATTTAAGTCTACGACCTGTTGGTGTCATTTGGTGGGTATGTGCACATGGCGTCTAATTGGAGCAGAAACTGAAAGGAAACCCTCCTCAAAAACTGGGAGTTTCTGCTCCAAAAACAGTGTCCACGTAGACGTTAAGTGGGGAAAAATGTGCCGATTGGACCTCTTTAAATCTCCACAACATTCTCCATTAATGTAATTGAATGAAAGGGTTACAATTTTATTAGCCAATTATGTAAACTAATAAATTAGGCTATGCTTTTTATTTTTTAGTTTACTTGGTAGCCAATTAGTTGTGCAATACACTTGTGGCAGAGAAAACAAACAGGTGCATATGTGATGCCACGGGGCCATTCCAGTTCTGTGGTTAAGGGATGAATGTGGTTACATATGGGTTTGGTTAAAATTTGGGAAAGGAACAACCGAATTAAAATATGTAAGAATTAGCCACAAAACCACAAGCACTGGTACCTGGAGGGCCAGCTGATGAGAGACGCTGTGTCCCCATCGGAATCTTTCTGAAGGAACCACTTTGGTTTCTGCTTTCCTGCACTTCTGCATAAAAGAGATCACCTTAAAAGACTCTCATATCCCGCACATTGCACGGCGATTATATAGCACGCGGCTAACTATCAAGTCATAAAAAGCAGTGGAGCAGGTGGTGTAAAATGGAAACTACAGCATTTGTTGGCAAGAGATCTCGGCCGAAAGCTGTGTAAAACAGATAACTTTCCCCATTTTCCGTTTTGGTGCTGAAGAGTTTTGGAAAGGAAGAAGCCTTCCCATTTATCACAGGAAACAAATGTACAGACACAGACAAAAACAAAGACCGAGAAAATTGGAAAAACTAAGCCCTGATGTTCCCCATTCAAGCAGATCGCTGGATCTATTGTAGTCTTAACCCCAAGTCTTAAAAAGGTCTCTAGAATAGGATACAGGATATAGATCACACCCTCCGGGACGAGAATTTTCTAAGATAAAAATATATATTTGTTGATAGACAATTCGGAAGGGTTTTGTGCCAGAATCGCCCCTTTAGAAAATTCTCGTCCCAAAGGGTACGGTATGTTATAAAGGGGCGATTGTGGCACAAAACAATTCCGCATTGTCTATCACCATTCTGATTGAAGAACCCAACATTCAGGAACTGCTCATTCAAAAATAAACGATTGCAGAGAACAACTGCACAGATAAAAGGCAAAATATAATTTTTAAATATGCTTTCGATATAAGGGAATAAGGTTGAAGGTGGGGGGTCCTGTCGTAAATCGACCTCTTTGATTAGGACTAGAGAGGCACCGCAAATTAACACCTGATGACAAATAGTCCTGCTCGCTGTTCATTTACTGGAGACCTCAGATGTCAAAAGGGCTGCCCAATTCTAAGACCTATAATAAAATGTACAATACTTGTCAGATAAAGGGGGCAAAGCCCCAAATGTGGCAAGGATTGCAGATATCCTACACTCATCCGATAAGGTCCAACAAACTAAACTAAGTACCGTAGTTTGCAAAGTTGTTTGTGAAGGTCTACAACATGATTATTGTGGTCACTTGTCATTTTCTGACTATTTTCCCCAGTCAAACCTTTTTGGGTCCAAAAAAAATTTTTTAGAATCCTTCATGAATAATTATTTTTCCTTGGCAAGTGCCAAGCAGTGGTCCAAACTTGACAATAGCAGGAAGTTCTCCAGGCGAAAGAGTGAAGTTCTAAGATAGCTGGCATCTGGCATTGCAAGTAAAAGTTTTAGAAATTCGCTTTTCAAAAAATCTAAAAGGAAAGGAGAAGAGTCCAGGAATGGAACTAGGATTCCACTGGTTTAGGGACACACAAAGTAGCCAAACATCACATGGCCGTGCAAGCCACTAGGGTTTTCTAATAGATTGGCTTGTATGGCCATGTGTTTAATGGCCACATTGCAGTTACCTAGTGTGTCCGTGCCGTAAAGGGCATCTGTCAGTAGGATCGACTCATATGGGCTGTTTATATGGACATGTAGGTCATAGAAAGTTCAATAGAATGATATCTTCATATCTGCGATCCGATGTCTTATTCTCTAGAAATCCATGTTTTTCTTATTGTATAAATGAGCCATTAAGATCTATGAGCCGGACATAGATCTCCCTGAGAATCTGCCTCCAGAGATTATTGTAAATGAAAGGGACAGGTACCAGTGTGAAACATGATCTATAGGTCTAACCCCTTTCATTTACAATAAGCTCTGGAGGCAGATTCATGGGGGGATCTATGTCAGGCTCATAGATCTTAATAGACCATTTACATATTAAGAAAAATGTTAATTTCTCTGGAATAAGACAATGGATCGCAGATGTTAAGGTATCATTTCTATGACCTACCGGTATATGCCCATATAGACTGCTTAGGAGGGTTGATCCTCCTAACAGATTACTTTTCCAACATTACCCCTGTGCATTTAGAAAAAAAAAAAAAAAAAAAAAAAACTTTTGGCTAGTAGGAAAGATCTGGTTCATTATTAAATGAATGACCATCTACTATATAATTGTCTAAGGGTCACTTCCGTCTGTCTGTCCTTCTGTCTGTCGCGGTTATTCGTTTGCTGATTGGTCTCGCCAGCTGCCTGTCATGGCTGCCGCGACCAATCAGCGACGCGCACAGTCCGGAAGAAAATGGCAGCTCCTTACTCCCCGCACTCACTGCCCGGCGCCCACATACACCCCTCCGCTCACCGCTCACACAGGGTTAATGCCGGCGGTAACGGACCGCGTTATGCCGTGGGTAACGCACTCCGTTACCGATGCTATTAACCCTGTGTGACCAAGTTTTTTACTATTGACGCAGCCTATGCAGCGCCAATAGTAAAAACATCTGTTAAAATAATTTAAAAAATAAAAAATGATTATATACTCCCCTACGCCGCCTTTCCCGCTCCTCGCGATGCAACCGGCACGTTCCGTTGGCACGGATGGTCTGGCAGAAGGACCTGCCATGACGTCACGGTCATGTGACCGCGACGTCATCACAGGCCCTGCGCAAGCAGGCTGGGACAGGAAGACGACAGGCGACAGAACTACAAGTATGGTGAGTATGTTAGAACTACAAGGGGCCCTTGGATCGGAAGGGGAGTATGTTTATTTTTTATTTTTTAACCTGTGACATACGTGGCTGGGCAATATACTATGTGGCTGGGCAATATACTACGCGGCTCTGTGCTGTATACTACATCACTGTGCAATATACTGCGTGGCTCTGTGCAATATACTACATCACTGGGCAATATACTACATGGCTGGGCTATATACTACGTGGCTGGGCAATATACTACTTGGCTCTGTGCTGTATACTACGTAACTGGGCAATATACTACATCACTGGGCAATATACTACGTCACTGGGCAATATACTACGTCACTGGGCAATATACTACGTCACTGGGCAATATACTACGTCACTGGGCAATATACTACGTCACTGGGCAATATACTACGTGGCTCTGTGCTGTATACTACGTAACTGGGCAATATACTACGTGGCTCTGTGCTGTATAATACGGCACTGGGCAATATACTACATCGCTGGGCAATATACTACGTGGCTCTGTGCTGTATACTACGGCACTGGGCAATATACTACATCGCTGGGCAATATACTACGTGGCTCTGTGCTGTATACTACGTCACTGGGCAATATACTACGTCACTGGGCAATATACTACGTGGGCTGTGCTATATACTACGTGGACATGCATATTCTAGAATACCCGATGAGTTAGAATCGGGCCACCATCTAGTGAATGATAAAGGCCAATTTTATGCAGCCAGATAGGAGCATATCATGGCCTCTGCTCTACCTGTAATGACATTAATCTGGAGCAGCGGCGGCCAGCTGCATATTAGGTAATCGCATCGTGGTCTCTGGGCTTCTCGCTGTTAGATGTAACGTGACCTGTTTGTACGAGGAGGCCCGGATCACACAGTGGTGGTTGGCTTGGAAGAGGCAGCGTACGGTGAGGATTTATAACGCTTTGAGCTTTTCCAAGGTTTGGAGAGGTAGTTTAGTGTCCAATAAACATTGGAAGTCTCAGATTTCTCTTAAATGAAATATGCAAAAAAAAAATCTCTTCCCACGCAAGAGTCATTAGCAAACACACATCTTAGTTTCCATAGATATTAGGCTACAAAAACAACCAATGATCTGAAAAGTTCACAATTCAGACCATAAAAAAATAAAGATCTTGAACTTTCAAGGCGTTGTCCGCTTTGCCTGTTAAACGTGAGCCCCACCTATACAGTAGGCTGGTTTCAAGAGCTTTCTGCTGCTTGGGCCACCAGTGATCAGCACAAGTTCTTATTTAAAGGAGTATTCCTATCTACAAGATCTTACCCCAACATGTAGTAGGTGTAGTAATAATATTAGCAATAGAAATAAAGTATAGTTCTACTGATAAGCTATTGCTTACTCCTTGTGCACGCCATTGCAGTAGGTTAGGTATTTCTGCTTACGACCACTCAGCGACAGTTAGTTGTTAGCGGCTGTAACCTTGGATACCTAAGCTACTGCATTGCCCTGCACATGGGTTAAGAGCCATAGTGAATCAGAAGAACTATACCACATTTCTAATTGGAGGTATTTGCTATATTTACAGCTACTACATATTGGTATAGGAGCTCGGAGATGAAATAGCCCTTTAAGTTAATGGGTAAAAATACAAAAGCGAATTAGAAAAGCTCTTAAGCGCTTTTAGTTCTGAGTTTTGGGTAACAAGAAGAACTGAATGGTAGTCATCATCCTAATGGAGACAATCAGGTCCTTTAAATATTGGAAACTGAAAGACCCTCAGGGCATGATTAACATCCTCCATACAAAACACTTCATTGTGGGACCGCTGGCACGAGGTACATGTGCGCAAATTCTCTGGCGGCCCAAACATGAAGGGGGATAGTACGATGGAGGTCGATTAACGGGAGTGTGAGGATCGTAGCACTAGGCTAGAGAAAGAAGGGCTCCACTGGACTAGTCTGGGTTCATTTACATATGCCATGCTGCAAAATAAAAAATAAAAAATGTGTTTAAAAAAACAAAACAAAACAAATTGGCCAATTTTCACCCTGGTGCTTGCTTTTTTGGAAGACTCCTACTTCCCGGCCTTGCTAAAGAGTTTTCAGCAGCCTCTATCAGAGGCAGAATTACAATGCCAATAGGTGATGTCTCCTGATTCTCCTCCTCCTCCATTTACAATAACTTTTGCACACACTCATCAAATGCTTTAATACTAAAAGATAAGGGTCGGCGTCTGTTCATTGTGGCTAATGTACATGTATTGTTTCCTGAAACAGGAAGCTAGTGGCTAAACATTCCCCAGTGGACAGTGTGAATTAATCAAGATTACTAATTTCTAACATTTTGTAATAAGAAAAAAAAAAAATAGTCAAAATACAAAAATTAAACAGCTTATTTTCTCATTATTGCTTTCTGGTAATGCAGAATTCGTTAAAATGGCATATGAAAATAGGTTTACCCTGTTAACGTGTACTCACATTTCACCAGAAAAACATCTGTGCCGTCATTTTTGTACTAATAGTTACGAGACTGATCAAATGCTAATCAGTTTTTCTCGAATGTGGAGAATAAAATAATGCAGTCTGTCCATGAAAATCAGACTGCACTCAGATGTCATCCGATTGTCTGATGCAAATTTTTTTTAAACATTTTTATTTTATTTTTTTATTTATTTTTAAGTACCACTCGGTCCGAAAAGAAAAAAAACAGTCCAATATTATTCAATGAGGCAGTGCGATCTGATATTTTCATGTATCGTACTCCGTGCTCGTGCAGACCGCCATAGTTTTGGTCTAAAAAGGTAAGCCTATGAGTTGGGTAAAGATGCAGACTTCAGCTTTTGTGAGCCTATAACTCAGATTTTCCGGCAGAGCCATCCATAGGTCCCTAGACCGGCTTGGACTGGCCCATAGGAGAATAGGGCAATCGTCCGGTGGGCCCCTGTGTAAGAGTGGGCCATCACCCTCTTATATGAGCAGTGCTTGACAGCACAATATACTTGAATCCCTACGTACAGACATAGAAGACCCAAGACAACGAGGCGCAGCTCCATTTCTTTGGCCAATTAGTGGGGGTCTCATTGTAGGACTGTCCTAATTGATCATAATTATTTGCTATTATTGAAATGTTAAAAGTTTTCTAAAATGACGGGGCATCCTCCCTCTGGTGTCCTGTCTATGCAGCATCTTGGCATTTTCTTTGTGGATACCATCCTAAATTCTCACGGAGCGACACCGCGGAATAAAAAGGCAAAGGGGAAACAGCGAGGATCTCTCTTATTTCAGCAACATCTGTTTTCCGTTAAAATACCATCTGACAACCACTCGCTAAATATTAACATGTGGGATTTTGTTTTACTCCTCAGTCATTCTGACCTGGCCACATGTAATATATAAGAGCGCGGAGATCCCAAGATACACAAATTAAACAATTAACTTAGGAAACTTAGAGGGGGGGGGGGGGGGGGGGGGAAGAGGGGTAAAACGATTTTCTTTATTTAAGGCTCTGCGTTGTCCAGAGAGCGTAAGGGCCTCAAGGCCGAGCAAATGATACACCGAGGGATCGTAAATACACAAATAACTTCTATCCCATAGGCTACGTACAATTATATACGATCGATGGGTATATGAGCCTTTAAAAAAAAAAAATCCTACATCCTGAACTACAGGAGCGTTGCGAACACTTCCATACACAGCTGTGAAATAACCCTCATCTTCACCGACCTCCTACACCCCGCTATGGACTAAGAGCAGCCGAACCCGACGTTATAAATGCCTGGAGATAACATCTGTATAAACACTTCTGATGTCATCACATCAATGCTTACAATGAAAGATTGTGCAATATTAGGGTTAGAAAGTCCCAACCCCGAATCGTGGATAAAGGATATTAGACAGTTCACATGAACAAAACAAAACAAAAAATCAGCAAAACAAAAAATAAATTAGAAGCAAACTTATGAAAAACTGATGCCCTTTAACCAACTAATGACTAATGGCTTGTATAGCAAGTCATGAGCAGGTGTCCGTTCCTGCATCATGATATACAGGTCATGACTAAGCTGTCTGACTGCTCCATGCCAGCAGTGGTCACCGACACCTGACCGTCACGGCTAGAGATGCAGGGACCCATTTCATCGGTCCTGGCTCTGATCGCTGTGATCGGTGAGTCAATCTGAACTGAAACATCAGCACTTCCCCGACTGATAACTGCAGGAGCTCAGCGCAGCTGACAGACGAGCTCCTGTGGTAACAGCGTGGAACGGTGCCCGCATCGCCCCTGGCTGATTAACACCACACATGCTGAGATCTGTTGCAACATTTGGAAGGTTGTGAAAGGGAGGAGGATCCCTCTTTCACCCCCATGATTAAATCACAGGGAGCCGATGGTAGTCATGGCACCCAGATGTCAAACAATGACCTCCTGGTGTGCCAGGTATGGTGGCCTGTTAGACCCAGCAATAGGTAGAGTCTAGCAAGCAATCTACCTGTGTGAAAAATAAAAACTCTTGACCTGCTGTTGATTTGTTCATTTTGCCTCCCGAAGATCACAGTAAGGCTTGTCGCATTTATCCTGCGCTCACTCCGGGGTTTCCATGTAAATCTCTGAAATACGTGATTCAAAAGGAATGAGTTGATATAATGAGGCAGATTGAGTCACTGTGGATGCAGTCTTGTCTATGTTCCGGCCGTGCCAGTCTTTTTAGGCGTTAAGTGTTTGGTCACCCACATTTTTGTCAGTTTAAAAGTCAGACACCGCTGAACAGAGGCCAGATGGTGTTCAGAAAAACTCTGCTGCCTCAATATAATGAATGAATCCCTCAGAGGTCTCATTCGATTCACATGTTCTGTAGATTTAGATGGAAACTCCGGATGTAAGTGCTCAGCGTAGCGCACAGGATAAATGTGAACTGATCCAATATGTTTTGCCCCCCAAAATGCCACCAATAAAAGATTCTACTCAACCCACAAATGAGTTCCAGCTCAGGTCCATCATCTGTTTACAGAAATATAGAGGGCTTCCTCATTACAGGTAGCACAAAAAAATCTGGATAAGTTACGTGGCTCCCACCAAAAGAAATCCAGCGTAATCTGTGTTCGCAAATCCAAAAGCCCCGCTCCTCCTAAACCACAGCGTGCCTAAATTGTAGTTAGCGTCCACATGTTTAGCATTTCTGTAGCAATGCAAGCCCGTCTAATTTACGATGCGTGTGTCAAGAAGAACGAGCTGGGCACAATGTAGTGGGCACTACAACGGCAGATTTGCATTTTCACCCTGCAATGTACACTGTGGCTTCTTTCTGCAAAACACCAATGGAGTCAAAATCACCACTGCACCCAACCTCAGCTGATCAGTTGTGGTGCCAGCAGATCTGATATTCATGGCCTATCCATATGTAAAAGTGCCATTTTATCATTCATATAACATATGTAGAGTATATAACGGAGTATTGTTTGGGAAAGTTCCGTATTTACTGAATAGACAGACATTTTGTAGAAGTTGTTCCTAGTTTTCTGTATTTCACTGGAAATTTGGGCTGAAAGGTGGCAGATGAGGTTTAACAATGATAAATGTAAGGTTATACACATGGGAAGAAGGAATCAATATCACCATTACACACTGAACGGGAAACCACTGGGTAAATCTCACATGGAGAAGGACTTGGGGATCCTAGTTAATGATAAACTTACCTGGAGCAGCCAGTGCCAGGCAGCAGCTGCCAAGGCAAACAGGATCATGGGGTGCATTAAAAGAAGTCTGGATACACATGATGAGAGCATTATACTGCCTCTGTACAAATCCCTAGTTAGACCGCACATGGAGTACTGTGTCCAGTTTTGGGCACCGGTGCTCAGGAAGGATATAATGGAACTAGAGAGAGTACAAAGGAGGGCAACAAAATTAATAAAGGGGATGGGAGAACTACAATACCCAGATAGATTAGCGAAATTAGGATTATTTAGTCTAGAAAAAAGACGACTGAGGGGCGATCTAATAACCATGTATAAGTATATAAGGGGACAATACAAATATCTCGCTGAGGATCTGTTAATACCAAGGAAGGTGACGGGCACAAGGGGGCATTCTTTGCGTCTGGAGGAGAGAAGGTTTTTCCACCAACATAGAAGAGGATTCTTTACTGTTAGGGCAGTGAGAATCTGGAATTGCTTGCCTGAGGAGGTGGTGATGGCGAACTCAGTCGAGGGGTTCAAGAGAGGCCTGGATGTCTTCCTGGAGCAGAACAATATTGTATCATACAATTATTAGGTTCTGTAGAAGGACGTAGATCTGGGGATTTATTATGATGGAATATAGGCTGAACTGGATGGACAAATGTCTTTTTTCGGCCTTACTAACTATGTTACTATGTTACTATGTTACTATGTCACTGCTCAAACGACTGGGACACCCCCCACTGATCTGATAATGATGGCTAATCCTAAGGAAAGGTCATCAATCTCAATGTCCCACAACACCTTATTAATGTTGTCTGAACGGGACAACTTAAAAGGAGTCTGTAAAGAACAGGCTCGGCTGCCAATTAATTCTGTGTGTATGGAGGGCCACCCGATATCCCACTGACAGCAGAGGTCAGGGAAAATAAGGACTGGGCATGTTACATTTTAAGCTACCCAATTGCCACCTACCCGCCTATAAGCCAATTGTCTGACACCGCCAGCAGCGGCTTATTTCCTTTTTCCTAATAAAATATACCTGTGTGCTCAGCCTACTCGGCGGAAAGTGTGCATGCAAAATCTGGACTAGATGGATAGGAGCAATCTTATGTGTATGACCAGTTACTTCTGCAATGTTTGCCATCAGTTTGCATGGATTTAAAAAAAGAAATAAATAGCAGATTTCTTTAGTAACAAGACACAATCCGTCATTCTCCAGACAAAATAAAGAAAAAAAAAAAAAAAAAAAAAAAAAAAAAAAAAGTTTGCAACGCTTCTGATGATCAGTTTTCCTACACCAAGGGCATTCTCAACAATCAATACATGTATTTCTATGCACAGAGTGTTGTCTGAGATCAGGACTGTGTTCCTGCAAAATGACTAAGCACGGCATCTTAATCACTGCTCCGACATCAAGAGAAACATTAAAGGGAAGCAATCATCAGAAAATGTTTTAAAGGGAATCAGTCAGCAGTTTTCCCATGTAATCAGAGAGCAGCATGGTGTAGTAACACAGACCCAGATTCCAACAATGTGTCACTTAGTTTACTGGGTGTCGCAGCTGTGATAAGATCACCGTTCTCTGCTGCAGATCTAGAAGAGCTCTTAATGCTGAGCTCTGTATAACCGCGCCCACATCACAGATTGGCTGATTCCTGCGTACACTGTACAGTGACAAATCTGCCAATCAGTGGTGAGGGTGTGGTTGGACTAGGAGGCACAAGATATCTAGTCCTGTAGTGATAATCTCCTGATAAAATACTGATTTTATTAAAACAGCAACACACATCCTCATAAATAACACATTGCTGGAATCAGGATCTTTGCCCCTACAACATACTGAACTCAGATTACATAGGAACAACCTGCTGACTGATTCCCTTTAAATCAAGATGATGTTATGTTTTAAGCTTTTTTTCCCCTTAGTAGAAACTCATGCTTCTCGTTTCATAAAACACATGTGCATGGCCACAATGAACAGGCAGGCTCAGGCCCCATCTTCTGTATTAAAGCATCTAATGAGCATGTGCAAAGGTCACGGAAGAGGGCAGGGGGAACCGGGTCTGCTGTGACATCGCCTATTGTGATAGGTGGATCCTGCGTGATCAGCTGTGTATAGAGCCGTTACCTGTCACTGTAGTCCTGTCTGTTGATAACGGCCCTACTGAAAACATTTCTTTTAAGAATTGCAATCGTGATACTAAAATAGTGATAGGTCTGAGTAAAAAAGTCAAGATTTTTTTTGTTTTTTTAAAATAAAAAGATGGTAATTGAAAAACAAAAACAAAACATACAACCAGACAAATATGTAATTTTCTGTATATATCTTCCCTGCACAGAGAAGCAGTCAGCATGTTACATATGGAAGTAGTGGCACAGCTTTGTAGGTGCTTGTCCGCAAATAAAAATTATACAGTTTATTCAGAGGCCTGATGAGTTAGTAAAGAGAAATTGTGAGTGGATACAATATGCAAATCAGTCTGGAAGTGCACTGGGGGAGTGTCCATGCACTTCTAGCCTGATTGGCATATGGTTCTACACTGGAGTTCTCATGACTGGCATACGGGCTCTCTACGATTTTTCTTAATGGACAAGAACCTACACGTCCATACCCCAGTCACCTCCCAAATGTAGGATCATGCGGAAAGGTTCTTGTCTATCTCTATCTATATGCAAATTGCCTCTTAAGAGAAAAAAGAGGACTTGAACTCTATAGCGCCACCTGTTGGAAGCAGCGATACTACAAGACACAATCAACCCTTTAACGAGTCGTGCAATATGACTTAGATACTGATTTGGTATTTTATCCTATCTATATAAACACCGAACCACGAGTTCACTGATGGATCCTCAGTAGTGATGAGCGAATGTGCTCTGATAAGGTATTATCTGAGCATGCTCGCATACCAAGAGTCTTCGGTGTGCTCAAATAATATGGTCGAGTCCCTGCGGCTGCATGTCTCGCGGCTGTTAAGCAGGCACAACACATGCAAGGATTACCCATTTCTTAGACAATCCCTGCATGTGTTACGGCTGCCGAATAGCTGCGAGGACTCGACCATTTTATTCGAGCACGCCAAAGTCATTCTGTTAGTATAAGAGCATGCTCAGATAACACCTTATCCCTTAACGTTCGCTCATCACTAACTCTCAGTTAAACCTCTCTGCAGGGAGAAAGAGTATCAGAGGCTATAAAAGGCAAAAGGTGCACTTTTTTTTAATGAAAATTACATTGCCCATTTTCAAAAAGGAGGACAACTACTTTAACAAATCTCCTCCACTGAGCACACAATGTATTATCTGCATTTCTATATAGGGCTGCAGCTAAATTAATGGTTTCCTAATTCAAAGTTATGTCAGAACACAAACTAAGAGGTTTCAAAAAATAAAATTAATATTTTTGTAGCTCTGTCAGATTTGTGCCCTTTAAAAATATTCTTCTTCTTCGGGAAGATAAATACTAATTAATACAATCCTAGAAGAAAAAAAAAAAAACTAATAGGCAAATCCATCTTAAAAACCACTTTCCCTTATTAAAAATTATGCATTGTCCCGCATTCTGAAGGTAGCGCCACATTCTATATCAAACGTCATTTCAGCTGCAAAGCAAACAACACGCTATCATATGCAGAATAATCAAACTGAAGGATAAATAAAGTCAAAGGTTTATGGCATAAAATATCAGGGAAATATTAGATCTGGAAATGCTTTCATGAATGAAAAAGCAAAACCTCCAAAAGAATGGAACTATATCCAGGAACATATAAGCTGCACAGAAATAATTTTCAAAATAAAATGTTTGTGTCTTCACTTTCGCCCCTATACTCCTTCACTTCCTACCAACCTCCCTCATCCCTACACCTAGTAATGAACTGGTCATATCTTCCGCCATCCTCCCCATCCATCTCACGTCCTTCCTGAGATCTGTTCCTCAACATACAATCCTCTGTCTCCAAACACAGCCAGCCACCTCATGTCCTCTTTGATCTACTAACACTTTCTCTGCTCCTCACTGACTAATCTCTCCAAATCCTGGCCCTCCTCACCACATCCCCACAGTCACTTCCACCCCCCATCCACAATCTATCACGAATTTCCGCAACCTCCCTAACCTTATACCGATTCACCCAGACCCAGCTCCCCCACTCCCCCTAACAGGAGCTCAATGGAACGCTCACTCTGTCTGCAACAAACTCTCATACATCCATGATCATTTCATCACTAAAAATCTCCTTCCTCAGCATTACCGAAACCTGGGTCAATCTTCTGATGCAGCTTCTCCAGAAGCTGCACTTTCTTATGGTGGATTCCATCTTTCTTACACAACACCCACCCCAGCAGCAAGCATGGTGGAGGAGTTGGTTTTCTCCTGTCATAACTGCTCCTTCACCCAAATTCCACTGCCGCCTTCAGTTATTCTTCCTTCTTTTCAGGTGCACTCTGAGCATTGACTCCCGCTCCAATTGGCTGTATTTACCATCCCCAGCCACCACTTTTTTCGACCACTTTACCACCTGGCTACTACATTTCCTTGCTGATTACATCTCCACTTTCATGATGAGTGACTTCAACATCCCCATTGACACTCCCCACTGAGCTGTCTCTAAGCTTTTCTCTCTCACTTCCTCCTTCAACCTCCCTCAATGGTCTTTACGCAGCCACTCAGAAAAGATGGCCACACACTGGACCCCATCTTCACCCACCTCTGTTCCCTATTTAACCATTCTAACTCACCTCTCCCTCTAACCATAACCTACTCACATTCTCTACTCTCTCCTCTCCAGGTGCATAATTCACACTTCATAAACTTGCACACCCTTGCAGTAAGCTCACACACCTTGATATACACTAACTTTCTGAGTCCCTTTTCGCTTTTGCAGACACTATGCAGATGCTGCTGACGCTTTATACAACACCACAATAGCTGCAGCTCTCTAATCGCTTGCCCCACCTCACATATACCAAAGTTGACTATGAACAGGCAACTGTGGCACACCAGCCTCACCAAAGAACTGAGGGGGGCTTCCAGGGTTGCTGAGTGGAGATGGAAAAGATTCCACTCCAACGAGCACTTCATTGCATTCAAACAATCGCTCAGTACTTTCAAGTCCACACTCACTGCAGCAAAACAAACCTACTTCTCATCTCTCACATCCTCCCTGTCTCACAACCCTAAACAGCTATTCAACACTTTCAATTCTCACCTACACCCCAACACCGCCTCCCTCTGCTCTCTTCTCAGATGAAGACTTTGCCTCATTGTTCAAGCAGAAGATTGATAACAGAGAAAGCTTTAGCCTACATTCCCCACAGTCCCTCTTCCCAACTACTCAGCCTCCAAATCCAGCTTCTCCGTCATTACAAACTATCAACTTTTCTCTCTACTCTCAAGTTCACAGGTGGAGAGATGTGATCTGGACCCAAACCCGTCCCACCTCCTCCCAAGCCTCACCACAATCTTCAGCCCAACCCTAACCCAGCTCTTCAACTTATCACTACCAACTGGTGTCTTCCCCCTTTGATCCAAACATGCCTCGATGATGCTCATCCTCAAAAAAGCCTTCTCTTGACCCATCCTCTGTGCTTTGTTAATGCCCCATATCACTTCTCCCCTATGCCTCAAAACTAATGGAACAATACGTCCATCTTGAACTGTCCTCTCACATCTCCTCCTGCTCACTCTGACTGTTTACAATCTGGCTTCCAACTGCATCATTCCACTCAAACTACCCTGACTAAAGTCACCAATGACCTACTAACTGCAAAATCCAAGCAACCCTACTCTGTTCCTCCACCTCCTGGACCGGTCCTCTGCCTTCGACACAGTGGACCATTCCTTCTTACTACAGATTCTCTCAGCTCTTGGCCTGGCCCCATCTTAGATCTATTCATACATAGTAGACCTAACATTCAGCATCTCCCACTCACACACCACCTCCTCATCTTGCCTCCATCTGTCGGTGTCCCCAAGGTTCAGTGCTAGGACCCCTGCTCTTCTCCATCTACCACCTTCAGCCTGGGACAGCTCAGAGTCAAACAGTTTTCAGAATCCTCTTTGCTGATGACACAGATTCACCTCTGGCCCAACATCACCTCCTTACTAACCAGAATCCCACAATGTCCGCTATTTAAGCTTTCTTCTCTGCTAGATTTTTAAATCTTAACATGATTAAAAACAGAATTCATCATTCCCCCTCCCCAATCTCGTTCAGTTGGATACTGATAATATATTATGGAGGACTACTCTAGGCTGCTTGTTTGGGGCCAAATTGCCAACTTACAAAACCTCCAACACATGTCACTACTAAATGGTGCTAAAAAAAAATAAAAATATAAAAATAGATGTTTTGGAAGATCAACAAGCACTTGATTTTTGCTTACCCTTGCCTGATATCTGTCTGTTGCTGATCTGTAGAGAAGGCCACTGGGGAAGAGGGACGTTTTGGAGAGGTCTGAGATGCACGACGAGGGACCTTGGGTGACTGTGGGGCTTCTCCTAAAATATTTCCAAGGCCATATGAACAAACAGGGGTAGGACCATCAACCTGTGAGACTCCATGGAACTGGTTATTATTTTCCAGGTTTTGTAGAGCATCGCGGATGGGCATGTTTTCATTAATGTCATGATGTTTCACATCTGGGAGACGAGTCTTCCTGCTCTCTGGTCGATACAAGTAGTCGGAAACATTGTCCTTGGAATCGTCATCTTCAAAAATTCCTGACCTCTTCTCGGAGGTTTCACTGTCTTTCCTGTTTCGTGTATACCTGGACTGAAAATCTGGATCTCCCTCTGATTCAAAAGATAGGCCATATTTTTCAGCCAGCTGTCGCCTACGTTCGGCTTTGTATCGAGCTATTCGGTCGGCTTTAGACTCCTGTTCTGGTGTCTCCATGTTTTCCGGAACGTTTGTTGTCTCGGCCTGAAGATCTGCAGGTCTTGGATGGTATCTTAACTTTGAATGTGTTTCTACTGAAGACTCTGAAGTGGCATCATCGTTTGTGTGTCCTGGATGAAGAAAAAAAAAAAAAAACTTGATTAGGATCAGGACTAGATTATAGTGCACAAATTGATCAATTTCCTTTGGGCACCCACCGTGTACAAGTTAGTCTGCAGCTTGGTTACTCGGATTATGTTGGGGAGCAACCCAACTGTACTTCGAGAGTGGGTGAGAACATATACTATGCATATGAGAAGTAAGACAACATGGCCTTTACCTAATATTTTGCCCGGTGATCAGTGTCAACATTAATTCAGCCCTTAAAATAATAGATGCAGTAACAAACATCTGGAACGCCCCACAAAGTTCACCTCCTACCTATATGATGGGTATATGCATCAGTTGCTCGCGTATATCTTGGGGTGTCTTCCTCTAATAGTCTGTTCTGTAACATTGGCGGTGCTTCATTTTCAATGCCTTCCAAACGTCTCGCAATTCTCTCTTTTCTGAAAAAAAGAAAGCACCTTCATAGAAACTCATTTTCTTCCAAGTCTACTGCAAAATTGTGTTCAAGGGCATGGCACGTACCGCTTCATCTCTGCAATTACCCTCCTGTTCGGCTCAAATAGCTTTCTTAACTCTGAAACTAAAGAAAAAGGATGAGGCACTGGAATGTCATCAGAGTGTACAAAATACTACATCTTCAAACCTCATATTAAGAATCGAGATAAAATTTCACTAGTTCTGGATGCACTGACAATAAAGGACTAAAGATCCAAAAGGTATCAATATATATTACCATTCATTTAAAAATCTTCAAGAAAAGTCTGTGTTGTCTGATAGGTGGCTTCTTGCTTTTTTTATTTCTCCAAGCTCAGTAACTCCTGGCCTACAATGCCAATATCCACTGGGGTCAGCATACACAGGACGATCAAATTTCAAAGTAATCAAACTAATCTATTGCAAAATTTGAGCATTAAGTGCAATTGGAAAAAAAATCTTGCAGCTCCAGTTTTAGTGTTGACAAAGACAATAGAGGCTTGAATGCTGCACCTCCATCATTGCTTGGGTTTTCCCTTTAAATAGGTGATAAATACATGGTGGATGGGGGGTAAAATCACTTGGACCCTCACAATCTTGAGAACAGAAGCCTCTGTGTAAAAGGAGAGTAAGTGACCATTAAGATTGGTTAAAAAAAAACAAAACAAAAAAAAACACCCAGGGTAGGTTTATTATAACATTAAGAGATAGAATATCAAAAATAAAAACCAGAAAAGTCACATTGTATAAATTTATTTGCATTTTGCAGTGAGAAATAAGTATTTGATGCTCTACCAACCCATTACGAGTTCTGGCTCCTACAGACTAGTTAGACATTCCTAATCAACTTGTTACTGTACCTGCATTTAAGACAGCTGTCTTACATAATCACTTGTCCACAGACTCAATCAGTCAGACTAACCTCTACAACATGGGCAAGACCAAAGAGCTTCATAAGGATGTCAGGATCATAGATCTGCACAAAGCTGGAATGGGCTACAAAATCATAGGTAAGACTCTGGGTGAGAAGGAGACATGTTTGTTATTGGTGCAATAGTAAGAAAATGGAAGAAATACAAAATGACTCAATTAACATCGATCTGGGGCAGCATGCAAAATCTCACCTCGTGGGGTATCCTTGATCATGAGGAAGGTGAGAGATCAGTCTAAAACTACATGGGTGGAACTTGCTGAGGATCTCAAGGAAGCTGGGACCACAGTCACCAAGAAAACCATTGGTAACACATTGCGCCTTAACGGTCCTGCAGTGCCCCAAGGTCCCCCTGCTCAGGAAGGCACATGTGTAGCCCCATACGAAATTTGCCAATGAACACCTGGATGGTTCTGTGAGTGACTGGGAGAAGGTGCTGTGGTCAGAGGAGACAAAAATTGAGGTCCTGTCACCCCATTTTTTTCGATAGGAGATAAAAATATGGTTCAATAGGGCCTGAGCTCAGCTTTACATAAGTACCTTTCATATCCCCCAATTCCCAACCTTTGCTGCCAAAATACCTTAGTAATCTCTCTATTTTCGTATGTCAATCACCCCTGTCCGGACTGTGGGCAAAGCATGAAATCATTATTGCGCATGCGCCGGCTTTTGACCCTATGCTCTGTGCCCCAAAAGCATAGAAAGACATCTGGGGCACAGAACATCAAGGAAAATGCCGACGCATGCGCAACAATTAGTTGAATGCTTTGCCCACTATTGGGCAAAACATACTGCGCACGCGCGAGACGCCACTGGAATGCACAGGCGCAGAAAACTACGCAAAAGCAGGAAAGAAGATTCATAGAGCACAGCCGGAGGTGGGGAGAATCAGCGATTAGCCCCGCCCATTGGACCGGACCGGGGTGATTGACATACGAAAACAGAGAGATTACAAAGGTATTTTGGCAGCAAAGGTGGGGGATATGAAAGGTACTTATGTAAAGCTGAGCTCAGGCTTTATTGAACAATATTTTTAGCTCATATTGAAAAAACAGGGTGACCGGTTCCCTTTAACTCAACTTGCTGTGATTGGAGGAAGAGAAATGCTTCCTATGACCCAAAGAACACCATCCCCACTGTCAAGCAAGGAAGTGGAAACATTATGTTTTGGAGGGGGGGGGTGTCTCTGCTAAGGGCGCAGGACCACTTCATCGCATCAATAGGAGAATGGATGGAGCCATGTACCATAAAATCCTGAGTGACAGCCTCCTGCCCTCTGCCAGGACATTAACCCCTTTACCCCCCCAAGGGTGGTTTGCACGTTAATGACCGGGCCAATTTTTACAATTCTGACCACTGTCCCTTTTGTGAGGTTATAACTCTGGAACGCTTCAACGGATCCCGGTGATTCTGATACTGTTTTCTCATGACATATTGGGCTTCATGATAGTGGTAAAATTTATTTGATATTACCTGCGTTTATTTGTGAAAAAAATTGAAATTTGGCAAAAATTTTGAAAATTTTGCAATTTTCCAACTTTGAATTTTTATGCCCTTAAATCACAGAGGTATGTCACACAAAATACGTAATAAGTAACATTTCCCACATGTCTACTTTACATCAGCACAATTCTGGAAACAAATTTTTTTTTGGTTAGGGAGTTATAAGGGTTAAAAGTTGACCAGCAATTTCTCATTTTTACAACACCATTTTTTTTTTTAGGGACCACATCACATTTGAAGTCATTTTGAGGGGTCTATATGATCAAAAATAACCAAATGTGACACCATTCTAAAAACTGCACCCCTCAAAGTGCTCAAAACCGCACTCAAGAAGTTTATTAACCCTTCAGGTGTTTCACAGGAATTTTTTGAATGTTTGAAAAAAAAAAAAAACATTTAACTTTTTTTCACAAAAAATTTATTTCAGCTTCAATTTGCTTTATTTTACCAAGGGTAACAGGAGAAAATGGACCCCAAAAGTTGTTGTAAAATTTGTCGTGAGTACGCCGATAACCCATATGTGGGGGTAAACCACTGTTTGGGCGCATGGCAGAGCTCGGTAGGGAAGGAGCGCCATTTGACTTTTCAATGCAAAATTGACTGGAATTGAGATGGGACGCCATGTTGCGTTTGGAGAGCCCCTGATGTGCCTAAACATTGAAAACCCCCCACAAGTGACACCATTTTGGAAAGTTGATCCCCTAGGGAACTTATCTAGATGTGTTTTGACAGCTTTGAACCCCCAAGTGTTTCACTACAGTTTATAACGCAGAGCCGTGAAAATAAAAAAATCATTTTATTTATTTTTCCACAAAAATTTTTTAGCCCCCAGTTTTGTATTTTCCCAAGGGTAACAGGAGAAATTCGACCCCAAAAGTTGTTATCCAATTTGTCCTGAGTACGCTGACACCCCATATGTGGGGGGGAACCACCGTTTGGGCGCATGGCAGAGCTCGGAAGGGAAGGAGCGCCATTTGGCCAACCAAGTGCTTCACTGAAGTTTATAATGCAGAGCCGCAAAAATAAAAAATCATTTTTTCACAAAAATGATCTTTTCGCCCCAAATTTTTTATTTTCCCAAGGGTAAGAGAAGAAATTGGACCCCAAAAGTTGTTATACAATTTGTCCTGAGTAAGCTGATACCCCATATGTGGGGCTAAACCACCGTTTGGGCACATGGCAGAGCTCGGAAGGGAAGGAGAGCCATTTGGAATGCAGACTTAGATGGATTGGTCTGCAAGCGTCACGTTGCATTCGCAGAGCCCCTGATGTAACTAAACAGTAGAAACCCCCCACAAGTGACCCCATATTGGAAACTAGACCCCCCAAGGAACTTATCTAGATGTGTTGTGAGAACTGTGAACCCCCAGGTGTTTCACTACAGTTTATAACGCAGAGCCATGAAAATAAAAAAATTAAAAAAAATTTCCACAAAAATTATTTAGCCCCCAGTTTTGTATTTTCCGAAGGGTAAATTGGACCCCAAAAGTTGTTGTCCAATGTATCCTGAGTACGCTGATACCCCATATGGGGTAAACCCCTGTTTGGGCACACGGGAGAGCTCGGAAGGGAAGGAGCACTGTTTTACTTTTTCAACACAGAATTGGCTGGAATTGTCGCGTTTGGAGAGCCCCTGATGTGCCTAAACAGTGGAAACCCCGCAATTATAACTGAAACCCTAATCCAAACACACCCCTAACCCTAATCTCAACGGTAACCCTAACCACACCCCTAACCCTGACTAACCCTAACCCCAACCCTATTCTAAACCGTAAATGTAATCCAAACTCTAACCCTAACTTTAGCCCCAACCCTAACTTTAGCCCCAACCCTAACTGTAGCTTTAACTCTAGCCCCAACCCTAGCCCTAACCCTAACCCTAATGGGAAAATGGAAATAAATACATTTTTTTAATTTTTCGCTAACTAAGGGGGTGATGAAGGGGGGGTTTGATTTACTTTTATTGCTGGCTTTTTAGCGGATTTTTATGATTGGCAGCTGTCACACACTAAAAGATGCTTTTTATTGCAAAAAGTAGTTTTTGCGTTACCACATTTTGAGAGCAATAATTTTTCCATATTTTGGTCCACAGAGTCATGTGAGGTCTTGTTTTTTGCGGGACGAGTTGACGTTTTTATTGGTATCATTTTCGGGCACGTGACATTTTTTGATCGCTTTTCATTCCGATTTTTGTGAGGCAGAATGACCAAAAACCAGTTATTTATGAATTTCTTTTTTTTGGGGGGGGGTTTATACCGTTCCGCGTTTGGTAAAATAAATAAAGTTTTATTCTTCGGGTCAGTACGATTACAGCGATACCTCATTTATATTTTTTTTATGTTTTGGCGCTTTTATACAATAAAAACTATTTTATAGAAAAAATAATTATTTTTGCATCGCTTTATTCTGAGGACTATAACTTATTTTTTCGCTGATGACGCTGTATGGCGGCTCGTTTTTTGTGGGACAAGATGACGTTCTCAGCGGTACCATGGTTATTTATATGTCTTTTTGATCGCGTGTTATTCCACTTTTTGTTCGGCGGTATGAAAGCGTTTTTTGCCTTTTTTTTTTTTTTTTTTTAACGGTGTTCACTGAAGGGGTTAACTAGTGGGACAGTTTTATAGGTCGGTCGTTACGGACGCATCGATACTAAATATGTGTACTTTTATGTTTTTTTTTTATTTAGATAAAGATGTTTTTATTGGAACAATTTTTTTTTATTAAGGAAATTTGTTTTTTTTTCACAAGTAATTTTTTTTATTTTTTAACTTTTTTAATTTGCCCCGGGGGGGGGGGGGGGGGGGGGGAGACATCACAGTAAAGTGACAGATCGCTGATATCATGCGATCTGACATGCACAGCAGGGAGGCTTCCCGGCGCCTGCTCTGAGCAGGCGCTGTGAAGCCACCTCCCTGCAGGACCCGGATGCAGCCCCGCGGCCATTTTGGATCCGGGACTGCAGGGAGGAGGAGGTAAGAGACCCTCGCAGCAACGCGATCACATCGCGTTGCTCCGAGGGTCTCAGGGAAGCGCGCAGGGAGCCCCCTCCCTGCGCGATGCTTCCCTATACCACCAGAACACTGCAATCATGTTCGATCGCAGTGTGCTGGGGGTTAATGTGCCGGGGGCGGTCCGTGACCACTCCTGGCACATAGTGCCGGATGTCAGCTGCAATAGTCAGCTGACACCCGGCCGCGCTCCCCCCGTGAGCGCGGCTGATCGCCCACCCCACATGGCTGGAATAGTACGTCCAATGGCAGAAAGGGGTTAAAAATGGGTCCTGGTTGAGTCTTCCAGCAAGACAATGACCCAAAACATACAGCCAAGGCAATAAAGGAGTGGCTCAAAAAGAAGCACATTAAGGTCATGGAGAGGCCTAGCCAATCTCCAGACATTAATCCCATAGAAAACTAATGGAGGGAGTTGAAGCTCCGAGTTGCCAAGCGACAGCCTCAAAATCTTAATGATTTAGAGATAATCTGCAAAGAGGAGTGGACCAAAATTCCTCCTGACATATGAGCAAACCTCATCATCAAGTACAAAAAACATCTGACTGCTGGGCTTGCCAACAATGGTTTTGTCACCAAGTATTAAGTCTTGTTTGCCAGAGGGATCAAATACTTATTTCTCACTGCAAAATGCAAATAAATTTATATAATGTGATTTTCTGGATTTTATTTTTGATATTCTCTCTCTCAATGTTAAAATTAACCTACCCTTAAAAGTATAGGCTGTTCATGT
The DNA here is from genome assembly GCF_051348905.1 of Ranitomeya variabilis. Classification (NCBI taxonomy): domain Eukaryota; kingdom Metazoa; phylum Chordata; class Amphibia; order Anura; family Dendrobatidae; genus Ranitomeya; species Ranitomeya variabilis. Next base: position 52,113,681 of record NC_135237.1, on the reverse strand, counting down.
CTTTGTCAGTGGGCAAACTTACAAAATCAACAAGGGATCAAATACTTATTTCCCTCACTGTAAGGCAGTAACACTTCTTATACTTAGTGATGAGGGAGCACGCTTGTGTGCTGTGTTGTCAAAAAAGAGTCCCCGCGGCTACATGTCTCGCACACGGAAGACACTTAGCATACAAGCATGATTGGATAACACCTTATCAGAGCACGTTTGCTCCTCACTACTAATGACCAAAGAGGATAAAGATCACTTTTACCATCTCTAGTAAGGGCCGTCTCTGTATTCAGCCAGAAAACATCATGAATGTTACAAGTTCCTACCTTTAGGAAGGACAGCGAGGATGTGCGCATCAATATCCTTTGAGCTGTTTCTTAGGTCTCCAAAGTTTGTTGGGAAGCTATATCCAAAAAATAAAAAAGAGAATGTCATCTCGGATCAATGACTTGCGTTTCTAAAATTTTGGGGGTACAAGCATAGTTAAACAATATGGTTGCTAATACTACACCAGTGGGCAAAGCTGGGTGACCACCACAAACTATCAATATGGTGGCACGTTTACCCAACGCTAAGTTACATCCCATTCTTTCCTTTTACTGGTAGCCCCCCAAACTTACCCCCCCCAAAAAAAAATCAGACACAAGTTGCATTCTGCTGAACAGATTACTAGTCATTTAATTTTCTAGGCATGCGGTGAGATGAAATTAAAAGGGTTGTTCCCAAATTGCTTCCAGTACAAGGTGAGGCCTCTGGTGAGGCAACATCTACCGATACCTGCAGGAACAGCCGCTGGATACCTGCCGATCCCACATGATGCCACCCCAGCCCTGTTCCCCGCATGGTGGTGCCTTCAGTCACTCACCTGTGCCGGCATGTGGAATAGGTCCCAGTCACTTATTCACAGAATATTTGCCCCGTCAGAGCATAGTAAACATTTTGAAGGGAATGCAGCCCCAAATCAGCACTGCGACTCCTTTCCCTTATGGTCCTCATACACAATAGAGTAACGTTGGCCAAATTTGCTCATATCGGAGGGCTTGGTTGACACGATAATGTGTATAGTGGTCTCCAAACGCTCCCTCGAAAGAGAATGTTGGAGAAGATGAGGATCCAGAATGTCCGATTTTGGACATGTGATAAGTCGTGGCCAGACTAATGTGACAATGGCTCTTAGAGAGCACCACCGCGCTCAGCAGAACGAATGCTCTTGAGTATGGAGGAGTAAGAAAAGATGGCTGCCGGATAGCCGATCGGTTGGGCTGACATCTATGCATCTATTATATATGGGGTCCCTTAGACAAAGGTGGAATCAAGGGGTCAGTGTCCTAAAGGTCAGACCCTCACCAATTGTAAGCCTTGTGATATGCAATCACTTAAAGTATTAGAACTGAGCTGTCAATGGGTCTAAGCAAACATTTGACTTTTTGAATGTTTTAGAGAAAAGTAACTTTTCACTATAAGACTTTCATTAAATATCACAAACCACATTTTTTACAATTTTTTTTTTGCTTGTTCCGATTCCTACCTATAGCTAAACAAACATTACAAAGTATTATAAAAAAAAATAAAAAAAAACAGGCTCTTTTTTATTTTTTAAACTTTTAACAAAAATTCATTTTGAAAGGTATTTGACACAAGATTAACTTCCCGATACTGAAACCCACCAGAGACGCACGAGGTCACAGCAGTAATGGAACTGTTAAATGAAAACAAACCGGGAACGTATCCTGTGGAAATATTACATCACTGCTGACCGTGTTTATTACTAGTGGGGTGGAAAGCTTTAATATATATTCTCTAGGTCACACTGCATCCAAAAAAAGTAATCAAACCATATATAAAATGTAATCGGGGAGCAACAAAATGCCTGGAAAGCCGGGCCTGAACTTGTTACCAATTCTAATAGACCATAGCTGATTACCATATAAAAAGAAGAGAACGGAGGGCACTTGGTGAATAACTGCAGCTCGGAAACGCTGATATAATACCCTCATTATTAGAAGTGACGCGGCCTCAGGCTTTAAAGAATTCGAAAGAGAAGAAAACTCCAGGATCCCCCCTTGTCTAATGAAAAGGGAAATCTCCGAGCTGCCTGGCACAATGTAAGCTCCGAAATGTGCCCAGATAAGAGATTCCAGGCCGACGTGGGGTGGAGGAATGCGTGTTGGAAGGGGATAAAACCCAAAACTGAATGTCCTTTTTGCTCAGAGAAGGAAATGGTTTTGGCTTAAACTCTCCGTGCTCTCTGGATGCCGTGACCACACACATGAACTGCTTTTCACTTGGCTTAGTCATCAAACAAAGGGTGTGTGCTCAAAAATTTCAAACAAAAACGAAAAAGAAAAATTTGAGATTTTTAGAATATTCTCATTGTAAAAAGGGCTATCCAGGATTAGTAAAGAAAAAAAGGGTAACAATTTATCCAAGCACATTCGCTCATCACTAATAATTAACAGTCGCTTTCTCCTACTGCAGACATGACGGTGGGGGGAGGCTCCTGCTGCAGCCAGTTTTCTTACGCCACAAATAGAACAGTGAAAAGGAGGAGATGCACATAAATGATATGCGCTCGTGCGACAGCCTCAACACGTGGGGTTTGTGCAACAAACAGGCAATTCCCCATGAGTTGAGGCTGTTTAACAGCCGTAAATCATGCAGCTGCAGAGACTCGAACATAATATACAAGCACGTCCAGATGCTCGGTTAAGCCATTATGAGAAGTGGATGATCCCAGTTTTAATTAATGGTTTCTATAGCACTGAGAATTGCAGTAGAGGTTTTCTATCTATTGATTAGGTCATACGGTATAGTTTTTTATTGTACCTTGAGGTTTTCCTTAATTGAAGTCTTGAATTTCGATGACTGATTGGACCTTCTCTAATGAAACCTTAGGAAAAGAAAAAAAAAAAAGTGATCAGGTAAGAATTACATTTCATTTTGTATGTAGGCTGCATTTTAAAAATTAATACAAATTGCTGTTGTACCCCCTTCCTAAAATTACTAGGATCCTTTACGCCAAGAGCAGAAGAGTTCGAATAGCTGACATTTGCCCAAGAATGGCAACGGACCAAAGAAATACAACATGCAAAACTCTTGTCAGGCTGCAATTCACATCACAACCACGAGCTGGGGAGAAATTGATCGGTTTAAAGCTGGACATCTTGCAACACATCTCCAGATATGCTAAACCAAGAGGAGAGGTAAGCGATGACACATTAGATACGGTATATATATTTTATATATTTGAGATGGCTTTGAAATCTATTCAATGATCAATATAGATCAATTAGAAATACCATTTGCCTTTCTTTAAATGTTTTCAACAAATACATCTAAGACTCAACGCATTTTGGAGGATAAGTGCATTAAAATGTAAAAGTGTAAAAGTTTTTGCAGGCCTTGAGCTATGATATGTCTGGATGGTATAATAATACTGGAGATGTGGATTTCTGATTTTATAAATGGTAACTTTACTCAGTCACCAAGAATTGTGTCATCTCATTAAAATGTTGGCAAGAAAGTCTAAGATGCCAGGACACTGACCGCAGGGGTATGAGAACAGAAGCCCAGTACCAAGATAGACATACATCCCACAGGATAACCTTTTGCTTCAAACAGAAAAAAAAACAAACATCCCCTACCAATTAGTCTACTGCATGGTTCCGTAGAAAGGTAGAACACATCCTAAGAGATATTAGAACAGATTCGTTAAGGCTGGAGTTTCATTCACCAGTCTCGCTGATCGGCGAGTAGGATGCACACAACTTACTCAAAACCTGTTTCTATGTTCCATTTTAGGGTCTGATAAAAAGGATTCATTGGGTAATGAGATCTGTTAACAAATCGTTCCAAACTGAAGCAGAAGTGGGGGTCTCCCTGGTTTTCTCTTCTGGGTCACTTCAAGCTCTACATTCAAAAACTGAAGAGCAGAACTGGAAACGATAGTGTGAATAGAGCAAAAGGTGGCAGATTGGTCCATCCAAGTCAAAAATTAGATCTTAATGTACTAATAACTTAGATTCACTTATAAAGGGAAATGGGAGAGTCAGCTCACCGCTGGAAGTATCTTCAGGAAACCAACTATCAATAACTTAGATTGTGGCGCTATTTGAATAGAGCCGATGGAAACAAACAGATAACCCAAAAAATAGAATATATTTATCGGATCCCTAGTCTTTTTTTAGGTCCAGAACTAGATTCTAAGAGAACGGAAAACATTGCCTTAGAACAACAAACGAAACAACCACACAAAACATTTCACCAACGTATTCGATTAGCTTGTGTTGGCCAAAGTACCAGTTACCTGACCCATAATACAGGGTTTTAGCCTGGCGCCAGTTAACGTCACCAAATTCTGATGTGATGACATTCAGATGTACTTGGTTCACATTAGTATTTGGAACTTCTGTGCTGCAAATAAACATGTGCTTTCCAACCATATTCTTTAAGAGTTTAGTTGGTTCTTCAAAGCAGGAAAGGAAAAACCCGAAAAGCAAAACGACTATTCCCTGTATATAAAGATACCTCCTCCATCCATAACTTGGATACTTCGGTCAAAAGTGGAAAATTTGACTTTTTTATTAACTTCACCAGGGACACTGCTGAAATATATTGAGTCATGCGAGAGTCATTATTGCCAATTCAACAAGATGCCATTTTGGTTTCCCAAACAGACCGGTTTGTCTAGTCATGGATTAGGCAAGGAGGTGTTAAAGTTCATCTGTCAAATTCCCAACTATGACAAGACAATAATAATCACATCTAAAAATATTGTATTTACCATCACATTAGTAATGACAATAGGACACCACTAAAAGGTCAAAATATACAGAAGGGTTTTTTTTATTTTAATTTGGTCTTCTAAAATCTCAGTTGATCAAAAGTAGAGAACGACTTTCGGTTTGACGTTTCCGGGGTATGATTAGCGTACACTGCAATTATTAATTCTTCCCTTTGACCTCTTGCTTTGCCCCTCAACTATAGGAAGCTGCTACCACTCAAACTGGTCAATAAGGTATTCCTCAGCTCTGACTCCTTAATACACTGTATTCATCATATTATATAGCACTGTGCACTGACAGTTGCTCATTTTGCCTTTCTACCCGGACAATTTTTCTCTTTTCCATTAGGTCTATGATGTCAAGTGATTAAAAACTGACCAGCTGAATCCTTATAAGCTATGCAAAAGTCCCTGGCTGGAGGTAGGAGGAGCGGCTGGGTCAGGGGTTGAGGGTGATGATAAATGCTGGGACAAGAGACTTCCCGTTTCTACATAGAACAGAGAAAAGAAGAATTATCTGGGTAGAAAGGCAAAATAAGCAATTGTAAGTGCACAGTGCTATATACCGTGTTTCCCCGAAAGTAGGACCCCCCCGAAAGTAAGACAGGGTGGGGGTTACGGGGGGGTCCTTCAATGTAAGGCCTCCCCCGAATGTAAGGCAGGGTTGGGGGGCCGCTGTGAAATGTGATGTCTTCACTGGTATCCATGGTAAACATCGGGTTACTAAGCGCAGGGCCGCGCTTAGTAACCCGATATTTACCATGGATACCATGGTAAAAGTAAAAAAAAAAAACACTGCATACTCACCGTCTGTTGTCCGTCACGTCCCCTGGAGCTTGCCGTAGTGACTGTCTCAGCGACGTCCGGCCGTAAAGCAGAGTCCAGCGGTGAACCTGCAGTAACAGCGGTTCACCGCTGGGCACCGCTGTTACGGCCGGCCGGCGCTGAGACAGTCAGTGCGGCAAGCGCCGAGGGACATGAAGGACGACAGAAGGTGCGTATGTAGCGTTTTTTTTTTTACATGGAGAGAGCTGTCTGTGCGAGCCCCCGACTCTGCAGCCGGCCCCTCTACAGTGAGAGCCCCCGACACCACAGCCGGCCCATCTACTGTGAGAGACCCTGACTCTGCAGCCGGCCCATCTACTGTGCAAGCCCCCTACACCGCAGCCAGCCCCTCTACCGTGCGAGACCCTGACTCCACATCCGGCCCCTCTAGAGAGCGAGCACCAACAATGTATACAAGGAGGCCTGGAGGTCTTCCCTAATAAATATACCATGATGGGGGAGTGTGGAGCCAGGAAGGAGCGCTTCCCTAATACGGAGCAGCCAGTGTCGCACTAGTGGGGTCTTTACCTCACTGAGGATCAGCATCTTAGGGCGATGGAGACAAGTACGGCCGCTCCATACAGGCCACGTGCACCAGGGGCCACAGCTGTGTGGTGCAGGCACTTTTCCCATGTGGGGCCCCATAGTGCAGCCATGCCAGGAGCAGAGAGAGGGGCACAGTGCACCAATGCCTGCAGACCCATATGGGAGCAGTGATCTCCTGCAGGCAGACTACAAGCCCCAGCACAGCTCAGTGTGTTTTTTCTTCCTCCCCTTTCTTTCCCTTCTCCCCCGTCCTCGTTCCGGTCGGCCCATTTCCTTGGGTCTGGGTATCTCCATGGAGACTTCTTATACTTCCGGCGTCTATTCCTCCCTCTATGCGATCAGCGCGCATTTCCTCACTTCCGCCTCCTGCATGGCGGCAACCCAGCTGTATACACTCCGGATGATGATTGGTCCGTATATATGGTATGTAGGTTCTTACCACCACTACACTCACTTCCCCTGACGAAGCCGCTGCAGTTACCTTCGGCTAATGTAAGACCTCCCCCGAAAGTAAGACAGGGTGGCACTTATTGGGGTAAAATTAATGTAAGACAGGGTCTTACTTTCGGGGAAACACGGTAACATGTTGATTGCAATATATTAAGAGGATAAAAACTTTGATGGGAGGAGGAGTGCTTCTTTAACTCCTCCGACATCATTTGTCAGGTGAGAGTCAGAGTCCAAATACACTTTTGGTAAGGTAAACGCATCAATATTGGCAGGTTTGACAAATGTTAGCCTGATGTGTATGGGGGCCTTAATCCTGATGGCCCTTTATTCACGTGTCAAAAAGAAAGAAAAAAAATGCATGAAATTCAAATTTGGGCTTGTGAGAATCCAAAATAAAATAGTCTAGCATAAATCAATGCATTACCAAGAGGCAGGTGACTACAAGGCTTTTTTTTCTTTTTCTTAAAAAGTAATCCCTTACTTGCACTATTGTCAAGGGAGAAATGTGTAACAACGCTAAAGTGCTGTAAAGTGTTTGCGTATGTGACAGGGAAAGAATATTTAGAATCACAAGAGACTTCAGATTTGCCTTCATATCTAGGTGAAAACATCAATACTCTATATATTACTGTGCCTCACGCTCGCTCCAGGGCCCCATTTTCTGCCCTGTTGAAGTCCATGGAAATATTCCAATTTTATTATTTTTGGACTGGTCAAAGGGTCAGGGTGTCCTCTAATGATGATGAAGTCATTTTAGCCATCACCTGCTCATTTTATCAAAGGCACCGGTGTCATCCAAAAATGACCTATTGTTTAGAAAAATAAAAAATAAAAATTGTGTTCATGTATTCTATTTTTTTTAATGTTGGCAATTGTTTTTCAGATCAAGCTCTTTATTTAACTTACTGTATTTAATTAATTTACTTATTTAGATTGCAAGATCTTGCAAGTGCTATTTTAGACAACTTTATGTAATTTAATAAAGATTTTTTTTAACAGGCTCCTTATGAGACGACAGATATTACCTCTATACACAACTGATAGCACAGGATTGGATTAATGGAGTTTTCCAGAATTTCCTATGTTAGGTACAGCTCCGTACATAGACGCACTCCTCCGAAAGTTTGTATCCCCTAATATACTGCAATCATCATTATATAGCACAGTATACTTACAATTGCTCATTTTGTCTTTCTACCCAGACAATTCTTCTCTTTCCCATTAGGTCTATGACATCATGTGATTAAAAACTAACTAGCTGAATCCTTCTAAGCTCTATGTAGAGGCAGCAGGTCACTTTTCAATGTATGAGAATTTAATGCAATAGTCCCTGGCAGAGGGAGGATAGAGCAGCTGGAGGAGGTGAAGAAGGGAGTGATAAATGCAGGGACAAGAGACTTAATGTTTCTAAATAGAGAAGAGAAAATAAGAATTATCTAGGTAGAAAGGCAAAATGAGCAATTGTAAGTACACAGCGCTATATAATATGATAATTTAAGAGGATAAAAACATTGATGGGAAGAGGAGGAGGAGTGCTTCTTTAAGAGCCTGTTCCTGATATTGCAACTCAATGCTCCTCAGTTCTATTCAAGTGAACGAGACAGGACTAATACCAGGGAAAGCCACTACAAAATGTGGGGTACTGTACCGCTGGGATATCGCTGACTGATCATGGCCAAGCAGATATTACGTATCCATGCTCTAAAGTTCCTCCAACTAAATGGGGGTGTCCCTGGGTTACAAAAAAAATGGCTGCAGCACTAGACCAAGAAATGGGTGCATGTAGTAATATAATTAAGAATACAGTATTTGTATTATACACACACACAAACAAAAAAAAAAAGAAAGAAAGAAAAACAAACTTTCACTTGCGGCAAAGATAAAAAGCGCTAGTTCAGACTAGAAGAAAATCTGCCAGCAGACTGCCGGCCACCATCAGTTGGTGAAAAATTGGCAACAAAGGTTTAACGTGGTTATCCAGGACCTAAGATATTGATAATCCAATGTGTCAGATAGGTAATCAATATCTGATTGGCGAGGGGGTCTGACTTCCGGCACGGGTGGTGGTAATCGGGAGTAAACCTTTATACAGAGCAGGAACATCGTATCTGTACAATATTTTAATGTTGTATGTTTTAATGAATCCATATGAGCTCCAACTGAAGTGAAGGTGTTGGCGTCAGGCGACTTGTTTTTTGCTTTTGTGCAATTCTTATTTTTAAAAATTAAATATTCATCCATTTTCCTAGCCCATGACAATTCTTAGTCTATCAAAATATAGGGAATGATCAATTCAGCTACTTAGCTGACAACAGTGATCAGTCTCAAAAAGTGGTTGGCTGCAGCTGATCAGGGGGTTCCTAGTCAGGACATCATCACTAGCAGAACTTAAGATGGGGGACCAGGGAGCACCAACAGGAATTTTGGGAGATGGACGAGGAGAGAACGCACTTTTTTAAAATGGTCAGAATGGCATAAAAAGTGAACAGCCCCTTTCGGGTGCAGTCACACGCAGCGGTCGGGCAGAGCTTTGGTCACCCAGTTAAAGGAACCTGAACTCTCGCCATCTGCTTTCTCTATTACAGGAAAGCTTGTGAGTGCATGCAGAATAACTGATAAGAGAATGTGTATAGGAGTGTTAACCTTCACTTTACAATCCAATAGATTACCCTCTAACACCTAACAATAGCCTACAATGTCCACACGCAAAGCTGAACCCAAGAACACCTGTCACATGCACAGATCCGCTGCCGCAGCACTCAGGGTACACGTCGATGCCGCCAGCAGCAGGGAAGGAATGGACATCCCACACCGGGACAATGGAGCTGTGCAAAACACTCACAAGCCATTCAGATCAGATTTAATGAAGTGGCACAGCGGCCGGCTGCAGCCCTGGCAGAAAAATGTGCCGTCAGGTTTTCCTTTGTAGGCCAGCCAGAATAAACACAACTTGGAGAAAAGAAAAAAGAAAAATGACACTTGGGTTTGAGAAACAAATCTTCAAATTTTCCAGTTCTAAATTTCTCTGGAAAATATTGTGCGAAACGATTCCCCAATGTGACAGCGCTCTAATCGGATTGCAGAGTTTTTCCTTCACTTCATTAAGGAAAGCACGAATCATTACAAGGTAATGTTGAATCTCTTCTCAGAGGCAGGCCATGCAGCTGACCACACGCAGAAGGGGGAACGACGAGCTCCCCTGCACATGAGGCATGTATGGCGGAACAACAAGTCCCTATGGACTACGCAGAGGTCATGCAGGAACACCGCCATAATGCAGCATCTTTACTAGAGAGGAGCAACTCGATTCATGGTATTTTGGTGCAGCTCCAGGGGTGGCATCTTCACTTCTAAGTGAACCATCCTTGGCGCCACCCACACGGCCATCCTTGGCGCCACCCACACAGCCATCCTTGGCGCCACCCACACAGCCATCCTTGGCGCCGACCCTTACTAGACCTCACCCCTTACTAGACCCCGCGAGGTCATAATATACATCATGAGACCTAGTAAGTGCCAGCCACAGAGAACCGGACTAGATGACGGACCAGGGCAGCGAGAACCTAACTCATCTCTACTTTTCACATGTAATATATGAATAAATTTGGCGCATTGGAAGCAGCACATTTCCACCCGACTTTTAGGCTTTTATCAAAATGCAACAATTTCAAACATTTGAAATATTTGATCATTGATAGTTTGTGAAAATTATTCATCCATCAATTAAAAAAAAAGTAAAAAAAATTAATACACTTGTAACAAGGAAACGGCCACCCAGTGCAGTAATATACCAGAAAAAAAAAAAAAATGATACATACAGTACAGAGCAAAAGTTTGGACACACCTTCTCATTTAAAGATTTTTCTGTATGTTCATGACAATGAAAATTGTACATTCACACTGAAGGCATCAAAACTATGAATTAACACATGTGGAATTATATACTTAAAAAAGTGTGAAACTGAAAATATGACTTATATTCTAGGTTCTTCAAAGTGGCCACCTTTTGCTTTGATGACTGCTTTGCACACTCTTGGCATTCTCTTGAGAGAGAGAGATACACACACACACACACACGCATCACATATATACATACATACACGGCTCAAAAAAGTAAAGGGAACGCAAACAATATAATTCAAAGTAAATCAAACTTCTGTGAAATTAAACTGTCCACTTAGGAAGCAACACTGTTTGACAATCAATTTCACATGCTGTTGTGCAAATGGAATAGACAACAGATGGAAAAAATTTGCAATCATCAAGACACCGTCAATAAAGGAGCGGTTCTGCAGGTGGGGACCACAGACCACATCTCAGTACCAATGCTTTTTGGCTGATGTTTTGGTCATTTTGAATGTTGATTGTGCTTTCACACTCGTGGTAGCATGAGAAGGACTCTACAACCCACACAAGTGGCTCAGGTAGTACAGCTCATCCAGGACGGTACATCAATGTGAGCTGTGGCAAGAAAGTTTGCTGTGTCTGTCAGCCTAGTGTCCAGAGGCTGGAGGCGCTACCAGGAGATAGGCCAGTACACCAGGAGACGTGGAGGGGGCCAAAGGAGCGCAACAACCCAGCCGCAGGACCGCTACCTCCACCTTTGTGCAAGGAGGAACTGCCAGAGCCCTGCAAAATGACCTCCAGCAGGCCACAAATGTGCATGTGTCTGCACAAACTGTTAGAAACTGACTCCATGAGGATGGTTGAGTGCCAAACAAACTGAAGGGGATTGTGCTCACAGCCTAATACCGTGCAGGACGCTTGGCATTTGCCACAGAACACCAGGATTGGCAAATTCACCACTCGCGCCCTGTGCTCTTCACAGATGAAAGCAGGTTCACACTGAGCACATGTGACAGACGTGACAGAGTCTGGAGACCCCGTGGAGAGCGATCTGCTGCCTGCAACATTCTTCAGCATGACCGGTTTTGCCAGTGGGTCAGTAATGATGTGGGGCGGCACTTCTTTGGAGGGCCGCACAGCCCTCCATGTGCTTGCCAGAGGTAGCCTGACTGCCATTAGGAACTGAGATGAGATCCTCAGACCCCTTGTGAGCTCATATGCTGGTGCGGTTGGCCCTGGGTTCCTCTTAATGCAGGACAATGCCAGACCTCATGTGGCTGAAGTGTGTGTCAGCAGTTCCTGCAAGATGAAGGCATTGAAGCTATGGACTGGCCCGCCCGTTCCTCAGACCTGAATCCAATTGAACACATCTGGGACATCATGTCTCGCTCCATCCACCAACGCCACGTTACACCACAGACTGTCCAGGAGTTGGCGGATGCTTTAGTCCAGGTCTGGGAGGAGATCCCTCAGGAGACCACTCGCCACCTCATGAGGAGCATGCCCAGGCGTTGTACAGTAGGGAGGTCATACAGGCACGTGGAGGCCACACACAATACTGAGCATTTTTTCCTTGTCATGAGGCATTTCCACTGAAGTTGGATCAGCCTGTAATTTGATTTTCCACTTTGATTTTGAGTATCATTCCAAATCCAGACCTCCATGGCATATTTTGATTTACATTGATAATTGTTATATTTATTGTTCTGAACACATTCCACTATGCAATGAATAAAAATTTGCAACTGAAATATTTCATTCAGAGATATCTAGGATGTGGGATTTTAGTGTTCCCTTTACTTTTTTGAGCTATATATGTGTGTTTTACACCACTACTACCACTGTTGAGAAGACAGCAGAGACATTAAAGTGGCAGGCAGCCCATAGAGCTCCATAATACACAGTACGGCCTGTGGACACATTGCTTATTTGTTTTGCTTTTTTCTGAGCAGATTTGTCACAAAACCTGAAAGATTTTCTAGTACCAGCAAAATAAAAGACATCCCTGAAGTCTCATGCAGACGTTGCCTATTTTTTCCTTGCAAATTTAATTCTGCGGCGTGTCAGTTCTTTCAGTGTTTTCGCTGTAGTTTTCACCCATTCTAATGAGTGGGGGGAAAAAACGGCAACAAAAAAGCATGTTTAAAAAAAAAACAAAAAACAACAAAACAATGAAAACCGTAAGTAAGCTAATATACATAATAGATTCAGAAATTCTGCAACGTCAAAAACTCACCAAATACTGATCGTGGGAAAACGGCATAAGGCTTTATTCAGACAGGTTTATTTTTATCAGTATTTGTATGCCAAAACCAGGAATGTCTCCAAAACAGAACAGGTGTCAATCTTTCAATTCTAGTTTTTCTCGGTAAATTCCACTCCTGGTTTTGGAATACAGACACTAATGCAAAGTATTGATACGTGAATGAGCCCTAACACTCCATATGCCGCCAATGGTGCCATATTATAGGGATTCTTCTTTCCTGGCAGTAATGAATCTTGGCAAAAAATATCCCATCTCCAAGATCCTATCACATTGTATAGTAGGAGGTGTAATAATATTGTGTAAATATAAATGTAGAATGTGCATGAATATACTATGACACACATGATGGGACAATAAGTCTAGGGGCGCAGTATTGCAGTAATGTATAACTCGGAGGTCATGGTGCATAAGATTTCAATCAGCAGCTACTTAGTAAAGATCCAGACTCTGTACCCGCTGTGCCAGCAGCGACAAGGTTCACCTCCCTACTTCCTAGCACAATGCAATGACCACTCTTTCGTGGGCTGCAGCTGTGTACAGACTGGTCGCTACCTGAAATCACACTCCCAACGCTACAGATAAATCTCTTCCTGCTGTTTAAGTAGAAATGTGCCAAAAAAAAAAAATATATATAACTAAAACTCTAGGAACAAAAAAAAAAAAAAAAAAAAAAAAAAAAAGACAAAACACAAATATGGTAGATCTGGATTAAAACTTTGTGACATTCAACGTTAACGAGGCAAAGTCGACATAATCTCGTTAGCAGATCTGTGTAATCTGTCTGTAGAGTAGAGGGGAAAAAAAGGAACGAAGATAGAAAACAACAGAACGTCAATAATAATAATAATGTGCTGGAAACTAGCGAGATACAAAAATGATAAGAAATCACATGAAGCTCAACGTGCTAATTGCTTGAGACACAAACCTGGATCCTCGGGGCAGATGACGCTTCCCACATAAGTGGAGATCCACCGGTTCCTAAACATGGTGCCTGGTCAGTTATCCCAAGGAGCAGAGGCACAGAGGACCCTGGCAGAGGACCCCGGCTCCAGGCCTGTTCCAGCAAGGAGACAGCAATTTCCCAATCCTGCACTGAAGCCGTCAGGCTGGAGACACTAAGCACAGCGAGCGCATAGCAATGGGCTGGGAAGCCGGAGCAAACCAAGCCGGTAATCAGATTACAGACAGAAATTAGGCACTCAAGTGCAGATTGGGTCAGATGCGGCTGAAAAGTGCAGATTGGGCCAAAATTACAACAGATGCTTCAGAAAAGACAAATTAACAAAATGAAAAAAGACTAACGCAGCAGAAGGAAGTAAAAAATCAAAGAAGGGAAAAAAAAAAAAAAAAAAAGTCACTTCCAGGAGAATAAACTTCAATCAGCTGCCAGGATAGTGCAAAGATTGCTGTGCGAAGGAGGAGGACGCGGCTAATAAAACAGGTAGGACGGTGCAGCCCTGTACAGGCTACACAGTCCAGGGGATCCGATGGAAGTCACCGCCGCACATGTGGTTCACATCATGCGTAATATCAGACAATAATCTCCCCATTAAATACCAGAAATGACAGAGGTAGTCATGGAGAATGATGTAAGGACAATGCGTGGGCTCAGCTGCTCCACATAATTGATTAGGCTTCAACCTAGATTCATTCATTGACCGCAACATGGTTCACGTACTGAACAGGAGGTTTTACTACAAGCTGCGGGGGTTAAAAAGGCAAAAAAAAAAAAAAGTGATTTATGTAATATTGTAGCCATCAGATTGGAGGAATACTTTTTGGTTGTCACTTGAACGAAAACTATTTTAGCTAAAGCCATGTAAAAATTCCTGAGCTCCCATGATTCTGCTGCATAGCTACACTGTCACATCACATTTGTTCCTTCTGAAGTACATTATGTGAAATCTCTGCTTTCTGGGCAATTCTTCAGTGTTGTCTGATGGGGGGGGGGGGTATTGCCTTCACCCTTTCCTTCCAGGTGCTGCTAATCAGATACCAAGCTGTAATTGGCAGTGTCTGGGAGGGAGGGAGGGGTAAAAGCGCATACCTACAGATTAGTCTGAAGAAACGTCCAGATGGACTGCAAGCAAAGATTTCACATACTGTGCTGCAAAAGCAACAAATGTGAATATCTTTGCAATGGAGTGGTGCAGCGCAAAACAGAAAAACGTGGCAGAATCATGCAAGTTCAGGGATTTTTTACAAGGCATTTAACTACTTTTTTTGAGCATGTGAGAGATTCCCTTTAAAGAATTGGACCTACAGCATGTTTTGGGGTGGTGTTAGCCACGAAACATGCGGGGCAGGAACTTTAGCATGGTGCATGAGCATCAGCGATACTGAGCACCCCAATGCAAACCTGAGTGGCGAGCAGGCTCACTCATCACTACTGACAAGCCAATTTTTCGCCCTCTGCATTAATTAGGTATGCAATTTTTAAGGCATGATGCAGTTTATAAGATGCATTTTTGCTGTGATTTTCCAAAAACACCGCAAAGTTGTAGTGTATTTGGGGATTTAAAGAATACAAAAAATTAAAGTATCAATCACAGCCCTACCCTAGGATATACTTGTAAGTTCTCCGGATATGTTGATTTTAGTAGATAATCTTACTCCACAAATAAGACTTCTGGAATATCTTATGAATAAACTAGGTGTTTGTTCCTGTACAGTATGACATGGTCAGTACTTACTGAGCAATGGCACACTGTAGGTACACGCCATTTGGGAAGGTGAATGGTTACTCCCAGCTGTAGACTAAGGCTACTTTCACGCTAACAGCGGCCCAACGTACCGACGCATGCTGTGAAATAAAAGCACAACGGGGGCAGCGGATGCAGTTTTTCAATGCATCCGCTGCCCCATTATAATGTCTGGGGAGGAGGGGGCGGAGTTCTGGCCGCACATGCGCGGTCGGAAATGGCGGACGCGACGCACAAAAAAAAAGTTACATGGAACTTTGTGCCGACGGTCCGCCAAAACACGATGCATTTGTCACACGACAAATGCGACGTGTGGCAATCCGTCACAATGCAACGCTAATGAAAGTCTATGGAGAAAAAAAAACGCATCCAGCGGGCAACTTTGCAGGATGCATTTTTTCTCCAAAACTACGCATTGCGACGAGCGTCGAACGACGCTAGTGTGAAAGTAGCCTTATTCATAGATTTCCAGAAGTAATAACAGAGGTACAACACAGATCTAAGGGTATACTGGGATTTTGGAGCAGATTCAAAAAGGATTTAAAGAGAACCTGTCACTTGCTCGAAAAAAATAAAAAAGCTAAATATATCTCCTAAAAACCCCTGAGCAGCCGCTGACTGTGGCTCTTACTTTTCGTGTCATTCCATTACAGAGATTTTGGAGCGCACTATGTGAAACCTCTGCTTATAGTGCAACTGGGCGTTCCTTCAGAGACTTCTCTGGAGTCGTGCGCTTTCACCCCCTCCCGCCCAGGCGCTGCCAATGACGGCTCGACAGTTGATCAAGCTGCCTCAACGCTGCCAGGCTGTGAATGGCAGCATCTGCGAGGGAGGGGATTTTTATTTCATGCTAATTTCTATTACCTTTACCAAGGGTATGTGGCCATAAAATATCTCTGGAACCACATGATGGATTTATAAAGACAAAAATGACACAGATTTTTTTTTTTTTTTTTTGTATATAGTTCCACTACTCCACTAAGAATCCTGTTTACTTTTGACCTGGTCTCTTTAAATAACTTTCCTATTCATTTAAATGAAAACACACGAGTTGAGATGTATGTACTTAAAAAACAAAACAAAAACAACACCACCAAATTTGACCATTTAATGAATTGAAACCAAAAAGTCAAATAATTTTTGTTTTTTCAGCCTGAGAAAAAAAAAACAGCTCTGCATGAAGCCTTTGGTGGTCATATAGACAGCAACTGGTCTGAAACAGGAATTTATTTTTTAAAATACTGCATAATCACAGTGAGAAAAATACATTGGCAAAGTACTGATTGATTCTTGCCATCTTCTATAATTTCAGTAGAAGTGGTGAAATTATAGGTGCATAAAATAATTGAGTCAACCGATTGTCATATAAGCCTTTCAATTCTACCATCATCTGAAAAAAAAAAAAAAACAAAAGGAACAAATGAGGTTGCTGTTTCCCCAGATGTGCGCATTTCCTTGGTGCCAGCGGTACAAACCCAAATCCTCTTTTTCAGCTAGAAGTACTCGCACCTTTACCCCTAGACTCTCCTCGGTGGGCATCATACGAAGCCGCTGTTCGGAGATGCTGTAAGAAGATTTCGCGTCACAGTAAAATCCTTCAATTGAAGTAATGAACATTTGAAAACTGACATATCTTTTCATTTTTAGCAACTCCTAAGGATTGCTGCACCTACAAACATTCACGTATATAAAGGGTATGTTCGCACAGGTTTTTGACATTAATTTTTCACCCTGAAAATTCCACGAACAAGCCAGAGATTTTTTTTTTTGCATGGGGTCTTTTTTCTGTTTCAATTTGCTGAGTGGTCAAATTTAAAACATTTTTTTCCTCAAACAACCACCCCTCAAGAGTGGATAGCCGTAGCATAGCTACCGGGAGGCACGGAGCGTGCGGTCGCACCGAGACCCTCGCTGTGAGGGGCCCACTCGGAGCCAAGCTCTTACCTGTATCGCCTTGCCCAACGCGCCCAGCTAGTGTCTCCCTGCTCTGCCACTCTCCGCCCTGTAGGCTGTAGGTAGATTTAGTCCTGCGTCCTACAGAATGGCAGGTCCAGCGAGAAGAGACGTAATTAAGGCATCAAATTCGTCTGCCCGGGACCTGCCACTGTTTCGCTGGGGTAAGAAGAGTAGATCATTTAAAAAAAAATAAAAAATAGTGTTATGGCCATAATGTACGGAGGTCCTGCAAAAATAGTGGGGCTACAAGGGGGCCATGACAGTGTGGGGGCAACAAGGGGGCCATAACCGTGTGGGGGCTACTAAAAGTCATGATACAGAGAGGGGGCTACTGAGGGGCCATGATATAATGTGGGGGCTACTGTGGAAGCCATTATACAGTGAGAGGGGCCCACAATACAGTGAGGGGGCATTATACTGTGTATAGGAGAGCATCATACTATGAAGAGGGGGCTGTACAGGAGGGAGACTGACATTATAAAATGGTGGGCACTTATTGTTTGGGGGCCCTCTGGTTATGGTGACTGTCAAAGGGGCACACAGAGGACATTATTACTTTCTAGGGCAAAATGTGGACACTTATAGGGCACTTGATAGGTTGCTTCTTTTTAGGGTATGTTCTTTTTTTTTACATAAATTGTTGGAGAAGATTCTGGTCCAAAATCCATATAACAAATACGCTTCATATTTATGTCAGTAGGAGAACGTTCACCGCCCATGGCGCGGTTTTATTTCACGTAGAAAAAGCAGCAACATGTAAATTCTTTGGGCATTTCCAACTTGGAATAAATATGTAAATTGCCTCTTGAGAGAGGAAAAGGACTAGACCTCTATAGTGCCACCATTGTAAGCAGCCATGCTAAAAGTCAGTATCAACCCTTTAACGAGCCTTGCCACTCGACTTCGGATAAAAGCCAAACCAGAACCTCAATTTGCAGACTGTTTTGGGCTGCTGCCCCTCATCAGTGCAAAGTGTGAGATCTAGTTTGGCTAGGTGAGAGGCTTCTGACCGAGATCCAAGGTGTAACGTTTTCCTTGTGGAGTGAGAAGCCAATATGCGGAGGCTTATAGGCCATACACTGTTCCTCTGGGAAATACACAAATTGCCTCCTAAAAGAGTAAAAGGACTAGCACTCTAGCGCCACCTATTGGAAATAGAATAAATGCTCTGAATTTGACTACCAAATCAACTAAAGCAAAAAAAAAAAAAGTCAGTAATTGAAACCATTTTTGAGCCAGAAAAACAAATTCTCCATAAAAGTATTTGCTCCCTTAGATTGGATGAGAATCTCCCTTTCAAGTCTGTGGTGTGCAAAATAAATAAAATAAAATGAAAACATTGGATCCCATACAGAACATCCATATTGCATCTGATTGACACCTAAGCAGATGCATTAACGGGTTGGTTAGGGAATATCAAAATCGGGATCTTAGCAAATCTAAGGAGGCATAGATAGATAAATAGACAGGGTAACAACATAAAGGAACCCGGTAAGGTAGGACTCATCCAGACTGTAGGTAAAGGTAGCTGCCTCTGAGTTTCACCCTTTGGCTCATCGGGAGGCTTGGATAATGAGGTCAGATCATGTTATGTCTGATGTGGTATATTTTTTTTTTTAACCAACCCGTTAATACATCAGCTTATGTGTGGTTAGTGGTGGGGTGACACGTGCAGATAATCTCAAGTGGCCAATTTTGACAATAGGGTATGCCTTTGGCACGGCCATTGATCTAAGATCTGATATATTTACATATAAGGTACTGTTGTGAGGGCTGTATTGGGGTAATAAGGGACAGCCTTCGTTGAGCGGGGGCGCCACATCACCTGCAATATAGGGTGCCAACCGCTGCAGCCAGGCGGGAGCCAGCCATCAGGTACAACCAGGGTAAGGCCGTCCAACCAGCTAGATTTCATTTGAGCTATTCAGACTCTTCCCTATCTCTGTGAGCCCTGTAGGGTCTCTGTGGGTGGGTATACGCCCAAAGTTTGGGAATGCTTTGATATACCATTTAGGTGGGTTACCCCTCCTTGATCATTGTTTTTTGGCTTGGTGGTCATCAATAAAAAACACACCAATTCCATTAGGGTGACAGATGTTGCAGTCTAATTTGGGGTTCTCACATTTAGTGCCTGTTCTTTAATTTCCAGTCTTTTCTTTCTAATATAGGGTGGAATAGGGATATCGGGGGCGCCACTGTCCTATATAACAGTGCTCCCCAACTCCAGTCCTCAAGGCCCACCAACAGATCATGTTTTCAGGATTTCCTTTGTATTGCACAGGTGATGCAATTATCATCTGGGCAAGACTAAGGAGATCCTGAAAACATGACCTGTTGGTGGGCCTTGAGGACTGGAGTTGGGGACCCCTGCTATATAGGGTGCCAACTTCCGTTGATGGGCAGGAATACAGAACAGGTCCTTCACTAGGGTGCCGACAGCAGCTCTATTTTTTTCTCTCTTATTAAACATTAGTGAACACGCGTTGTGTCCGTTTGGGATCATTATGCCTTTCGTTTCAATAACTCATTAATAAAGATATTTTTAGAGGTTAATTTACATTCGTTGTTTTGGTTTAGACCCTCTGGTTTCAAATCAGTTTTCTATATTGAAAATGATAAAAAAAATTAAAAAAAACCCACCTTGGAATATAACAGAACCATGCACATTTTCTCAACGAGGGGTGAAATAAAACGTAAGACAACACCGGTGCTTCATAGTGTACAGCTTTAGGCTTCAGGATTTTTCGTGTTTTTTTCGCTATAAAAACGCGATAAACACTTTAAAAAACGCATACATATGCATCCCATCATTTATAATGCATTCCGCAATGTTTGCATTTTTTTAAAAATCGCAGCATGTTCATTAATTTTGCAGATTTTTTGCGTTTTTACCGCTATTTAATTGCATTGGGAAGCTCCAAAAAAAAAACAAAAAACAACTCGGTAAAAAACACGAAAAAAAAACGCATGCGGATTTCCTGCAGAAAAAGTTCGGTTTTGTTCAGGAACATTCTGCAGAAACTCCTGACGTGTGCACATAGCCTTAGGGTTAAGAAAGGCTAAGTTTACACAAGTGAAAAACAAAAACTCCTCTTTCACCCACTGAAAACTGCCTATTTTTGATCTCCATTCTCATCTGCCTTCCATCCATATTGCGTTTGTTTTTATCCATCAGCAGGGAATAAAATGTACAAGACCGAACTGCTCACCTTGGTGGGATGCGCTTGTAAATAGGTCAAGCCTGCCCAAAATCTTGTAAAGAAAGGACCAGCGGCCGCCCCTCCTTATGCCGGTTATGCACAATGGCCTTCGCAGTAAGTACAGTACAATGTAGGAGAAGAACAAGGATTCACTGAGCGCTGATGGAAAGGACGACGGCTCAAAAAGTAGGTGTATGGTCACTTTGATGCTGCACTGAAAATGTGCCTTCAACAGGCCTCTGACAACCGGTGTTTGATGATGAAGAGCGTAACCAGTCATCTTTTCCAGCAGCGTTCAGCGACTCCTTGCTCGTCTTCTACGCTCTACTGCAATGGACCACAATTTATCTTGCCTTAAGAGCCAAATTCAGTTCTGACAAATGGTCACAAGCCATATCCAGAGCCCACCATTACTGGTAAACAGCCAAAGCTTCCCCGCAGAAGTCACAACGACCTTGTGGCCCTCTCCCTTGTAGCCAGTATAATTACATCCACCTTGGAACACCCAGTATTCTCCCTCCACATTATCGCTTCCAGCTTCAACTAACCCTCTTATTTGGCAATATCATCCTATGTCCACCTTAAGATACCCCAGCATACATGCATCCAAATCTGCCAGTCTGTGCTGGGCTGCTCACAAGTCACCATTTGTAGCCCTTCAGGATAGCGGTTAGGTATACTTTGTACTAATGCACCAAGCTGGCAGAGCCACAAATCGTGGGCCCGTGAGCCAAAGATTAGAATGACCCCTTGCTCCAATGTAAATAAATAAATTGGAAGCTTATACAGAGTATTTACAGCAAAATCCACTCCAAAATTAATTTCATGTGAACATACCCTTAATAGCACCACTCCAACATTTTGAGTTTTTTCATCGCTGGAGTGGCACTTTAAATGTAACCCCCCAATCACATACTACCCCTCCAGATTCTTCAGGTTTTTTCAGTGCCACGGCGCCATCTTGTGGCCATAACTTCTAACTGGTGGGAAGTTAGGAGCTACGTTACACTCTCAATGCAAGTCTATGAGAGCCAGAACAAGGATTTCCTAGAGATGTATTGAAAAGTGACCTCTGCTCCGTTACATGAAACACTGGAGCTGCCGGCAGCTCACTTTACTCCCGAGACCAACCGGAACGACGCTGGAAACGGATGACGGCGGAGGCAGGAGACTTACATTTAAAGCGCCACTCCAGGGGTGCAATGAAAAAAAAAAAAAGCTGGAGTGGTGCTTTGACCAGTCTTCCGAATAGAACTAATGCATTAATCTGCTAAATAAAGTAGTATAAAGCATTTTCATCTAGGATTCCTGCTCTTATTATGTAGCTTTGCCACTTTATTCAGTGAGCAGCCATTAACCAGCAGGCGAGATCCATCATACGACATATCAGGGCCACTATATGGGGGCACATAGAATGATTATTGCTCCATAAAACAAAATAAGAATTCCATGTGTTGTGATATAAAACAGATGCAAAAGTCATCTATACAATGTAACTGCGGGATTATTCCAACCCATACAGCAGACTATAGGGAGAAATGTATGTAATAAGCCCCTGCATTAGATCAGCCTTTCAGAAATACAATACTACAATATTGGCTATAAATAAAAATGGCTAAAAAATAAATAAAATCACAAAATACCTTGTATGACTAAGGCTACGTTCACATTTGCGGTCAGCGCCGCAGCGTCGGGCGCCGCAGCGGCGCCGCATGCGTCATGCGCCCCTATATTTAACATGGGGGCGCATGGACATGCGTTGTGCTGCGTTTAGCGCCGCATGGCCGCAAGCGTTGGACGCAAGAAACGCATCAAGTTGCATTTTTTTTGCGTCCAACTTGCGGCCAAAAACGCAGCGTTTTAGCGTGCGTTTTGCCGCGTTTTCGTTTGCGTTGTGCGCTGCGGCGCCGACGCTGCGGCGCACAACGCAAATGTGAACGTAGCCTAAGGGCTTATTCAGACATCAATGAGCCTCTGGTTTATGAAAATAACAGCAATATTCTTCACCGTTTTTAATCAGAGTCTCATTAGTGTTCAATCAACGTGTCTGAGGAAGAAGACTAGAACTCTAGCGCCACCTATAGGAAGTAGCAAACCTAAAAATCAATGTCGACCCTTTAACGAGCCTTGTCACATGACTTGGGATAATATCCAAACCAGAATCCCAGTTTACAGACACGTGTTTCAAGGTATATTGCCCCTTATCAGTGCAAAGTATGAGATCTGATTTAGCCGTTATATATTTTAAGGTTTCCTCTAAAGGCTACGTTAAAGCTGCAGCTATAAACCACAGCAGCCCTGTGCTGCCGCAGTCTCTCCAAGATGTCCCTTTGTAAGTCAAACTAGGGAAACCGGAGGTTTCATCTGCGTGGCCATGCAGTTTTGCAGGTGAAACAACCGCTTCCTTACATGATTCAGTGATTGTGCAGGAAACCAGTGGAAAGGCTGCTGCGGTTAAAAGCCGCAGTACAATTGTGGATGTATTCACATGTTGTGGCCGCAGTGCAGAGTTTTGTCGCCCCAGAAAACGGTTTTTAAAAACCTGTGATTGCAGCATTAACATTCGCTCATTGTTGCTTTTGTCAGTCCCAATTCAACCTCTCTCACTTTGGGGTCTGGCAGAACAACCTACTTTGTGCTTTGTTGCCTCAAATTAATAATAGGAATTTGTGCTTTGTTGCCTTCACATAATAGAAAAGCAAAATGACATGGAAATCTAAACATACAAATCAAATTAAATAAGGAATAATGCTGGGGAACAAAACCTCACTAAACCCACAACAGGCTTCAGGATCTCAAAAGTTCAGTGTTTGGCACGGAGTAAATCATGAATTTTATTACACATTTGGAAGGCATTATAGGAGCTAGGGCCTGTTCACATCATGCTTTTATTTCAGTTTTATACTTGGAAAAGTCCCATCATACATAATAAAAGATCTCTATAATAACACTGATGCCAAGAGAGGGTCCTTTTAGCCACTAAAAAATGACAGTTTATATCGGAATACCAAAAAATAATAAATAAAAAAAACAGTCAATAACATGCATCCTGGCTTTTTTACAATAGGACCTCATTACTGACATTTGTCACTTATTGCCATTCATACAGTTGGTCATCACTGTGGCCAGTGACAGCGGTCTCATGCCAGAGAGGGATTGGCAGGTGAACCTGGCCACTATAAGAGGAGGAGCGGGAATTAGTAAGGCGAGTCTGGTTTATTTATGATCTAAAAATTCAAACTTATACTCCATTTACCATGTGGCCAGATTCGCAAGTATCAGTAAAACCATCCATATGAAATCAGAGGCATATATACAGCGGGCAAAATAAGTACTGAACACGTCACCAATTCTCAAAGTAAATATATTTCTGAAGGCGATTTTGAAATTAAATTCTCTCATGATGAGTAAAACCAGTGAGCCGTCTCAAGACCTTTGCAACCTTATTGTTGCCAAACATACTGATTGCATTGGTTATAGAAGATATTCTAAACTAATTTAGGTTCCAGTAAGCACCATTAGGGCCATAATCCAGAAGTGGACAGGACATCATTTCACCATACCGGCCACAGCCAGGTGCTCCCCGCAAGAGAAATGAGTGAAAAGAATGAAAAAGGGGTGTCCAAGAGACAAGGACCACCAGTGGACAACTACAGAAAGACCTGGAATCAGCAGATTTAGTTTTCTTCTAAACCATTGTAAGTAACGCTCCCAACCTCCATGGCTTGTATGCATGCTCACCACACAAGTCTCCATTGCTTAACAAAAAAGCAAGTTCTAGCGCGTTGAAAACTTGCTCAACATTTAGCCAGAAACGGAAAAAAAGGGGTAAATACAGTCTGGTCAGGGGAGACCAAAACTGAACTCTTTGGATGCCATATCACACTTGTTTGGAGGCCAGAAGGTACTGGATATCACATATCACACTAAATACACCATAACACTGAAGATTGGACTGCAGGTGGGAACATCACGGTGTGGGGATGTTTTTCGGCATACGGCACTGGCAAACTTCATGTAATTGAGGGAAGGATAAATGGACAAATGTAACAAGACATTAATGATAAAAATCTGCTGCCATCTACAAGGATAATGAAGATGAAACGAGGGTGGACATTTCAGTAAGACAACGATCCCAAACACAGCCACGGAAACTCTCAAATGGTTTTGGAGAAAGAAAATAAAGCTGCTAGAATGGACGAGCCGATCACCTGACCTGAATCCAATAGAAAATGTATAGAAGATATTAAAGATTAGAATTGATAGAAGGACCTTCAGGATGTAAAAAGAGTGTGTGTGTGGAAGAATGGGCCAAAATCACACCTGAGCAATGCATGCGACTAGTTTCTCCATACAGGAAGAGTCTCGAAACTGTCACTCCCAACAAAGGCTTTTGTACAAAGTATTAATTACAATTCAGTAAGTGTGTTAATACTTTTCCCTGTGTCATTTCTAGTTATTACACAACTTTACGGACATCTAGGGTTTGATTTCTTTGCGTGTGTGGATTGGATGGGTTGTTACCGACATCTGGTGAGAATCTCATGTCACTAGCACCTTTTGAAAAGATTTACTTAGAAAATTGGTGACGTGTTCAATATTTATTTCACCCACTGTAGGTACACTAATGGCTCCTGTACTTGTAAAAGTGATGTATTGACAGTTCGCACTGCTCATTATACATGTGCATGAAGCCTTATAATATGCAAATGTATACATGTGGTTTTTATTAACATCTGGATCATCTAAAAATAGTAGTCAGGAGGATGGAGCATTTTCCAAAACCTTTCTGCTATTAATGATCACTAATGCAACTTTAATGGAAAAAAGTCAGTATTCACACATGGAAGTAGTGGTTGCTTGTCCATGAGATAGATAGATAGATAGATAGATAGATAGATAGATAGATAGATAGATAGATAGATAGATAGATAGATAGATAGATAGATAGATAGATAGATAGATAGATAGATAGATAGATAGATAATAGAGAGATGATAGATAGATAGATAGATAGATAGATATAGATAGATAGAGATAGATAGATACATACATACATCTATATGTTTATATTATGTATGTGATGGGTACAGCCTGAGAAAAACACTAATATAAGGAAACCACATCCACCGTTTGGGAGCAATGACATGTGTGAGCTCATGATCAGTCCCGTACAGATTTATTACCGTTTTTATTAGCAGTAAGGTTTGTGAACCCCTACCTGTGTTTTATTTTTTTAGGTCTGTGTGCCAAGTCACATGGCAGCCAGGATTTAATTCAGAATATTCTCCTGGGCCTCGATCTACTCTGCTAACTAGAAAAGGCAGATGTGTGAAATTACATAAGGGATTTATTCTTCATTTTCATCATCTACCTTTAACCCTTTAATTAAATGATTGAATATTAGCACATCACGAATTTCACAATAACATGCCTCCAATGAGAGACCATTATTTTTTTGCTACTTTAAAGAAACCGTTGAATGAGCATTGACCCCAGGCTGAAGCTTTATTCGCAGTTTTTCTGCACAAGCTATGGAGAAACACGTACAATAGCACAGAGCCTTAAACAGCTGTCTGAATACATACCTGTACCAGCGCCAACTTTAGCTTAAATCCAAATTAAATTTACCGCAACGCCGAGCAACAATTAAGAGATTTAGTTTATGTGACTGATCCTCCAAGTGTAAAGAAATGAAGACAAATCCAAACACATCCAGAAAGTACAGAGTGTCTTTGTGAATGGTTTATTTTATATACAGTTAACGAAAATGATGAATTATAGAAGTAAAGCGTTTTATCTTCAAAGTAGTGTTTCTGGACACTCATCACAGGCATAACTTTAGGATAATGATTGTACATGTTGACGCTTTATAAAAATCCATAAATTATTTTTCTAAACTTGTGCACTTCCATTTCAATATTCCAATTTTATATCAATACATTTTTATTTATTTATTTTAAAATTACAATCGTTGCTCATGATTCTATTTAGTAGGCCGGAGTCACATGTCCTGGTCTTGTAGCTGTGGGATATCAACCAGAAGTTACACGGAAGTTGGGAGAGACAACTCCGAGGAGTCAGGTAGCCAATGTTAGACATTTATTTTTTTTACTGGTGCTAGACTTTCCCATGTGCCACATACAGCAGCCATCAATTAAGGTACCTTCACACTAAACGATATCGCTAGCGATCCGTGACGTTGCAGCGTCCTGGCTAGCGATATCGTTTAGTGTGACAGGCAGCAGCGATCAGGATCCCGCTGTGATGTCGCTGGTCGTTGCTGAAAGTCCAGAACTTTATTTGGTCGTCACACCGGCGTGTATCGTCGTGTTTGACACCAAAAGCAACGATGCCAGCGATGTTTTACACTGGTAACCAGGGTAAATATCGGGTTACTAAGCGCAGGGCCGCGCTTAGTAACCCGATGTTTACCCTGGTTACCAGTGTAAAATGTAAAAAAAACAAACACTACATACTCCCCTTCGCATCCCCCGCCGTCTGCTTCCCACACTGACTGAGCGCCGTAAAGTGAAAGTACAGCACAGCGGTGACGTCACCACTCTGCTGTTAGGGCCGGCGCTCAGTCATTGCAGGAAGCGGACGGCGAGGGACGTGAATGTGAGTATGTAGTGTTTGTTTTTTTTACATTTTACGCTGGTAACCAGGGTAAACATCGGGTTACTAAGCGCGGCCCTGCGCTTAGCAACCCGATGTTTACCCTGGTTACCCGGGGACCTCAGCATCGTTGGTCGCTGGAGAGCGGTCTGTGTGACAGCTCTCCAGCGACCAAACAGCGACGCTGCAGCGATCGGCATCGTTAATGTGAAGGTACCTTCTGATTCATGATCTGTTAATAACGACCCCTATACACATTAGAATAGAGTTGTCAGAACCTACTGATAACGACCGATAGTCTAAAGGGGTAGTCACGTCCAAATCGATAAGTATTCAAGTCACTGTGTGACTACAGGCCAAATAGACATAAAGAGCGCACTACCAATACTATACAATACTAAATACTAAATCTTCCCCTGCCGAAGCCCTTTCTGTAGGGTGACATGCGTTGGGCTGTGTCTCTTGGTCCGTACTGGCCTGGCCACGGGGACGGGGTTTCCTCCTCCTCTCTCTCATGTGGGTAATTCCATGTTTTTTTTGCCTTATCATAGGCACTGGCTCCACTTAGATTACAAACCACGCCGGTATTTTTTTTCCATGGGTGTGGAATCTTTTTGTTACTGAGTACACCCAGGTGGTTTTTGTTTCTCTCCCCGGCGCATTTTCACCGTTACTAGGGGTTTACATGCGGCATAGGGATTTGGGTCTTGCCTATTTTGTGTGCTTCTACTCCCATGAGCCAGAGGGTTGGTTTCCCATTATAAATAAGTGTGTGCAGGCTTATATAATAGGTATTGGTTTATTATATGTAACATCTATATATGGACCAAGTTTCTCATGTACTACTGGTTTTAATTATGTTTTATGTTTTTTGAAGTTGTGGTTTGTCAACAAAAATTCCTGTCTGTATATTCTGAGTATTATCATTCTATTGGTTTGTGGTGTGCATTCATATAAGTGGCTTCTCTTTTTTGTGCAGTTTACTGTGTGACTACAGACTTATGACTCCCCATTCCTGGTCTGCTCTAGAAAATAGGAAACAAGAATACTTAGAGCATAAATTGGCCAATTCATGTGTACCCAGCAGCCGGGATAAGGCGATTCTCTTTGCTGGGACCTAACCTAATGTGATCACCTGGTTTTAATCACAGCAGGCTTCTACCTAACCATTTAAATGTAGGTCAGCACGGTGGCTCAGTGGTTAGCACTGCAGCCTTGCAGCGCTGGGGTCCTGGGTTCTAATCCCACCTTGGACAACATCTGCAAGAAGTTTGTATGTTCTCCCCGTGTTTGTGTGGGTTTCCTCCGGGCACTCCGGTTTCCTCCCACACTCCAAAGACATACTGAAAGGGAATTTAGATTGTGAGCCCCATCGGGGACAGTGATGATAATATGTGCAAACTGTAAAGCGCTGCGGAATATGTTAGCGCTATATAAAAATAAAGATTATTATTATTATTATTTAGGTCATCAGCTCAGGAGAGGAATCAGATTAGGTTTGTTCCAAGCAAAGAGAATTGAAATATCGTGGCTGCTGGGTATACATGAATAGGCCAATTTATGCGCTAAGCATTCTTGTTTTTTTCCAGAGCAGTAATGCAATTTAAATTTCATATATTTCATGTTTACATACTATACCTCTAGAGTGTGCAACTTTGTTAGTTATATAGGGAGGTAGCTACTCTTAGTTTGCACCTGTATACACCTGTTTGGAATTGACTGTCAGTCTTTTCTTAGTTGTTGGATTTACAATGGCTGACCTTTTTGTTCTCAGGGAGAAAACACTGCCACAGGAGTATGGAAGTGGATTCCTTATCGAGAACACAGAAGCGTTCAGGTGAGCCAAGCATGCCTACGTATCGGAAAGTCGGGGGAGATAGCCAAAGGAGGAAAAAAAAAAAAGTTCAAATCTGTTTGTCCACCACATATTCTATATAAATCAATATCAGAAAAGTCTAATTTAGTGAGATACATAGAGTTGATTCCTCTATCCTGGGTTAATGTGTACAACGTTCCAGGAACTTGCTCAGTAACCTTGTTAGAGGTTATTTGTGTGATTCGAAAACACACTTTGGAAATGCCTGGCATGGGGATGAGATCATCTCTTCAGTAATAAATCTACTTTTAAATCTCCATATATGAAAAGAAGCCCATGTCGCATATGACAACATACAACTAGCACCAGGGAAACCATACAACCCAGGTTAGAAAACTGATGTCATTTTAGGACAGAAAAACAGAAAAAAACCAGATGTCTCAAAGTGTCCAAAAGCCTCCTGGACAGCATGAGTCCAACACCCCTACCTAAAATTAACCTACATACCACATGGTCAATGTGAAGATCTGACCTTCTCCACAGCCTGGGAACATGACATACAACCTTCCAACACATGTCATTCTATAGGAACCACGTGATTGAGTAGCTTGTCTAAACCAGGTTTTAGCCTCTAACCTTCATCACAGTGTCATGGACTTGTTATTGTTGGCCATCTCTTGCAGGCCTGTAAGGTCCACCTTAAACACTGGAGATGGACCATGTGGACCTGGTGACAATTTATCCAACATAACTGTTTCAAGTGGACAAAAAATTATTTTAAAAACTCATCAAGAACCCTAGGTACAGATATACAGTGCTGCTCATTATTGGCATCCCTTCATTTTTTTCATAAACTGTACAATTTTTTAATTAGTGGTCCAAAGTAATACAACAATAAAACATTGTTTTTCAGCTTACATGCTGCAATTTCAAATAAACAGAACAAACAGCATGTGCAGTAATAAAGGCAACCCTACTTTAATACTTGGTTGCACACCCTTTGGCATTGATAACAGCCTCCAAATGTTCCTTGTAGCCATCAAAGCTTCTTGCACTTCTCAGCTGGTATTTTCTTCCACTTTTCCTTTGCAGTTTGTTCAAGCTCTTGAATGTTTCCAGGGTTCTTTTCTAATAACAGCAGATTTCAGCTCACCCCAAAGATTTTCAATGGAATTGAGGTCAGCACTCATGGCTGGCCATTTTAAAACAGTCCTCTGAAATCTCTTGATAATTCTCTGACTTCATGATACCTGTGATGCTGGTCAAGGCCTGCAGTGCCAGATGCAGCAAAGCAACCCCACTACATTATGGATCCTCCACCATCTTTAACTGTTGGTAGGGTGCTATTTTCCCTTGTAAGCTTGATTGCGCCGTCTGTGCACAAACTTTCTTTGCATTGCCGAAAGGCTATATTTTTGTTTCATCTGTCCACAGAACATTTTTCCCAGAATGATTGTGGTTTGTTAAGGTACTCTTTGGCAAAGATCAGTCGTTCCTTTTTATATCTTTTTCCAGCAATGGTTTCTTTCTTGCTCTTCGTCTGTAAAGCTCTGCTTTGTTTAGTGTGTGGTGTACTGTACTTGTTCAAACCATGACCCAAGACTGTTCCAGGCTGGCCTTCAGGTCTTTGGGTGTTTAACGTTGTGTTTTATCCACCATTTGCACCAACGTTCAAAGACATCTCTTTTCAATTCTCCCACGTCCAGGGAGGTTGTTGATAGTACCATGCTTGGCAAACTTCTGTGCAGTAAAGAGGACTTGCTCATGGTGATAGGCCAGAAGAATCCGTATCTCACTAGATGGAAATGTAGAATGAAAATATCCTAACAGTTTCACATAACATTTGTAAAAAAAGTTTTCAGCATGTCATTTCATGCACACTAATCCAGACAGAAAATGACAGTGCAGAATATTAAATTATGGAAGACTGCTAATGTCTAAGTACTGCTTTAAAGGGAACCTGTCACCCCCAAAATCAACGATGAGCTAAGCCCACCGGCATCAGGGGCTTATCTACAGCATTCTGGAATGTTGTAGATAAGCCCCCGATGTATCCTGAAAGATGAGAAAAAGAGGTTAGATTATACTCACCCAGGGGCGGTCTGGTCCGATGGGCGTCGCGGTCCGGTCCGGGGCCTCCCATCTTCTTACAATGACGTCCTCTTCTTGCATTCACGCTGCGGCTCCGGCGTACTTTGTCTGCTCTGTTGAGGGCAGAGCAAAGTACTGCAGTGCGCAGGCGCTGGGAAAGGTCAGAGCAGCACGACAGCTGCGCACTGCAGTACTTTGCTCTGCCCTCAACAGGGCCAGTGCCGCAGCGTGAAGACAAGAAGAGGAGGTCATAGTAAGAAGATGGGAGGACCCAGACAGGAACGCGATGCCCATCGTACCGGGACCGCCCCTGGGTGAGTATAATCTAACCTCTTTTTCTTATGTTTCAGGATACATCGGGGGCTTATCTACAGCATTCCAGAATGACAGGTGACAGGTTCCCTTTAATAATGCAAACTGTTGAAACTGGGATGCTAAGGTCTATGGAGATGGGTTTATATCCTTTAGAAGTCTGGTGTTTGGTAATAGCGGCAGTTCTGATGTCCTCAGCCATCCTTTATCTTCATCATTGTGACAAAGTAACACGGCCTATTATGTGGCTTTTTTAAAACCCTTAAGTCATCATTCATTAGCCAATTTAGGTCACATGGGCACCGACAGTCACAGTTGCTTCTCGTTTGTGATTTACCACAGGTGAGTCTGAATGTATTTCCATACTAATTTAAGGTAAAGGGTGCCAATACCAGTGTCACAGCAAGCTTTCGGTTTTTTTTTTTTTTTATTTTCCCCTCCCATTGTTTTTTGTTTTAAATTGTTTATCATTTGCTCTTTTGTATTTAACTCAAGTGCTCTTTACAAAAAAAAAAAAACAACTTTCACTTGATTATTTTTTTTCAGGAATTATTCCACATTATGTACTTAAACCTCATGGGTACCAATAACGACAAGCAGGCCTGTAGATGTTAAGTCTTAAGGTCCCAATGTAGCCAAGCAAACCACACCATACATTTGTATGTTTGGTTCTGCCATCCAAGTACAGTTGTGTTTCCACTAAGAAGGGAAGACTAAGATGATTGTCAGATACCTCTATTAGCAACTTATCTTGCCCAAGAATAAAGCACATCATACACATTAAATGGGGTGTTGACAGAACGTTCGACCGGTAGCCATCTTGCAAGCTCTCCAATAAAACAAAGGGTTGGTTTGGTCAAGTCTGCCTGTGTTTTCTAGGAGAACGCAGCCAGATAAGTCTAGTGGCGGCTTATCTCCAGGAGAGCCAAAGGATCTGCAGTCCAAAATCGAACATACCAGATCCTTAACTCTCCAATTGTCCGTGGTCTTCATACACCGCTAACTAAACCCATTGATATTGGTGGTTTCAGCCAACAGTAGTGCAGTAAGTATGGAGGGCTTAAAAAGATCAGGAAATAAAGCTTCAACCAGCCCAATCCTTTATTTCTGGCATCTGTCATGAGGTAAGAGGTCTGCATACAGGTAAATCGCTGACCTGACAAATTTTTAGGTTCAGATATTTTTTTTCTAATGTAAGGTATGGGATGCTCCAATGCCTTTCTTAACCCTGAATTCAGCAGCAAACCTTCACTGAAGACCTTTGTAATCATAGACCAAATGCCAAGGATGTGTAGCAGGTTAACCCACAGGAAAGACGAGTTCTTGTTCATTAGTCTACCCCTACCATTCAGACTGTTTGAGTCATATCTAACTATTCCAACAAATGCAAGTCCTATCAGAATTCATCTATGGTTCTTAGAATATTCCAACTTTTCTAAAAAATAAATAGACACGTTTAGAGAATGCTTTCAAATGTAATTCCAGACAATATCTAAAAACTCCGTTAATCGAACAGTCTTGGAGCTCTATCCAAAATCTGTGCAACACCAAGAGCTGATGTGTTGTCAAAGCATGCACTGGTCTTGAAGATGAAAGTAAAATTTTCAGGTCAGAGGAATTCAGGTAACAAGAACACGTAGACGTCCATAACTCTGGGCAAAGGTTGAGTTTGTATGACGAAGCCAGACATACAGCCTAGGACCAAACAAACAACAAAAAAAGCCCAGACAGATCTTGAACCATAACGTGTCAGTAATGTGTTGTTCCTTTTACATTTTATTACTGTTTGGTATAGAAAAAAGGAAGAGTCAAGTAGGGCTGGTTTCAGACTTGCTGATGGCAGCCTTCTTCCTCTGTTAAACCCACCCCTCTGCTGCGCCTCTTCCTTCAGCCCCGCCTATGTCTGCATGCGTTCTGCGTACCCTAGATTTAACATTGGGTACGCAGGTCATGCAGATGTATGCGGATGCCTCCACATGTGTCGTTATGATGCTGCGCTGACCTGCGTCGAACGCAACATGTTGCATTTTGTTGCGGTCGGCGTGCCGTCAAAAAGATGCATGCGGAGGCATCAGCGTGGCCTGTGTACCCAATGTTAAAGATAGGGTACGCAGTACGCATGCAGATGGAGGCAGAGCTGAAGGAAGAGGCGCAGCAGTGGGCAAGGCTTAATGGAGGAAGAAGGCTTTCATCCGCAGCCCTGCCGAACGCTAGTGTGAAACTAGCCTTAGTAGGCCTGCAATACATTTTGACCGGTGTGACCAAAAACTAAAAGTTTGGTGCTAGTAACTGATTTAGCGATAATGGCTACCTGGTTCCTAGTATTCGTCCATCCCCGGATCTCATCGTATCACTCACTTAAGTTAAAACAAGATATCACCTTTTCGTATTCATTACATATGGGGCCGTCACAAAGCTGAGCGCAGTGCTTCTCAGCCCCATAATAGATAATTAATAGAACAGCGTTGAACAAGTGCACTGTAACTCCATTCTAAAGGGGATAAAAGACCCATAGTGCTGGCTGGTGCCGTTCACAGCTACTGATCAACAAGTTATCACATATAATGTGAACAGTTGATTTGTTTTCACCATTTAGTTCCAAGTGTATTTGATATTGTAATGGAATGGTCAATAAATCAGCATAAAAACAAAAAAACAAAACAATAGTCCTTTTTAAATATTATGGACCATGTGAGTGGCCAAATTTTGCATCTATTTATAATAAGTAGTTTTCCGGAACAAATCGTTAAACTAAAACGTGAACGTACGCGCCCTCTTTCTGCCCAGCACCGGTTCTGCCCACCACTGCTTTGGTGTCTGTTTTGGTAAACAAAGCCGCTGAGCTCAGCGACTGGGTGCAGGGTGATGTGCGGTGTGGTCATGATATTACCACTGCAGCAACGTGAAGCTAGAACTAGACTGAGCGGGAGGGAGTACCCAAAAATGTTGTGACATTTGGCATTTTCACACCAGTCTCTCCCAGCTCTGCCAAACTGGGAAGAGCTGGGCGGGAAGGGGTTGTGACGTTACAGCTAGTCTACTTCATGATTAGCGGTGGCGTTCCTTGAGCCAGAGACCGGAGTAAGTTTTGTGGAGAGTCTCACGGCACTTGTTAGACACAAGATTCACTAAGAGGCGTGCATCTCTTCGTGAATTCAGAATGTCTCACCCCACCACGATACCTCTTCAATATCGGCGAGAAAATTAACAGCCTTTATGAACCGGGCAGAAATGTGCTCCTGCAAGGATGAACCTTTTACAACTCATGAGATTTTGAGTTAGAACATTATAGAAGTCTACAGTACACCACCTCATTAGCTCAATATTGAGTCTAACACGGATGCAAAAAGCAACTGTTTTACACCTACCTTAAAGCGGGACAAAAGAGGTCTTAGTTTACAATGCTTATGTTTATCCAAAGAATACAAGACAAGATACAGACTAAAGATGGACACACATTAAAAATGGCTAAATTGATGGCTGGACAATGGTTGGACAACCAATATTCTGGTAAACATAGTCAACACGGACACATGCACTTTAGTCTATATTGGCCGTTACAGATGTTCAGCGAAAAGGTGCAAAGAATTACCAATCTTTCTGAAAATACTCTTTCACAGAGATATTTGCTAGCTGACAAACTGCCAATGACGCCAGTGCCGACTGGGCGCCAGGTACCATGTGTCAAGCAACCGCACCAGAGCCTCGGGACCACGAGTGCCGACACTGCTGGAACAGCATCAGCATAGGAGGCGAGTATTAGCTTTATTTTATCGGGGCTAAACATTTAGATCAAAAAGGGGTTGTTCCAATAGTGGACAACCCCTTAAAATGTCTCTATACCAGCAAAGCATATGGAGATCTGCAGTCAAACTTTAACACTACAAGATACAAGTTGTATTTTTTTATGGAATTAATGGCCCTATCCAAGTGTTAAATATAAATGTACAAATACAAGTAATCTGTTCTAAAAATGTATTTTCCAGTCACATAGCGGAAAATAGTCTTGAATTGTTTTTAGAGTTCTAATACATAATTTAGAACCAAAATACCCGGAGTCAATATGGACTTGATTACTTCAGACTGGAAAGGAAAAATGTTATTCTAAATGTTGGGAATATTTGTTAAAAGTCAACATCTGTAAATGATGACACAAAGGAGACAGCTTTTATTGTGTTTTAGCGCATTTTCACATATATGTATAAGTATTAAGAATTTGGTAAATTTAAATTCAACTTGGACCTAAAGTTATAGAAGGTAAAAGAAAATTTGCTACATATAGTCAAAGTAAAGTCTCTATTACTGCTACAAGTTATCACACACTGTGCACAACTATTAAAACATGTTGAGGGACATAAACCCTAATGAGAACTTGTGGGACTTTCTTAAACGGGAGATTTCGGCGAAAGAAAACAGTCACCTCTCTAAACAGTGTCTGGGAAGAAGTAGTTGGTGCTGCTCAAAAAGGTGATCATCTACAGACTAAAGGTACCTTCACACTAAACGATATCGCTAGCGATCCGTGACGTTGCAGCGTCCTGGATAGCGATATCGTTTAGTTTGACACGCAGCAGCGATCAGGATCCTGCTGTGATATCGCTGGTCGTTGAACAAAGTTCAGAACTTTATTTGGTCGTCAGACCGGCGTGTATCGTCGTGTTTGACACCAAAAGCAACGATGCCAGCGATGTTTTACACTGGTAACCAGGGTTACTAAGCGCAGGGCCGCGCTTAGTAACCCGATGTTTACCCTGGTTACCAGTGTAAAATGTAAAAAAAACAAACCGTACATACTCACCTTCGCATCCCCCGGCGTCGGCTTCCAACACTGACTGAGCGCCGGCCGTAAAGTGAAAGCACAGCGGTGACGTCACCGCTCTGCTGTTACGGCCGGCGCTCAGTCAGTGCAGGAAGCGGATGCCGGGGGACGCGAAGGTGAGTATGTACGGTTTGTTTTTTTTTACATTTTACACTGGTAACCAGGGTAAACATCGGGTTACTAAGCGCGGCCCTGCGCTTAGCAACCCGATGTTTACCCTGGTTACCCGGGGACCTCGGCATCGTTGTCGATATCGCTGCAGCGTCGCTTAATGTGACGGTACCTTAAGACTATGTGCACACTTTGCGGCATCCCTCTGCGGGTTCTCCCGCAGCGGAATTGATAAATCTGCAGGGCAAAACCGCTGCGGTTATCCCTGCAGATTTATCGCGGTTTGTTTTGCGATTTCCGCTGCGGGATTACTCCTATACTATTGATGCTGCATATGCAGCAATATGTAGCATCAATAGTAATGTTAAAAATAATAAAAATTGGTTATACTCACCCTCCGATGTCCGGATCTCCTCGGCGCTGCACGCGGCGCTCCGGTTCCAAAGATGCTGTGCCAAGAAGGACCTTCGTGACGTCACGGTCATGTGACCCGGGCGTCATCACGGTCATGTGACCGCGACGTCACCGCAGGTCCTGTTCGCACAGCAACTCTGACCGGCCGGCCGCGTGCAGCGCTGAGAGGTGAGTATAACATGATTTTTTATTTTTATTCTTTTACCCCAAATATGGTTCCCCGGGCCTGGAGGAGAGTCTCCTCTCCTCCACCCCGGGTACCACCCGCACATTAACTGCTTACTTCCCGCAACGTGGGCACAGCCCCATGCGGGAAGTAAGCGGTTCAATGCATTCCTATGGGTGCAGAATTGCAGCGATTCTGCACAAAGTAGTGACATGCTGCGGGTTTTAAACCGCTGAGTTTCTGCGCGGTTTTTCCCGCAGCATGTGCACAGCGGTTTGCGGTTTCCATAGGATTTACATGTAAATGGAAACGCTATGGAAACTGCTGCGGACCCGCAGCATCAAAATCGCCGCGGTTCCGCGGTAAAAACCGCAAAGTGTGAACATGGCCTTAGAAACTGACAGACTATGGTTGGCGCTTATGACGGATATCGAAAAGGGCGGCTATATTGGTCACTTTTTGGTCATTTTTTCTGAAATGTTTGAAATATATATTTTTGTACATTGAGTTGTTTGGTTATTATTCTCACTAACAGATGAAAATACACAATTGAGATAGGAAAATTTATACTTTTGATTTAGTGATAAAGTAATTCTGCATATTAATAAGTCTGCACACAGATATTCTCCTGACAGACAAAACCTCACTTTTACTTCCTAAATTATCCACAGTTTCAGGTTTATTAATCTTTTGGATTGCTCGACAGAGCTGTAGTTCAATAATAAAATCAAACAAAATCCAAATTGCCTAATTGTGCACACAGTATAGTGTTATCTGGTTAGTCACAAGTGTTCTACATTCACAACATGTGACTAGTTTGTTACTTTCCCTATAAATATATATATATATACACACACACACATACACACATATATATATACACTCACCGGCCACTTTATTAGGTACACCATGCTAGTAACGGGTTGGACCCCCTTTTGCCTTCAGAACTGCCTCAATTCTTCGTGGCATAGATTCAACAAGGTGCTGGAAGCATTCCTCAGAGATTTTGGTCCATATTGACATGATGGCATCACACAGTTGCCGCAGATTTGTCGGCTGCACATCCCAAAGATGCTCCATACAAGGCAGGATGGATCCATGCTTTCATGTTGTTTACGCCAAATTCTGACCCTACCATCCGAATGTCGCAGCAGAAATCGAGACTCATCAGACCAAGCAACGTTTTTCCAATCTTCTACTGTCCAATTTCGATGAGCTTGTACAAATTGTAGCCTCAGTTTCCTGTTCTTAGCTGAAAGGAGTGGTACCCGGTGTGGTCTTCTGCTGCTGTAGCCCATCTGCCTCAAAGTTCGACGCACTGTGCGTTCAGAGATGCTCTTAGGCCTACCTTGGTTGTAACGGGTGGCGATTTGAGTCACTGTTGCCTTTCTATCAGCTCGAACCAGTCTGCCCATTCTCCTCTGACCTCTGGCATCAACAAGGCATTTCCGCCCACAGAACTGCCGTTCACTGGATTTTTTTTCTTTTTCGGACCATTCTCTGTAAACCCTAGAGATGGTTGTGCGTGAAAATCCCAGTAGATCAGCAGTTTCTGAAATATTCAGACCAGCCCTTCTGGCACCAACAACCATGCCACGTTCAAAGGCACTCAAATCACCTTTCTTCCCCATACTGATGCTCGGTTTGTACTGCAGGAGATAGATATAGATATATATATATATATATATATATATATATATAAGACAATCTCAGGATTCTCCCCTATGTTGGTACAAAATTGTCACATGGCTGGTCAACTTCTCCCCTATGTTGGTACAAAATTGTCACATGGCTGGTCAACAGGAAAGTAGGTGGTCAATTTACAGCCATCATGCCGAAGGCTACTCATCTCTGATATTACTCAAAAGAGGTTGTCCACTACTTTTACACTGATGTTATTTACTACCCCATTCAGAGGACAAACTTCACATAGGTGATCAAAAATTTCTAAATGTTGCCCAAGTTAAGGGGAATCTGTCACCCCACAAAATCGTATACGATATACGGCCACTGGCATCAGGGGCTTATCTACAGCATTCTGTAATGCTGTAGATAAGCCCCCGGATGTAACCTGAAAGGTAAGATAAATAGGTTATATTATACTCACTCAGGGGCGGTCTCGCTGTGGTCCGGTCCGATGGGAGTCACGGTCCGGGTCCTCCCATCTTCTTACGATGATGTTTTCTTCTTGTCTTCCTGCCGCGGCTCCGGCACAGGTGTACTTTGTCGGCCCTGTTGAGGGCAGAGCAAATTACTGCAGTGCGCAGGGAAATTTCAGAGGCCCAGCACCTGCGCACTGCAGTACTTTGCTCTGCCCTCAACAGGGCAGACAAAGCACACTGGAGCCGCGGCAGGAAGACAAGTAGAGGACGTTATTGTATGAAGATGGGAGGCGCCGGACCCGGACCGCGATGCCCATCGGACCCGGACCGCAGTGGGACCGCCCCTGGGTGAGTATAATATAACCTGTTTTTCTCATCTTTCAGGATACATCGGGGGCTTATCCACAGCATTACAGAATGCCGTAGATAAGCCCCTGATGCCAGTGGCCTTAGCTCATATACAATTTTTGGG
This sequence comes from Ranitomeya variabilis, assembly GCF_051348905.1. Taxonomy (NCBI): domain Eukaryota; kingdom Metazoa; phylum Chordata; class Amphibia; order Anura; family Dendrobatidae; genus Ranitomeya; species Ranitomeya variabilis. The sequence goes on along the minus strand of NC_135237.1, from coordinate 52,074,195 downwards.
GTAAGATTCCCTTTAAAAATTTTGCCTGCCGAGGAGCACTTGAATTGTTTAAGGCAGTGGTCCTCAACCTTTGTGACCTTCAGAGAGGTCTGAGAGAGGGTTGTGAGCCATATCCAGATCCCATGGGATATCCAGATCCCATTCCCCTCACTAGTGGCAACCAAAGCCCCCATTACGGGTATAATGATAACCAAAGCTTTGCCACAGAAATCAAGCCAAAGCAAGCTACCAAGATCCAGGGGTTCCCACAGTACCCCCATTCAGTATTCTCACATCAAGCACGCCCAACAATGTCACATACAGATTCAAGTAGCTACCCTGACAGGTAGTATTATCTTCTCTCCAGCGTAAAATACTTAAATTATCTCTAAACCCCTAAGGGTACGTTCCCACGGTCAGTAAACGCTGTGGGTTGGACACAACATCCAGATGTTACAACATAGTGGATGGGATTTCAAGAAATCTAATGCCCATTATGTGTGCACCGACGCCCACGGATCACCCGCAGAGACTGACAAGCGGCGCATCTTCCCAGACTGCAGTATTTCAATTTAAAATTTCACCAGTACAATGTATTGGACGCGGTTATTTTTCACTGTTCAGTGAACACATGCGGAATCACCGACGCTCAAAAGCCAGCAGCGCTTTGGACGCAGAGGGCATGTGCTGCGTCCAAAGCGCTGCCAATTATTGACAGTGTGCGCCCGGCCTAAAACCAGTATATGTGCATCCAGATCTGCTCTTCTGTGCAGGGCTATTCACACAATTCACCATTTTAAGATGTGCTCTTCATACCTGTTTGTTAGATCAGGAGCAGTCAGAGCCGCGAGCCACATGTGGCTACTGATCTATATGTTGGAAACCCCTGGTTTAAGAAGTGTGGAAAGATGAGGGGGGGTGAAGCATTACAGCATTATCAGTTGACAGTGATCCCACTACATAGTCATGCCCCAGAAAAAAAAAAAAATATGCGAAAAGTTGTTGATAATCCAAACAAAGGCAAGCTAATCAGAACAGAACTATAAGGAATTTAAGCCTTTCCACGGTGGTCTTCATCTGGGCCTCAAAACTGGTATGGGAATATAATAGTCACTTAGTGTCAGCTAAATGCCATTTAAAAGGAGGAAATAAAAATATAGTGCATAGAAATGCATCATATATGAGAACAGTTCCACACAAAACACCAGAAAGCAACAACCGTAAATTAGAAGAAGAAGAAAATAAATAAAGAAGAAGAGGTCAGTACCCCAACACATCATTGCACGATTTCTATCGTGTTGTGGATTGTAGCTTTGCTGGAGTATTAAATATGACAACATGAAAGGTAAAAGAAATGGCAAAGGATATATTAAACAATATGCAATAGACTTATACAATTTACTACACTAAAGTAACAAAAACAAAAGAGCAATAACAAAACTCGAAACTTCGAAGTTTAGCTCTATAATACAGCAACATATGCTAAACAAATTCCACATGAAGACCTTCAAGTCTGACAATATGGCTGCTATTAATACGCAGTTGAGACCAAGGACTATATATAAACAAAAAAACAAAAAACACCAAGCAGACACATTACAATTAATCTCTTTTCCAAGCAATATTTAACAAGACAATAGGAAACAGAAACTTAAGGGTCATACTTACACGTCACAAAACAGACTCGCTTGATTAATTCCTAGAACCAGTCATCCACTTTCAGAGTAAAGGAAAAAAAAATATATAAAAGTTTCAAGCAAAAAAGAAAAAAAAAGCCAAAAGCAAAACCTTAAAAAGTTAAGTACAATAAAAAAGTAGAAAAAAAGAAAAAGAAATGAGGTCACTCCCAGATGTGAGACGAAGCGTGATAATGAGAGATTATTAATAAGCAGACATTTTCTTCGACTGTTGCCAAGAAGGTTCTAACAGGAGTAATTTCAGACGGCAGCTAAAACGCACTCGCACCAGACATGTGACCAGATGACAATCCCAGCGCTCCCTCGGAAAATTCTGAGTTGGCTGCAGAAAAACTTTGGAAAGATGATTTCAGCTTCACATAGCAGAAAAAGGCTGAATTTACCAACGTCGTCTTTATCCATGCCTGGGTTTGCCCTCGTGAAATTAGTGAATTGCTACAAGCTCCGAACACTCACAGCCAAATGCAGTGCGGTAACCTAACAGACGAGCAACCATTTATGGCTCGGAGAGAGGAGCACATGCTCTGGGCTAATCGACCATAAATAGCTCTGCAAACTGCTGGGATCAAATCAGCTGTTCCCATATTTACTGCCTGTGGCTACTGAGCCCAATTAGAAAGTCAACATTTTCATTGCACTGAGAGGAAGCGTTTACTTTTATTTCTGGGGTCAATGCTCAGTTTAAATATTATTAGTCAGAAGTGTCTACAGGTGACTGAGCAGAGAAAGTCTTGGTATCCAGGTACATGTAAATCATTGCTATGTGCTAAGGTGTATTTACAGGTCACAGTCATATCGCACTTAGGAGTCATTTGGGCAGAACAGCAATTATTTTTTCTTTTTTTAAATTAAAAATGAATAAAACATTACAGCTTTTAAAAGGGAACCTGTCACCCCCAAAATTGAAGGTGAGCTAAGCCCACCAGCATCGGGCTTTTCTACAGCATTCTGGAATGCTGTAGATAAGCCCCCATGTTACCTGAAAGATGAAAAAAAGAGGTTATATTATACTTACCTAGGGGCGGTCCCGCTGCGGTCCGGGTCCGATGGGCATCGCGGTCCGGTTCGGGGCCTCCCATCTACATCATTAACGCCGGTAAGGTTGAATGCATAGACGCCGGTATAGTTGAATGTGGGGTTGGGCAGGCAAATGGGGGGGTATGGCGAGTCGGCCCTGGGCTGGGGGGGGAGGGAGGCCAGGACTTGTCGGCCCTGGATAGCGGCCCACTCCTGGCACCGGCCCTTCTGGCATATGCCAGAAAAGCCCGATGGCCAGTCCGGCCCTGATCACAGCTGACATCCGGCACTATGTGCCAGGAGCGGTCACGGACCACTTCCGGCACGTTAATCCCCAGAACACTGCTATCAAACAAGATCGCTGCGTTCTGGTGGCATAGGGAAGCATCGCGCAGGGAGGGGGCTCCCTGTGTGATTAACTGAGTCCCTCAGAACAACGAGATGTGATTGCGTTGTTTCGAGGGTCTCATCCGTTCTCCTCCCTGCAGGCCCCCGGATCCAAGATGGCCACGGGGTCCTTCCGGGTCCTGCAGGGAGGTGGCTTGTCCGTGCCCACTGGGAGGAGACGCCGGCAAGCCTCCTGCACTGCCTGTCAGATGGGTGATCTGACACAGTGCTCTGCAAAGTGTCAGATCAGCGATCTGACACTATACAGTGATGTCCCACCCTGGGACAAAGTAAATAAGTTTTTTAAAAAAATTATCTTGAAAAATATTTTTTAAAAATTCCTAAATAAAGAGAAAAAAAAATATTGTAACAATAAAGACATTTCTTTATGTAAATAAAAAAACAAAAAAACAATGAAAGTACATATTTAGTATCGCCGCGTCCGTAACGACCCGACCTATCAAACTATCACAAGTTAACCACTTCAGTGAACACCGTTAAAAAAAAACAAAAAACAATGCTTGATCATACCGTTGAACAAAAAGCGGAATAACACGCGGTCAAAAAGACAAATATAAACATGTTACCGCTGAAAACGTCATCTTGTCCCACAAAAAAGAATCGCCATAAAGTGGTATCAGCGAAAAAATAAAAAGTTATAGCTCTCAGACTAAAGCAATGCAAAAACTATTTTTTTTATATAAAATAGTTTTTATTGTATAAAAGCGCCAAAACATTTAAAAATTGGACACACCTTCTCATTTAAAGATTTTTCTGTATTTTCATGACTATGAAAATTGTACATTCACACTGAAGGCATCAAAACTATGAATTAACACATGTGGAATTATATACTTTACAAAAAAGTGTGAAACTGAAATTATGTCTTATATTCTAAGTTCTTCAAAGTATCCACCTTTTGCTTTGATGACTGCTTTGCACACTCTTGGCATTCTCTTGATGAGCTTCAAGAGGTAGTCACCGGGAATGGTCTTCCAACAATCTTGAAAGTTCCCAGAGATGCTTAGCACTTGTTGGCCCTTTTGCCTTCACTCTGCGGTCCAGCTCACCCCAAACCATCTCGATTGGGTTCAGGTCTGGTGACTGTGGAGGCCAGGTCATCTGGTGTAGCACCCCATCACTCTCCTTCTTGGTCAAATAGCCGTTACACAGCCTGGCGGTGTGTTTGGGGTCATTGTCCTGTTGAAAATAAATGATGGTCCAACTAAACACAAACCGGATGGAATAGCATGCCGCTGCAAGATGCTGTGGTAGCCATGCTGGTTCAGTATGCCTTCAATTTTGAATAAATCCCCAACACTGTCACCAGCAAAGCACCCCCACACCATCACACGTCCTCCTCCATGTGGGAACCAGGCATGTAGACTCCATCCGTTCACCTTTTCTGCATCGCACAAAGATACAGTGCTTGGAACCAAAGATCTCAAATTTGGACTCATCAGACCAAAGCACAGATTTCCACTGGTCTAATGTCCATTCCTTGTGTTCTTTAGCCCAAACAAGTCTCTTCTGCTTGTTGCCTGTCCTTAGCAGTGGTTTCCTAGCAGGTATTTTACCATGAAGGCCTGCTGCACAAAGTCTCCTCTTAACAGTTGTTGTAGAGATGTGTCTGCTGCTAAAAGTCTGTGTGGCATTGACCTGGTCTCTAATCTGAGCAGCTGTTAACCTGTGATTTCTGAGGCTGGTGACTCGGATAAACTTATCCTCAGAAGCAGAGGTGACTCTTGGTCTTCCTTTCCTGGGGCGGTCCTCATGTGAGCCAGTTTCTTTGTAGCGCTTGATGGTTTTTGCCACTGCACTTGGGAACACTTTCAAAGTTTGCCCAATTTTTCGGACTGTCTGGCCTTCATTTCTTAATGTAATGATGGCCACTCGTTTTTCTTTAATTAGAATTTGTATTATGGCAAGAAAAAAAAGCAGCTAACGGTCTATTCAGTAGGACTATCAGCTGTGTATTCACCAGACTTCTGCACAACAACTGTTGGTCCCAACCCCATTTATAAGGCAAGAAATCCCACTTATTAAACCTGACAGGGCACACCTGTGAAGTGAAAACCGTTCCCGGTGACTACCTCTTGAAGCTCATCAAGAGAATGCCAAAAGTGTGCAAAGCAGTCATCAAAGCAAAAGGTGGCTACTTTGAAGAACCTAGAATATAAGACATTTTCAGTTGTTTCACACTTTTTTGTTAAGTATATAATTCCACATGTGGTAATTCATAGTTTTGATGCCTTCAGTGTGAATGTACAATTTTCATAGTCATGAAAATACAGAAAAATCTTTAAATTAGAAGGTGTGTCCAAACTTTTGGTCTGTACTGTATCTCCGTGGAACAGAATATGGAAAAATTATAGCTCAAAATGTGGTGATGCAAAAACAATTTTTTGCAATAAAAAGTCTTTCAGTGTGTGACAGCTGCCAAATATAAAAACCCGCTATAAATAGTAACTCAAACCCCCCTTTATCACCCCCTTAGTTAGGGAAAAATACTAAAATAAAAAATTTATTTATTTCCATTTTCCCATTAGGGTTAGGCTACTTTCACACTAGTGTCGTTCGACGCACGTTGCAATGCGTCGTTTTGGAGAAAAAACGCATCCTGCAAAGTTGCCCGCAGGATGCGTTTTTTCTCCATAGACTTTTATTAGCGATGCATTGCGACGGATTGCCACACGTCGCATCTGTCATGCAACGGATGCGTCGTGTTTTGGCGGACCGTCAGCACAAAAAACGTTCCATGTAACTTTTTTTGTACGTCGAGTCTGCCATTTTCAACCGCGCATGCGCGGCCGAAACTCCGCCCCCTCCTCCCCGGAACTCACAATGGGCAGCGGATGCGTTGTAAAACTGCATCCGCTGCCCACGTTGTGCTACATTAACACACTGTCCGATGGTACGTCGTGCCAACAGTTTGCGACGGCCCGTACCGATGGACTAGTGTGAAAGTAGCCTTAGGGTTGGGGCTAAAGTTAGGGTTAGGGTTGCGGCTCTGCGTTATAAACTTTAGTGAAACACTTGGGGGTTCAAAGTGCACACCACACATCTAAATACCGTATATACTCGAGTATAAACCGAGAATTTCAGCCCATTTTTTTAGGCTAAAATTGCCCCTCTCGGCTTATACTAGAGTCATACCCAGGGCAGCAGCTGTGTAATAGTACTCACCTGCTCCTGGTGCGGTCCCTGCAGGTCCCTGGTTCGCCAGCAGCTTCTTCCTGTAGTGAGAGGTCACATGGTACCGCTCATTACAGTAATGAATCTGGACCCGACTCCACTCCCATAGGGGTGGAGCCACATATTCATTACTGTAATGAGCAGTACCATGTGACCGCTCACTACAGGAAGAAGCTGCCGGCGCACCAGGGACCGCGCCCGGAGCAGGTGAGTATAACGCAGTGCACGTTATTCACCTGCTCCCCGTTCCACCGCCGCTGCGTCTTCCTTGTCCTCTGCACTGACGCTCAGGTCAGAGGGTGCGATGACGTTTATAGTGTGTGCGCCGCCCTCTGCCTCAACAGTCAGTGCAGAGGATGGGGAAGTCGCAGCGGCGACCGGCAGTGGTGAAACGGGGAGCAGGTGAGTATAGCAAGTGCCGGGGGCCTGAGAGACGAGAAGTGAGTAGGTGATTTTTTTTTATTTTTTTTTTAGCGTAGCAACAGCATATGGGGCAGCTTTATATGGGGCAAATGTCTACATGGAGCATCTTATGGGGCATAATCAATGTTTGTGCAGCTTTATATGGGGCAAATATCTTTATGGAGCATCTTATGTGGCCATAATCCGCATTTGTGCAGCATTATATGGGGCAAATTTTAATATGGAGCATCTTATGGGGCCCATCAAACTTTATGGAGCATTATATGGGGCTCCTGATTCAATATGGATATTCAAAAACACTTAACCTACTGATGTCTCAATTAATTTTACTTTTATTGGTATCTATTTGTATTTTTGACATTTACCGGTAGCTGCTGCATTTTCCACCGTAGGCTTATACTCGAGTCCTTAAGTTTTCCCATTTTTTTGTGGCAAAATTAGGGGTCTAGGCTTATACTCGGGTATATACGGTAAGTTCCTTAGGTGGTCTAGTTTCCAAAATGGGGTCACTTGTGGGGGGTTTCCACTGTTTAGGCACATCAGGGGTTCTCCAAAAGTGACATGGCATCCTCTCTCAATTCCAGCCAATTCTGCGTTGAAAAGTCAAACGGCGCTCTTTCCCTTCTGCTATGCGCCCAAACAGTGGTCCTCCCCACATATGGGGTATCCGCATACTCAGCACAAATTGTACAACAACTTTTGGGGTCCATTTTCTCCTGTTACCCTTGGTAAAATAAAACAAATTGGATCTGAAGTAATATTTTTGTGAAAAAAAGTTAAATTTTTTTTTTAAACATTCCAAAAATTCCTGTGAGACACCTGAAGGGTTAATAAGCTTCTTGAATGTGGTTTTGAGCACCTTGAGGGGTGCAGTTTTTAGAATGGTGTCACTTGTGTATTTTCTATCATATAGACCCCTCAAAGTGACTTCAAATGTGATGTGGTCCCTGGAAAAAAAAAAAGGTGTTGTAAAAATGAGAAATCGCTGGACAACTTTTAAGCCTTAAAAACTTCCTAACAAAAATGTTGGTTCCAAAATTGTGCTGATGTAAAGTAGACATGTGGGAAATGTTACTTATTAAGTATTTTGTGTGACATATCTCTGATTTAAAGGCATGAAAATTCAAAGTTGGAAAATTTTCAATTTTCTCCAAATTTCCGTTTTTTTCACAAATAAACGCAAGTAATATCAAAAATTTTACCACTATCATGAAGTACAATATGTCATGAGAAAACATGTGAGAATCACTGGGATCCGTTGAAGCGTTCCAGAGTTATAACATCATAAAGGGGCAGTGGTCAGAATTGTAAAAATTGGCCCGGTCATTAACGTGCAAACCACCCTTGGGGGAAAAGGGATTAATAACCATCAGAAGGAAAGCTGACGTCTGATGTTAATATTCTGGAAAGGAGCCAATAGCCATATAGGTTCCCAGGCTATTAATAGCTTACAGCTGTTTGCTTAGCCTTTACTGGCTAGTTAAAAGGGGCATCCAAGAAAAAAATTGACATAGGGTGCCCCTATAAAATCTAACCAGCAAAAGCTAGGCAGACAACTGCGGGCTGATATTAATAGCCTAGGAAGGGGCCATGGATATTGACCCCTCCCAGACTAAAACATCAGCTCTCTGCCACCCCAGAAAAGGCGCATCTTTAATATAATATAATATACAGATTTCTCATTTAGTAAATCAAAAGAAATCAAATTTTATAGTGATCATTTAAGACACTGCAGATTTATCAATAATGTTGAATTTTTTGACCGTGCAAACTTAGACTGTACAGTATTAAATTGTGCCAAATTTTAAATGCTTTGAGCCCACAATTTGAGCCAAAATTTTGCTGCACAATGTAGTAAAGCAAGATCGCTCACCTTTCCCCAATAAGTCATGTCCTTCAATAAGTCCAGGTTTAAAAAGTGTCCAAAACGTTAATATGGTGCAAGTCATCAAAGACAACTTTTTGGCGCATTTAGCAAGATAAGTTTCCCCCGGTATTCATAAACCCTCCCCTTGTATTCTAACCTGCGATAACTCTGTTTACTTTGAGACAATCCTCCATTATTCCTCCTGTAAATAAGAAAATAAATTGACACCCGAAATAGTGTTTAACTACACGGTAAATGGACATGAGACTTTAGGATTAATGTCCCTAGGAACGGGTTATAAATTACACCAAAACATTTCTACCTTGAGCCCATGGACTTGGTTACTGCAACTTGTAATTATGCATGGTTTATGGTCCTAGAATATATAGTAATCCTTTCAGTGAGTGTCACTAAATCATCGCTGCAAGTAGCCAAAGAGCGGAAAGGGAGGAGGGGAACTGTGCAGTCTCCATATAACAGACCTCTGAAACAGCTGTGCAAAATATGCCCCGAATAATTCATTGAGCATTTCATGGATCTGATCCCTCTGCGCGTGTTATCGTATCCTTCTCAAAAACACAATTTGTTTCATTCATTTTCCATGCCAAGTTAGCAAGATCAAAAGTTCATGAGAATAAGGAAGCGGCAACATAAATGGGTACAGAAAATTAGTAGTACAAAAAAAAAAAAAAAAAGAATGAATGAATAAAAATTTAAGATACATAGCACCGTGTAGAACAAGACCCAGATACGAAACAAGAAAGTCAATTTAAAAGGGTTATTCCCAACTCCGTAAATGAGGTCACTACTCGTATATACAATCACTAAATAATCGCAGAGGGTCCGACCTCTGGGATCCCCATCGATCATGAAGGAATGAGAGAGGTGGCGGCTCTGCACAGCGATGCACTCAGGTTCCCCGCACAGATATGTAGCTCTCACTTAAAGAGTTGACAGCCAAGAAAACCCTTGTAGAGAGAAAGAAAAAAAAACTGAAGATGACATGGCACTGTGGCCACCTTATTCTCAAGATCACAAGGGGTCTGACTTTCCACCCTCAGCAATTCTAGTGATATGCCATCAATTAAAGAAGCACTCCTCCTCCCTTCAAAGTTTTTATCCTCTTCATATATTGCAATTGCTCATTTAGTCTTTCTACCCAGCTAATTCTTCTCTTTTCCATTAGGTCTATCGATGTGAATACACAGATTTTTCTGGCTAACATGGTACCACAATACAATTTGTTATTGTACATCACCATTAGGTCTATGAAATCAAATGATTAAGAACTGACTAGTTGAATCTTACTAAGCTCTATGTAGAAACAGGAGATCAATTTTCCCTGTAGGAGTCACAGGGAAAGTCCCTGGCAGAGGGAGCAGCAGAGTCAGGAGTTGAGGGGGATGATAAATGCTGGGACAAGAGACTTCCTGTCTCTACAAAGAGCAGAGAAATGAGAAGAATTTACTGGGTAGAAAGGCAAAATGAGCAATTGTAAGTACACAGTGCTGTATAGTATGATGATAATTAAAACATACCAAGAGGATAAAAACTTTGATGGGAGGAGCGCTTCTTAAGATGGGAAAAACCCTTTAAAAAAACAACCAAAAACTTGGGCGAATCTTGTAAACCTAAAGCATCCACCAGCCAGGTATTATTTTGCATACACAATCTAATTCATAGTGCCCAATTTTTCGGGTACATATGATTTTTTTTTTTTTTTAAATGAACCCGCTCTGAAAAGCTGCAATACAAACTCTCACAATAAGGCGCAGAGGATCTTGGATGTAAAGGATAAGGGGAAGCTTTAGTAATAGTTCTGCATCGTGTCAGCAGTACACCATCATCGATCCCCTGCGAAGGTGATGAGAAACCTTGCAGTATGGCTCAGCCTTCCACTATATCAGAGCTAGTCAACCTCGCAAATTACTGAACCGTGGGAACGTCTGTGCAGCGATACATTTGATCCTCCATTATACATTAGAATTAGAATGTGCAGCCATTTATTTTCATCATAGATTCATACAGGCAAAAAGGTATAGCACCGGCACAATATTAGAGACTGGCACAATCAGGGTTTTTTATGAATGAGTCCTTGAATGGGACCATGTAAAGCCCCCACTGATTTAAAAGGGACCAGATGACTGAAGTATATGGCGGCCTACAGACTTTGGCCCAACAAATGATCGGTCCCAGTGGAATGTCAACACCTGACATTTTTTAGTTTTCAGGGGTAATAAACCACTGACAGGCGAGTCTGGCAGTGGCTTTTTCTTTTTTCCCAGTGGAAACCACACAAGATGAGCGCACATGTGTGAGGAAGTCGGGAGAGAGAGTCCGCTAAATGAACATTCGGCAGCCATTTTGAGTGTGGCCAGCTTACATCCTGCTCTATTCCTAGTTATCACTTCATATAGTGGGAACACTTTTTTTTTTTTTTATTAATTACACAGGCAGTGTTTGATGCAGTCTGTGCAGTTTTTTTTCAATTATGTTTTTACAACCCAAGCCAAAAGTCTGCAACATTTTCTACACTGTCAAAGTACTTCACAAACGAATAGTGATGACGAGCGAACATAATTTTTTCGAGCACGCCGAAGACACTCGGTTAACAACTGAGCATGTACAGATAACACCTTATCCGAGCACGTATGCGCGTCACTACAAACTAACAAGTTCTGCTCATTTGGGGCCTATGATCCAGCTCCAAATATCACAGCATAATGATGCTCCAGTCCAAACATGTCAGAGGGAGAAGGCGGCCATGTGCACAGGATGCCATCAAGCTGAAGATTTTGACGTAATTTTCAAAAACTGAAAAATGCAGCGATATTACCATGGTGTCAGAAAATCAGTGCAAAACAAAGGCAGTGCAATTGTATCTTGTGAACATGGCCTTAAAGTACTTCTACACAGGAAAAAAAAAAATGGAGATTTGATAAAATCTCATACAATACGCCTACTGTAACACTGGATTATCCGGTTGGTTCATGCAATGTTTATTCACCTCATGTGAACGTTCCCTAAAAAGGGTTGTAACATCTATTCTGCAAATTTGCTCACTTGTGTTTTCAAAACTCATTACAAGCGAGCACCAACATCGCCACTATAGTCAGTCAATCCTCAATTATCACAAAGTAAACACCATAGGAAACACAAAACAATCAGTGCAATAAACTTGTGGGTAACGCGCTATAATGCGCAAATAATCGGCAACAGGAATAAAGAACAGCCATTACGCCTAAAAAGTACAAAAGATAATGCTGCCTCAAAGTGAAAGGTGTTATGGACCTGGTGGTTAGGTGCACCAGGAATGACCTGATAGTTAAACACGGAATCGGGACAAGCTCTGGGGAAATGGGAACTCTGCTGACCGCAAACCCTACTCCTATCAACACTATCAACACAACTAGAAATAGCCGTGGAGCGTGCCTGACTCTGCCTAGACGCCTCTTCACAGCCTAAGAGCTAACTACCCCTAAAGAAAGGAAACAAAGCCTCACTTGCCTCAGAGAAATTTCCCCAAAGGTAAAAGCAGCCCCCCACAAGTATTGACTGAGTTAAGAGGAAATCACAAACACAGGATGAAATAGGCTTTAGCAAAGGGAGGCCAGTCTAACTAAACAGATTGAGGATAGAAAAGGGATCTTTGCGGTCAACACAAAAAACTACAAAACCACACAGAGTGTGCAAAAAATACCCCCGCACCGACTCACGGTGCGGTGGTGCCACTCTGCACCCCCAGAGCTTCCAGCTAGCCAGGCAGTTTCATGATAGCAAGCTGGACTAGAACTTAGCAAGAAAAACCATATGTAACAAATGAACAAGCAGGAACTTAGCTTCGCTGGAGTAGACAGGTCCTCAGAAAGATCCAGGAGAGATCTGAACCAGTACTAGAACATTGACAGCTGGCATGGAGTAACGATCTGAGTGGAGTTAAATAGAGAATCAGCCTAGCCCTAAACGAGGGCAGGTGGGGAAGGAATCTCAGAACCAGCAGCTCCACTCACAGCCACCAGAGGGAGTCCACGGACAGAACTCACCGAAGTACCATTCATGACCACAGGAGGGAGTTCGAGAACGGAATTCACAACAGAAAGGTACACCACACACCAGGGCCCCTTGCCACCGGTCACACAGTCCAGTACCCATACACAAATTTTTTTGTAACACTTTGTCAGTGCCTGACAAGCTGACAAGGTTTGCAGCTTTTAATCACGTCCTGATTTCTGATCACTTACTTTTGTTTGCCTGATGGATGCCTCTTTAGAGTCCAAATAGCGACCATCCACAAAACCAGGTGATCTGAAAAATAAAAAGGCAATAAGAACAAGTTAATATGGTCCCTCCACCTGTACCATTAGCCCTGTAGGCATTCGTCTCACAAAATTAGAATATCATCAAAAAGTTAATTTATTTCAGTTCTTCAATACAAAAAGTGAAACTCATATAGAGTCATTACTAACAGTGATCTATTTCAAGTGTTTATTTCTGTTGATGTTGATGATTATGGCTACAGGCAATGAAAACCCAAAAGTCATTATCTCAGTAAATTAGAACAAAAAACACCTGCAAAGGCTTCCTAAGTGTTGAAAAAAGGTCTCTTAGTCTGTTTCAGTAGCTCCACAATAATGGGGAAGACTGCTGACTTAACAGATGTCCAGAAGCCAGTCACTGACACACTCCACAAGGAGGGTAAGCCACAAAAGGTCATTGCTGAAGAAGACTGTTCAAAGTGCTGTATCCAAGCATATTAATGGAAAGTTGAGTGGAAGGAAAAAGTGTGATAGAAAAAGGTGCACAAGCAACCGAGATAACTGCAGGCTTGAAAGGTTTATTAAGAAACGGCCGTTCAAAAATTTGAAGGAGATTCACCAGGAGTGGACTGCTGCTGGAGTCATTGCTTCAAGAGACCCCACACACAGAGGTATCCAGGACATGAGCTACAAGTGTCCCATTCCTTGTGTGAAGCCACTCATGACCAATAGACAATGCCAGGAGCGTCTTACCTGGGCCAAGGAGAAAAAGAACTGGACTGTTGCTCAGTGGTCCAAGGTGTTTTCAGATGAAAGTAAATTTTGCATTTCATTTGGAAATCAAAGTCCCAGAGTCTGGAGGAAGAGTGGAGAGGCCACAATCCAAGCTGCTGGAGGTTCAGTGTGAAGTTTCCACAATCAGTGATGGTTTGGGGAGCCATGTCATCTGCTGGTGTAGGTCCACTGTGTTTTATCAAGACCAAAGTCAGTGCAGCCGTGTACCTGGAAATTTTAGAGCACTTCATGCTTCCCTCTGCCGACAAGATTTTTGGAGATGGAAATTTCATTCTCCAGCAGGACTTGGCTCCTGTCCACACTGCCAAAAGTACCAATACCTGGTATAAAAACAACAGTATCACTGTGCTTGATTGGCCAGCAAACGTGCCTGACCTTAACCCCATAGAGAATCTATGGTGTATTGTCAAGAGGAAGAGGAGACTCCAGACCCAACAATGCTGCTGTCAAATCAACCTGGGCTTCCATAACACCTCAGCAGTGCCACAGGCTGATCACCTCCATGCCACGCCGCATTGATGCAGTAATTGATGCAAAAGAAGCCCCGACCAAGTCTCAATACTTGCATTCACTGAACATACATTTCACTCGGCCAACATTTCACATTTTAAAATCATTTTTCAAGCTGGTGTTACAAAGTATTCTAATTTACTGAGATAATGACATTTGGGTTTTCATTGGCTGTAAGCCATAATCATCAACATTAACAGAAATACTAGAAATACATCACTCTGTGTAATGACTCTATAATGAGTTTTCACTTTTTGTATTGAACTGAAATAAATTAACTTTTTGATGATATTCTAATTTTGTGAGAAGCACCTGTATACGCACACACATACATATCCCATGCGGCATCACCAGCCATTACTACAGCCTAGATCCATCATTATTGGCACCATAAATTGGATAAAGACATCAGTTTCACATTTATGTATTTCCCTAACCCACCATTGTTTTTACAACTTGAGACAACATTGACAGTCAGGAGCGATTTACCAAACATAAATCACAATTACATAAAAAAAACACTTTATTGAATATCTGTTAGATAAAAAATATTTAAAGAATTTAAAAAATGAATCCATGCAATGAAAAACTATTTTCATATATCCCATTAGGGCTGAGGCACACAACCGTATTTTTCATTAGAGTGCCATCTGTTAAGAAAAAAAAATGGATCACACTCGGATCAATGTTATTCAATTGGGCAGCGCAGAAGAACTTTTTTTTCACTGAATCTGTGCATTAAAAAAAAAAACAACAAAAAAAAAAAAACACCCTGCAGCATGCACAAGTTCCCTCCGCAAAACAAACTCACCCATTCAAGTCTATGGGTGTGTGAAAAAAAAATAAAAATCAGATGCAACAGTTTGTTAGACAATCCCTGCATGTGTTGTGGTTGTTGAACAGCCATAAACATGCAGCCGCGGGGACTTAAACATATTATTCGAGCACGCCAAAGACACTCTTAACACATGAGCATGCATAACACATAATCCGAGCACGTTCACTCATCTCTACAGAGAATGCCTACAATGCCTGTCTCTAGCACTGGAAGACCGGTCAGTCCAGCCTTACAAAAACAAGGCCATGGCCCGGATTCATCAAGACCGGCGTTGAGCACTTTCTGCAAGTTTTCCACAGTGATCACAATTGATCAATGGGGGTCCCCTTTGTGATCAGGAGATTTTAATGTCATAAGGATGGCCTGTAAGGGTATGTCCGGATCGATTTGTGCCCTACATCCATTCCTGGTAAAGAAGGTACACTTGTTTGTGTTCGATAACTGTTTATATTAAGGTTAAGAAATGTGCACAGTTTTATTACTCAACATTTGTCATTCACTTATAAAAGTGAGCTGTATTATTATAGGGAAAAGATCGGAAACTAGGGTACCAGAGTAGG
This sequence comes from Ranitomeya variabilis, assembly GCF_051348905.1. Classification (NCBI taxonomy): domain Eukaryota; kingdom Metazoa; phylum Chordata; class Amphibia; order Anura; family Dendrobatidae; genus Ranitomeya; species Ranitomeya variabilis. Next base: position 52,058,671 of record NC_135237.1, on the reverse strand, counting down.
AACTAGAGTAGACAGTAGGGATAGTTAGGAATTTTTGAAGTACAGTATAGACTAGGAAATACTAGTTATAGTACAGTAAGGGGTAAGCATAGATGAGAACAGCCTCAGGTAGGGTTTTTCCCAGTTGAGAAGGGGCCAAGGGTTATATAAAAGGAAGCATTTCCTGATTTTAGGGAGATAGGGATGCAAACAGAGTTGGAGTCAACAGTAAGAAGTAGTGCCAGAGTAGTTCAGGGCCAGTAAGCTGAAGGTCACTAGTGAGAAAAGGAGGCAACAAGGAGGAAAGAATTGGCATCATGAGAACGGCAGCAACCAACTTCAGTGAATCATCCCTTAATGTCCCGAGGGCTACGGTCTGAAAAAGGTATGGAGGAGCCAGCCTTAATTATGTTCCAAGTGGGGATACACTGAGCCAGGCGGGAAATCCCTGGGGCAAGGTGTGCCAATAGAGAGGGAAAACGCAGGCTACAGAGACTTACTACTGTATTGTACTTGTGACCAAAACTGAACTGAAAAAGTGAAGTAAAATTGAGTTTTTGAAAAGGAGACCGGAGTCTGTTCTTGGCTGTGTGCCTGCATCCAGAACTGGGACTGCGGAGAGGACGGAGTACAAGAACAAACCGTGAGTGTTCTCCAAACTACAAGACAGACTGGACATCATCCTTTATTTGTGGGATGCCAGGGTGTGGAAGAACTGCAGCTCCTCGTCACAACTACCACCCTGGCCACTTCACAGGCCCAAAGCAACAATACTTTACCCAAGATCTGTATTCTCCAGCTCAAAGCAAACTTTCCACTGAGCTCAGGAAAAAAAGAAGTGGAAACGATCCTTGGCATCGATTCGTGTTGGACACATTTACAATGCAAAAAAAAGGGTCTGTACCATTGCCATGAATTAATTAAATATGGCACCATCCAGATGTGAAAATCCAGCCTACTCCACACTGTTTGTTTCCCCCTGTAGCCATAATACAGGTTTCTTCATACAAACATTACATAACCGTAAATGTACCATGTAAAAGGACAAACCCACACAAAAATAATGGAATGTGAAGGAACAGACAGAGGAGCAATTTGTTCCTATAAATGGGAAACATTCTTTCTACTTCGTTGGAAATGTGGCAAAAGTTATTACACTTTTGTTAGTGTAACTCATGTTAACACACAAAGAAGCATCTTTGGATGATGAATCTCAGGGGAATAAAGATTAATGACCTATCTATACAATCGCTCATCAATATTAACTTGGTTGGGCTGGGACTCCCATCAGTTGAACGAAAAAAAAAAAAGCCACTGATCACCGAAAGCGGCACAGCGCCACAGATTATGTACTGGCCCTGCATGGTACTGCAAGCACTCCAACATAACTGAACGGGAGAAGCTTGCAGTACCACACTCAGCCACTGCAAAATGTATGGCGCTGTGCAATTACTGGTGCATTGTAACCCCTGCAGTCATTCAGTAGGAAGCCAACACACTGACATATTGATAGCATATCCTCATCAATATCATCACCCTCCTTTACAAAACAGACCAATATCACTGCTAAAAATGTAAGTGCTGATTATCTGGATACTTCTAGGCAACTGGTCATGTAAAAAAACAAAAATAAAAAAACACAACACACTATTACCCTGCAGATCTGGGGTTAATAGCATTCTGATACCATGCGGGCTCTGCACTGCCGGAAGTAAATTTTATGCCCCTCCCTGGCAGTCTCGCTCTCAGGGGTCGCCTGGCGCGGTTTCAGACACAGATCCGTGTATAGAGAGCATTATCTGTAACTACACCCTGGCACTGACTGACAGCAGCACAGCATTAGGGCCGGCTGTCAGCACTGGGGACGCACACCACGTACTGAGCAGTGACAAACCGTGTCAGCCGCACCCCTGTGACTGAAAAAGTGAGGCTGCTGAGGAGAATAAAGTTAAATTTCTTCCTGGCAGTGGGGCTCTCAGTGCAGCAGCCACATGGAGTCACAACACCAGTAACCTACAGATTAACAGCAAAGGGGGATCTGGTTTTTTATGGAGCCCAGCGCTCCCCAGCCTCCCCAATTGTTCATGATTGAAAGTTCAGATCTGAACTGTGCACCCTCCGACATGACTATTTGAGGCAGTATGGCATCAGCAGCATCAGAGGAGCACAATGGCACGGAAGCATTGGCCAGTATCTAGCCAGCTTTAGAGCAGCACTTCCAAGCTCCACTGGAAAGAGCTTGCAAGTAGAGACGGGCAAACCTGAACTATGGGGTTCGTATAGGTGTCCAGTATTCAACGCCAAACACAGACATCTCCCAGAAGTACATTTTAGTGTTCGGAGTTCCTGGCGAATTCCAGGAGGAGGGAGAGAAAGTGAGTTTGGGTGCCCATCGACTTCTATGGGATTTGAGACCTGGTTAAAGTTTGGTTTAGCTCTACAAACCTGAACTTCCACGGGTCCGCTCTCCCTGCTTCTAAGCACTGCACTCCTTGTCTAAGAGACTGGCCGGCCACCACTATTAAAGCGTAGTGGTCGGTAACCTAGGCAACAAGCAGTAAACAAACAAAAAAAACATTTTAGAGAAAGGAGAGTTTTTAATAAAAAGTAATTTGCAAAAGGTCCTTGTTTTTACAAGAACTTTGCAATTTTACCCATATAATATAATAAGCAATAATCCTTTAAAACTTTTCGGAAATAACCAGGAGAAGCATTTTGGAGAAGCGCGTGTTCTCTCATTTACTAGGGTAATGCATTTAGTATGGGTGTAAGTAACCAGCACATCTAATGGCCATAGGCACGAACTGCTTTCTGCAACAGGACATATGACCGTACTTGACCTCCAGACCGGTCTTCTTACTACAGTTTACAAAGAGCTGTCTGTTTCCAGATTTCATACAGATGAAAAGTGTTAACATTGTAGACTTCTTCAAGAATGTACGAGATCATAGAATCCTAGAATGTTAGAGTTGGAATGGACCTCCGGGGTCGTCGTGTCCAACCTCCTGCTAAATGCAGGATTCACCAAACCATCTCAGACAGATGTCTGTCCAGCCTCTGTATGAAGACTTCCATTGAAGGAGAACTCACCACCTCTCGGGGCAGCCTGTTCCACTCATTGAACCCCTTAGTGAATGAAGCCATTTACCATGTAGAAAAACAAAAAAAACTTACATTTAAAATTAAATTTGAAGTTTTATTTAGTTTAAGATGGGCATTTATTTTTTCCCCACTCAATACAATTGCTTTTGAAATGGAAGCCCCTCTGATCAGTGGATCGATGTGTGTTCTAATTTAGGACATCATGAAAGGCCGAAAACTGCAGTGGAAATCTAGAGCTAAATGCTGCAAAGAGGAAAGGCCTCTGGGACAACCTGCGCATTGTCCAACTTTTTGCACAAAGACAGTCCTACTACATGGTTATATGAGATGGAGATCACAAAATATGAATCCTTAAAAGGGGTAATCCACCGTTATGGACTTTGTGGTCTTAGCCCTAAACATATTTAAAGTACTTTTCTTTGGGGGGGGGGGGGTGTTATAAATTTGGACCGTTTTGTGTTCTGTAGCCTACATATTACATTTCTATGGCTGACTGCTGAATGAATGCATTGCGATTCCACAGTCCACATCAAAAAGTTGAATGTGTGGAGAAACAATGAGCATGTAAAAGCCAAACATCACAAAGTTGTTAAAGAAGCACAATATAAAAGATATATATTTTTAGACCAATGCATGCATTAGAAAAAAAAAAAAAAAAAAAAAGATGGACACTCCCTTTAAAGTGTACCAGTCATTTCAACCAAAACCAGATTTAAAAAAATCTTGCCGCCCTGCTTTTGGTGCACATAAACAGTCTAATATGTTCAGATTTTTATGTTCTGTAGCTGGCCCTCCACGCCATTTCAGGGAGCGTCTCTTATTAATTAGTATTCTGCCAGCACTATATGTTCTAGAAATTCCTTTCCAACACTTACGAGCCTGCAATGCGCTTTCTATGGTCCAATAGATTGATTATTAGTTCCAGACAGCCAAATTGTCTTAGGCTACGTTCACATTTGCGTTGTGCGCCGCAGCGTCGGCGCCGCAACGCACAACGCAAATAAAAACGCAGCAAAACGCATGCACAACGCTGCGTTTTGCGCCGCATGCGTCGTTTTTTTCATTGAATTTGGACGCAGCAAAAATGCAACTTGCTGCGTCCTCTGCGCCCGGACGCGGGCGCCGCAGCGACGCATGCGGCGCAAAACGCAAGTGCGCCGCATGTCCATGCGCCCCCATGTTAAATATAGGGGCGCATGACGCATGCGGCGCCGCTGCGGCGCCCGACGCTGCGGCGAGGACCGCAAATGTGAACGTAGCCTAATGCCTGTGCAAATACAACAATCGCAAAAGGCCTTCTGATATAAGTGTGAACAGAGCCCAACTACCGGTTTTATATGTGCATGATGTGAAAACTCTGAATCTGTGCTTTTGCTTAAAATATGGAACCCACTTGTGTAGATCAGTTTGTTCTCATTTTCAGAATACGGCTAAAGGCTATGAAAACACCACTAGCATCAAGAGCTCAGTATTACACAGCTGCGGTAACATTACAAACTAACTGGAGAATTCACCAACACTAATAACAGAGCTCAGCCACATAGCGATTTACCAAATACTCAGACTTTACTTCTAAGAACAAACCAGGAAAATATCCAGCCAAATGAAACCCACAATGTAGGGATGTGAGGAGCCGACACGGAGCAGAGAGACAATAAAAGTAAATTGACACCTAGAACCACGTAATAGTAAGATGTACGATGGGCTTCTGTGTTTGGCACTTGTACAAAATGTGGGCCAGATTCTGGACAGAAATGTTCTGAAGGAACCTCTACCATCTAAAATAAAATCAAACAAAACTTAAGCCAATATACGGACACTCAAAATTAAAGTTTGCCAAACTGTACTTGTTTGATTCCACTATAATATTATATCCATACATTTATATTCTCGCTGCTGATGGCTAAACCCACTCCTATTTTGTACTCAGAAATATAGGTGCAAAACAGGTTTTAAACCGTACCTATAATTTCAAGTGGCGCACATGTAGAATAACACTATCTGGCCATTACATGACTTGTATTCTGCAATTTCACCAGTTCTCTTTGTCTGAGCTAGTGGGTGGAGAAAATCTGCTGTATCTCCCCCATACATAGCACACAGAAATGAGAGACGAAAAGCCTCATGTCTATGTAGCACAGTAAGAGAAGCAGAAACAGTACAAAGATCATCATACAGCAGTATTGAGCAATGTAGCTGTGAATCCTGCTCTGGAGCAAGAGAAACACGTGCTATAAGGACGCAGACAGCCGTATAACTGGGGTGCGGATTGCAAATCTCAGACTGGCTGTCTGTTCTCCTTACCATGTATTTTTCTGCAGCTGTCAAGCTCAGGTCAAAAAGAGTAGACAGCCATTAGGAGGACTGCGGTGCAATCATAAAACGAGTTATACGGCCGTCTGTCTGCACCCTAAAGCAGCAACACTACTTTAGGATCACCCCTATATAGTGCTCTTTGCTAAGAAGTATGCCGGGGCTTCCATTGGAATCAAGAAATAAAACCTGTTGCCGACAGACCTTTCACTGGAAAGGAGCAGATGAGTCAGCGAGGACACTGTATGGCCGCCATCCTGATAGTATTTGTTAAATAGTAATCATTTTAATCTTTATTTCATAACTCAATAGTACACAAGATATCACAAAGATGCTTATTTTCATATCAGAGAACTACTTCTGTATCCCTCCAGGACTGATCTTTAGAGGGCTGGCTCAAAACCAACGTTGTAAATTAAATAGACATTTAGGATGAAATTCAAGTCAAACTGCTTTTAATATACTTCAATTAAAAATTTCCTGCTAATCCATTTTTTTTTATTTTTTTTAAACTCCCTTCCGACATAGTTTTGTTGGAGAATCCCATTGAGACGTCATGAAGGGACTGCATTCCCCACCCTCAAACGAAGATCACCAGTGACGTCCACTTCAGGGACTGGGTTAGTCCCTGTTCTACTCCGCATGAGTCGGTGGTCAGATCTGACATTCTCCATATGCGTTTATTGAATACCATGTTTGAGTCGCCGCGGCTGCATGTCTCAGGGACTGGCTAACATACAGGAAATCCCTGCTTGTGTCGCAGCTGTCGAAACATGGCGAGACATGCAGTCGAAGATTCGAGCACGCCAAAGACACTTAGCACTCAAGCATGCTAAGATAACACCTTATCCGAGCTTGCTCATCACTGTTCACAGTGCTATCTATAGTCCTCTGAATGTGTAGTTACAGTGCACTCCCTTCACCAGGTGAAGGGTGATAAGCTGGCAAGAGAGCACAGACCAGCCCCCGAAACAGACATCGTCCTCAAACAACAGTTACACTAACGTTTTGTTTTTTTAAACCACATTTAATCTGTTTCTGGAGAACGTGCAGTAAAATAGGTCTGCCTCCAGCACCTTCATCCCCCACTCCCCTCTCCATAGAATCTTATGAGCACCAACTGTCATCTATCGCAGTAAATGTCAAAATGCGCCTTCACTGAATACAGATTTCACAGCTTTTGAAATTCGTTCAGAAGGAAAAAAAAAATAAATCAGATTTCTCTGAAAAGATATACGGTATTACAAAGCTGCTTATTTTCAGATGTACTATAGAATTCTTATCTAAAAATTAAACTGACAGTTACTCTTTAAAGGGAACCTATCACCCCGTTTTTTTCGGTATGAGATAAAAATACTGTTAAATAGGGCCTGAGCTGTGCATTACAATAGTGTAGTTTGTGGACCCCGATTCCCCACCTATGCTGCCGAAATACGTTACCAAAGTAGTCGTTTTCGCCTGTCAATCAGGCTGGTCAGGTCGGATGGGCGTGGCTTCTTCCCCCAGATATTGCGTAGTTTTCCGTTGGTGGCGTAGTGGTGTGCGCATGTCCAAGGTCCCGAATCCTGCACAGGGGTGTGAAAATAGCAGCGATGTCCGTTATTCCATTGGTGATCGGTGGGCGCGGCCATCTTGCTTTGGCCGCGCGTGCGCAGAAGCGGCGCTCTGCTGGCCGCGGCTTCAGGAAAATGGCCGCCGCGATATCCATCTGCGCACGCGCGGCATCCCGCGGCCATTTTCCTGAAGCCCCGGGCAGCAGAGCGCCGCTTCTGCGCACGCACGGCCAAAGCAAGATGGCCGCGCCCACCGATCACCAATGGAATAACGGACATCGCTGCTATTTTCACACCCCTGTGCAGTGGATTCGGGACCTTGGACATGCGCACACCACTACGCCACCAACGGAAAACTACGCAATATCTGGGGGAAGAAACCACGCCCATCCGACCTGACCAGCCTGATTGACAGGCGAAAACGACTACTTTGGTAACGTATTTCGGCAGCATAGGTGGGGAATCGGGGTCCACAAACTACACTATTGTAATGCACAGCTCAGGCCCTATTTAACAGTATTTTTATCTCATACCGAAAAAAACGGGGTGATAGGTTCCCTTTAATCACCTTTTTCTGTGAGCAGTTTTTCATATTTGATGGCAAGCTCAAGAGGCAGAAGGAGGGGAAAGAAGGGGCTCTGAAAAGGTTAGGTTAAAAAAACAAAACAACCAACAACCACCACCACAACCACCACCACAACTACAACCACCACCACAACTACAACCACCACCACAACTACAACCACCACCACTACAACCACCACAAGCAGTTTGCACATACTAAAAATTGGCAACAACAAAAAAAATAATATTTACACAGATCAATATATATGTTGTTAATTTGACTAAGTTTTATCAGGCTTGCATTGTACCTTTCAAAACTCACAAATTAAGGTGTTTTTTTTTGTTTTTTTCTTCTTAATTTGTTGGCAGTGATGGGGAGGTACGCAATTAGACACAAACACTGCACCCACCACGCAGTCAGGAGAGCATACAGTGTTTCTAATATTTGCTTATTCTAATGATTTAAGCAATGTTTGACGAAACCGTGAACATAAAAGAAAACAGAACAAAACAAACGTTTACAATAAACAACTCAGATAAAGGAATGTTGTATGCAGCTTTGTTCTTTCCACAATGGAAAATATGGATTATAGCCAGAGTCGTACAGTGGATCCACAGCATCACATTCAGTCATAATGGGGTCCAGTGGGTTTCAGTGAAGGTTTTGTACTTTTCACAATAGAGATGCATGCTGCACTAGTCCGGCCATCACCTGTGACAGACTCTCCCAAAGCCGCGTAAATCAAGACACTAAGCAAAGAAAGTAAGGTGAAAGGACTTTTCTTTATTATCTAGGCCGACCACTAGGTTACCGTCTATGACAGGGGTATGTCTCAGGGGCTTCACAGCTACACAAGGGAACGGACAGATTTTGGTTAGCACTTTACATTACACAATAATAAATACATATGTCAGCCTTCACCTAGTAACAGCACACACCTCAAATAAAGATTAGAAAACAAGAAGTCAGATGTATACCAGGCATGCATCATTTACCACCCCAAAAACAAGCTCTAATTAGGGGTTCTCATAACCAAATCCACCTATGTGCAGAGTTTTGCTTGAATTTTTTTGAGCAGAAACTTAGGAGATACCAATCCTAAACGTCAATATGGACCCTTCAGGTTAAGCTCACACAATGAGGTTTTGACACGGTGCAAAGAATACAGCATCTAACAGTATGTTCACACAACTGTTCCAGAAAAGTGAACATAATTTCTGAAATGTCATGCACAGTTTTTATTTTTTCCCCTGCAGGTGTGAAGCAGTTTCAAATAAGCAACGCATTTGTTCTCTAGGCCAAGAAACAAGACATCATCACAGAGGGCAGTGTATTTTTTTACTGCGCATGCGTGTGTCTGTTATGCCCGGCGCATGCTCAGTACGCGCTCCATTTCTGACATTCAGAGCGCTACTTTACCGCCGCATTTACTGCAGCTGAACTCACAGCCTAGGAAACGGACGTCAGTGTTGGCATCTCATGATGACATCTCGTTTCATGGGCCAAGGGAATCTTCGCTTCAGGGCAGCAAATTAAGCAGGGGGAGTGTTGGGATGTCCCAGCTTCCTCTCCTGATGGTCCTTCATTTCAGGGTGGAAAGGGAAGTGACCGCAGTTTCAGCCGGCAGATGACGATTTGTTTGGGGATTCGAAAACCAGTAGTCATAGGAAGTGGGGAATATAAACAGGACCTCAAGTTGCAGTACAGAATGAATGGTAGGGAATTTTACCAAAACTTAAATTAAAAAAGTTCAGCTTAATTAATTGAAATTTACTTCTAGATTTTAGACTAACCCTTTAATTTTCAGTATTGCTACCTTGTATATGTGGCATTAGAATTCCTGTCCTCTCTCTATCGAGCGATTATTCAGGACTTCACGGAATTTTTAAGATTCTACTAATAGAAATAAACTGGTGTATGAACATTCAGGTAGTACGAGGTAAGTAACCTACTTTCATGGGACCATTGAGACGTTGGGGGGGGGGGGTCCGTTTACTTGAGGCCAATAACACTGGTCGACTAAAATAGCTTTTCTATTAACCCCTTAATGACAGCCAATACGTCTTTTAACTGACCTGAGATATAAGAGAATAGCCTCCTCATACAGGTGACAATCCAGCAGCTGTCGGCTGTACACTATAGCTGACAACTTGCTGCATCAGCCACGATCAGTGTTTGCACCGTCCAAATCTGTTTAACCCCTTAGATGCTGCTGTCAATAGTGACTACATCATTATAAATGGTTAACGGAGTGTGGGGGCTTCCTCTTTATCCCAACTGATGCCCTCAGATCATGATTGTGTGGTCCTGATGTTGGCGATGGCAATTCATAACCAAATAGCGACCTTAGAGTCTGACGGCTGTAGTAATCTGTTCAGAAGTTAGAGACATTTAGGTGGTAAAAATACACATTTTCATTTCTGTCATGCCACTTTGCATTAATTCCTGTAAAGCACCTGAAGAGTTAATAAACTACCTGACAGCAGTTTTCAATATGTCAGGGGGTGCTTTTTTAAAATGGTATCACGCTTGAGGGTTTCCCAATATGTGAGACCCCTAAAGTCACTTCAAACATGGATAAGTGCCGAAAAAAATAAATTTTGGAAATTTCTTGAAAAAAATGAAAAATTGCTGCTACATTTATAAACCTCCTAAAATGCTAACAAAATAAAATAACATTTTACAAATGGTCCTGATGTAAAGCTGACATGTGGGAAATGTTATTTATTAATGTTTTGCTGTGGTATGACCATCTGGATTAAAGGGATAATCATTCAAATTTAGAAAATTGAAAATTTTTTAACATTTTTCTCAAATTTGTGATATTTTTTATAAATAAACACAAAATATATTGACCTAAATTTACCATTATCATAAAGTATAATGTGTCATGAAAAAACAGTCTCAAAATCACTGGGATTTGTTGAAGCGTTGCAGAGTTATTACCACATAAAGTGACACTGGTCAGATTTAAAAAATTTGGCTCCGTCACTAAGGGGTTAAGAAAAGTGTTTGTTTTTTTAGATTAGACTGTTACTTGACAATGTAAAAAAGGGCTGGATGATTTCCTCAGTACACAACATTGTGGGTGATAGTTAGTTTTGTGACAATATGTACAATTGGTGGGGAGAAGTTGAACTTGATGGAACTAGGACATTGAAAAGTCTTCATATAGCCCCCAGCATCTTGGTCTTTGTGTCCAGTTTGATATCCGAAGCAACAAAGCTCTATTCCGCACTATTTTTTAGAGTTTAAAAGGGAACCTTTGATTTGCAGGCAGCCAATTACTACTAGTTTTCCCACCTTTAAACTGTTGCCACCTCATTTTTTTTTTTTAATCTAATAAGCGTCCTATCAATCTGCCCCCTACAGCAATCTTTGAGTATTGCCCCCTCTATGCCAGTCACTGTGCCTTTAGTTAACGGATGAGAGCATTTCTCCAAGGCTCTTGATGGCCAGAAAGATAAAAAAAAAAATGCCCAATGTTACAAAAATTTTTAAAGATTGGGGGAAAAAAAGTTCTCTTATTACAATAACATACTATCTAATATATAAAGCTGAATGTGTGTGTGTGTGTATGTATGTATGTATGTATGTATGTCCGGGATTGGCATCTGAACCGTAGCAGCTACAGCCACAAAATTTTGCACAGTCACACGTCTGGACCCCGAGAGCGTCATAGGCTATGTTGTGAGGTGAAATTTTAACCCCGCGCTTTCCAATTCACCAAACAATTTTGCCCCTATCTACATAATGGGGAAAAAGTGAAAGGAAAAGTGTTGGAGGCGTCGCAGCTACAGGCACAAAATTTTGCACAGTCACACGTCTGGACCCTGAGAGCGTCAAAGCTATATTGTGAGGTGAAATTTTAACCCCGCGCTTTCCAAGTCACCAAACAATTTTGCCCCTATCTACATAATGGGGAAAAAATGAAAGGAAAAGTGTTGGAGGCAAATTAACAGCTGCCAGATGTGAACAAGGGGGACTTAAAGAATGACAGCGATGGCACCAAAGAGTATATACTGTACAGTTGCTAAGGTGGGGCCCCAACATGGGATAATCACACCACCACGGGGATATGAACACACACACAAAATGCGCCACACACTACCACGTGCTCGAACACATATACCACCCTCAGTGCACATTTCACCACACATACACCAACCTCGCCACATAAAAGTAGAAACACAAAAGTCGCCGCTCAAAACTCGCCACGCGCAAAACTCTCCACATGCAAAACTCGCCACACGTGCAAAACTCGCCACACGCAAAACTTGCACACGCAGAAAAATTGCCACACGCAGAAAAATTGCCACATGCACAAAAGTTGCAACACATGCAAAAGTTGCCTCACACAAAACTTGCACATACTCAAAAGGCACCACACATAAAACTCGCCACGCGCAAAACTCGCCATGCGCAAAACTTGCTGCACACAACTTGCTACACTAACCTGTCACATGCAACTCGACACACAAAAAGTTGCTACACGCATGTCGCCACACAAAACTCATCTCACAAAAGTCCCTACATGCATGTCGCCACACGCAACTCAACACACACAACTTGACACACGAAACTCGCCCTAAAACACACACAAGTCTGGTATCCTTCAAAAATAAAAATCTGATTAATAAGCAGACAAACTACAAGAGCAACAAATGTACCATATAGGAATCCGGCAGCTGTCAGTCACATGACCAGTCTATTATGTGTATGTGTGAGCTAATATATACTGCCAGGGGGTGGGCTTACTGTTGGCTGGGGATTTATCAGGCTGCCATTTTAGCTTACAAATACTGAGGTAAAAATACTGACCAAATAACGTGTGAACGAGGGCTAATACAGGAGGAGATGGCATACAGCTATATACTATATACAGGAGATGACACACAGGTATATACTATTTACAGGGGAGATGACACACAGGTATATACTATATACAGGAGGAGATGACACACAGATATATACTATATACAGGAGAGATGACACACAGGTATATACTATATAGAGGAGGAGATGACATACAGGTACATACTACATACAGGAGGAGATGACATACAGGTATATACTATATACAGGAGGAGATGACACACAGGTATATACTATATACAGGAGCAGATTACCTACAGGTATATAGTATATACAGGAGGAGATGACACAGGTATATGCTATGTATAGGAGGAGATGACATACAGGTATATACTATATACAGGAGATGACACACAGATATATACTATATATAGGTGAGATGACACACAGGTATATACTATATACAGGAGATTACATACAGGTATATCTAATATATAAAGCTGAATGTGTGTATGTATGTATGTGTGTATGTCCGGGATTGGCATCTGTACCGTCGCAGCTACAGCCACAAAATTTTGCACAGTCACACGTCTGGACCCCGAGAGCGTCATAGGCTATGTTGTGAGGTGAAATTTTAACCCCGCGCGTTCCAATTCACCAAACAATTTTGCTCCTATCTACATAATGGGGAAAAAGTGAAGGGAAAAGTGTTGGAGGAAAATTGACAGCTGCCAGATGTGAACAATGAGGACTTAAAGAATGAGAGCGATGGCGACAAAGAGTATATACCGTACAGTTGCTAAGGTGGGGCCCCGACATGGGATACTCACCACACACGGGGATATGAACACAAACACAAAATGCGCCACACACTACCACGTGCTTGAACACATATACCACCCTCAGCACACATTTCACCACACACACACACCAACCTCGCCACATAAAAGTCGAAACACAAAAGTCACCACTCAAAACTCGCTACATGCAAAACTCGCCATATGCAAAACTAGGCTCACGCAAAACTCGCCACACGTGCAAAACTCACCTCATGGAAAACTCACCTCATGCAAAACTTGCACACACAGAAAAATTGCCACATGTACAAAAGTTGCACCACATGCAAAAGTTGCCTCACACAAAACTTGCACATACTCAAAATGCACCACACATAAAACTCGCCACGCGCAAAACTCGCCATGCACAAATCTTGCTGCACACAACTTGCTACACTAACCTGTCACATGCAACTCAACACACAAAATGTTGCTACACGCATGTCGCCACACAAAACTCATCTCACAAAAGTCGCTACATGCATGTCGCCACACGCAACTCAACACACACAACTTGACACATAAAACTCGCCCTAAAACACACACAAGTCTGGTATTGTCCTTCAAAAATAAAAATCTGATTAATAAGCAAACTACAAGAGCAACAAATGTACCATATAGGAAATACGGCAGCTGTCAGTCACATGACCTGTCTATTATGTGTATGTGTGAGCTAATATATACTGCCAGGGGGGAGGGCTTCCTGTTGGCTGGGGATTTATCAGGCTGCCAATAGCAACCAATCACAGCTCAGCTTCTATTTTGCTACAGTTAATTAACCTGAGCTCTGATTGGTTAATATAGGCAACAAAGACATTCTCAGTATAACAAAGCTAATATATGTTGTGAAATGCTTCTATTTGCTTAGTTTTTGCCTTTTAATAATTACATTTCTATCTATTTGTTTTGTGGTTTTTGTGTGCAGAATAAATTTTTGTTAACACATTCTATTTTGCTAACAGCAGTCATTAACCCGGGCGAAGCCGGGTAGTACAGCTAGTAGTTGTATATTTGTCTTGTGCGTTTGCAGCACAGAGAATAGTAAGCAGTTTAATAATCATTTATGACGGATCAGCACCTCTTGCCCTCACGACAATCCTTTTCTTCAGCTAGTGCGATAAAGGCAATAAGACAGACATCACATTGCTGTGTTCTTATAGTGACACCCAATGGCTTCTCGATGGCCGACACATCTGTAAGACAGCAAACTGGATGGCCGACATACAGGAAAACCAAATGCCACAAACTCTAAAAAAGGACAGAATCTCCCACTGTGGGCAAAGCACAAATTACCAAACTCAAAATATAAAAGGGGTAAATAAACAAAAAAAACTTCGTATTATTGTACATTTTGCTGTGGATTCGCCACAGATTTCACCAGGATCACTGAATGGGGTAAAATCCACTGTGAAAATACACAACATAAATTGACGTGCTGCAGAATGACAATCCGCACTGCAGCACAAATTTTGTATTTTTTTCTGTTCAGTGTGTGGACGAGATTTGGTAAAATGTGTCATACTTTGCTTTAAAAAAAAAAATAGATTTAAAGGGAACCTGTCAGTAGGTTGTCCCACATGAGACAAGTCCACCACCTTTCAGCCCTTATATACAGCGTTCTATAATGCTGTATATATGCCCCCAATCCGGCCTGCAAGACAAGGAAAACATTTTAATTCTTCTCCCCAATGGGGCAGGGCAGTCCAGTCCGATGGGCATCGATGGTCTTAGTCAGGTGCCTCCTCTCTTCTTGCTTCGTGTGGATGAAGCGTCCTATGTCATCCACAGTGTCCCAGGCATCACGCTCCTGCACAGGCGTACATGTCTGCCCTGACAAGGGCAGAGCAATGTACTGCAGAGTCCATGCGCCAAGGCTCTTTGAACTCTCCTGGCGCATGCGCACTGCGGTACGTTGCTCTGCCCTCAACAGGGCAGACATATACGCCTGTGCAGGAGCGTGATGCCGGGGACACTGTGGATGACGTAGGAGGACTCGTCATCTGCAAGAAGGACGACGGCAGCGCAAGAAGGAAGGCAACAGTCCAAGACCAGCGATGCTCATCGGACCGGACTGCCCCTGTAGATACGCTACATGATATTTTATCTGTCCCTGTGAGAAAATCTATCTAGATATGTCTTACTTTAGTCCAAGTGACTGTCAAAATAATAGACAGTAGAAGGGTGCCATCTTTGTGCTGTTTTTGATGCACCGGTTGCTAGGAGACATTTGGACAGAGGCCTAAAGCTCCATATACACATTAAACTAATGTTGGCTGCACCCACCGATATCGGGTTCGGACAGAGCAATCTGTGTACGGTTTCACCAGCCAAATGATTGTTAGGGGAGCTGTCGATCACACTTGTCCGATTTTGGGTTGCCAATCGCATCGCTCTCCTGGAGACAAGCCACCAGCCGGAGCCATTGTCAGAGAACAAAGGCACGCTCAGCCGAACGATCGCTCCTGTGTATGGGAGAGTCGGCAGAGATGGCTGTTGGTCAAACGGTCAGCCAACAGCCATCTAATGTGTACGGGGCCTTAAGAGTCTTTTTTAGAACATTAACTTGAACGGACCACCACAAAGACAAACCAGACAGCCATATGTAAGGTCTAAGGCCTAATGTTTACCACAAGCCTGTGTGTAAATTATCAGGCGATCCGTAAAATGAAAAACACCAGGACAGTGCAGTGTATATCAGACAGACGGTGAGAAATGGCGGCAGCTTTCATAATACAGATGATACTGCGGCAACATTGTCCACAGGCCGCAATGGCGGCGAAGTTTAAAGTGAAGGCGCATTTATACTGGATGATAATCCGCCGGACTGGCTGTAATGGCATTGTTCACGATAATTGTGTAATGTGTATGGGTTGAGCAACTGAACAATGTGTCCCAAAACCCTCATTTTGGGAAAAAAAATTTTTTTGAAAATTGTGTAATCTAAATGGAGACTGCTCGCTCGTTCGACGATTATCACTAACAACTTTGTTTTCTTTGAAAGCGTCTATATGTCAGATCTGTGTGAACACTGTTACATCAAACGTCGTCCACCATTTAATTCCCAAATCTCGCCCTTGAAATCATTTGCTGTCAGCTACAATCGCATTGTTCAGACAATTATCCGCTTGTGTAAATGAACCTTTATGCTCACTGTGCAGGTACAATGTGGGAGTGGTCGTGTGAGTGAATATGTAATGAATGTACCAACTATATATTCCAAGTAGAAAGCAGAACAAAGCTGGTGAGTTCTGAAAAATATATAACTTTATTCCATTTTCACAAAAATAATGAATTTAGAGCAGCGCAGTGGCATGGACTTGCACGTCGACACGTTTTCATCACTCGCCAGTCTTAAAATCACAATCCTGGGACAGTAACTGGAGAAGGATTTTGCCAATTAGTGAAGCACACTGGATACTAATGATCAGGACTTGGCTTACACATGGCATGACTAGCTGCTGCGATTTGATTCAGAATAACTCCAGTATATCGAATGAGTCTGATATGATTTTTTTAGTTCTATTATGCAATAATGAAAAATCATATGATATATTAGGTCATCAATTGGGGAGTGGCTTGTGATTTTAAAATGGCGCTTTGGGATGATTATGCATGTAATGATCAAGAACTAGTGATGAGCGAGTGTTCATGCTCGGATACTATCAGTGTGTCTTCGGTGTGCTCGAAAACTACGTTCGAGTCCCCGCAGATGTTCAAGAGCCGAAACACATGCAGGGATTGCCGTTTTGTTAAGCAATCCCCGCATGTCTTGTGGCTGTCGAACATCCGCGAGGACTCGAACATCGTATTCGAGCACACCGAAGACACTCGGTTAGCACCTGAGCATGCTCAGATAACACCTCATGCGAGCACACTCGCTCATCAATATTAAGATCAGTGAGCAGTTGAAACATGGATACATGCAAGTCAATCCCACTCTGCTGCTGTAAACGTACCTTTACGCGCATACAATGGGCAATACTGGATTACCCCTGTGCAAGTACCCATTAATCTCTGAACAGTTTATTTTCTCTATATATACACACAAGCATGTCATCGTCGGCACTTTTCCAAACAGAGACCCATTCCATATTACTGGGAGGCGATGGCCAAATGCCATTCTTCTCAATAAAATATTGCCAGAACTCTGCCACAAAATATCCTGGCCCGCACTAAGCACACCGGTAAGCCCACACAACCGGTATAACAAGTCGGGAGTACATAGACGTGGTTAGGCTATGTGCACACTACACTGGGATGAACATGTATAGACAGGGAAAAGCTCCCTGCGTATGCCACCCATTCATCGGAGGCCATTAGTGCCCTTTTGGCCTCCATCTGACCGGCATATGTTGGCATTACAGGAACGCACAGTAGATTGAGCTTTCCCATACAAAGGATCAGCGCACACATTGTATCCCAAGCAGAGGCGGCTTTTGGTGTCCAGCAGATACAGTCATATCTGGCAAAGGAGGAAATCTGAGACTGTGATCCTGAACAGAACACTAATGTCCTCAGTGTTTTCTGTGGTTGATAAGACAATGAAGAACTGGACTGGAGGATTAGTACAATACACACAAGTCAGGAAGACAAACTGGGGACCAGATAAAGAAAAGCCAGATGAGAGCAGAGCAGGAACAGGTTCTGGAGGCTCCGACCTGCAGATAAAACACTGCTGACACCCACACTGTCCTCTCTCCTGGTTCACGGCTTAGTATTAAATACAAGGAGCCATTGTGCTCGTGACAAGAATATGAGCTTTTGTGCAAATCAGACTTTTGTGTTTACTGTATTTTAAGTTGTCAATCTTTTCCTGCTTCCAATATCAATCCGTATTGAAAAAACAATACAGAAATCTTGCAGTTTTCACACTGGCAACTAGGGCTTTCTTTTCTTTTTTTAAGACTCAAAATTGTCGTAGAAAATCCACATGTACATTATCAGCAATAAGCAGTCTCTGAACGCATCTTTAGTTTTGAGGCATCTAATAAGCATGTGCAAAACTCACTGTGAAAGGAGGGGGAGCGGAAACATTTGTGATTGGTGGTTCCTGTGTTATTTGTATAGAGGCCTTACCTGTTCTTGTGATCCTTCCTTTGATAATGAGCCTGCTGAAAACTCTTCTTGGAAGAACAGGAAGCACAAGTATGAATTAGTTCCAGTGGCCAGTGTTAAAGTTGGAAGAAAACTGATTATTATTATTATTATTATTATTATTAAATAAAGATCCGGCATGTTGACTTTTTGTTCAAATAAAGAAGAAGATGTACAGAAATGATTTATGCAGATATGATCAGAGCCTTACTAATATCAGGTGAAAATATTTTGATGTTTAGGCCGATGTATGTGGCCGTGTTATATATATTACAGGCCAGTGTCGCACACACTTGTAATAAGGCCCACAGATTACTGGTACATCCTGTTCCCCAATATATGTCACTCATGCAGTAGTACTGATGCCTGCTTGTATCTGCCCCTCTAAAACTAAACTGTAACCTCTACATACCTCTGTTTTTCTTCTATACAAAGGTCACAATATAAATGGTAGCGTGTCTCATTGCATGCTCTACGATAGCGTCCCGTGCCACACGAGTGCCCTTGGACTGGTATATGTAACCACATGGACAGTATGTGCCGCCGTATGAACTCTCTACCCACTACTTTGCATCATTTTAAAGTAGGATCTTTCATTATAGGGGTCTTTTTTTGCCCAGAACCAGCTCAGATAAATGAGATAGCATGTTCATAAAAGTCGCGAGTTGGACACTGTGTACTTGTGCAGCATGCAACCCACAGCATACAGATGTTACAGCATAGCGGGTGGGATTTAAAGAAATCCATTGCCCCCTATGCCTGCCAAGACACCCGTGGAGACGGACATGCGGCGCATCTTTCCAGACCGCAGCATGTCAATTTCTCTTGTGGAGATGCCAGTCTTCGCAAGATAAATCTCACCCATACAATGTATTGGACGTGGTGAATCCGCACGGTTCAGTGAACACATGCAGAATCGCCTGCGTTCAATAGACGGCAGCTCTTTGGATGCAGCGGACATGCACCTCCACCCAAAGCGCTGCTAGCTCCAGATCACTGGCCCCGGTCTTATGGGTTCGTTCCATTTCCGTGGCACAATCATGTGGCTAAATGGATCCTTATTGCGATTCTTTGTTCCCATACAGTATAAGGCCAGCAGCACATCCCTGAGGGGCGACATGCTGCCGACAAAAACAATTAACACAAAAGGTGCTCAAATGGCAAATTATTGATTGCTTTTGATAAGGCCTGGGGTTGGGAGTGAACATGTTTATGCTTAAAAGGAGACTACCATAGAATTCCTATTATACATGAGTAATGCATGTAGAATGGACATCTCTCCGACAATCAGTCGGCCGGCAGCACCTTACAAATTAAACTGTCAGACAAACCACTTGATTTACTATAACCAGAGGTCTACACAAAAAAAAATAAAAATGTTCAGGTGCCATGGTTTTTGAATGGATTTAGGGTATTTTGAGGGTGCCAAATTCAATAACCCATTACCTTTGCTAAATTGGTTCTAGTTTTTGAGATAATGGACATCCATGAAAATAATTAGTGATGAGCGAATATACTCGTTACTCGAGCATGCTCGGGGGTCCTCTGAGTATTTTTTAGTGCTCGGAGATTTAGTTTTTCTCACCTCAGCTGAATGATTTACATCTGTTAGCCAGCATAAGTACATGTGGGGGTTGCCTGGTCAGGAGAGTATAGGTTTTATTTATCGGGGCCAAGAGTGGGGTATGAGAAGGAGTTGGCCAAGTAGTGGACAATTTCTTTTAATTACATAAATAAGTGTAAAAATTATGACTTCAAGAAGAGCCTGCATCACAATCCTGATGCATTCTGCTACATCTGTGGATAGCACATGGCTGAAAAACAAAGACGGAATATCACAGACTTTGTGCATGGAGTATACCGGGCTTCTTTTGGAGTACAGCTTGGAGATCAGGATAAGTCTTGGGCTACACAGTTTGCAAAACACGTGTGGAGAACCTACGACAGTGGACAAAGTTTGAAAGAAAAAGTTTAAAAATGAACTATAAATCTCAGAAACTAGAGCCAATCTGGCAAAACCAAAGTCATATACTTAATCAACACCATAAACTTTATAAAACCGTTCAGACCTCATTGGCACCAAAATCAGTCTAACAGTGTAATGTATATGGGGGGGGGGGGGGTCTTAAGAGATTTTATCTAATTGCAAACTCTCAGTATGTTAAGTCAATCAATAGTCTGATTGTTTTACAGCCTGTAATAATCTAGGAATGAAAAAAAAAAAAAAAAAAAAAAAGGGAGTGCCATCACCCATAGGAGCCTGAAAGGCTAATTTCACACCATAGCCCTTCTACTGTATACTTTTTGGTACAAAAAAGCAGAAAAAGTTTCAGATTGATTTTATTTTACTTTGTGCCAAGGTTTGATCCTACTTTTGCCTCTAAGCAGTCAGGCGGCTTGAGTGGTGTCATCAGATATTGCTGAAGCAGTCTGGTGACATGAATAATGGGACATCAGGGCAGACAACCAGATTGGCCAATGCAGGCTCCACAGGGTATAGAGCCAGAGGGTATGTACATTGCCACTGGTAAATTTTACTTAGCGGCTGGACCACCCCTTTAATTAGATGTCATAACAGCAACCAGCCATACAGAGGAAAAAAACAACACAGCAAATTAATCTGTGATAAGAAGCCTTTGGTACCCTGTATGCTGCGTGTAGAACAAGGGAGCGAGCGTTTAGACGTTGATGTTGAGCATTTGGCTTTGCAGACCGTAGGAGGTAACAAAGGACTGGAATCTGTTAGGTTAAAACTGCGTTGCCATTGGAAAGATGAGGAGACCGGAATCCAAGTTTGTGGCTTATTGGTCAACTCGTTTCGAAGTTTCAAAACTTCTTTATCAGGACAAACCACAGCGATCACAGTATACTGTGTTTTTTCCTGATGAAGTTTGAAACGCGTTGACCAATAAGCTACAATCTTGGATTCCTTTCTGCCCATCAACTTTCCAATGGCAGTTTTAACCCATCTGATTCCAGTCCTTTACGTTTCCATTCCCGTGGGTCTGCAGCATCCTTAGTTTTTTGTTTAGTGGCTGCGAGGACAACCTGACCAGGTGAGCACGATTGCCCACATTTCCCTATTATCCAGATAAGACCCAACTGCACTTTGTCCTTCCAGTTCTTCTACTTGTTATTTGAAACCCACATCCTCCTATAAAGTAACTCGCCTGCTACCAGTTTACAGAACATGAACAACGTCCATTGCATACTCCTGGATGGAGCAGCTGGCTGGCCCGTGGACTGGACAAAAGGACAGCTGGCAAATGCTGGACGTCAATGAACAAGCTGCTATTTTATCCACATTTCTGCTACATGTTTATACCCAGCACAATGGCAGACACAGAGCAAGTCATCCCGGCCGCATGCAGAGCAGCTGTTCAGGCCTTCATCTACACAGCCACCAACAAGTGGCTGCAGACCAGGCGCACATACTTCACTGCTGTCTTCTCTCTCCAAAGCATGAGTTTAACCTCGGAATATGAAAATAAACAATGTGTCTCCGAATAAGACTATTCATTATGCACTGAAGAGACGTGATGGCATGTGCCTACAGGAATCAACACACGCCATGTGATATTTAAGTAGTGGGGGAACTTTATGTAATCAGTGCGGAATTCTAGGAGAATTCCCAATGATCCAGGACCAGAAGTCTCATTAGTTCTACCAGCTGTCTACAAATGTTCCACCAGACTCCCTACACGTAAACCAAGTTAGATGATTTGCTAGAACGTGCAATTACTAATGGTCATTGAAGTTGACCGCTATTGAGATTTTTCTTTATGGGTTATGCAATAATTAGCCCTTCGTTTCATCATAAAAATTATTAAAATACTTCTATCCATTAGAGGTAAATATACATCTCATGTAGGTCCAGTCTTATTAAACCAAACCCATCACCACTTCGGACACGTTGGAGTAAATGTTTGTATTCTTCACAAAAGCATCAATTCTGGAGTTCTCTTATAATTCTGGCTTGTACCTTTCTTTTCTTATTCCTCCAAGAGATGTATGAATAAATTCACCATACATCTAGTCAAAGGGGAATGTTCCTTTAGGGTCAGCTGTGATTCACACCGATTGCGTAGTCTCCACTTCTGTAAGACATGCCTCTAATGGGTGAAAAATTTCAAGAGGGAACGGCACAAGGCAGAGTTGGAGAAAAGCAAGCTCTAGAATTCCAGGAGTACTCTGGGTCCACATACCACCAAGAACAACATATGGAGAAACCCTCTATATCTAGCTATCGCCCTATATCACTTCTCCCCTATGCCTCAAGACTACTGGAACAACACGTCCATCTTGACCTGTCCTCCCATCTATCTTCCTGCTCTATCTTCGACCGCTTAGGCCTCTTTCACACTTACGTTTTTTGCCATTCATTGCAATCCGTTGTTTTGGTAAAAAAAACGGATCCTGCAAATGTGCCCGCAGGATGCGTTTTTTTGCCATAGACTTATCGACGACGGATTGCGACGTATGGCCACACGTCGCATCCATCGTGCAACGGATGCGTCGTGTTTTTGGGGACCGTCGTGATGAAAAAACAGTCAAGGGAAAGTTTTTTCGTCCGTCGGCTCTGCCACTTCCGACCGCGCATGCGCAGCCGGAACTCCGCCCCCTCCTCCCAGGACTTCAGAATGGGCAGCGGATGTGTCGGAAAACTGCATCCGCTGCCCACAATTTTGCACAACGTCCGTCGGGCCGACGGTTTGAGACGGCCCCGTACCAATGGAAATGTGAAAGAGGCCTTACAATCAGGCTTCCGGTCACACCACTCCACTGAAACTGCCTTAACTAAGGTCACAAATGACCCATTAACCACCAAGAGCAAGCGACACTACTCTATCCTCCTCCTCCTGGACCGGTCCTCTGCCTTTGACACAGTAGACTATTCCCTGTTGCTGCGGACCCTCTCATCCCTTGGCATCACAGACTTGGCCCTATCCTGGATCTCATCATACCTAACAGACCGGACATTCAGAATCTCCCACTCACACACCACCTCCTCACCTCGCCCCCTATCTGTCGGAGTCCCGCAAGGTTCAGTTCTAGAGTCCCTGCTCTTCTCCATCTACACCTTTGGCCTGGGACAGCTCATAGAATCTCACGGCTTTCAGTATCATATCTATGCTGACGACACACAGATTTACATCTCTGGACCAGATATCACCACCCTACTAACCATAGGGTCATCAAGACCCGTAGAAGCGCGGCAGCGCGAAACGGCGGTCGTCTCTTGGAACCACTGTTCTCCCTGTCATGCCCTGCTATTGACTTGATGTCATAATAAAGACTGGATATTTGAACGGATGGTGAGTGCTATTCTAAACTCAGCTGCCAGACTAATCCACCTGCCCCCTGCTATTCCCCGGCCTCTCCCCTCTGTCAATCCCTTCAGTGGCTCCCCATTACCCAGAGACTCCACTACAAATGCCTAACTATGACGTACAAAGCCATCCACAACCTGTCTCCTCCATACATCTGTGACCTCATCTCCCGGTACTTTCCTGCACGCAACCTCCGATCCTCACAAATTCTCCTTCTCTACTCCCCTCTTATCTCCTCTCCATACAATCGCATACAAGATTTTTCGCGCATCCCCAATACTCTGGAACTCTACAACAACATATCAGACTCTCGCCTACCATCGAAACTTTCAAAAAGAACCTGAAGACCCACCTCTTCCAACAAGACTACAACCTGCAGTAACCACCGATCGACCAAATCGCTGCACGACCAACTCTACCCTCGTCTACTGTGTTCTCACCCATCCCTTGTAGATTGTGAGCCCTCACGGGCAGGATCCTCTCTCCTCCTGTACCAGTTGTGATTTGTATTGTACTGTACTTTTTATTATGTACACCCCTCCTCACATGTAAAGCGCCAAGGAATAAATGGCGCTACAATAATAAATAATAATGTGTATGTTCTCAGCAGGTTTGTGTGGGCTTCCTCCAAATTCTATTGTTTTCCCACACACTCCAAAGACAAACTGATAGGGAATTTAGATTGTGAGCCCCAATGGGGGGGGTCAGGGATTTTGATGGCGCTATGTAAGTAAAATAAATAAATGACTTAACACACAGAAAGGATAGTCCAAACCGAGCGTGCATGTGTGATGATCAGGAGGAACAAGCGTTTGGCCAACATCTCTCTACGGCACTCTCAATCAGGATGTATTAGACTTCTGTAAATAAAATGTCCAACTATCCTATTGTGATTTCGTCTGAGGATTAAACCATTTTACAGTGATCATTGGTAGCAGTCACATATCCTCATTGAAATGTCATCGGTGGAGACCAGAATACAGAGACTGGAGGGGAACCCAGGACACGGCGCTAATCAGTAGGGCTTCAGGGCTTTCTCTTGTTCCATTGCAGAAACAAGACCAGCTATTCTACAAACACATCCATCCAATAACAAAGATAACGGGACTACATTGCTGCAACACACCGCAAGACTGACTACACGACCATCCGCTGTTACACCAGAGCAGTCATATCCTGCCCCTGTATCTCCATAACAGACATACAAGTATCAGCCTCCACCCTACATGTGACTGTAGTAAAATATATAAGCCATAAGGGCTCACACTCATTTGAAAGAAAAACGGAAAAGTGCAATCCGTTTAAAAAAAAAAAAAAAATCTGATTGCACTCTGACCAATGTTATTCGATGGGTTACAGCTCACCTGCCATTTTTTTCTCAGCTGAAATCGGACTGCGATTTGCGGCGTATGCCATCCATTTTTTACAGATACCTTACCATTCTGTGGCATAGAACACTGTAAATAGTCCTGTAAATTATTGCAAAAAAATAGTAGCAGAGAAAAAAAATAACGCATTGCATACGGATGTCATACGGATGCTATGTGAGAAAAATCGCATTGTACTCACATGACACTCGTCCATGTTTTTTCGTCTAGATTACGGACCGTTTTTTCTCTCGCAAATGGGTATAAGCCCTTGGGGTCAAAATTCTGTAATATATACATATTAAGATAAACATATACCGTATTACAGAATTTTGACCCCTATGGCAAGCGATTGGGTCAAAAATAAAATCTTTAAAAATCAGCTTCAAATGGATTCTCTTCTGCTGATCCTTTGTTGAGTGGACCCAAAGAATCCGATATAGTCCTGTGGGGTCAGCCCGACCCAGATGGTGGAGGGTCAGGGGAAAGTGGGTGATATTACATACGGCCACTTTGGTTGTCACTTTTGGAAGTTCTATATATGGAATATGGCTAAGAACAGAATAATAAAAAATTGCAATAGCGAAAAGATAAAAAGGAGCTAAATATACAACTGACTTTTTGATTTGAAAGTGTACCCGTCCTATACACAAACACTAAGGGTCCGTGCACATGTAAGTATTTGGTGCAGAAAACACTGCTTAAAATATGAATTTTTTTATGCATTTTTTAATCTGCATTTTATGAGCAGATTTTTCCCCCACTCGTTAACGTACGGGTGAAATCTGCAGCAAAAACGCTGAAAGAATGGACATGCAGCAGAATAAAATCTGCAAGGAAAAACAATAAGCAACGTGTGCATGAGATATCCGGATTCTCATTCACTTTGCTGGCATCAGGAAACACTTCAGGTTTTATGATAAATCTGAACAGGAAAACAAAAAACACACGACAAATCTGCAACGTGTGCACAGGCCCTAAAACCATGATCTTTAAGCGCTCATCCCACACAACAGGATAAAAATGGTTTTGATGCGGATCAGTGTACTGCATCCAAGAACCGTGCCAATTCTCATGCCCTGAAACTTGCCAACCATTCTGTTTGAGCAGTTAATCTTTGTAAGCATTCTGCCAGCACTATAGGAGCCGAAACTTCCCTTTCCATCACTTTACACCTAGCTTTGCTCCTACATTGTGAAACTGTTTGCCTGCCCCAAAGTCTGCCTCTCAGTTTTGCCTGTATGCTTTTTGTACAGACGAGTCCTCTCTTGCCAATTAGCAACATAAGACACTTAGCGGCCGCCAGTTTGGAGTGGTTTTTCAAGGGTAACGTAAAATAACTTTTAAATAAGGCGATTTGTAAATTTGAAACAACCTGATATTGTGATAATGTGCTAAATACAATGCACAGTGAACATAAACTACAAGCAAAGCAATTACTGGGTGAACTTTGCTTACATTGACAATCTAGAAAGCATTATTATCCGGACAGTCCTTTCCATTACTAAATGATGGGGCTTTTCGTGCGTAGCATAAAGCTGCATGCGCTATCGTTTTCTGCTCTTTCCGCTCCCGATACAGAAGGGTCAGGATTTCGAGGAGCCGCCTGTGTCCCGGCAGCTGAGTAAACAGCAGGGGCACAACAGCTGAGGGCTAAATTAAACCTTTCCCAGTGGAGTCTATTGTATGACAGACACAGGTAGAAAAGTCACTTTCCTGTTAAGAGTGAGTTTTCCCAGAGCAGCGCACAGACCGTCCATGAACTGGAAATTACTGTAGATAAACAACCACATCCCTCTGTGCACAGTGCAGGCAGCAAGCAAAGAGGAATGGCGAGGAAAGGCTTCATTATTGCCCGCCATAGTGCAAGAGTATATACTGAGAAACAGGGACACGTCCCAAAGCCCATCAATCAGGCCTCAGAATGGTAAACGCAGATAACTTTTTATAAAAAAGCGATATAGTAGAAAACATCAAGAAGTATTCTATTACTACACTGGCCACTGGGGGGCGCTGTCATTATGGAAGGGATGAGCTTAGGGAATAATCCAGTGAAAACAGGTTATTTTACTCACTTCTAAAGCACCATCATGTTCCACAGCGCTTTACAGACACCACTGTCCCCATTGGGGCTCGCACTCTACATTCCCCATCAGTAGGTCTTCGGAATGTGGGAGGAAATCCACGCAGACAGTGAGAACATACAAAACTCCCAAGATTCCAGTGCTAACCACTGAGCCACAGTGCTGCCCATTCCATAAATAGGTGATAACTTATCGATCGATAGGACCAGCACCGATAAGCAGAACAGGGCACGGTTCTTCCCATTAGAACTGGGTGACATTGTACAGGCCCAACCACCGATCCATTCATTCTCTAAGGAACTACCGGAAAAGTATGAGCGCAGCACTCCGCATTCCCATAGGGAACGCCTGGAGCGGGAATTCAGCATACGCACTGCTGCTCCATTGTATCGGGGATAAAAGTGCCGACGATGGGTCCCAGCCGTAGGACTTCTACCATTGAAGATAGAAAAGGAGGGTTGCGGACCTCCACAGTCAATCCAGAAGATGGAGAAGGGGTTTGATGAAAATAAGTTAAAAGGGTAGTCCACTACTCTGACAACGCCTCCTCAATCCGTATGCTTCCCTACTATAAAACAGGAACACTTACACTCTACTCCGGTGCCAGCGCTAGCTCTCCCAGGCATCGATGTTACGTCATGTGATCCCTGTGGCCAATCAGTGGCTGCTTCACTCTCCGCTTGGAGAGTATCACAGATTTGGAGGAATAGAATGTGGCGGTTCTCACTTCTTCTGGATGCAAGATTTGTCCAAAGGCAAAGAGTGAAGCCAGCACAGATTGGCTGCAGGGATCATGTGTCAATGTCACGTAATCCCCGGGAGAGAAGGTGCAGACACCACTGGAACAGCGAATAAGTGTTATTTTATAAACATGGATTTAGAAGGGATTGGCAGAGTAGTGGACTACCCTTTTAACTTGTTCTCATCAGCCAAACTCCTTCTCTATGTTCTGGATTGAATGGTGGCAGTCCAACGGCAGGGACCCGCACCCATCGTCAGCACTTTTACCCCCGATACAATGGGGCAGCAGTGCACTCCATGCATTCCCTATAGGGCGCCAAGTGCTGCGCTCAGCCTTTTCCGGTACTTCCATAGAGAACATGGTCGGGCCTCTACAATGTCATCCAGTTCTATTGGGGGGAGAACTGTCCCCTTTCAGTTACACATTTCTAAATTAATAATCGGGTTCTATAATAATGATACATGAATGTTACAGTACCCAAGAATGTCACAAACCTGCAATAAAACACTATTTTTATTCCTATCTTCGCACCATTTGTTTATTTATTTATTTATTATTTTAACCAATTCTGAAATATTTGGAATTTACAATTGGAGGGTAAATAGCGAGCCTGAAATCACTTCTAGGACGCATTACCAATCCATTGCAGAAAGCCGCAGACGCCACCATGCTGCAGGAACAGACTAGTTACCAGATATAAATACCCAAATCTATTATCTCATTGCCGTGAGCTGAAGGAAAGCCATGAATCATCCTTCTATTCGGATCCATTACACAAAACAGGACTGGAGTCATTTTTCTCTTTATATTTTTCTCTATTTATACGCACGTACAAGCGTTCGCACCATTGTTTAATACCATGGATACTAACATTGCTTTCCAGCTATCATGAAAACTACAAATTCCAGCATGCTCTGCCGGTACTAATGGCTGCATATAGAGAACTAGGCTAGAAGTCTGAGACTTTTTTTTTTTTAGTCTGACAATAGTGGATAAAATACACAGATAATAAAGAGCACAAACCTACTGAGCCCGGCTCATTCTTGCTGGTGACCTTCTCTCCACTTGGTGCTCCGCTAACTTGGAGCGGCCATTCCTCACATGACACTCACAGCTGCTGAACTGGATCATCACAGAGGCGGAAACGCTGGTGGTGGCGCTCTGCGGAGACTGTCAGCAGGCAGGGCTGCATGTGCCATCTACGCCATAACACCCAGGCGGCACACAATGGTTCTATATCTGTTCTACAGAGATCACTGTTCTGTCAGAGTCCTTACAACTACACAATGAGGGAGGAAAAATTGGCTGCAAAGTGCACGCACATTCCAGAATATAAAGATCTACTTTACAGAAGTGTAATATTAGGAGCAGGGCTGCTCTTAGCTGCAGAATCCAAGCTTACTGCCACGGAAAATTCTTTACAGATTCCCCGATACTCATCAGGCCTCAAATGGGACTTACTGGTAAAAGTCCGAGGGACAGCCTCAGATTTACGCCACAGCCTTCAATGCAAACATTATTCGATTTTACCCCTTCGCATGACATTTTTCCTGTTGGCCAGTGTATATTAAAAGAAAAAAACAAAACAAAACAAAAAAAAAACAAAAACACAGCAGCAGAGCAATTTATACAATGCAAATGGTGAGAATTGTGGTCAATCTCTGCATATACCCTAAGGCTTGTATGTATTAAAGAGGTTGTCCATGCTTCGGGTTCAGTTCTGCAATCCCTATGTGGCTGCAGACTTGTGAACCCTCACAGTGCGCGCTATCAGGATTTTCTGGTAGCGGGAGATTATCTAACCACAAGTATGCGATTTACAAATTTCCAGCCACATCCCGACTAGATGTGTTCAGCCTTGCTTAATTCACTTATATTGAGAAGCCATGCAAGACTAGTCGGCATGTGACCGAACGTATTCAAATCACATACTTGCGATCACACGCACACCCGCTGCTGGCACAGAGAATCCCGACAGCGTGCAGTGTGTACACTGAGGATTCACAATGTGACTACAGACTTCAACCCCAAAGCTTGACAACCCACTTTAACCAGTGAGTGGCTTACTATGGAAGCCAGCTGAAGACTGGTCAAGGTCAATTCTTTTAACAGATTCACATCTTTACAAACGTGAAGTGGGAATAAGACAATCAAAAGACTATACATTTGCAAATAAAAAGATGCCTACTAGTGCACATAACCCAAGAGGGGAGAGGGGGCAAATTCTAACATTTATGGCTTGTTCAAAATATAAAAAAAAACAAAAAACACTTTCATGTGTCAGAAGAACTTCTGATGGCTTGTTCATGGTCCTGAGGCACCCACCAATTGCAGAACTAAAGGAACATAAGTTCTCAGCAATCTTCAGCTGCGCTCCGATGATCCTTGGAGAGGCAGGGTTAGTGGAGTACAGAGTCATATACTCCTATGGATCTGTACACCACTCATCAGTGGCGTATCCGGGGGGGGGGGCAGCCGGGGCATGTATCCCGGGCGCAGCCGACAGGGGGGGCGCCAGCGGGCCGCCTGATGGCGCGGCGGTCCAAGGAGGCTCCTCGTCCTGTACTGAGCGGTCACATGGTACCGCTCATTACAGAAATGAATATGCAGCTCCACCTCCCATAGGGGTGGAGCCGCATATTCATTACTGTAATGAGCGGTAACGGTGACCGCTCAGTACAGGAAGAAGTTGCCGGCGCCGGGGAAGCAGGGACTGCACAGCACCAGGTGAGTATAACAGGGAGGGGAGCGCAGCACGATATTCACCAGCTCCTCATTCCGGCGCCGCTCCGTCTTCAGCAGTGACGCTGAGGTCAGAGGGCGCGGTGACGTAGTTAGTGCGCGCCCTCTCCCTGAACGTCAGTGCTGAAGATGGAGCGGCGGCTGGAACGAGGAGCAGGTGAATATTGAAAGTGCCAGGGGCCTGAGCGACGGAGAGGTGAGCATGATTTTTTTTTTAATTTATCGCAGCAACAGCAAATGGGGAAAGTGTCTGTATGGAGCATCTTATGGGGCCATAACGTTTGTGCAGCACTATATGGGGCAAGTGTCTGTATAGAGCATCTTATGGGGCCATAACGTTTGTGCAGCACTATATGGGGCAAGTGTCTGTATAGCGCATCTTATGGGGCAATAGCGTTTGTGCAGTACTATATGGGGCGAGTGTCTGTATGGAGCATCTTATGGAGCCATAATCAACATTTCTGCAGCAATATACGGAGCAAATGTCTCTATGGATCATCTTATGGGGCCATAATCAACGTTTCTGCAGCACTATATGGCGCAAATATCTTTATGGAGCATCTTATGGGCCCATTATTAACCTTTATGCAGGATTATATGGGGCTCCTGATTCAATATGGATATTCAAAAACACAACCTACTGATGTCTCAATTAATTTTACTTTTATTGGTACCTATTTTAACATTATGGAGATTCAAGAATGTACCTTGGCTTGGTCATACAGTTTCAATAGAGTTAAGGTTCAAATGGGGGAGGTGGGGGGGGGGGCAAACTAATCCTTTGAAAAATCCGTACTTGTAAAAATTTTAATTTGGCAAGTAATGGGTTAATATCCAAAACATGTAAAAACAATAACGTTGAGATATCTAAAAATAAAAATTAGGAGACAGGACATCCTGGAAAAAGGGAAACCTTCCCATGCGTTTCCAACCAATGCATATGTATTGTTCTTAAATCAAGAGGACGACGGTGCAGCATTCACAGCAATATATTGTACCGGACCCCAAACTCACACTTGTGCAAATATGACGGGTCCTGTAGAACTGGTTCCACCTTTATTATGAGAGATCACACACACGAGTGCACTTCAGGTATCCGGCTGCATGGTCTCGGCCCGGCATGAGCTCACAGCCCTGAATAGCCCATTCATACACTTGAAGGTGAGGAATGGACATGAACCGACAGTGAACAGCGCTAATAAGATTTCGCTCCGCACCGTGCTGTAGGACCTTACAACCTGCAACACATCAGGCTTTGGCATTTATACAGAACACTTTCCCTTCATCCCAAGAGATAAAAGCATTTCATGGTTTTACCCACATGTTTACAATGAAGGGAAATCAGATGTGTAAACCAACGAGACGGAGGCCTTGTTCCAGTGAGCGCAAATCCGCATCCATATTGTTAGGCATATAAGATTTTCTGCACACAAAATGAAAAAAAAAAATTTAAAAATGCTGCATTTACATTATGCGGGAACATGGCCTTAATCTGATGATACATGCAAGACAGCGTTCATCCAAAGGCTAAGATCTGCCAGCAAGGTCCTGCTGACTGACTCCACAAGTAATAACTGACTAGTGTCCATACCAGTCTTGCATTTCCAAGAAAGGTCAGAATCCTCATGCTTTGTAACTTGCCATCCATTGATTTTGGAGTAGCCAGTCCCTCTTCGTTAGCATTCTGCCAGAACTATAGATGCAGGAACCACCTTTACCTCACTTTCATGCATACATAGATTCTCCCATTATCCTAAAGCTTGCTTGTCCCCCCTTGCTGTGGCTACATGCAATATGACAGACAGGAGAGCAGGAGCAGAAAGAAAGACCTGCCCTAATCCTGCAGTCCATGTCTGTCTGGTCTATGCTGCTAGAGATGGATTACACCTGACAGCAGGCAGTGATAAGCAAGTTATACTGTAGCAAGATACCTAAAGGCTAGTATTTTGGAGTGATTGTTAAGGACTAAGGCTGGAGACGCACCAGCGTATGGCATCGGATGTGATATGCAATGACACTCTGCTCCGGCTCTGCTGCAAGTGTGATCCGAGTGTCAGTGCTCTGATCCTGTTGCATGAGGGGATCGGAGTACAGGTGTGGAGGAGATTGAGTGATTTCTCCATCTCCTCTGGTTCCAGTAAGCCACAGGAATCGCACTGCACTCTGGTGACATCTGAGTGCAGTCCAATGTTCCACACGCACCCATAGATTTGTATGGGTGCCTGCCATCTGAATCTCACAGAATGCTGCGTGTTTTGGGGTTTTTTTCTAGCCTGATCTCGATCCAATTGAAGCTAGAAAAATAAAAATCACAGATGAGCACTGAAGTATTGCATTTGGACTAATGTTATTCAATCTGATTTTATTATCGGATTGCACTCGTCCGATTTATTTGCAAGTGTGAGCGAGACCTAAGGGTATGTGCACATTGTTTTTTTGTCAGATGGATTTTGCTTGGTATCCACCTTCTAGCAGGAGACTACCTGTTCTCTGCATTTAGCAGTATAGAGGGAATACTTCTGCGAGAAGTAAAGCCTGAGAACACTCAGCGGCTGCAGAGGTGTGTAAATGATGCACAGGCCTCAAGGCAACAATTTGTAAAAATCATTAGCAGATTATCCAATTATCACGTTATTAACAGATCACGTTGTCTGAAAGTGCAGGGACCAATCATCTTCATAGAAATATCCCGACACCAATAAATGGAGCTCAATCATCTCAAGAGTCGATAAGGACTCCGAAAAGGATCAATAGAAAATTACCTAAAATTCAGGCTTAAAGTCAATATAACTAGTGACATAGAAATTTAAAAGAGAAAAATAATAATGTACAGTTTTCTCACTGGGCACTGAGCCCTAACAATAAGCAGACATAGCAGTTTTGTAAAAATGACTTCCACTGTGAGCCGGAGCTAGATACAATAGGATGTGCGATCTAGGGGCTGACTATTTTAGAGCCAAAAAAAAGAAAGAAAAGAACACCAGAAGTCTATTGTCTGTACAAGTCCCCTCTAAAATGTGAAGTGCTTCGGAATATGTTGGCGCTATAGAAATATAATTATTACCTGGCAGACAGACCTTACCTTTAGGGACCAGCTATGCCTCCCAACCCACAATTACAGGGTTAGACAACCATACAGATGGAATACATTCTTGGTCTTTGCGAGGAGCGGTAGTAACAGCGAGTATTCAAATATCACACATGCAAATCTCAGAAAGCAAAAAACCACAGAACAAAGCCGGGGTTTTCTTCTCGGCTACGGGCAATAGTGTGCGACTAGAGAAGGAACTTGTGTCCCAGGCAGTTACATTTTATAGGCAATAAGCAAATATGAGGAGCACAAAAGCCTTCTTGTTCAGATTTAGTAGATCTTTTTCATATAGCCAGCGGGGCCCGATGTTTACAGACAGGCTTCATTCACGTCCGTCCAGCCTAAGGAGCAGTCAGGGAACCTAGAAAGTCTTGTGCTGCCACTTACCACTATTTGTATATAATCTTACTAAAAGTAAGTGACAATTATGCACTATAGTGAGAATATACTATTAATGCTATTATGACACTTGTAACAGAATAATATAAGGGTTCGCTCACATTAGCGTATAAATGGGACGAGGGCAACCCTAAAATTAAGAAAACTGATTGCACTTGGACCAAATGTTATTCAATGAGGCCGTGCAGATCTGATCTGATCTCCCAGTCATCCGTTTAACAATTTTTTTTTTATTTTTTTTTATTGGGGGGGGGGGGGGTAGCACTGTATATGCACAGATCAGATATGGATCCATTAAAAAGTGAAAAAATAATTTTCCATTTCCAATCGGATCTGTTTGACTTTTTTGGGCTTTTTTTGTACCAAGTTGTTACAAATGGATACCAAATGGTCATGTGAACAGTCTTGCAAGCGCCACTTTTTACCGCTGCATTTTTGCAGCATTTCCAAAGGTCACATGTAGGGACGCCTCTGTATTTCTATCACTTTCCATATTTGCGGTTACTACTCCCACACACTGTGTGCACCCATCACCACCACCCAGCCAAAAATAACCATCATTGTCAGACAAACACAGCACTGATTACCCTCCAGAAACCACCGGAGACTAGATGGAGGTGGACATGACTTGGGGATGGGCGGACCGAGAACTCCTGCAGCTTTTGTTTGTATTGCGGTGTAGATTTTAAACAAGAGTGTTGTTGCTTTAAGAGGAAGGAGTTTAGATGTTTGTGCCTGGTGTATTACTGTGAGGAGGGTGGGCTTATATAGGGGAGGCAACTCTGGCTCTCCCTCTTTCTCTCACAGGATGGACAGGAGGAAACATTACCCGCCCTCCCGCCCTGTTTATAATCTGTCCTAAAACTTTTTTAATTATTGCTCGTATAATGATAAATGCTTTATTGCATTTTTGAATTTGTCATTGCATATCTTGTACCAGACTCAATTGTATATTGGCTATAAAGAGTTTTATTTGCGGTAACCTAAGCCCAAGGGAAGGGCAATCCTTCAGCCATGGTTCCCTAGAGGTTTCCTCCACAGGGGTTTTTTCCTCTCCTGAGCGCTGTAGGATGACTCTCTGTGAGTTGGAGGTTTGCCAAGTTTAGTCCCATTAATGCTTTCGCAGGGACTTCTAGTTTTTAAGTTTACAAAAATGATTTAATTATAAAAAAAAAAAAAAAGTGTAAAATGAGACTTGGAATTTATAACCCGTCGCGGCTTTGCGGTTTAGGAGTCAGGTGGAAGTTGCAGACAAGTTAAGGTGGACTCATTTTAACTAATAGAGGATGTAAAACCTCATGGTGGTGAGCAGGCTCAGCTTTGGTGGCCAGCCTCAAGGACGTTGTAATGGTAACATCAATCAGGGGCGGGCACAGTGGTTAAGCACAGGAGTGAGGATAATAGGGTCATTGGTGCCCTGAAAGTTTACTGCCTCTGCTTGAATGGCAAGCCAGTGCGTGCCGCCCCTTTATGGCTGTCTGTCCTGGTGCTGTATGTCAGACAGCTGGGGATATCGCAGTACTTGTGAATCCCAATGTACTAGCACTCCACCTGACTCCTACTGTGATTATTTAATCCTGTGATTTAAATAAAAGCGGTGGCCATTTTGACAACCAAAATAATGTGTTTTGTGTATTTATTTTAGTGCCTAGGTTTACAGTAGTTATGGTGGTTTTAAGATGGACTGGGGTCCATCCCATATCCAAAAGTCAAGGCCTAACAATGCTGTTGGAACTGACCCAACCTTTATCAGGTGCCTAAGAAGAAAAGATGGATCTTCCGCAGCTTAGATCCATTGTAAAGAGTACAGCTGGCCGTGCATCTTTAATAGCTAGGTCATTTGGACAACAGCTATATTCCCTCCTCCAATTAGTCCCATTTTTATGAACAAAGTATGCCTTTGCATAAAGAAAAGGAAAGTACACTGGAGCCTGAGACTGCTGGCAATAAATATACCCTGAAAACAACTTATGAGGGGTCAGAGGTCCAACGCACATACCACAAGGTACATCTAGAAGTGCCAACTTCGAACCATCAATGCACATTATATAGTATATTATCGGCAGCACATCCCCTGTGCTCTGTGGACAATGTGCTGCCGATAATGATTATTTTTGCCATTATAAACAATCCGATCTAATGATGATCGAGCACATTTGTTGGGTGATCACCAGCAGGTATACACAGGTGGGTAATCGGGAATGAGACTTCCTACAAAACGTTGATCCCGCGATCATTTACTTGCCAAAAAGGCACCAAAAGTCAACCAGTGTTGGCAAAACCAGCCGCCAACTTTACCTGCACATATGGTCTGCGCTACTGAACTTCAGCCAAGAGAATGACTCGATACGTGGAGATCCTTGGGGGGGTTCAACACATGATAATTGCCAAATTTTACACTAAATTATTTAGGACTCCTGTTTAAAATGTGACCATTTTGAGACATTGACTTGAATCGGGGGGATAGAGTTGAATGTGACCTCTGATCCAAGGTTTACTGAAGTAACTAGAGCTATAGTCCAAGCTGGACTTGGAATACAGCAGGTGTGGATACAAAGACTACAAGGGCTTGTTTGTTTTAGTAGCTTCTTAGAAGTCAAACATAAAATAAAATGACCCAAATATTAAATGGAAAATGGTTCTCGCGCGTTACTGAATCCACAGGAGTTCATGTGCTTCTGAGATTTCTGCCAAGTTCCTAGTAATCCCGCATGTCCTACAGAAACTCTCCCTTTCATCCTGTCTCAAGAAGGTCTTACTCCAGCACCTGCTTCCATTACAGCCAACCTCTCATTCTTAATCCCTCATTCATCTTGGTTTGCAAAATTATCCAGGACTAAGCACCAGCCAAAAAAACACCTTCTCTTTCCATCTGGAGGAAGCAGCTAAAATCGCCCCCCTCACCTTCAAAGCAATAACTATTATTTTTGCCACCGAGCATTTCCAGAAAAAGTTGTAAGAAAAATAGAACAGGTAAAGATTCTCTAGAGTTAGAAAAATGTGCTTCACCAATAGGGTCAATATTGGTCTCCAGGAGCTTCAGATGAACCATTGTTTACCATGGTTATAATCAGTTTTACTAGGGGCTGAGCGGCGTTATCAGCACTGTCCAGCCTGCACTATTCCGGTTACTGATAATACCAGGCTATGGGAAGCTGACAGACATGTGCACCGCAATCATTACTCTGATGACAGCCTGAGATTTGCAGGAGAACCTCAAGGTTCATCAGTGATACTGTGAATTATGACAGGTCACTTAGTTATGTCACCAAGGTCCAAAAATCAAAGCACCAGAGCAGCGGCACTTTGGTGTATGTAGGTGATTTCCAATGCCAATAAAAGATTAAATTACTTATGTGCGTGCGACATATACTAGCAAATATCGGATTGATGTTTACAGTCAGCATGCTTTCCAACACAAATTTAAAAAAAAAGTGTCCAGACAAAGAAATAAGTTTTAGGCTGTGTTCACATGTCCAGTAATTATCCATTAGAACAGATCCAGCAACAATATGCAGGCAAAAAAAAGTTGTGCAGACTCAACGTTTTTGACAGTTTAAAAAAAAAAACGGATTTAGGTTGGATCAGTTTCTTTTTAACATTGAGGTCTATGGAAAACGGATCCAATAGTTATCCATCAGTTTTTCCATTTTAAACTGATCCTATTTTTGCTTACTGGATCAATTTTAAATGAATGATTACTTGAAAGTTCACATGTCCAGCCACACACCAAATATTTATTTTTCCACCTCCAGTACGCAAAAAATGGATCATTTGAAATGGGAGAATAGAAGGCTAATTAAAGGATCTGGTCTCCATAGACATTAATGTTAAACAGATTGAGTGGAAATTTTTTTTTTTTTTTAAATGTCTGCACAACTTTTTTGCCAACGAATGCTGCTGGATCAGTTGTAACGGATGACTACTGGACATGTGAACACACCACTCTGGTAATCTCCAACAGGTTTGATGACAACCCGCACATTTAGTATTTCGACCACTGAGGGCATCAATTGGCTGCAGAGCTAGGTGACCGATTGACAGGTGTCATCACTAACTGTCCTGGAGAAGATAACACCTTTATCATATAAAAGATCCCCCTTAATGATAGCCAGCTTTCAAAAAGTGGCAGCCAAATAAAGCCACACACCTTTAATGAAGGGTCTTTTATTAGCAACGTTATGTCCTGCTACACTCAGACCCAAAGGGGGAAGGCTCCTGCTGCAGCCAGTTATCTTAAGGTACCGTTACACTTAACGATTTACCAACGATCACGACCAGCGATACGACCTGGCCGTGATCGTTGGTAAGTCGTTGTGTGGTCACTGGAGAGCTGTCACACAGACAGCTCTCCAGCGACCAACGATGCCGAAGTCCCCGGGTAACCAGGGTAAACATCGGGTTACTAAGCGCAGGACCGCGCTTAGTAACCCGATGTTTACCCTGGTTACCATTGTAAATGTAAAAAAAAAAAAAAAAAAAAAAAAAAAAAAAAAAACACACTACATACTTACATTCCGGTGTCTATCACGTCCCTCGCCGTCAGCTTCCCGCACTGACTGTCAGCGCCGGCCATAAAGCACAGCACAGCGGTGACGTCACCGCTGTGCTTTACGGCCGGCGCTCACAGTCAGTGCGGGAAGCTGACGGCGAGGGACGTGACAGACACCGGAATGTAAGTATGTAGTGGGTTTTTTTTTACATTTACAATGGTAACCAGAGTAAACATCGGGTTACTAAGCGTGGCCCTGCGCTTAGTAACCCAATATCTACCCTGGTTACCAGTGAAGACATCGCTGGATCGGCGTCACACACGCCGATGCAGCGATGACAGCGGGTGATCAGCGACCAAAAAAAGGTCCTGATCATTCGCAGCGACCAACGATCTCCCAGCAGGGGCCTGATCGTTGGTCGCTGTCACGCATAACGATTTCGTTAACGATATCGTTGCTACGTCACAAAAAGCAACGATATCGTTAACGAAATCGTTATGTGTGACAGTACCTTTACAGTCACATAAGAACAACTAGGAGAAGGGAGACATTGCAGCACGAATAGGATAAGAAAAAAGACAAATTGCTGAAATGTTTTGTTTGTGAATTTTCTGTTTAAAGGTACCTTCACACTAAGCGACTTTGCAGCGAGAACGACGACGATCCGTGACGTTGCAGCGTCCTGGATAGCGATCTCGTTGTGTTTGACACGCAGCAGCGATCTGGATCCCGCTGTGATATCGCTGGTCGGAGCTAGAAGTCCAGAACTTTATTTCGTCGCTAGATCACCCGCTGTCATCGCTGGATCGGTGTGTGTGACACCGATCCAGCGATGTGTTCACTTGTAACCAGGGTAAATATCGGGTTACTAAGCGCAGGGCCGCGCTTAGTAACCCGATATTTACCCTGGTTACCATTGTAAAAGTAAAAAAAAAAAAAAAACACTACATACTCACCTTCTGATGTCTGTCACGTCCCCCGTCGGCGGCTTCCCTGCACTGAATGTGTCAGCGCCGGCCGGCCGTAAAGCAGAGCACAGCGGTGACGTCACCACTGCTGCCAGCGCTGACACATTCAGTCAGTGCAGGAAGCTCTCGGCAGCAGCGCGTAACCCTGTGGATGCCGGGGGACGTGACAGACATCAGAAGGTGAGTATGTAGTGTTTTTTTTTTACTTTTACAATGGTAACCAGGGTAAATATCGGGTTACTAAGCGCTTAGTAACCCGATGTTTACCCTGGTTACCCGGGTGCTGCAGGGGGACTTCGGCATCGTTGAAGACAGTTTCAACGATGCCGAAGTCGTTCCCCTGATCGTTGGTCGCTGGAGAGAGCTGTCTGTGTGACAGCTCCCCAGCGACCACTCAATGACTTACCAACAATCGCATCGCTGGTCGTGATCGTTGGTAAGTCGTTTAGTGTAACGGTACCTTTAGTGTTCATTTAAAAGAGGTGGTGTCAGTGCTTTATCAAGCATTTAAGTTATCGTAGAAAGGGGGTGGCTATGGAGTCCCCACTGCAGCCATCACGGAAGCAACCATCAAAAAGTAAAATTACCAAAACATTACATAAAGGCTTGCATAAATACAAGTCAGATACATTTCATTTCAGAATTAATCTTCCAGGAAATAAGTGAAGTACATTTTGTACAAAACACCAAACATCAGCAGCAGAGGAGCGCTGGCTTCTGTGCATGCTGTACGACACTGCCAGGCCATGTTGCAACACATACTTTTGAAATCGGTTACAGACCATGATGACAGAGTGAATGTGCTAATCATGGTATGCACAGAGATTATACAAGTAAGCAGACCCTGGCAGGGATGAAAGCCATGCTACTGAATACTTGTGCTATGAGTCAGCATGCCCCTTGTCCAATTAAATGAAATAACCAAAAGAACACAAAAGGGGACAAACAATATCCATCCCAAGCACTACCAGCAAACAGGAAGAAATCATTCCATAAAGACAGGTCAACATCAAAGCAGCAGGCGACCTCTATACTCCTTTTCTGAATTCACAAAGCCTGCGAGAGGCCGGACCAGTGAGCCCATCATGGCAGCACTAGGATCTCCAGTCTGAAGACATTCATCCTACAGCGGCAACATTACTCCATTCAGTCTAATCCTCTACCAGGAGCGGCACTGGCCCCTTCTGTTCTCTGCACCTGTGAGGGGTCCTGGTGATGTGCCCTAACATTCTATGGAGGGCAGTACAGATATGTTCAAATAGTTAGTAATATGGATTTTGGAACGGATGTTGATTTAAATACTTTTCAAATTCGCTTCTTGTCGTGTTTAATAGGAAAACTCCTGTATAGCGCCCATGGTGATGTTTATTTGTCCGTGTGCTTTTTTTCAGCAGAAAAAGCTAACATTAATTCTTAATTAAAAAAAAAATATATATATATAGTGCATCACTCACTGTTACTATAATTTACCTAACTGAGTAAACAAATTAGTAACTTGTCTTTAACACGCCAGTTTTTCCTAGCTCCGCCAAAGTGTGTGGAGCTGGGGTAGATGCGAGGCATGGTGTGAGACCACAGCTTGTCCAATTCACGATAAGCTATGGCCGTCCTTACATCAGAAATCTCACTCCAGACCGTGACTGGTGCAAACATTTCTAGTGTAGCACTTGAGGCGCACGTCACTCGTCAAACGCTCCAGATTCATGAAGAGGCCTCCTGATGAATAAGGAGTGTCTGGCTCCACCATGCCCCCTCATCAAGCCTGGCGAGGAAAATCACTGGCGTTGATGAATTGGGCACATTCACACGTTCAGTGTTTGGTCAGTATTTTACATCAGTATTTGTAAGGAGAAACCAGGAGTGGAACAACCAGAGGAAAAGTATAATAGAAACACGTCATCACTTCTTTATTTATCACCCACTCCTGGTTTTGGCTTACAAATACTGAAAAAATACTGAGCGTGGCTTTAGGCTGTATTACAGTGGATGACATTTTACCCAATTACAGTGATATGCTGCATAGAAGAGGAAAAAAAATTAAAAAAAAAAAAAACCTTCAACTGACCCGACATGTGGATTTTTAATTGTAAAACTTGAGCAACAGAATGCACATTAATCGGGAGAATATGTGACCCCCGAACGTTTACTTATGGGTCACGGGCAGCCTTTGAATTATTTAAAAAAATAATCTAAACACATTAAACATCAGAAATTATTAGAATGTTGACCACAATCTGGTTTTTACGTTTCCTAATGTTCTGAATATATTCATATCATACGACTATGCTGTAAAAACCTTTAGTTAGATTAAAAAATAAATAAATAAATTAAAAAAAAAACATTTCCAGAAAAAAAAAAAAAAAAGAATAAAGACGATCTTGGGGCTCAATTTATGCAGCATTTATCCAGCTAATACTTTTTTGGTGCAACTACTTGACGTGTGCACATAGCATAAAACAGCATGTAATCGGTCAGAGCATGTTCACACAGAAAAGCATTGGCACATAGTCTTAAAACGTTTGGCCAAGACTGTAGGCATTGTAAGGGCCATGTTATCATGTACAACATACTAACTGGTATTTTTTTCTTTTTCGCTTTTGATGTAGAACTTGATTTTTTTTTTTTTTTTTTTAAGTTTTATTTCTTTTAAACAACGCTATGTATGAAATGATCACGATAAAAAAAAAAAAAAAATCCAATGATACTGGCTACCATTATGTTCAGGACAACATATAACATGGCATTTTCTTTTACACAGCATTTGTTTTACTTGCAAACTGCTTGCGGGCCTAGTTTTTAGCTAAACCTCAGCCATAACTTTGGCCTTTATTTTATAGACTTTCTGTTTTATATCAATTACCGTAGGTTTATTAGTTGTATAAGGAAAACATCCTTTCGTGTACACAGTTTCACTTCCATAAAAATCTGTTCACTATCAGCGATTAACAATCTCTCTGACCTTTCCCGGCACCTGCACACTGCAGTACTTTGCTCTTCCCTCAACAGGACAGACAAAGTACGCCTGCGCCGGAGCCGCAGTGTGAAGACCAGAAGAGGACGTCGTCGTAAGAAGATGGGAGGCCCCGGACCGCGACACCCATCGGACCGGACCACAGCAGGACCGCCCCTGGGTGAGTATAATGTAACCTCTTTTTCTCATCTTTCAGGATACATCGGAGAATTATCTACAGCATTATAGAATTCTGTAGATAAGCCCCTGATGCTGGTGGGCTTAGCTCACCTTCAATTTTGGGGGTGACAGGTTCCCTTTAAAGACGACTTGTCTCCAGGTCAAAAATGTTCAATTTTTTTTTTTTTTTTTTGAATCCCTCCATAAAGGTTCCGAGATTTGAGCCATTTTTATTTAGTGTTACTTTTTCTTGTCTTTGCCAAGGGGGTGTGGCTCAAAGAGAAACAATTCAGATCAGCCTAAAAACACACCCCAAAGGATAATGTGAGCCACACACCCTTGTAAGACCATAAAAAATTGGCACAAAATAAAAATTAAAATATGTTTTTAACCATAGGGTGGAATTGTTTTCTATTTAGAAAAAGAGGAAAATTCTCAAACAAAATAACAAAAATTGGACACTTTGGACCTAGTGACAGCTTCCTCTTAAAGTGAATTTGTGACCATGATTATGCTTTTCAATCTGTCAGTATAAAATAGGGACAGAAACCTCAATTTTGGTGCAAGGTTACTTACTGGACTCCTTGCTGTGGCTTTCATAATATCACAGTTTTACTTGCTTCAGAACTGCTTGTCCTCTAAGTGAGATCGTTCTAATCCCAGCCACACACTTGACCGATGGCCATCAGTCTACACCAGGGGTCCTCAAACTACGGCCCGAGGGCCACATACGGCCTGCCGAGGACATTTATCCAGCCCCTGGGCGTGACCGACATTGAACTTCACTACAGTTCAATGCAGACGGGCCCTGAAATCGACAAGGCGGGGAAGAAAGGCGATGAGCGGCCCTCCATATGCAGCACAGATGACGTGATTGTCACGTTGCCTGTGCCAGAAGAAGACGGAGTCAAGCGGGCGCCTCTTCAGAGCAGCGGGTGACATAGGTGAGTACTGGGGGGGGAGGGGTTGTTTTGATCTTACGCCGGGTCCGGTCTATCAAGCCTACTGGGGACCTTTACCTGCCTACTGGGGACCTTTACCTGCCTACTGGGGACTCTCGCACTACACCAGTCTGAGCCTGAGGTAAAAGCGGAGTTCCACCAATATGGGCACTGGTGAAGCTGAAAATATATGGACTGGCAAGGCTGCATTGATGGGCAGTGCAGTCTGTATGTCTGTGTGGGCAATTTTATTTCTGGTATATTGTTTTTGTAGCGCTGTATATATATTGATATGTTACTAATAGCAATTTGGAATCCCTAGGAAGCCATGATATCAAGAACGAACAATTGCTTCACTTGTTACAACTAGCAGTGACAAATATGGAACCGGACACGGACCATCACATTAGACAAAAGCAGGCCCATAGTTCCCATTGAAATACCAGTCAGTTTATTGATTTACTTGTTCTTCATTTTTGTATTTGTTCCTGTTTTGTTTTTTTACTTTAAAATAAGATGTGCATAGGAATTTGTTCATAGTTTGATTTTTTTAAAACTATTTTCCGGCCCTCCAATGGTCTGAGGGACGGAGAACTGGCCCCGTTTAAAAAATTTGAGGACCCCTGGTCTACACTGTGCATAGGAAGAAAGCTGCCAGTCAGTGTGGAGGGCAGGGATATCCAGAGCTCAATAGCAGAGCTGCAG
The DNA here is from genome assembly GCF_051348905.1 of Ranitomeya variabilis. Taxonomy (NCBI): domain Eukaryota; kingdom Metazoa; phylum Chordata; class Amphibia; order Anura; family Dendrobatidae; genus Ranitomeya; species Ranitomeya variabilis. Next base: position 52,014,422 of record NC_135237.1, on the reverse strand, counting down.
CAGATAAAACGGAACTTAAGGCTACGTTCACACTGCAGCATTTAACATCAGTATTTGTAGCCAAAGCCAGAAGTGGGTGATAAATACAGAAGTGATGACGTGTTTCTATTATACTTTTCCTCTGATTGTTCCTCTCCTGGTTTTAGCTTACAAATACGGATACTGATGTCAAATACTGAGCAAAATACCGGTGTGTGAATGTGGCTGTATAGCAAGAAGCCAAGTGACACATGGCTGGAGCACAAGCTTGGGGACAGATTCTATTTACAACTTTTATATACCTAGTTCTCGCTCTAACTTAAAAGATGGATCGATCCAGTCTATACATCTGCCTACGCTGTTAGCTTCAATGTCGCATAGTGGCTAATACGTTCCCAGACATTGCGCCCTTCCTTATAAAATATTAGCATACACGGTGCTGCTGACCAGGACTCGTACACAGACTCACTACAGATTTCCTTGTATCTGCCACACAAAATGAATCAATCAGAAGATAAATTATACCCTGCGATGGCACACGACTAATTAGTAATTACAGATGTATTCTCTAGAGCAAGTGTTGTCGTACTTAGCGGCATCATTTAGTGCAAAGTGGCAATGGCGTTCTATCATGACCCACGAGGCCGGCGATTGTGTACAGAAAACACAGATGTAACTCAGACGGGAAATAATTGTATCCACCGCTACAGTATCGGGTGTTCATACTAGCAAATCCACCGTCGCACACTGGTCACAAATAGCTTTTTAATTGCCGACAATCCTACAAAACTGCGTGGCATAAACATGGCTGGTAAAAGAAGTACAGTTTGTCAATAAAAAACTTGAATGCAAAAATTACTGGCAAAATTGGATGGACAATTATTTCAAAAACCCCACGAGGGCATTGTTTCTTCTGCACGTGGTGGCTTCAATGTGTGAACACGGCTTATGAGTTTTCGTTCATATACAGTCATCACTGATTGGGTTGCGTAGAAAGACTCCGCAATAACATGGGGATGGTAACACTGGAGAGAAACGGCACAACAAAGTCCTAAGAAAAAAAGCTTCGACATTACTATTCTACATGTAATAGCAATCACTTTAATAAATAGGTAATGAATGGGTTGTCTGACATGAACCTGACTGTTGGACGGTGGCACTCCCTAGCGCATAATCGTGAGCGAGCGTTCTTAAAAATGCTCGTTTCACAATTAATTTTCCAGTGTAAACAGACTGCCGGTCACCTGATGGAGCAAAATTGTTCATCGGGTCAGTCCGTTGTGTATGGGGCCCACAGGCTGATAGATGGTCTCACACCTACACCGGCTTTATCCTCTGCAGTATGAACAAACTACACTTTTCTTCTAGATACGCCCACATACAGAGAGGAACTGATGATCTGATCTTACCCAACCGTGACAAGCACTTTCCTATTATTCCTGGTGCATCGGAGCAGGCACAATGCACATATTGTCATTTTACCAGCCCTGTGTTTCATCCAAGTGATAACTATCACCTTCAATAGCATCGCAGGATCAGGTATCACTCAGGATTTGTCTTCCATGACATCATCAGAAGCCTGATCTCCGGGAAGTGCCACCTTCAATGTCCAAAGACAACATGCAAACCTGCCGATGTCTGGACCACCCACTCATATTAGGCTACGTTCACATTTGCGTTGTGCGCCGCAGCGTCGGCGCCGCAGCGCACAACGCAAACAAAAACGCAGCAAAACGCATGCACAACGCTGCGTTTTGCGCCGCATGCGTCGTTTTTTTCATTGAATTTGGACGCAGCAAAAATGCAACTTGCTGCGTCCTCTGCGACCCGACGCGGGCGCCGCAGCGACGCATGCGGCGCAAAACGCAAGTGCGCCGCATGTCCATGCGCCCCCATGTTAAATATAGGGGCGCATGACGCATGCGGCGCCGCTGCGGCGCCCGACGCTGCGGCGCCCGACGCTGCGGCGCTGGCCGCAAATGTGAACGTAGCCTTACAGGCTCGCAGAGAACGCCGCCGTGCAGTATTATGTGACAGTTGTACTTTTCAGCTCCTCTTCACAAGAGGGATTAAGGATCATTTCTTTGTGACCCTTTTCGCTTCAGTGCAGATACTCCACTGCAATCACTGCTGAAACGGCAGAGTACAGAAAATCTGCTGCTTATTAGGCTGAACGCACAGATTTGTAGCAGAAATTTCAGTCACAAACCTGCTGGCTGCAAATTCATGTTTAGTAAATTTTTCTGCCGCAAAATCCATGAATTGCATTGTGTATATGCCACAGATGAGATCACAGAGGAGAGATTAAGGCTATGTGCCCATGTTGCAGAAATGCTGCGGAAATGTCCACAGCATTTCCGCAACTCCCAGCTGTGGGTAAAACGCATGAGGAATTCGCATGCGTTTTCCTGCAAAAGACAAGTGTTTTTAGCTTGCAGAATGCTAGCGTTTTCCAAGCGATTTGAAGCATCACTTGGAAAACTGATTGACAGGTTGGTCACACTTGTCAAACATAGTGCTTGACAAGTGTGATCAACTTTTTACTATTGATGCTGCCTATGCAGCATCAATAGTAAAAGATAGATGTTAAAAATAATTTAAAAAATATGGATATTCTTACCTTCCGGCGGCCCCCGATCTCCTCAGCGGCGCTCCAGTTACGTTCTGTTCCCAGGGATGCTTTGCGCGAAGGACCTTTGTGACGTCACGGTCACGTGACTGCAACGTCATCCCAGGTGATTCGCGCAATGCATCCCTGGGAACGGAAGCCGCCGCGTGCAGCGCTGAGAGGCGGGAGGACTCTGGGGGCCATCAGAAGGTAAGTATATCCATTTTTTTTATATTATATATTTTTTTAATATGATACGACCATGCATGCACCAACTGCGCCATTTTATTGGAGACCAATATGGATGCGACCACACATGCACCAACGACAGCACCATTTCAGTGGAGACCAATATGGCTGCGACTGAACCAACGACCACTCATGCACCAACTATGGCACCATTTTATTGGAGACCTAACGCAGGCACTAGCGCAATATTTAAGATAGGAGGCAGGTCACTGGCAGATCATGTACCAGTCATTCAAACAGGAGGCAGACGATGGGTCAGAGCCGCCCCGATGCACAATTACATCATAACAAGAAAACTTCAAACAAGGATTATACAAAAACAGATTTTCTTCAGCACAGGTATCATTATAATCAGTATCCCAGCACCAATATGGTCAGGTCTTTACTTTACTTCTCAAAATCCTGCTGACAGGTTCTCTTTAAGCCGCAGATTTTCCATGTGCAAATCATTTCAGAAAATCCACAGGAAATACGCAATTGTACGCATTTACCCTAAGGGAATTCTCCTCAACTGTGGATCTGCAACAGGAAAAAAAAAAAAAAAAACACTACATAGCACAGTATCAGTGTGGTGAATGGATTACACAAAATCTCCAGCACATGCTGCAGAGAAAATAAGTAAATTGACCAACGCTGAAAATTTGAAATCTGTAGATTATCAATTTATGTATGCAGTGGATTTTCAGAGTCAATTTTACAAATTGAGGTTGGATTTTATTTTTGCGGCAGGGGAGGTTCGCTGCAGACGTGTGCAGCAGTTTAGTCCCTTGTGAACTAATACCCAATGGATGGATACCTGCATGGAGGAAAGCACTACTGTGAACAAGCAATGAAAAGTAGTGCACCCACCCTCTATATCCTCCAAACAGCTCAAGATTATCTGCGGATGTCCACAGGAACCAGAAACTTGGCAAAGACTAAGGCTACGTTCACACGCTGCAGATTTTGCTGCGGATCCGCAGCGGTTTCCCATGCGTTTACAGTACAATGTAAACCTATGGGAAACGCAATCCACAGTGCACATGCTGCGGGAAAAAACGTGCGGAAACACAGCAGTTTACATTCCTCAGCATGTCAATTCTTTGTGCGGAATCCGCAGCGGTTTTACACCTGCTCCATAATAGGAATCCGCAGGTGTAAAACCGCACAAAAACCACAGTAAATCTGCGGTAATTTTGCAGGAAATAAGCAGGTAAAAAGCAGTGCCTTTTACCTGCGGTTTTCACAAATCCGCTGCGGAAAAATCCACTGATCTCAAGAATACGTGTGCACATACCCATATGGTTCGGCATGGTCCCCCTATTCAATTAGTTGAAGGGAACCTGTCACCAGAACGAAACGCTATTAGCCTGCAGATTAAACCCATATCTGCAGGTTAATAGCTTTTTTTTGGCGACAGGTTCCCTGTAAAGGGGTTGTCCAATTTAACTTATTAAAAAAAAGTTTTAAAAAAAAGTAGTCATTTAATGTGTGTCAAGAAGGACCTGGAAGGAGAAACCTGCGGAGAATCAACCTTAGGGCTCGCTCCCACTTACGACGTAATCGGATGAGTGCACTCCGAAAATAAAGCAAATCGAATAGCACTCGGCCCAATGTCACCCTATGGGGCAGCTCACAACTGCGATTATCTTGCTGTGCTCACATCCATGAATCGGATCACACTGCACTCAGATTTCACCCAAGTGCAGTGCGATTCCCGCGGACACCGGCAATGGAACTTTATTTCTCCGTCTCCTCCGCAGCGGTGCTACGATCCTCTCATGCGGGCGGATCGGAGCATAGAGCGCTGACACTCGGCTCCTGATCGCAGCAGAGCAGGAGCTGACTATTAGAATATTGCATCCGATGTGATACGCTTGTGTGTCTCAGGCCTTAAAGGGAGTCTGTCAGTAGGATCAACCCTTCTAAATCATCTATGTGGCCAAGTAGGTCATAGGAAACTGAGTATAATACCTTATTATCTGCGATCTGATGCCTTATTCCAGAGAAATCCATATATGTCTTATATGTAAATCCTGTTCAGGACCAGGGGCCGGACACTGATCTGCATGAGACTCTACCGTATGAGATTATTTTACATGAAGGAGGCGTTACCAGGGTGATGGCCGCTCTCTGCTCTCACTGCAGAGCTGTGCGTGATTATAACTGACACGTCCGCAGGTTCCTCTCAGCTCACAGGCAATCAGTGCTGTAATACAGCAGAGCTGTGAGAGCTGCAGCTGCAAACGTGTTTGTACGGAGACTAAGTTCAGCTCTCCTGTCCTGGGTTACTTACATGGCTCACACTGGTAACTCTCCCTTTCAATTACAATAAGCTCTGGAGGCATATTCTCAGGGAGATCTATGTCCGGCCCATAGATCTTAACATACCATTTACATAAGAAAAGTGGATTTCTCTGGAATAAGATATCAGGTTGCAGATGTCAAAATATTTTACTCAGCTTCCTATGACCTACATGCCCACGTACAAGGCTTAGGAGGGTCGATCCTACTGACAGATACACTTAAAATGTAGTGGAACACCCCTTTAAGGCAAAAGCTAAACATGACTATTGTAGAATTAGTTACAGATCCATCAGTTTTAATGAGATTATCAGGTGGCTGTAAAGAGATGAAAAATACCCAACAAGGACTGGAAGGAACAAGGGTTATATATCATATCCATCATATCAGGCCGACAGGTTCAGGTACACAATGCACAAAAGATCAATTAAAGACGTTAAGAGGGATGTGGAAGTGACGAGATGCGTCCAATATAAGTTATAAATGTAATAAAATGAGCTATAAAATATTCTATATTAATATGGGATTTTATTTCCATGCTGCTACATTGAGACAGACATTAGCTTTCAGGTCTATGATTTGCTATAAGTGGGCGATTATTGGTCCCTATAGGGGAGGCTCCTACATAGCCCCCCGGGGCGGCCAGCACGTCTCATCACTGGCAGGTAAGACCCCAAATCTGAACACCCACCTGCTGCACGGTGCCCGGCTCCAGCCAGTGTCAGACCTCCTAGGGTTAAGGGGGCTCACACCCCAACAGGCACTCCATAGTGCAAAGATGCAACCCAAGTCTGCTCAGGCTGAAGAGAGAAACAGGGGACCCCCAAACAGCAGATACCATGCCCACCCCTCACTGTGCATATACCTGACAGCAGGACGCCCCCTCAGTACAGACCCTGCTCCCGGCCGTACTGCCCCCCATACACCGGGTACCCGCGGCTTCCCCGGTACTGCACACCTGCAGGGCTCCTCTCACTCCACAACTACAAAGTTTGGCGGCCGAGTCTGCAGCCGGCTCCGGCCTCCCCGCTCTGCAGGGTCACTCACCCCAGTGATGCCCGCTCCTGCGCCCGACCCGGGACACCGCCGCCTGCACTTGTGGCTCGTCCTCCTCCCTGATCCTCCCGCACTCCGTGCCCGAGCAGCACTGATAATGCCGGAGTCCACAGGCGCGGCCCCGAGACCTGAGGCTTCCGGGCGACAGCCGAGGGCGGGCGGGGCGGATCATATACGGCAGCAGGGGTATATGAGAAGTCACCGGAGAGCAACGGCCACAGTACGGGGAGGCACCGGGTGTGAGAGGAGTGTACAGGGAGCACTATATGGGGGTACGTTATCTATCGGTACAGTATACAGGGGTGCAGTGTATGGGGGTGTGATATATAGGTACAGTATACAGGGGAACACTATATGGGGGTATGTTATATATAGGTACAGTATACGAGGAGCAGTGTATGGGGGTGTTATATATAGGTACAGTATACAGGGGAGCACTATATGGGTGTATGTTATATATAGGTACAGTATACGAGGAGCAGTGTATGGGGGTGTTATATATAGGTACAGTATACAGGGGAGCACTATATGGGGGTACGTTATCTATCGGTACAGTATACAGGGGTGCAGTGTATGGGGGTGTGATATATAGGTACAGTATACAGGGGAACACTATATGGGGATATGTTATATATAGGTTCAGTATACAGGCAGGGTGGATAAAAATCAATGTTTTTTTAAAAAAATCAAAAAAATCGGATTTTTTTGATTTAAATCGGATTTTTTTGATTTAAATCGGATTTTTTTTCAATAAACTGCTTTTTGAGGAAAATATTTTACCATCCAAAGGTTCTTCCATCATGAGATAAAGCTGAGTTTAACTCAGTAGAATAAAGGCTGTATATGTGTAACATTCACAATGCCATGCTCTTCCAGAGGTTTCTGTAGGATTAGTGGGCAGTTTCTCTCCTATATTATCACAGACGCTCGCTTTACTTACGCAGTTCTCAAAACTGAATTTGACTCCGCAGAGGTCCCAGCCTCTTCTTCACGGCAAAAATGTTACAACATGAACAGAGTTGAGAAAAAGACCTTAATCCTATTGTTCTACAAACCTATGAATACAGAATCAACCCCTTCAGTGCCAAGTCCAAGAAGTTAGACAATATGTTTCTGATTGTTTGGAGTGGAATAGATCTGCACAACACAAGAAGAATGTGAATCTAAGTGTTTTGAGGAGGAAGGGCAAGCAGACAAAAAAATGAAAGTGAAACTTTGAGCACAATACTGCAGCATAGCCACAGACAGACAAGTCTGGATCTGTTTGTGTGTACGATCTGAGGTTTATTACATTCTTTCCTTATAATGGCAGCAGGCCGTAAAAGAGACCCAGTTTGGGAATATTTTAATGAAGCTCCTTCGCCTATCGGTAAGGCAGGCATGCGTGCAAAATGCAAACGATGCAACAAAGAGATGCAAGGCCTGGTGGCGTGAATGAGGCAACATCATGAGAAGTGCGGTGATGAAGATGACCAAAGAAACACTTCACTATCAACATCTTCATTTCCCTTCTGGTTGCAGTTTTCATAATGTGATTTCAAACGGCAAACAAGTCCTTGGATATCCTTTTGACAGTATTTGCACTTTGCTCTTGCACCTTTCTTTCCAAGATCTGCTGCTGGCATCTCAACAAAATGAACCCAAATAGGGTCTCTCTTACGACCTGCCATGGCTCACACAGATCACTTATGAAGTTTGATTGTTACTACAGCCAAGTACTGCTGACTATCCAACAAGTTTGGGCATGTCAACTGAATGGAAAAAGAAACTAAACCAAAAGTGAAACCAAGCTAGAAGTGTGGAATTAAAGGGGCAGTATGAACAAAATGTGGAGGCTATTAATAGTTTATACAATTAAGACATGCTGCTTTTAAACACCTACCTATTGCCATATAGTAAAACAAAAAAGATTTTTACTTACTTTGGGGTCCCCCCCTCACCCTGGCGTTAGATCGTTGCCCCTAGTTTCGTCCGTGTAACTATGGGCGCACATGCGCACTGCTCTCACTTCTCATTTTAATCGTGATTTATATTAAAAAAAACCTTTTGATTTAAATCAGTGATTTAAATCATGATTAAAATCATGATTTAAATCGATCCGATTTAAATAGAAAAAAATCTTTTGATTTAAATCGTGATTTAAATCATGATTTAAATCGGCGTGATTTAAATCAATCCACCCTGTATACAGGGGAACACTATATGGGGATATGTTATATATAGGTACAGTATACAGGGGAACACTATATGGGGGTATGTTATATATAGGTACAGTATACGGGGATCAGTGTATGGGGGTGTTATATATAGGTACAGTATACAGGGGAGCACTATATGGGGGTATGTTATATATAGGTACAGTATACAGGGGTGCAGTATATGGGGGTCTGATACATAGGTACAGTATACAGGGGAACACTATATGGGGGTATGTTATATATAGGTACAGTATACGAGGAGCAGTGTATGGGGGTGTTATATATAGGTACAGTATACAGGGGTGCAGGGGAGCGATCATGAGTAAGACTTAGTTGAAACGCGTTGATCCTCCTCACTGGTGTGCCAGGTGTTTGCTATGTAAACATTTTTATTTTTGAAGAACTATTTATCGCTTTAGTTGTCTAATAAAGTCCCACAAAGTCTGAACTGCCTCCACTTCCAGCTGGATCATTTCTCTGTCTATGTTATATATAGGTGCAGTATACAGGGGTGCAGTGTATGGGGGTATGTTATATATAGGTGCAGTATACAAGGGTGCAGTGTATGGGGGTATGTTCTATAGGTGTAGTATACAGGGGTGCAGTGTATGGGGGTATGTTATATATAGGTGTAGTATACAGGGGTGCAGTGTGTGGGGGTATGTTATAGGTGTAGTATACAGGGGTGCAGTATATGGGGTATGTTATATATCGGTACAGTATACAGGGGCACAGTGTATGGGGTATGTTATATATTGGTACAGTGCCATTCGAGCGGATAGCGATGGACCTGGTGGGACCCCTGGTAAAGTCTGCAAGAGGACATCAATACATACTGGTGGTCCTGAGTTATGCTACCCAGAACCCTTAAGAAATGCGTCTGCTAAATGTATCTCTAAGGAGCTGATCCATATCTTCTCCTGAACCGGGCTGCCAAAGGAGATACTGACAGACCAAGGGACCGCCCTCATGTGAAAGGTCATGAGGGAGTTGTGCAAGACCCTGCAAATTTCCCAGCTTAGAACCTCCGTGTACATCCCCAGACTGATGGGCTGGTGGAGAGATTTAGCAAAACCTTGAAGGCTATGCTGAAGAAAGCAGTGGAGAAAGATGGCCGAGACTGGGACTGTCTGCTAACGTACCTGTTCTCCATCCGGGAAGTTCCTCAAGCTTCCACTGGCTTCTCCCCATTTGAACTGCTCTATTGACGACACCCTCGAGGGCTCCTGCATGTTAGGAAGGAATCCTGGGAGGTTGCAACCACCCCCTATAGAAGCGTTGTAGAGCATGTCACCCAGATGCAAGAGAGGATTGCCAAGGTGATGCCCATTGTGAAGGAGCACCTCAAGTCTCAGGAAGCAAAGTCCAGGGTGTATAATAGGTCAGCCAGGGTAAGGCAGTTCAACCCAGGGGATCGAGTACTTGTGCTGGTGCCAATGGAGGAGACCAAATTCCTGGCCAAGTAGCAGGCTTCCTATGAGGTGGTGGACAAACTTGGTGAGGTCAACTACAAAGTCCACCAACTGGGGAAGCGGAAGCCCTACCGGGTGTTCCACGTGAACGTGATAAAACTATGGCAGGACAGAGAACCCGTGGAAGCTCCTTGTCTGATGTCGGTGAGGAAGATGTTAAGGTGGCAGACACCTTGTCATGCTTGAAGAAGCAGCAGTGCCGAGAGTTTCTTCAGTGTAACAGAGACCTGTCCTCAGATCTTCCAGGTTGTACGAAGGTCATAGAGCATGACGTCCTGACGGGGCCACATGTTCGGGTCAACTTGAGGCCATACCGGATTCCCGAAGCACGCCAAGAGGTAATCTCCAGGGAGGTGAAGTGAATGCTGAACCTGGGAGTCATCGAGGAATCCAAGAGTGGCTGGTCCAGCCCAATAGTCCTAGTGCCGAAACCAGATGGTGAATGGTGATTTTGCAATGACTATCGGAAGCTGAACGAGGTTTCTAAGACCGATGCCTACCCAATGCCCTGGGTTGATTAAGGCTACTTTCACACTAGCGTCGGTACGGGTCCGTCGCAGTGCTTCAGGCCGACGCATGCTGTGAAATAAAAGCACAACAGGGGCAGCGGATGCAGTTTTACAACGCATCTGCTGCCCCATTGTGAGTTCCGGGGAGGAGGGGGCGGAGTTTCGGCCGCGCATGCGCGGTCAAAAATGTCGGACTCGACGCACAAAAAAACGTTACATGTAATGTTTTTTTGTGCCTAGGGTCCGCCAAAACACGATGCAACCGTCGCACGACGGTTGCGACGTGTGGCCATGGAAAAAACGCATCCTGCAGACAACTTTGCAGGATGCGTTTTTTCTCCTAAGTGACGCATTGCGACGTGCGTCGAAAGACACTAGTGTGAAAGTAGCCTAATTGAGAGGCTAGGGCTGGCTCGTTACATTACTACCCTTAACCTCACAAAAGGATATTGGCAAATCCCCATGTCCCAGGGCGCCAAAGAAACAACTGCGTTCTCAACACCAGATGGATGCTTCCAATACCCAAGGATGCCGTTTGGGTTACAAGGCGCTCCAGCAACATTCCAGAGAGCCATGGACCGTATCCCAGCTTCCCACAAGAGGTATGCAGCGGCCTGCTTAGACGATATTGTAATCTTCAGCCAGGATTGGGGAAGCCATCTGAGCCAGGTCCAGGCGTTATTTGATGCTCTACGGAAGGCGGGGTTTTCCAGAAACCCGAAGTGTGCCTTGGGAATGGAGGAAGTGAGATACTTGGGCGATGTTGTAGGCAGGGGTGAAATAAAGCCCCAGATAAGTCCAGGGCTGGCTACAAACCCAAAATCTCAAAGAAACAGGTCAGCGCTTTCCTGGGCATTGTGGGATGTTACCGCTGGTTCATCCCGAACCTCACCAGGGTAGCTGTCTCTCTGATGGATCTCCTTAAAGGGGCAAAGTCGGCAATGGCTAAGTGATCTCCAGAAGCTGAGACGGCCTTCCAAGAACTGAAGCTGGCACTGTGTAAACAGCCGGTGCTGGTAGCACCCGATTTCTCCAAGGAGTTTGTGGTCCAGACAGACGCGTCGGATGTCATGCTGGGCACTGTATTATCTTGAGGTAAACGGGGAAGAGCACCCCATAATGTATCTTAGCTGGAAGTTGTCATCTTGTGAGAAAAACTATTCCGTAGTGGAAAAGGAATGTTTAGCCATGAAGACCTCCTTCTCTCCTCCACACTTATTCACTCCTCACCCAACCGCCTCCAAAACTTCTCCCAAATATCCCCCATCCTCTGGAATTCTTTGCCCCAACAGCCAACACGTCCGACTATCAACCGCATTCTGATCCTTCAGACGAAATATGAAAACCCACCTCTTCAGGAAAGCCTACAGCCTGCACTGACCCCGCTGCCTCCTCACCACTACGGAAGCTACCGCCTCACCAACACCCGAGCTGCTGCAACCCTCAACCTATTGTCTCCTTCCCCACCATCCTGTAAAATGCAAGCCTGCAAGGGCAGGGTCCTAGCCCCTCTATCAGTGTGTAATTGTTAGTTTGCTTACTGTAAGTGATATCTGTAATTTGTATGTAACCCCTTCTCATGTACAGCACCATGGAATCAATGGTGCTATACAAATAAATAATAATAAAAAAAAGTGGGCCTTGGACTCTCTAAGGTACTATCTCTTAGGCAGGAGGTTCAGACTAGTGTCAGACCATGCCCCACTGAAGTGGATGAGGGAAAAGAAAGGGAACAATGCCCGAGTGACCAGGTGGTTCCTAGCACTTCAGGATTTTAACTTCCATGTGGAGCGTAGGCCTGGGAAATTGCATGGCAATGCTGACGCTCTGTCAAGGATCCACTGTTTATGGGCAGAAGGTGCCAAGCCCCCTAGCTTTGGACAGATGGGGAGGGTATGTAAGATGGCCGCCGGACGAGTCCTTGAGGGGAGATATGTCTCATCACAGCTACTAGCTGCGGTGATTTGAGCTTGAAAGTATGCTCCAGCACGTATAGTGCTGAGAGTTATTTGGCCATTCCAGGGCCGGGTTTTACGAGTGGTCATAAGAGATGGGTGGGAATGACTGCTCACATATCCCAACCTCATGGGTGAGGTTTGTCTAATAAAATGGAGGGCAAATGTCTCATTCAGTGTTTGTGGCTGGAGGTGTGGAGACCTTCAGTGTGTGTGCCAAAGACACTGACCTGAGCTGGCGGACCCGCAGTATTATATGGACTTTATTTTTCTGTTTGTTTTTCTCTTTGTGCCGGAAAAGGCTGTTCATTTGTTTTGGCTATCCAGAGGGGTTTATGCAGTTTTTAATAAACTTGCCTGGACATTTCAACAATACTGCTTCCTGTGCCTACCTCAACCGCAGCCGAGTGAGTACAGGTGCCTACAATAGGTACAGTATATGGGGGTGTTATATGTAGGTACAGTATACAGGGTGTAGTAAAAGGATGGTGTTATATACAGTGGGTGTGGAAAGTATTCAGACCCCTTTAAATTTTTCACTTTTTGTTTCATTGCAGCCATTTGGTAAATTCAAAAAAGTTCATTTTTTTCTCATTAATGTACCTTCTGCACCCCCATCTTGACTGAAAAAAAAAATCAAATGTAGAAATTTTTGCAAATTTATTAAGAAAGAAAAACTGAAATCACATGGTCATAAGTATTCATACCCTTTGCTCAGTATTGAGTAGAAGCACCTTTTGAGCTAGTACAGCCATTAGTCTTGGGAATGATGCAACAGGTTTTTCACACCTGCATTTGGGGATCCTCTGCCATTCTTCCTTGCAGATCCTCTCCAGTTCTGTCAGGTTGGATGGTGAACGTTGGTGGACAGCCATTTTCAAGTTTCTCTGCAGATGCTCAATTGGGTTTAGGACAGGGCTCTGGCTGGGCCAGTCAAGAATGGTCAGAGTTGTTCTGAAGCCACTCCTTTGTTATTTTAGCTGTGTGCTTAGGGTCATTGTCTTGTTGGAAGGTGAACCATCGGCCAAGTCTGAGGTCCAGAGTACTCTGGAAGAGGTTTTCATCCAGGCTATCTCTGTACCTGGCCGCATTCATGTATCCTTCAATGACAACCAGTTGTCCTGTCCCTGCAGCTGAAAAACACCCCCATTGCATGATGCTGCCACCACCATGTTTCACTGTTAGAATTGTATTGGGCAGGTGATGAGCAGTGCCTGGTATACTCCACACATAACGATTAGAATTATTATCAGACCAGAGAATCTTATTTCTCATAGTCTGGGAGTCCTCCATGTGTTTTTTTGTTTGTTTTTTTTAGCAAAAGCAATGCAGGCTTTCATATGTCTTGCACTGTGGAGAGGCTTCCGTCAGGCAACTCTGCCAAAAAGGCCCGACTGGTGGAGGGCTGCAGTGATAGTTGACTTTGTGGAACTTTCTCCCATCTCCTTACTGCATCTTTGGAGCTCAGCCACAGTGATCTTGGGGTTCTTCTTTACCTCTCACCAAGGCTCTTCTCCCATGATTGCTCAGTTTGGCTGCCAGGTCTAGGAAGACTTCTGGTGGTCCCAAACTTCTTCCATTTAAGGATTATGGAGGCCACTCTGCTCTTATGAACCTTGAGTACTGCAGAAATTCTTTTGTATCCTTGTCCAGAACTGTGCCACAATTCTGTCTCCGAGCTCCTTTGCCAGTTCCTTTGACCTCATGATTCTCATTTGGTCTGACATGCACTGTGAGCTGTCAGGTCTTATATAGACAGGTGTGTGCCTTTCCAAATCAAGTCCTATCAGTTTAATTAAACACAGCTGGACTCCAATGAAAGAGTAGAACCATCCCAAGGAGGATCACAAGGAAATGGACAGCATGAGACTTAAAGGGAATCTGTCAGCCCAAAAATCGTATATGAGATAAGGCCACCGGCATCAGGGGCTTGTCTACAGCATTCTGTAATGCTGTAGATAAGCCCCTGATGTAACCTGAAAGGTAAGAAAAACAGGTTATATTATACTCACCCAGGGGCGGTCCCTCTGCGGTCTGGGTCCGATGGGCGTCGCTGTCTGGGTCCGGCGCCTCCTATCTTCATACGATGACGTCCTCTTGTCTTCCTGCCGTGGCTCTGGCGCAGGCGTACTTTGCCCTGTTGAGGGCAGAGCAAAGTACTGCAGTGCGCAGGCGCTGGGCCTCTCTGACCTTTCCCGGCGCCTGCGCACTGCAATACTTTGCTCTGCCCTCAACAGGGCAAAGTACGCCTGCGCCGGAGCCGCGGCAGGAAGACAAGAAGAGAACGTCATCGTATGAAGATGGGAGGCGCCGGACCCGCACCGCGACACCCATTGGACCCGAACTGGGGCCGCCCCTGGGTGAGTATAATATTACCTGTTTTTCTTACCTCTCAGGTTACATCGGCCAGTGGCCTAATATACGTATTTGGGGTGATAGACTAAATATGAGTGTCTGAGCAATGGGGCTGAGTTTTTCTTTTTTATTACATTTGCAAAAATTTCAACTTCTTTGTTGTTGGTTTTTTTTTTTCAGTCAAGATGGGGTGCAGAGTGTACATTAATGAGAAAAAAATGAACTTTGTTTGAATTTGCCAAATGGCTGCAAAGAAACAAAGAATGAAAATTTGAAATGGATCTGAACACTTTCCGTACCCACTATACTCCATAGAAACGTACCAAAAAACAGAATCCCAATTTAGAGTCTGGAGATTTTCAGTACAATGCTGTTAATATTACCCACATTTATAGAAGTCCATTAATGCCACATGAGATCTCGCTCTTAGATCGAACAAACAATATTGTAACATGAAAGCCTGTTTGCACATCATTCAGTTACTTCTGTTGTGATGACATACTTTTTATATTGATGGAAGATTTATTTGGTGCTATTAAACCATCCAGTTATCATGGCTGAGTCACTAATTGCAAACCACTTCTGAGAATGTTGTTCCCAAGTGTCCTTTATTGAAACACACAGCTGTCTCCAGTGACTGTTGTGTCTGCCCCGGCCGGCATTGCTCATAGCTCAGGTGCCGGAGGATCTTCTGATACAAGGCAGAGCTCACAGGTTCAGATAACTTTCATCACATTGTACAATCTCTGTATGCAACATTAGATAGATGGTAACAGAGACTGTGTCCGCTTATAGGACTGTTCCAGTCTAACCGTTTATCACCTGACTACAATATAAGTGTCAAATGGTGAAAGTCAATGTCTCTTCCCGTAGCCCTGATTCTGGTTGTGCTCCTGGCCTTGTCCCACATCACTTATTCATAAATTTTTAGTATTCAGTGCCTGAAAACCCATTTTTATCATGCTGCTTGTAGGATAAAGTGAAGAATGTATCATGAAAACTGTGAAGAACAGATTCTTAGACTATGTTCACATATAGCGATTTTGCTTCTTTTTTTTCCATTTTCCTCATAGGCAAAACCTGCTTTCTTGGCAGTAAAAAAGCTGCTTACAAAAAGCAGGTTTTGCTGCTTTTTTTTTATTGATACTTTTTTTGTGTGTATGTTGATAAAGTTTAGTTTGTGGTCCCCCAAAAAAAGCCTGATTTAAGTTAGTTAGGTTTTTGCACCAAAACCGCAGCAAAAACAGATACCTGTGGGTTTTTTTTGGTTTTTTTTACGTGCTTTACCCATTGTTTCCTATGGGTAAAAAAAATCACTGAAATAAGTGACTTGCTACAGTTTGCAAAAATGCAGCAGATTTCCAAATGAGTTAGATAAATGAACCAATGTGTGTGCACGAGATTTCTGAAATCTCATAAACTTTGCTGGTCTATATGTATACATATGTTCATAAAGTTCTGTTTCCAAACCCCTAGTGTATAATTGTCATGTCCATGAGTTGGGATGTTGGGCAATCAGCAAACACCCAAAGAGAATTCATTGGACAAGGGAGGAAGGAAAAAGTAGCTCATAAGTGGAGAAAGGAGCAGACTTCTCTGATAAGATGTATTAAAAAGCTTCTTATACTTTCTTGTACTATTGATTTATGCAAAGTTTGTTGAAATAGCAGTGACTAGAGTTGAGCGACTTTCATTTTTTTAAGATCGAGTCGGGTTTTGTGAAACCCGATTTTGTCCAGAGTCGAGTCGAGTGCAGTCGGCCGATTATCGCTAAAAGTCGGGGATCGACCGAAACACGAAACCCAATGCAAGTCAATGGGGAAGCATAGTCGGCAGTGAGTGGAGGCCAGGAAAACACCTACAGTGCCCATTTTAATGCCAAAAACATCCATTCTTGTTTCTGAAGCTTGTCAATCTTAATTAACTTTATAATAATAGTTGGGCATAGGGAATTGGGGGTCATTTGGCAAAAGTTGTGGGGGGAGTAGGGCCGGCTCAAGTTTTTCGTGGGCCCAGGAAATGCGGACTACGTCACGGCGGTGTTGCAGGGAAAGGTAAGTATTTCAACGTTGCAAGTGCTGTGATCCTGAGCAAGCAGGGGGGGCCCACTCGTTCGCATTGGCACTGGCACAGGGCCCCTCAAAGTACAGCGATATGTGTTTGCATGGCGGGGGCGCCTCCCACCAGCAGCGACACTTTTGCGTACTCTGAGGGGCCCTGTGCCAGTGACGTCGCCAACGAGTATGCCCCCCCACCTGATGAAGGAACCTGCACTTTCATCTGCACCTTCCTCTCTGTCCCTGTGTAAGGTGGTATAACATGTGGGAAGGGGAACCTTACTTTCAGCAGGGTCAGATTCTGGCTGTGTAGAGTATAAGGGGAATGTAGTGGTCTAGGTCAATGTACCAGCAGACTCATCTAGCAGTGGCTGGGCAATGGGCAGGATGAGGAGGAAACAGATATAGGGCCAAAGAATAAAGTAGGCTAAATGCAGTTCAAAATTGGTAACAGGACTAAACAGGCGGCATTGCTTTGTTCAGTGGAGTAGCAAACCCAAGAGCAGCAGACACTGTTTCAAGGGCCTAACCACACTAGTAGGCCAAATGCAGTTTAATATCTGATAGTATAGGGCAAAAGCCAGAATGTGGAAGCTCAGCTTTGTTCAGTTGAGGACAACACCAGGCAGGGGCAGACAGACACCTTTAGTAGGCCGGAACAGCCAATTTTTTAAAAAAACAGCAGTTAGTAAGAGGCAGAAGGTAGAAGCTCAGCTTTATTCAGTTGAGGACAACACCAGGCAGGGGCAGACAGACACCTTTAGTAGGCCGGAACAGCCAATTGCATTTTTAAAAATGGTAATTTGGAACTGAAGGTTGAAGCTCAGCTTTATTCAGTTGAGGACAACACCAGGCAGGGGCAGACAGACACCTTTAGTAGGCCGGAACAGCCAATTTTTTAAAAAAAACAGCAGTTAGTAAGAGGCAGAAGGTAGAAGCTCAGCTTTATTCAGTTGAGGACAACACCAGGCAGGGGCAGACATTCACCTTTAGTAGGCCGGAACAGCCAATTTTTAAAAAAAACAGCAGTTAGTAAGAGGCAGAAGGTAGAAGCTCAGCTTTATTCAGTTGAGGACAACACCAGGCAGGGGCAGACATTCACCTTTAGTAGGCCGGAACAGCCAATTTTTTAAAAAAACAGCAGTTAGTAAGAGGCAGAAGGTGGAAGCTCAGCTTTATTCAGTTGAGGACAACACCAGGCAGGGGCAGACAGACACCTTTAGTAGGCCGGAACAGCCAATTGCATTTTTAAAAATGGTAATTTGGAACTGAAGGTTGAAGCTCAGCTTTATTCAGTTGAGGACAACACCAGGCAGGGGCAGACAGACACCTTTAGTAGGCCGGAACAGCCAATTGCATTTTTAAAAATGGTAATTTGGAACTGAAGGTTGAAGCTCAGCTTTATTCAGTTGAGGACAACACCAGGCAGGGGCAGACAGACACCTTTAGTAGGCCGGAACAGCCAATTTTTTTAAAAAAAAGCAGTTAATAAGAGGCAGAAGGTAGAAGCTCAGCTTTATTCAGTTGCAGCTTCTTGGCAATAATATAAAGAAGACGCGACAGGACAACACTCGGTGGATGCCATATCTGTGTTTTCAATGGAAAAAAACCTTTCAGTTAACTACTTGCAGGAGCAAGTTTTTGTAGCTGGTGGACAATTTTTTAAAAAAAAAGCAGTTAATAAGAGGCAGAAGGTAGAAGCTCAGCTTTATTCAGTTGCAGCTTCTTGGCAATAATATAAAGAAGACGCGACAGGACAACACTCGGTGGATGCCATATCTGTGTTTTCAATGGAAAAAAACCTTTCAGTTAACTACTTGCAGGAGCAAGTTTTTGTAGCTGGTGGACAATTTTTTTTAAAAAAAGCAGTTAATAAGAGGCAGAAGGTAGAAGCTCAGCTTTATTCAGTTGCAGCTTCTTGGCAATAATATAAAGAAGACGCGACAGGACAACACTCGGTGGATGCCATATCTGTGTTTTCAATGGAAAAAAACCTTTCAGTTAACTACTTGCAGGAGCAAGTTTTTGTAGCTGGTGGACAATTTTTTTAAAAAAAAGCAGTTAATAAGAGGCAGAAGGTAGAAGCTCAGCTTTATTCAGTTGCAGCTTCTTGGCAATAATATAAAGAAGACGCGACAGGACAACACTCGGTGGATGCCATATCTGTGTTTTCAATGGAAAAAAACCTTTCAGTTAACTACTTGCAGGAGCAAGTTTTTGTAGCTGGTGGACAATTTTTTTTAAAAAAAGCAGTTAATAAGAGGCAGAAGGTAGAAGCTCAGCTTTATTCAGTTGCAGCTTCTTGGCAATAATATAAAGAAGACGCGACAGGACAACACTCGGTGGATGCCATATCTGTGTTTTCAATGGAAAAAAACCTTTCAGTTAACTACTTGCAGGAGCAAGTTTTTGTAGCTGGTGGACAATTTTTTTTAAAAAAAAGCAGTTAATAAGAGGCAGAAGGTAGAAGCTCAGCTTTATTCAGTTGCAGCTTCTTGGCAATAATATAAAGAAGACGCGACAGGACAACACTCGGTGGATGCCATATCTGTGTTTTCAATGGAAAAAAACCTTTCAATTAACTACTTGCAGGAGCAAGTTTTTGTAGCTGGTGGACAATTTTTTTTAAAAAAAGCAGTTAATAAGAGGCAGAAGGTAGAAGCTCAGCTTTATTCAGTTGCAGCTTCTTGGCAATAATATAAAGAAGACGCGACAGGACAACACTCGGTGGATGCCATATCTGTGTTTTCAATGGAAAAAAACCTTTCAGTTAACTACTTGCAGGAGAAAGTTTTTGTAGCTGGTGGACAATTTTTTAAAAAAAAAGCAGTTAATAAGAGGCAGAAGGTAGAAGCTCAGCTTTATTCAGTTGCAGCTTCTTGGCAATAATATAAAGAAGACGCGACAGGACAACACTCGGTGGATGCCATATCTGTGTTTTCAATGGAAAAAAACCTTTCAGTTAACTACTTGCAGGAGAAAGTTTTTGTAGCTGGTGGCCAATTTTTGTACTGTACCAGTTTTTTGTTGTATGTGTTTTTGTTTTTAATGTTAAAATGTCTGCATTTGATATCTCTCCAGTATTTTCTTTTTTATAAGCAAAATACTGCAGTTTTACATCGGTTACATGGATACACAGGCAGCTTGGTGGTGAGTGGAGGAGTATTTAAAGTAGGGACCGCAGACAGGCTATCAAAGGCCTAAAATAACAAACAATAGGCTCATGGCAGCTTTACAGCGGTTACATGGATACACGGGCAGGCAGCTTGGTGGTGAGTGGAGGAGTATTTAAAGTAGGGACCGCAGACAGGCTATCAAAGGCCTAAAATAACAAACAATAGGCTCATGGCAGTTTTACAGCGGTTACATGGATACACAGGCAGCTTGGTGGTGAGTGGAGGAGTATTTAAAGTAAGGACCGCAGACAGGCTATCAAAGGCCTAAAATAACAAACAATAGGCTCATGGCAGTTTTACAGCGGTTACATGGATACACGGGCAGGCAGCTGGTGATGAGTGGAGGAGTATTTAAAGTAGGGACCGCAGACAGGCTATCAAAGGCCTAAAATAACAAACAATAGGCTCATGGCAGCTTTACAGCGGTTACATGGATACACAGGCAGCTTGGTGGTGAGTGGAGGAGTATTTAAAGTAGGGACCGCAGACAGGCTATCAAAGGCCTAAAATAACAAACAATAGGCTCATGGCAGTTTTACAGCGGTTACATGGATACACGGGCAGGCAGCTGGTGATGAGTGGAGGAGTATTTAAAGTAGGGACCGCAGACAGGCTATCAAAGGCCTAAAATAACAAACAATAGGCTCATGGCAGTTTTACAGCGGTTACATGGATACACAGGCAGCTTGGTGGTGAGTGGAGGAGTATTTAAAGTAGGGACCGCAGACAGGCTATCAAAGGCCTAAAATAACAAACAATAGGCTCATGGCAGTTTTACAGCGGTTACATGGATACACGGGCAGGCAGCTGGTGATGAGTGGAGGAGTATTTAAAGTAGGGACCGCAGACAGGCTATCAAAGGCCTAAAATAACAAACAATAGGCTCATGGCAGCTTTACAGCGGTTACATGGATACACAGGCAGCTTGGTGGTGAGTGGAGGAGTATTTAAAGTAGGGACCGCAGACAGGCTATCAAAGGCCTAAAATAACAAACAATAGGCTCATGGCAGTTTTACAGCGGTTACATGGATACACGGGCAGGCAGCTGGTGATGAGTGGAGGAGTATTTAAAGTAGGGACCGCAGACAGGCTATCAAAGGCCTAAAATAACAAACAATAGGCTCATGGCAGCTTTACAGCGGTTACATGGATACACGGGCAGGCAGCTTGGTGGTGAGTGGAGGAGTATTTAAAGTAGGGACCGCAGACAGGCTATCAAAGGCCTAAAATAACAAACAATAGGCTCATGGCAGTTTTACAGCGGTTACATGGATACACGGGCAGGCAGCTGGTGATGAGTGGAGGAGTATTTAAAGTAGGGACCGCAGACAGGCTATCAAAGGCCTAAAATAACAAACAATAGGCTCATGGCAGCTTTACAGCGGTTACATGGATACACAGGCAGCTTGGTGGTGAGTGGAGGAGTATTTAAAGTAGGGACCGCAGACAGGCTATCAAAGGCCTAAAATAACAAACAATAGGCTCATGGCAGTTTTACAGCGGTTACATGGATACACGGGCAGGCAGCTGGTGATGAGTGGAGGAGTATTTAAAGTAGGGACCGCAGACAGGCTATCAAAGGCCTAAAATAACAAACAATAGGCTCATGGCTGTTTTACATCGGTTATATGGATACACAGGCAGCTTGGTGGTCAGTGGAGGAGTATTTAAAGTAGGGACCGCAGACAGGCTATCAAAGGCCTAAAATAACAAACAATAGGCTCATGGCAGCTTTACAGCGGTTACATGGATACACAGGCAGCTTGGTGGTGAGTGGAGGAGTAGTGCAAGGAGTGTCTGTCCCAGTACTCCCAAAATATAAATAGATGTTAATGTCTCGCAAAACAACCAAAACAAAAAAAAAGGTGGCATACTT
Organism: Ranitomeya variabilis; assembly: GCF_051348905.1. NCBI lineage: Eukaryota > Metazoa > Chordata > Amphibia > Anura > Dendrobatidae > Ranitomeya > Ranitomeya variabilis. The sequence goes on along the minus strand of NC_135237.1, from coordinate 51,992,648 downwards.
AGGTACAGGGGTGGGCTCATCTACTGAGTTTCTGACATAGTAATTTGGCAGTAACTATTTAATGGTGCCAATATAGGACACAGACACAGACTACTTTAAGTTGCATCATAGATGTCTACAAATTTGTATTGTCAGTTCCAGACATTGAATGATGTCAGCGAATAGACTAAAGATTGGTGGAGCTGTGCGACATAATTTTGCACGTGGTAGAGCACATTTTGAGCTGGGGTAGGGGGGAACTCTCTTGAGGCCGGCGGGACCGCCCCAGGGCCCCTCATGTTACAACGGTGTGTCTGACGTTGGGTGCGCACCACCACCGCCAGAGACACTACATTGTACTATGAGGGACCCAGTAGCAATGCCGTCAACCAAAAGCGAGCACACCCACCTCTTCAGACAAACAGCAGTCTCACGGGTGCTTGTGCCAAGTCGCGATACCACGGCCCCGTGTGGGGAGTTTTGCCATTTAGGGAGGTGTAAACATGTCGTATGCTGTACAATCAGCTGCAGCAAATTAGACATTAGAAAAGTAATTCACAGGCAAGAGCTTTTCATAGGAAAGCTAGGTGTCGGCCGGGCAAGGTGGGGCAAAAGATTTCGAAATCCAGTTGTGGTTCATTTTAATGAATGTTAGATCGTCAACATTTTGGGTAGCCAGACGAGTCCTTTTTTCGGTTAATATTGAACCTGCAGCACTGAATACTCTTTCTGATAGGACACTTGCTGCCGGGCAAGCAAGCTCCTGCAATGCATATTCTGCCAATTCTGGCCAGGTGTCTAATTTGGAGGCCCAGTAATCAAATGGGAATGACGGTTGAGGGAGAACATCGATAAGGGATGAAAAATAGTTAGTAACCATACTGGACAAATGTTGTCTCCTGTCACTTTCAATTGATGCAGCAGTACCTGTCCTGTCTGCGGTCATAGCAAAATCACTCCACAACCTGGTCAGAAAACCCCTCTGTCCAACGCCACTTCTGATGTGTGCACCCCTAACACTCCTAGTCTGCTGCCCCCTGGAGCTCTTGTGAGAACGATCACGTGCGCTGTGTGCTGGGAATGCCTGAAGCAAACGGTCAACAAGAGTTGATTGTTTGGTTGCTAATATTAGTTCCAAGTTCTCATGTGGCATAATATTTTGCAATTTGCCTTTATAGCGTGGATCAAGGAGGCAGGCCAACCAGTAATCGTCATCGTTCATCATTTTCGTAATGCGTGTGTCCCTTTTTAGGATACGTAAGGCATAATCCGCCATGTGGGCCAAAGTTCCAGTTGTCAAATCTCCGGTTGTGATTGGTTGAGGGGCAGTTGCAGGCAAATCTACGTCACTTGTGTCCCTCAAAAAACCAGAACCCGGCCGTGACACGCAACCAATTTCCTGTGCCCCCGGGAAAGGTTCGGCATTAAAAATATACTCATCCCCATCATCCTCCTCGTCCTCCACCTCCTCTTCGCCCGCTACCTCGTCCTGTACACTGCCCTGACCAGACAATGGCTGACTGTCATCAAGGCTTTCCTCTTCCTCTGGTGCAGACGCCTGCTCCTTTATGTGCGTCAAACTTTGCATCAGCAGACGCATTAGGGGGATGCTCATGCTTATTACGGCGTTGTCTGCACTAACCAGCCGTGTGCATTCCTCAAAACACTGAAGGACTTGACACATGTCTTGTATCTTAGACCACTGCACACCTGACAACTCCATGTCTGCCATCCTACTGCCTGCCCGTGTATCCTCCCACAAAAACATAACAGCCCGCCTCTGTTGGCACAGTCTCTGAAGCATGTGCAGTGTTGAGTTCCACCTTGTTGCAACGTCTATGATTAGGCGATGCTGGGGAAGGTTCAAAGACCGCTGATAGGTCTGCATACGGCTGGCGTGTACAGGCGAACGTCGGATATGTGAGCAAAGTGCACGCACTTTGAGGAGCAGGTCGGAGAACCCAGGATAAGTTTTCAATAAGCACTGCACCACCAGGTTTAAGGTGTGAGCCAGGCAAGGAATGTGTTTCAGTTGGGAAAGGGAGATGGCAGCCATGAAATTCCTTCCGTTATCACTCACTACCTTGCCTGCCTCAAGATCTACTGTGCCCAGCCACGACTGCGTTTCTTGTTGCAAGAACTCGGATAGAACTTCCGCGGTGTGTCTGTTGTCGCCCAAACACTTCATAGCCAATACAGCCTGCTGACGCTTGGCAGTAGCTGGCCCATAATGGGACAACTGGTGTGCAACAGTGTCATCTGCCGATGGAGTGGTTGGCAGACTGCGTTCTGTGGAAGAGCTGTAGCTTCTGCAGGAGGACGAGGAGGAGGAGGAGGAGGGGGTGCGAACGCCTACAGCCAACTGTTTCCTAGACCGTGGGCTAGGCACAACTGTCCCTAAATTGATGTCGCCTGTGGACCCTGCATCCACCACATTCACCCAGTGTGCCGTGATGGACACATAACGTCCCTGGCCATGCCTACTGGTCCATGCATCTGTAGTCAGGTGCACCTTTGTACTCACAGATTGCCTGAGTGCATGGACGATGCGCTGTTTAACATGCTGGTGCAGGGCTGGGATGGCTTTTCTGGAAAAAAAGTGTCGACTGGGTAGCTCGTATCGTGGTTCAGCGTACTCCATCAGGGCTTTGAAAGCTTCGCTTTCAACTAACCGGTAGGGCATCATCTCTAACGAGATTAGTCTAGCTATGTGGGCGTTAAAACCCTGTGTACGCGGATGCGAGGATAAGTACTTCCTTTTTCTAACCAGAGTCTCATGTAGGGTGAGCTGGACTGGAGAGCTGGAGATCGTGGAACTTTCGGGTGTGCCGGTGTACATGGCAGACTGAGAGACGGTTGGAGACGGTATTGTTTCCGCCGGTGCCCTAGATGCAATATTTCCTCCTACAAAACTGGTGGTTCCCTGACCCTGACTGCTTTTGGCTGGCAAAGAAACCTGCACAGATACTGCCGGTGGTGCGGAAAATGGTGGCCTTACAGTGACGGAAGGGATGTTGCGTTGCTGACTAGCTTCATTGGCCGAGGGTGCTACAACCTTAAGGGACGTTTGGTAGTTAGTCCAGGCTTGAAAATGCATGGTGGTTAAGTGTCTATGCATGCAACTAGTATTTAGACTTTTCAGATTCTGACCTCTGCTTAAGCTAGTTGAACATTTTTGACAGATGACTTTGCGCTGATCAGTTGGATGTTGTTTAAAAAAATGCCAGACTGCACTCTTCCTAGACTCGGATCCCTTTTCAGGGATTGCAGACTGAGCTTTAACCGGATGGCCACGCTGTCCTCCAACAGGTTTTGGCTTTGACACGCGTTTTGGGCCAGATACGGGCCCGGCAGATGGAACCTGTTGCGATGTTGATGCCTGCTGCGGCCCCTCCTCAACCTCCGCTTCTGAACTACTGCCGCCTGCACCCTGTTCCCCCAATGGCTGCCAATCGGGGTCAATAACTGGGTCATCTATTACCTCCTCTTCGAGCTCGTGTGCAACTTCGTCTGTGTCACTGTGTCGGTCGGTGGTATAGCGTTCGTGGCGGGGCAACATAGTCTCATCAGGGTCTGATTGTGGATCTGTACCCTGAGAGGGCAATGTGGTGGTCTGAGTCAAAGGAGCAGCATAGTACTCTGGCTGTGGCTGTGCATCAGTGCACTCCATGTCAGAATCTACTTGTAATGGGCATGGCCTGTTAAATGTTTCACTTTCTAAGCCGGGGACGGTATGTGTAAAGAGCTCCATGGAGTGACCCGTTGTGTCGCCTGCTGCATCCTTCTCTCTTGTTGTAGTTTTTGCTGAGGAGGACAAGGAAGCGACTTGTCCCTGACCGTGAACATCCACAAGCGACGCGCTGCTTTTACATTTACCAGTTTCGGAAGAGGAGGCAAAAGAGCTAGAGGCTGAGTCTGCAATGTAAGCCAAAACTTGCTGTTGCTGCTCCGCCTTTAAAAGCGGTTTTCCTACTCCCAGAAAAGAGAGCGTTCGAGGCCTTGTGTAGCCTGACGACGAAACTGGCTCCACAGCTCCAGACTTAGGTGGAATATTTTTATCCCCACGACCACCTGATGCTCCACTACCACTACCATCATTACCAGCTGACAATGAACGCCCACGACGACCTCTTGCACCAGACTTCCTCATTGTTTTAAAATCTTAACCAAAGTAACTTTATTTGTTGCTGTCAAACAACTTACACGGTGAGCTATAACTTCAGTATGATTTCAATATCCCTTAACAGGTTGGTGAGACCACAAGGAAAATCAGGCACAATGTTACACACTCTGTTTTCTGTGGCACAAAATCACAGAGATGACACACACGCAGGACTGTCACTCAAGCACTAATGTCAATATTAATCTCCCACCTAATTTATTTTATTTTTTTTCTCAGGGAGACTTTAGAAACCAAATAATATTAAAAAAAACAAAAAAATAAATAGGCTTTCTATGGCCCACTGAATGAGAGAGAGAGGTGGCACACCCAGGAGTCAAGACTGGCACACAAGCTGAAAGGGCAATATTACTCTCCCACTGTTTTTTTATGTATTTTTTGTTTTTTAAGGGAGACTTTAGAAACCAAATAATATTAAAAAAACAAAAAAAATAAATAGGCTTTCTATGGCCCACTGAATGAGAGAGAGAGGTGGCACACCCAGGAGTCAAGACTGGCACACAAGCTGAAAGGGCAATATTACTCTCCCACTGTTTTTTTATGTTTTTTTTTTTTTCAGGGAGACTTTAGAAACCAAATAATAAGAAAAAAAATAAATAAATAAATAGGCTTTCTATAGCCCACTGAATGAGAGATAGCACACACAGCAGTGGCACACAAGCCCTGACTGAGGCCAATATTTTTCTCCCACTGATTGATGTAGTGTTTTTGTGTTGAGGTAGATTTTAGAACACAAATCAAGGAAAAAAAAAAAAATGCTTTCTATGGCCCACTGAATGAGAGAGAGAGGTGGCACACCCAGGAGTCAAGACTGGCACACAAGCTGAAAGGGCAATATTACTCTCCCACTGTTTTTTTATGTTTTTTTTGTTTTTTAAGGGAGACTTTAGAAACCAAATAATATTAAAAAAAAACAAAAAAATAAATAGCCTTTCTATGGCCCACTGAATGAGAGAGAGAGGTGGCACACCCAGGAGTCAAGACTGGCACACAAGCTGAAAGGGCAATATTACTCTCCCACTGTTTTTTTATGTATTTTTTGTTTTTTAAGGGAGACTTTAGAAACCCAATAATATTTAAAAAAATAAATAAATAGGCTTTCTATGGCCCACTGAATGAGAGAGGTGGCACACCCAGGAGTCAAGACTGGCACACAAGCTGAAAGGGCAATATTACTCTCCCACTGTTTTTTTATGTTTTTTTTTTTTTCAGGGAGACTTTAGAAACCAAATAATATTAAAAAAACCAAAAAAATAAATAGGCTTTCTATGGCCCACTGAATGAGAGAGAGAGGTGGCACACCCAGGAGTCAAGACTGGCACACAAGCTGAAAGGGCAATATTACTCTCCCACTGTTTTTTTATTTTTTTATTTTTTTTCAGGGAGACTTTAGAAACCAAATAATAAGAAAAAAAATAAATAAATAAATAGGCTTTCTATAGCCCACTGAATGAGAGATAGCACACACAGCAGTGGCACACAAGCCCTGACTGAGGCCAATATTTTTCTCCCACTGATTGATGTAGTGTTTTTGTGTTGAGGTAGATTTTAGAACACAAATCAAGGAAAAAAAAAATGCTTTCTATGGCCCACTGAATGAGAGAGGTGGCACACCCAGGAGTCAAGACTGGCACACAAGCTGAAAGGGCAATATTACTCTCCCACTGTTTTTTTATGTATTTTTTGTTTTTTAAGGGAGACTTTAGAAACCCAATAATATTTAAAAAAAAAAATAAATAGGCTTTCTATGGCCCACTGAATGAGAGGGAGAGAGGTGGCACACCCAGGAGTCAAGACTGGCACACAAGCTGAAAGGGCAATATTACTCTCCCACTGTTTTTTTATGTTTTTTTTTTTTTCAGGGAGACTTTAGAAACCAAATAATTTTAAAAAAACCAAAAAAATAAATAGGCTTTCTATGGCCCACTGAATGAGAGAGAGAGGTGGCACACCCAGGAGTCAAGACTGGCACACAAGCTGAAAGGGCAATATTACTCACCCACTGTTTTTTTATGTATTTTTTGTTTTTTAAGGGAGACTTTAGAAACCAAATAATATTTAAAAAAAACAAAAAAAAAAAGGCTTTCTATGGCCCACAATTAGAGAGAGAGAGGTGGCACACCCAGGAGTCAAGACTGGCGCACAAGCTGAAAGGGCAATATTACTCTCCCACTGTTTTTTTAAGTTTTTTTTCTTTTATTTTCAGGGAGACTTTAGAAACCAAATAATATTAAAAAAACCAAAAAAATAAATAGCCTTTCTATGGCCCACTGAATGAGAGAGAGGTGGCACACCCAGGAGTCAAGACTGGCACACAAGCTGAAAGGGCAATATTACTCTCCCACTGTTTTTTTGTTTTTGTTTTTTTTTTCAGGGAGACTTTAGAAACCAAATAATAAGAAAAAAAAATAAATAAATAAATAGGCTTGCTATAGCCCACTGAATGAGAGATAGCACACACAGCAGTGGCACACAAGCCCTGACTGAGGCCAATATTTTTCTACCACTGATTGATGTAGTGTTTTTGTGTTGAGGTAGAATTTAGAACACAAATCACGGAAAAAATAAATAGGCTTTCTATGGCCCACTCAGTGAGAGATGGCACACACAGGGATGGCACTGTAGCAGAAATGCCAATCTTAATCTCCCACAAAAAAAAAAAAAAAAAAAAAAAACAGGGACTGTCCTACAATTACTATCTCCCTGCAGTAATCTAAGCCAGGTATGGCAGGCAGCAATAGGAGTGGACTGATGCACAAATTAAATAAAAAGTGTGGACAAACAAAAAAGATAGCTGTGCAGAAAGGAACAAGAGGATATGTGCTTTGAAAAAAGCAGTTGGTTTCCACAGTGGCGTACACACAGCAATACAGCTATCACGGAGCCTTCTAGGGCAGCCCAATGAGCTACAGCGCTGAGAGAAAAAAAAAAAAAAATAGCTTCCACAGTCCCTGCACACCGAAGGTGGTGTTGGACAGTGGAAATCGCTACAGCACAAGCGGTTTGGTGGTTAGTGGACCCTGCCTAACGCTCTCCCTGCTTCTGACGAAGCGGCAGCAACCTCTCCCTAAGCTCAGATCAGCAGCAGTAAGATGGCGGTCGGCGGGAACGCCCCTTTATAGCCCCTGTGACGCCGCAGACAGCAAGCCAATCACTGCAATGCCCTTCTCTAAGATGGTGGGGACCAGGATCTATGTCATCACGCTGCCCACACTCTGCGTTCACCTTCATTGGCTGAGAAATGGCGCTTTTCGCGTCATTGAAACGCGACTTTGGCGCGAAAGTCGCGTACCGCATGGCCGACAAGCACAGGGGTCGGATCGGGTTTCATGAGACGCCGACTTAGCCAAAAGTCGGCGACTTTTGAAAATGATCGACCCGTTTCGCTCAACCCTAGCAGTGACCATTAAAGCTTTATTACATGAATATTTAACCTAGAAGCCTTTGTTGAACATATAGAAAAATGATTATAGAATTATATAAATGTATTTCTTAATATTTATTTTAAGATACACTCTTGTTATAGGAATTTTGAGCTGAGTATCCCCCATTATGACATCGGCACCCCTTTAAATTTTAGTATAGTCAATGGGGAGTTCAAGTCCGTTCCCTGATTTATCCCATACTGAGGCTGTGGTTATCAGCTACCTGCAAAATATATTGAGGAAAAAAGCCTTTAAGGAGTTTTCTGTTCTTTTAAATGTTGCTAACAAGAAGTAAAAAATATAATAAAAATGCACGTGATGGGAAGTAATGACATCCCGACCACCGGTCGGCTGATCTGCAGCCAATCAGTGGTTTGTAAAGTCATCTCCTTTGGTCCAGTGCAGACCATGTAAGCAGCAGTGCTAGAAGTATAGGGTGAGTTTCAAGTTTATGTAATGCTTTTTGTATCGTTGGATTCTATTTGCGCCTCTTTGTAAACATCAGCCAAGCCCTTTAATAAGTAAGACTCAATAGAGATGAGGCTTAAAAGATTTTACAAAATTTAAGAAGAGTAGAGAATGTTGTAAAATAAAGAAGTAAGCACTACTGACCAGGAGAATCCTCCATGGTCCCCACTAGTCTTGCAGAGATACCGCACTATGGATATGAGAATGCTGCAGTAATGCCCAGGGCGTTGCGGACTACTACAGCAGAAGTACCGGTCTACTTTTCTACTCACAACTTTGTAGAAATCCCATGAGACCTCTTTAACTTACTGTAATATAGTTTAGATTAAGGCTATTGCATACGAAGATTGTGCCACCACAAAGTTCCACCCTCTATTAATATGATCTAAATTATAATGTAATGCCCATGTCGCCCTAATATTGCAAGCGTCATATAATAGAATTGTGTTGTTTTTTTTTTAAATAAACAAAGATGTAAATTGTTGTGACAGGAGGTCAATGAATCAAAGCAAAGGCACGTATTCACCTTCATGATGACCCCGGTGTAACAAAGGATTTAAAGATCTACCACTCCCTAACACGTGTGCCAATCTTACCCACATCAGAGAACATGAATGTCTCTGCCTTCCTGTATCATTCTGCAGAGGTATGACACTGGGGTTTTTTTTTTAACTTGGAAACATTGCATTATTGTAGGTCTCAGGAAAATCGTGAGAGCCATGCAACTCTAATGTTTCACTATGGAGAAAATGTTACAAGTATTTGCCATAATGAAATATTAAGTTACATTGCAATGGTAATATTACACTGTGGATCTGGGCTACTCTGCGTCTCTGTAGAGCCCTAGCCTTAGCCACGGAAGCTGTCTCAGAAGGTTTAGGCTATTAGGCTACGTCCCCACAGTGAGCTTTTGGTGAGTTCTTGATGTTGCAGAATTTCTACACCATTTCTGCCAATTAAGTAAATTAGGTTATGTTTTTGTGTGCGTTTTTTTTGTCTCTTGTTGGTGTGCCAAGGTTTTCACAAAACTTTAGAGATATACTAGTGCAAGGATTTAGTGTGTTGTGGAAACAGACTAAAAAAATGTGTTTTTCACTTGTGGATTTTCAGCATCTAATACAAGTCGATGGGAAAAATCTGTACATAAAACTCCAGCGTACCTGCAAGAGAAATTGTTGCGGATTTGAAACACACACCGCAGGTCAGTTTACGCTGAGTACTAGATTTCTATAAATCCCATCTACATGCTGGAATTGTAAAACGCTACATTTTAGATGCAGCGAAAATATGCAGCATCAAAAACTAATTGTTGGTATCGGCCTTACTTTTTTGGGGGGTGATTGCCTTATTCGGAGCTCACATGGACTGAGCATACTAATATGCAGTGTGATAAGGTCACTGGTAAAGAACTGGAGAGGAGATATGTATCACTGAGGATGTTAGCTTCAGTGATATAAACCTGGGGAAAAGGCTCCAGCACACTAAGTGCTGAGAGGGGTTAATTGGTCATGTTAAAGGCTAGATTTTTAGTGAACAGCTGAAGAGTGAGTGGGAGGCTGTTCACCATACCTGCACCCCCGGGTGGGGTCTAGAAGATATCCTTCTGTATCATTCAGTGTGCCTGGAGACGAGAGCGCCAGAGCTGTTTATAGTAAAGAAAGCTGAACCATGTTGTTCACCCTGAGCGGGCAGATCCCCACAGCCACATAGACTGTGCTATGTTATTTTTGTTTTCTCCTTATACCAGAAAGGCCATGTTTATTTTGCTGAACTTTGTACTGGTTTATGTTGTACCGTTTTAATAAACCAGTAGAAGATTCAAACGAGAGACGTTCCTGTGTCTACCTCTGTGAGCAGCCGACAAAACAGTTTGGTAACGTTCCTTTCAGGCCACCTGACTAATTTGTTCAAGTACATAACTGATGGTGTCATCGTGATCGTTCGGCCAAACAGCCATCTCAGCCAACATTAGTCTGTGTATTGGGCCTTAAGGCTCCTTGGGCAAGAAAACAAGGATATTCTATTTGGCTGAGGATAGCATATGCAAATTTAAAATATTAAGGTATCAGTGATGAATCTGTGTATCTTACTATACATCGACCTATGCTGGTGTGTATTTTATATATAGCACTAATATGTTTCATTGTGCTTTACAATCAGGAAAAAAAAAAAGCATGAAAATGACTTTAATTCCATGTATGTCTATTTTATTTTGCTCCCAAGAACCTACCTCTAGTAAGTGCCAACACAAAAATAGCTTTTGAAGCAGTCATGTTGAATCACCGAGTCCTATTAGATGGGGACTCGCACTGTTTTGTCCTCCATGTTAAGCTTCATTGATTTCAAGTGGATCAAAAGGACCCATGTGGTCAAGAAGATTATCAAAGTAGATTCTAGAGAAGTACTTCATAGGAAATCGGCTGGTGACATTGATGCAGAATTTTTCCCATCCTCTCCAGTTACACAGGACATTATTGTTATATAAAAATGGGTCTGATCTGAGCAATAAAGGATTAGTCAAGGGGTTTGGTGAAATTTTATCAAGTTTCCTGAATGGCTCTCACCCACACAAAAGATGAAGTTTATTGAATATTTTAATTAGATTAAACAACCATGCCACCTACATAAGAACCAGTATAGCTAGCCAGTAAATGTATCAACAGCCAAGAGCCAAAAAAAAAACATGTTTATTACTTTTCTCATGTGCTGTAACTTTCTGCTGACTTTTTCATATGTGGTCGGCTGTTAGAGATCTAGACTTACTTTTTTCAATTTATGGGACAGGATATAGCCGTTTGACTACCATTGCCAGCCATTTTTGCTTTTCCTGTCACCCTTTTTCTTACTTCCTTTCTCAGCTTTTGCTGGCATACATTCTGTATATGTGGCCTTCATGGTACAGTGTATTTTTAAGCAAGCTGAATAACCAACCGTGGTAAAAAGTAGAGTCTAATGATTATAATAATTAGTGAGGCAGGAAGTAGCTAGCCTTTTCTCTAATTTGGATTTTAGTAACAATTAGTATATCTCACTACCTGGGACATAAGGACATAACTGCATAAAAGTTAAGGTCCGTATAGTTTTTGCTTATGTTTGGGGTAAATGTCAGAAAAGGCTTCCAAATTATATATGTTACAGAGACCATGATTAGTGATGGGCGAACATGTTCTGATAACATCTTATCGGAGCATGCTGGGGTGTTATACTAGTATCTTGGGCATGCTCGTATATTATGTTCGAGTCCCCGTGGCTGCATGATTTGCTGTTAGACAGCCTAACAAACAGGAAATCCCTGCATGTGTTCAGGCTGTCTAACAGCCACAAATCAGGCACCCACAGGGACACGAACATAATATATGAGCGTGCCCAAGATACTCGGATAACAACCCCAGCATGCTCCGATAAGATGTTATACGAGCATGTTTGCTCATCAATAGCCATGACAGATGCCTATTGGATCCCACACATTAGATTTAAAAAAAACTCTGCCATTTTGACCACAACGAGTGATTGGCATTTGTTATCGTCCAAAACACCAGTTGGGCATGTTGGATTTTTCTCCTTCCCCCATAACGGCACACGGAGAGAGGGAATCCAACCTTCAAGGACAGGAAACCTACAGATAAAAAGGGCGGTACCGCTCTCTACAGTCAGCGTACCTGCAAAGGAAGGCATACCTGGGATACCAGGCTGATTCAGGCAGCAGGGGTTTCCTGCCTCGGCTGGCACAGTATCCTGACGTGCCACCACTGGAGTCAGTGGGTCTTTTGGGTGTGCGGGAAGAGGAGCAGAGAAGAGGGATCACTGGGTATTCTGCCTCTCCCGGAATTCTCGTCGCCTGCTCTGCAAGACACTGGGGCTGATGCTGGACAGATGCATGCTCCAGTACTTCCAGGGTCTAGTGCACATGTGCAGCACGGGCGCAGCGCCACAAGGGAATGATGGGAAAATCAGCTGGGGCGTGTGCATGTCCTCGCCGTTGGCGTTTGTGCCGGATTCTGACTGCCTACGTGCCGCACCCCATCCTCATAGGGGCCCTATGGAGGGCATATGGGAGACTAGGATGACATGCTGAAGCAGCAGGTGTGCCGAAGGTGGTGCAGGGGAAGTGCCAGGGCTTATTTAAATGCCAGAAAGCACTAAGGACCATGCTTCTAATAGAGCTTTGGCAGTCTTCCCCTAGCTATGAGCGAACAGGAGCACCAGGAGGTGCAGACTCTGCATGGCCAGTCACCACAGCAGCGGCTGTCGCAGCCACAACAGCGACAGTAGAAGAAAAAATGAGCGGGACATTAAGAGGGCCCTTCCCATCATCATGAGTATGGTAACAGTGGGAGTAGGCATTCGGGCAAATTGTCCCAGCGCAGAAAGGACTCCAGTGTTTTGTCAAGCGCAGGAGAGAATCCATCTACAAGAATGGTACCTCCTCCTAACCCGGTATCCCTTCTTCCGTCAGAATGGTAAGTGATCTACGTGAAAGTCCACCTTTTAATTTGTGTTCCCCCTTGTTTTCTTCTCATCTTTAGGGAAGGAAAAGTGCAGGCAAAACCAAACACAGGACCTACCCACTACATGGGGAAAAAAGGCTCTGCAGCTCTTGAACAGAACAAACAATCTGTGAAGAGACCCCGAAGTTTGCCTCAGATCTTAGGTCCTTAATAAAATCACTGTTAGAAAATACCTTTAGGTCCCTTCAGAATAAGGGAAAAAAACGGTGGAAGTCCAGAGACAGGTCCCCGGAGTTCGGGTCTAGCAGTTCAGAGGATGAAGAGAGGGACTCTGATACATCCAATTCATCTTCATCCGGGGGCAGGGGTGGTCATAGTTGTTTCCCCTTAGCCTCGTAAAAGAATTAGGGCCAACATGGGGCTGGTAGACCCTCATCCAAAAAGATCAGTTCAGGACATAATGTTTGGCGGACTAGAACAAAAAAAGAGGAGATCTTTCACCCTAAATGAGACAATCCAATCCCTAATTAAAAATGATTGGAAGAAACCAGATAGAAAGGGCCTTTTATCCCCAAAGAGGTAATATCCATTCAATGACCCGGCATGTTCATTTTGGGAGAAGGCGCCAAAATTAGATGTGGCAATTGCCAAGGCTTCCAAAAAGTTTTCCCTTCCCTTTGAGGACATGGGGGTATTGAAGGATCCCATGGACAAAAAAGTGGATACCTTCCTGAAGGGTTCATGGGAGGCCACGGGGGGGTACTAAAACCTGCGGTAGCTGCCACTTGTATGGCCAGGTCACTGATGGTCTGGCTATACCAGCTGGAATCACAGCTAAGAGAGAAAACCTCTAGGGACCCTATATAAGACTCCATCCTAGTAATGAAGCTTTCTTGGCTGACGCATCGGCGAACTCAGTCAGACTGGCACCCAGTTCGGCAGTCTTCTCTAATGCAGCCCGGTGAGCCCTCTGGCTTAAATGTTGGCCAGTAGATCTCCAGTCAAAGTCAATCCCTGTGAGAGGGAATTCTTGTTCTTCCCAACGCTTGATGATATTTTGGATAAAGCGGGGTATAATAAAAAACTCTTCCATATCCTCTGCAATTCCTCTTATAGGAAATCCTTTTGGAGGAAGGAAGGATAAGTGGGAGGATAGAAGGGGTAAGACCAAGGGGTTCTTGTTCAACAGGCCCCCCCAATGACAACAAGAAGTTATCCCAATGAGCAGGACTCATCGTTGGACATTATGGATTATCTGCTTGGCGGACAGGTGTGGTATGCTGTTGCTTTTTTATTGTACTTCTCTTACAGGAGATCAAGGGCTTCGGTGGAATGGGCATTTCAGTAAGTATGGTTTAATTTAGAATTTTAAAGGAGTCTGTGTCTTTATTTCAATTAAAGGACTTTATTGTGGCAGTGTCTTTATTTACCTTATAGCTATAGGATTAGACACCTCTCCATTGCTAAGCTGTGTGCTTGATGTCACCAGACAATACAAAGGTGACATCAACCCCACAAATATTACCCCACTTGCCACCGCTACAGGGTAAGTGGGAAGAGTGCCACAATTGGCGCACCAATTGGATGTGCCAATTGTGGTGAGGCTGCTATTTTTAGGCTGGTGAGGGCCAAAATCCATGGGCCTTGCCAGCCTGAGAATACCAGGCCGCAGCTGACTGCTTTTTCCTTGGCTGGCTAGCAAATATAGGGGAACCCCACGCTTGGTTTTGTTTTGGAGGGGATCCCACTATTTTTGCTAACCATCTAAGGTAAGTAGACTGCTGCGGCCTGGTATTATCAGGCTGGTAAGGTTCATGGATATTGGATCCTTACCAGCCTGAAATACCAGTCCCACTAGTCTGCTTTACTCTGGCTGGTTAACAAATATAGGGGGACCCTACGCCATTTAAAAAAAAAAAGATTTATTTATTTAAGAGGGGGCCTCCGTGCTTTCCTTCACTTCCTGTGTCGTGTATGTCCTGCTGTGTCACAAGATTTGCCATTATTTAAATTAGTACACATGCATAGTAAGCTGCGTTCCCGCACTTAATACGCATGTGATTAGGATGATAATGCGGTTTTATCTCATCTAATGATAGTGAAAGAGTAATTTACGTAGCGGAGACTGAGCGTCGCCACTACATAAATAGACATGCTGCGGTCTGGAAAGTCGTGCAGCATGTCCGTTTAAGCAGGAATGCCAGGGGCATCTCTGAACACATAGTGGAAATGGGATTTCTTGAAATCCCATCCACTATGCTGTATCATCTGGCTGCTGCGGGTTGAACGCTGTGGATGTACATTACAGACCAAAAGTTTGGGCACACCTCATTTAAAGATTTTTCTGTATTTTCATGACTATGAAAATTGTAAATTCACACTGAAGGCATCAAACCCATGAATTAACACATGTGGAATTATATACTTAACAAAAAAGTGTGAAACAACTGAAATTGTGTCTTATATTCTAGGTTCTTCAAAGTAGCCACCTTTTGCTTTGATGACTGCTTTGCACACTCTTGGCATTCTCTTGATGAGCTTCAAGAGGTAGTCACCGGAAATGGTTTTCACTTCACAGGTGTGCCCTGTCAGGTTTAATAAGTGGGATTTCTTGCCTTATAAATAGTGTTGGGACCATCAGTTGTGTTGAGCAGAAATCTGGTGGATACACAGCTGATAGTCCTACTGAATAGACTGTTAAAATTTGTATTATGGCAAGAAAAAAGCAGCTAAGTAAAGAAAAACGAGTGGCCATCATTACTTTAAGAAATGAAGGTCAGTCAGTCTGAAAAATTGGGAAAACTTTGAAAGTGCAGTTGCAAAAACCATCAAGTGCTACAAAGAAACTGGCTCACATGAGGACCGCCCCAGGAAAGGAAGACCAAGAGTCACCTCTGCCTCTGAGGATAAGTTTATCCAAGTCACCAGCCTCAGAAATCGCAGGTTAACAGCAGCTCAGATTAGAGACCAGGTCAATGCCACACAGAGTTCTAGCAGCAGACACATCTCTACAACAACTGTTAAGAGGAGACTTTGTGCAGCAGGCCTTCATGGTAAAATAGCTGCTAGAAAACCACTGCTAAGGACAGGCAACAAGCAGAAGAGACTGGTTTGGGCTAAAGAACACAAGGAATGGACATTAGACCAGTGGAAATGAAATCTGTGCTTTGGTCTGATGAGTCCAAATTTGAGATCTTTGGTTCCATCCACCGTGTCTTTGTGCGACGCAGAAAAGGTGAACGGATGGACTCTACATGCCTGGTTCCCACCGTGAAGCATGGAGGAGGAGGTGTGATGGTGTGGGGGTGCTTTGCTGGTGACACTGTTGGGGATTTATTGAAAACTGAAGGCATACTGAACCAGCATGGCTACCACAGCATCTTGCAGCGGCATGCTATTCCATCTGGTTTGCGTTTAGTTGGACCATCATTTATTTTTCAACAGGACAATGACCCCAAACACACCGCCAGGCTGTGTAAGGGCTATTTGACCAAGAAGGAGAGTGATGGGGTGCTACGCCAGATGACCTGGCCTCCACAGTCACCAGACCTGAACCCAATCGAGATGGTTTGGGGTGAGCTGGACCGCAGAGTGAAGGCCAAAGGGCCAACAAGTGCTAAGCATCTCTGGGAACTCCTTTAAGATTGTTGGAAGACCATTCCCGGTGACTACCTCTTGAAGCTCATCAAGAAAATGCCAAGAGTGTGCAAAGCAGTCATCAAAGCAAAAGGTGGCTACTTTGAAGAGCCTAGAATATAAGACATAATTTCAGTTGTTTCACACTATTTTGTTAAGTATATAATTCCACATGTGTTAATTCATAGTTTTGATGCCTTCAGTGTGAATGTACAATTTTCATAGTCATGAAAATACAGAAAAATCTTTAAATGAGAAGGTGTGTCCAAACTTTTGGTCTGTACTGTACACAGCGTCCAACCCGCAGCGTTTACTGACGGTGGGAACATACCCCAATATATCTGCTAACAGGAAATCACTTTTTTTTTTACTTCACAGAAGCCAACTTTCAATTAGCTTTATTTCAAGTGACAAAAAAAATGCATGCAATGAAAAAACGCATGTAAAAAAAAAAAGTATAAAAAACGCAGGTGACCTGCCAGTGACCTCAGATGCAGATTTGGTGCAGATTTCACCCGTGTCAAATCCTGAGCTATTCCTGACCATGGGAACATACCCTTAGTGACTACATCTACTCCAATATTTTGATGCTTTTCCTTGTATTTTCTTTATTCATAATTTGTTTGCTACATGTTGATGCTTTTAATTTGCAGAAATACATGTGCTGCGATCTGTAGAACCACATTGTCAATAGTCGGTAAACACAATATTGAATTTTGGTTTATTTTCCACTGCTTTTATTTAACTAAAATGCCTGGTTAGATCACAGATAAATGTGGGCATAAATAAACTGAAATCAACATACAATATATACCGTACATCTAGCCACGAAATCTAAGTATAGTAACACACACTATGGTAGAGTTGGATGTGTTCAAAAGTTAATAAAAAACAGAAGTGAGGGCAACTTTTTAGAGAAGAAAGCCACATACAAACACAAACACGAAGGACATAAAGATTGAAAAGCGATAACCAATATAACTGCCATTTTGTGCCTTCCATGTATCCGAGGAAAGAATCTCCAACGGATCTCCTAATTATCCTGGTTTTTGGGGGGATGACTATCAAAACAGGTGACAAAGTTGGCAGCATTCTTTCTATGCTTCCAATTCCAGTAGGAGGTCCTACATAGTAACTGACAGCTATAGCCCTTTGCACATTCATACTGGGAAGGTTCTGTGACAGGGTGACTGGCAGGGCCCGACTGGGACTAAAATTCAGCCCTGGCATTTGTAGTTACACAGGCCCACTTGTCACATGGTGACTGTATAATATCTTTGTACACTTGTAGGTTACAAGAAGTGAGGGGAGTGTAACACGACTATATAACATATAATCACAGCTGTATCCAGCATTACAGCTCGGTCCTATTTATGGCTTTTAGTTACATTACCAAGAAAAGCCGCTACTTTACCTACATAACTGGATCTCGTAGATAATGAAGGGATGAGACGATCAAAGGCTGTGGAACCTCATTCTGATGCTCTATAAACTTTGCCTACAGCCACTTTTGGTTCCGCTGCGCAGCACGAGACCCGGTGACTCTGAAGAGCGGTGACATCAGTAACGTCACCGTTCTTCAGTAATTCCGGATCTTGCGCTGAGCTCGGCAACTGAACAGCGGTATTGTTACTACCGTCACCGCTCTTCATAGTCGCTGGGTCTCGCCAGGTCTGGGCTAGTAGTGGGGGTGTCTGATAGACACCTCTCCATTACTTACACCAGGGATTGATAGCAGCTGACATTACTCAGCTGACATCAGCCCTAAAAATCGTTACACATACCAAGAATTAAATGCTCTGGCAGCTGGGAAAAGCAGCAGAGTTAGGGTACCGTCACACAGTGGCATTTTCATCGCTACGACGGCACGATTCGTGACGTTCTAGCGATATAGTTACGATCTCGCAGTGTCTGACACGCAGCAGCGATCAGGGACCCTGCTGAGAATCGTACGTCGTAGCAGATCGTTTGAAACTTTCTTTCGTCGCTGGATCTCCCGCTGTCATCGCTGGATCGTTGTGTGTGACAGCGATCCAGCGATGCGATCGCTTGTAACCAGGGTAAACATCGGGTTACTAAGCACAGGGCCGCGTGACAGCTCCCCAGCGACCACACAACCACTTACCAACGATCACGGCCAGGTCGTATCGCAGGTCGTGATCGTTGGTAAATCGTATAGTGAGACGGTACCCTTAGCGCTATTCCCAGGCGCCGGGTGCTAACTACAACTGTCATCATCCTTGCATGGTCTCCCTGTGAAGCATTTCTGCTGTATTTACATGCACTGATCTCAAGCCACTAAACGAGTGTGATCGACAATAGTGAAGTCATTCGCTTGTTTCCCGGCCTCTTTACACCAACTGAGAAAGAATGATGGGGACAGAACAATCACAATTAGATAAATCTGTCCCCATACAGTATCATGTTATCAGCAGCACATCTACAGTTTACACCGGCGATGTGCTGAGAACAAGGATTTCTGTTCCCACATAAACAATCCAATCACTCGATCAATAGGCAGCATTTTGCTTGTTTAGTATAATACACCCCATAGTCCTCAAAATATTATAATGTGCACCTCAGTCCTCCATATAGTATAATACACTCCTCAGTCCTCCATATAGTATAATACACTCCTCAGTTCTCCATATAGTATAATACACTCCTCAGTCCTCCATATAGTATAATACACTCCTCAGTCCTCCATATAGTATAATA
This sequence comes from Ranitomeya variabilis, assembly GCF_051348905.1. NCBI lineage: Eukaryota > Metazoa > Chordata > Amphibia > Anura > Dendrobatidae > Ranitomeya > Ranitomeya variabilis. The sequence goes on along the minus strand of NC_135237.1, from coordinate 51,973,794 downwards.
CACTCCTCAGTCCTCCATGTAGTATAATACACTCCTCATAGTCCTCCATGTAGTATAATACACTGCGCAGTCCTCCATGTAGTATAATACACTCCTCATAGTTTTCCATATAGTATAATGCACCGCCATAGTCATCCATGTAGTACAATTCACTCCCCATAGTATAATGCACCCCATAGTTCTTCATATAGTATAATGTATTCCCCATAGTCCTCGATACAGTATAATGCCGCCCACATATAGTATAATGATGCCAGAATGTGATGCCCACAGAATATATTGTAGCCCCTGAGTATAATGTAACCCCCAGAGAATATAATGCAGTCCCCTCATATAGTATAATGCAGCCCCCCCATAGAATATAATGTAGCCCCTCCATAGAATACAATGCAGTCCTCCTCATATAGTATAATGCAGCTCCCCATAGAATATAATGTAGCCCCCTCATAGAGTATGATGCAATCACCCCTCAAAGAATATAATAAATGTAATACAGAGTACATTTAATACATAGAATATAATACAGCCTACCTCCCCATAGAATATAATGAAGCCCCATAAAAGAGCATGATGCAATCCTCCCTCATAGAATATAATACAGCCCCCCATGCGAAAACGCATACACAGCACAAACCAGGTTAAAAAAAAAAAAATCGCAGTATTCTCACCTACTGACATCCAGTGCAGCGATGCTCCCGGCAGCTAGCGTTCCTAGTAATACATTGCAAAATCTCGCGAGAAGTCGCGGTCTCGCGAGATTTCGCAATGTATTACTAGGAAGTAACGCTAGCTGCCGGAAGCATCGGTGACGCTGCGCGGGAACGCCGGTAGGTGAGAATATTGCGATTTTTTTTTATTTTTTAAACTATTTTTAACATTATATCTTGTTACTATTGATGCTGCATAGGCAGCATCAATAGTAAAAAGAGAAAGAGCGAGAGAGAATTTCCCTGACGGGAAATTCTTCTACGCATGCTCAGTTTGAAAAGACGGGACCCGTCGCTGCCTGCTTTTCACAGGCAGCGACCGTTTTTCCAACATGCAGAAAAAACATTCCTCTGAATGTTTGCCCGACAGACCGTTTTTTTTACGCAGGATCCAGTGCACGACGGATGAAATGGATGTCCATCCGTCACAATCCATCACTAATACAAGTCTCTATGAGGAAATGCAGGATCCTGCACATTTTTTCTCAAAAAACGACGGATTGTGACGGGAGCTGAAAGACAGAAGTGTGAAAGAGGCCTAAGGCTACTTTCACACTAGCGTCATGCACTGCACGTCGCAATGCGTCGTTGTGGATAAAAAACACATCCTGCAAAGTTGTCTGCAGGATGCGTTTTTTCTCCATAGACTTTTATTAGCGACACATTGTGACACAGTGCCACAAATCGCAACCGTGGTGCGACGGTTGCGTCGTGTTTGGTGCACCGCCACCACAAAAAAAGTTACATGTAACGTTTTTTGTGCGTCGTGACCGCCACTTTCGACCGCGCATGCGTGGCCGAAACTCCGCCCCCTCCTCACCGGACCTTACAATGGGGCAGCAGAAGCGTCTTAAGACTGCTTCCGCTGCCAACGTTGGGCATTTTCTTCACAGTATGCGTCGGTACGTCGGGCCGACGCAGCGCGACGGCCCCATACCGACGCTAGTGTGAAAGTAGCCTTAGCTAAATGTTCTCTGTTCTGTAATACATAACGGAGCCATGAATCTAAGCTTTGTGTTCAGAGGAACAATAAGTATTGTGTGAACACTAGCAGAGGTATAATGAACAATCCTATACCAAGACTGTATGTGCAATTTGATGCAGACATTGCTGTTTTTTCTTCAGAGGACGTTGTGCTGGTTATACTCCGCATGGCAGCTCATAGTCTGGAGATTCCTCACTAATAGGATTTGTCTGCTCGGCACAATGGGATGAGTATATCTGTTTATGTGCAGACATTCATTTTCTGTCTCTTGTAGTCACAACAAACATACCAGTATTCAGAGGGTAAATGAGATGGCAGGCATCAATATGAATTCAAGAAATCAAAATGATAAAAGACCAGCTTCACGTATGGTAGATATTTCTCAAGTTCTGGTTCACAAAAGAAGCCACTGTTTATTCTATCCAGATTGAGGTTTGATTATTTTAGTAAATCACTAATTACAAAAGCACAGGGAATATAAACCTCTATCTAGTAAACATTTATAAATATTTACAGAAAGTGGTTAATTGTTAGGTGTCAATAGGTTGTAAATAGTGATGAGTGAACGTCCTTGGGCAATGTCTCATCCGAGTATCTTGGGCGTGCTTGTATATTATGTCCCTTCGGCTGCATGATTTGCGGTTGTTAGACAAGAACTTTAACATAATATAGGATCAAGCCCAAGATACCCGGATAATACCCAAGCATGCTCGGATGAGATGTTATCCGAGCACGTTCTCTCATCCCTAGTCCTAAACTGTTTATCGATAAAACTATGATCAAAATGAACCTCTTTCCTTAATTCTTAGACAGTACCTAGAAGCATGGATGACTTCATTTTGTTTAAAGTGCCTGGTTCTTTATTGCAGGCCAAACACATTAGATTTATGCTGTATGAACCCTCCAATATTGACAGGTTTGGCTGATGGTCTAATGTGTGTGGGGGCACCGGCCCACTGATGGTCAGGAGAGATCTTGATCAAGCATGTCCAATTGTTGACTGACGATCGCATTGTTCCCCCTGAGATAAGACACCAGCCAAGGTGTCGGTGGCATTCTCATACAGAACACAGCAGTGGTCGGCTGAATGAGCACTCCTGTATTTAGGGGAGTCAACTGATAAGGCTATCAGCTGAATGATCTTTCGGCCAACAGCCATCTCAGGAGTGGAGACATATCATTGGCGTAAATTGTGCAGCCGCACAGGGGCCCAAGAGGCTAACGGGCGCACTGCCAAAGTGGCAAGCATCTTCTGTCACTGACTGAACTATTGAACTGTAAAGGGCCCATATACTGCACAAGGGAGCCACTTAACTATCATAATGTGCCAACCTCCACTGTTGGCTGGAGGCAACCTATAGGTACCAGATTAGTGTGAGTTGTGCATATTCCAGCATTAGTATCTACTTATATTTGTATATGTTGTGAGTCTGACTTTTTTCATGTTTCCATTAAAGTATTGAATTTTAATAAGAGTCTGTATATGATATCCCTCATCATTACTGAGGCCAATAATTGGCTGTAGGGTAAGTTGACTGGTGGTTGAGACACCATCACTTGTTGTCCCAGTGGAGAACATCAGAGTGGTAGTTGTGGAGTAGTGCAGGATTCCAAAGATAAGCATTAGGCCCTTTCACATTGTGTTCTTGCCCATGTTCAGTAGTCCTATCATGGCTTGCATCAGAACCCACCTCAAAACGGGTTTCAGGCATATGCACTGACAGGGCCATTGACAATAATGGTGCCAATTGAATCAATATGTGCTATGTCGTGCATCATTTTTGGGCGTACATGCCTACTGGAGGCAGACACTGCGGTCTACTGCATCTGAATGTCCACCTCCAGTAGGCATATACTCCCAAAAATAATGCATGACAAAGCATAGGTTGACGCTGTCGGAATCATTATAGACAATGACCCCGCTGGCGCATACACCAGAAGCCCGTTTTGTGGTGGGTTGGGCGCAAGCCCCGATGGGAAAGAACACAATGTGAAAGCAGCCTTAGTTGATTATTACTTCTAGAATCATCCCTCATGGGTGAATATTAGAGCCAAGACCTGCCGCTAACCATTACTGGTAAAGCTGAGCTCCGCCCTTGATTGTTAACCAGTTAAATGCCGTTGTTAATCTCTGACAGCGGCATTTAAAAGGTGCCGACGTGCGCACATCTGAGCTCTTCCACCCATTGTCGCACCCGTGACGTTATTCGCGGGTTACCGATGGGTTGTAATGAGAGCCGGTGGAGGTCAGCCGATGACCCCTGTGCTTGTCATTACAAAATTTCTTTATAACCCTGGCAGTAGCCGGGCTTCAAAGAGACTGAGATTTCTGCTATATGAAGTGATGAATTGATCACTGCGTTCAGAAAAGTCCAATCTATCAGAATATAAAAGCAAGTTTAACCTGATCGGTAAACACCGTAAACGGAATAAAAGTGAGAACGCCAAAATTACGATTTTTGGGTCACCACAATTATATAAAAAATGCTTAAACAAGCAATCAAAAAGTCACATCTTTCCCAGAATGCTACTAATAAAAATTTTGTCTTGCCCCACAAAAAGAAAGCCATCAAACAGCCCCATCGGATGAAAAATAAAAATGTTACGGGACTCAGAAAATGGCGACAGAACTCCCCAAAAAATTTTCTCATTTGCATACTTCAGATTTTTTTTTTTCACTTTTTTTTTTTCTTTCAAAAAAATAAACTGGTTATGTTTGGTATCGCCGTAATCATATTGATGAGGAGAATCATATTGCATGGTCATTTTTACCACAAAATGTACACTGTAAAAGCAATTCCCAAAAAACAATGTCAGAATTGTGTTTTTTTTAAACAATTTCACCACACTTGGAATTTTTTCCCCATTTTCGAGTACACTTTGTGGTAAAATGAATGGTGTCATTCAGAAGTACAACACGGCCAGCAAAAAACAAGTGTTCATATGTCTATGTGGACAGAAAAATAAAAAAGTTATGGCTCTGGTAAGAAAGGGAGGAAAAAAGGGAAATGTAAAGATGAAAATGGGCTCCATCGTGAAGGGTTAAGATAAGTCATCAGTATCGGGTAAGTAGGGATTTGACACCTGGAGCTGATCAGTTGTTACCACCTCTGTTGTAATGGAGCTTGAACAGCACAGTTCCATACATTGTGTAATGTCCGTTCTCCAGTACTGCAGCTCAGATTCTACCGTACTTGAATTGTAGCTGATCTGCAGTACCTGGGAACGGCTGCTACACAGTGTATGGAGTTGTGCTGCTCTGACTCTGTTCACTATTTACCGGAGCTGAGTTGTTGGGATGCCGGCTGTAGAACCACCACCGTTCTGATCACCGTTCTAACCTAAGATACAATATCACATTCCTAGACAATCCCTTTAACGTCACGCTTTTGCCACAGCTTTTTATCTATGAAATGTAGATTCCTTTCATCAGGAAATAATGGCTTGAATATAATTTACAGAAGAGTCTTTATCTTACATAACTATTACCGTATGTATCAAGTCACATGTGTGGAGTGGTCATCACTGAGTCATATGAGAACCAAGTCTATTCACAAACCTCTTTGTAGATAAATTTAGCCTCTGAAACAACACAAAAGTTTTCATTTTCACTACTCGTTCCTGAGTTCAGAGATGTTTTCTGTCTAGTTAGTTACTTATTGTCCGGTTTTCACTTATCATTCTGAGATGCATATACATATAATTTTACTGTGCTAGAAAATGCGTCTGACAAGCTAGAGATCTAATTGTGTTTGTAAAGACAATTCTTTTGGTGCATGTCTATATAAAGTTGTATGGCTAGCTCCTCCTGGCTCCATTATAAACATGCACGTTTTGGGTCACCTACAGTGGCATGTAAAAGTTTGGGCACCACTGGTCAAAATTTCTGTTATTGTGTACAGTTAGAGTTGAAGATGAAATGATCTCTAAAAGGGGTAAAATTAAAGATGACACATTTAATTTGTATTTCAAGCAAACTATATATATTTTCATCTTTTACATCTTAAAAATCACAAAAAGAAAAAAGGGGCCAATGCAAGATTTTGGGCATCTTGCACGCCCTTTTGCAAATATCACATCTTGCAAACACTTTTCATAGTCCGACAATAGTCTTTCAATTCTTGTTTGAGGGATTTTCAACCATTCTTCCTTGGAAAATTCTTCCAGTTCTGTGAGGATCACTGATCCACCGCCATGCGCCTAATGGTTGGCGAGTAGTGATGAGCGAGTATACTCGTTGCTCGGGTTTTCCCGAGCACGCTCGGGTGATCTCCGAGTATTTGTGACTGCTTGGAGATTTAGTTTTTATTGACTCAGCTGCATGATTTACAGCTGTTAGCCAGCCTGAGTACATGTGGGGGTTGCCTGGTTGCTAGGGAATCCCCACATATAATCAAGCTGTCTAACAGTCGCAAATCATGCAGCTGTGGCAAGGAAAACTAAATCTCCAAGCAGTCACAAATACTCAGAGACCACCCGACCGTGCTCAGGAAAGCCCGAGCAACGAGTATACTTGCTCATCAATATTGGTGAGATGTTGTTTTCCTAAAATTCTGTGCCCCTTTTTCTCCCCACATACCTTTGATCACTGTGACCAAAGAGTTCTATTTTAACTTCATCGGTCCACAGGTCTTGTTTCCAAAATGCCTCAGGCTTGTTTAGATGTTTTTTGCATACTTCTGATGCTGAATTTTATGATGTGAAAGCAGGAGAGGTTTTCTTCTGATGACTCTTCCATCTTTTTTTTTTTTTTGCTTAAATACAAAGGAAATGTGTAATCTTTATCTTCAGTTCTTTCAGAGATCATTTCATCTTCAACTTGTTTAACTGTTCACAATAACAAATTTTCATCAGGTGTGCCTAAACTTTTACATGCTACTGTAAGCATCTGTGGCAAAGGCTTATTTCTGGTAGAGGCAAAGGATCAGGCATGTTGAAATCCAACATGCACGATACATATTTTCCTGATATCTGTTGATTGTTGGGAAAACCTCACATAATAGATAATCGTCTGATCCATCCATAATTATTAGGTTTAGAAGATCTTTATGCTTGACCTTTGTGCTTGACCAGGGTAATCCACCATAGGAATGAAATAGTCGCAGAGCATGCATGCCACTGCTTCAGTCAATGTCTAGCGGACTATCAGCCAATCAACAGTCTTTTCCTGTTCGGGTACTTCCGGCCCCATCACTGCCATGTCAAGTATTGTCATGGCTGTAATTGGCCGGCGCACTATGCAAAAAAAAAAGACATGGGGTCCTCTTTATTTTTAATAACAAGCACAGGTAAAACAGACAGTTGAGGGCTGCAGAATTTTTTTCACGCTGTGAGCGGTGTCATCAGTAAGGTTACCGCAGATCATCGACTATGAACTGCAATAACCTAAGTGACATCAGTGTTCTTCGCAGCAGCCGAATTCACATGCTACTGTCAGTGTGTTCCAGCTCATGCTGAGTGGGTACATTACTGATGTGACTGCTCAGCATTGCATCTGGATGTAGCAGAGTTTGGGGATCGTCATTGAACCTCATCATTATGGGTTAACCGCGGACAGGTGAGGATTACTTTGATTTTTTAATTTATTTTAATAAAGGGGTAAAAGGGGGATTTGTCGGGGAGTGTTTTGTTCAATTAAAGGACTTTTCTCTGTGTGTCTTTTTTACTTTTTACTACGGAGTTAGTAATGGGGTTGTCTGACAGACGCCTCTTCATTATTAACCCCTGGACTTTGATGTAAGCTGACATTACAAAGCTGACATCAACCCCAAAACTATTACTCTGCTTGCTAATGTAGCAGGGCCAGATTTGGCTCATCAAATGGATGCACCATTTCTGGGGTATCTGAGGACTGTTGTTATTATTCTGGGAGGGGGCCAATATCCATGGGCCCTTCCCAGCCTATTAATATCAGCCCGCAACTGTCTGCTTAGCTTTTGATGGTTATTATAAATAGGGAGTACCTTACATAATTTTTGGAGGGTTCCTCCATTTTTAATAACCAGTAAAGGCTGTGCAGATAGCTGTGAGCTGATATTAATAGCCTGGGTAGCTCCATGTTTAATTCCCCCTTCGCAAAATAATAACATCAGCCCGCAGTTGTCTGTTTTCCCTTAGCTGGGTATTAAAAATAAGGGGGACACCACAAATTTTTTTTTAAATTTATTTATTAGCTAAACACATGTACAGTAAGCTACACATGCACTGCACTAATTATATATCTCACTGACATATTTCTTACTATGCACAGGCCGGTGAATGTTCTCATCATCGCATGCCTGCTCTTGCTGCTATCGGCTAGACCAGGCATACACTGATTAGAGTAGTAGTCATCAGCCAACGCCTGACCAGCGGTAACCATTTCACCGCCGGTCACAGCTGCAGGCTCACACGTTGTCCTCTGTGTGACCGAGTGGGAACCGCGGCACTGTGAACGTCGGTAACGTTGGTAAGGTTACCGCCAATTAGAGCCGGTGTTTCTCGTGCTGTCACACAGATGACAACGTGGGAACAGCCAGATGTACGGGCCCCCATTCATTTGAATGGGGTCCAGGTTTGGAATCAAGTTTGGGTACCATCCTGGTACCCAAAATAAACTTTTTTTACAACGTTTGGCAGAACCCGACAGACCCGAACATCCACGGGTCCGCCCATCCCTATCTATAACTAGTTGTTACAGTTGTATTGTATTTACTACTTTCAGAAAATGGTACATTTGTATTTTAATAATGTTTTAGTACTTGATACAGAACACATCTTTGTAAAAGGTGATATACTGCAGAAGTAATAGCAATGGCACAATACTTGGAATATCAATAGTAACAATCCATTTGTGTACCCGGTACTCATGCAACTTGTGTGATTTTGATTATTTTTATTATGGAATGTTTTATTTTATACTGTATATTTTACATCTGTAATAGTGATGAGCGAGTATACCTCGTTGCTCGGGTTTTCCAGAGCACGCTCGTGTGATCTCCGAGTATTAATGACTGCCCGGAGATTTAGTTTTCCTTGCCGCAGCTGGATGATTTGCGGCTACTAGACAGCTTGATTACATGTGGGGATTCCCTAGCAACCAGGCAACCCCCACATGTACTCAGGCTGGTTAGAAGCCGTAAATCACGCAGCTGCGGCAAGAAAAACTAAACTCCGAGCAGTCACAAATACTCGGAGATGACCCGAGCGTGCTCGGGAAAACCCGAGCAACGAGTATATTCGCTCATCATTAATCTGTAACTTAAAATATGAGTCTTTACAAGATCTGGCATTTTGAAACACCTGGATAAAGCGTCACTTTACACAGTGCTGGATCTTGACTGAGGGAGCCCCCTAAAGTCTGTAAGTTGCAAAATTTATTTTATGTGAATAAACTTTCAATAAGGAACAGGTGAGTGTCGTGCTGTTACTGTCCATGCAATGGATTTTTATTACATATCTAATTTTGAATTATTTGCATTGGTCTGATGTAGTTAGTAAAGGGGTTGTCTAATCTTTCCTCAGGGGTGCACTGCTCCTCTGCCTACGGGCTTTGGTGCTGTGCTCCTGAAGATTGACAGTTTGGACTGGCAGAATGATTGCACCTCTGATCTGAACTGTGCAGTCTGCCATGCTGCAGACAGAGGCAGCTTTGCCCCTGCAGCATAGGAGGAGGCACTAGAGCTGCCCATATCCAGCGCTTACAAGTTCTATAGTAAATAGCTTGCAAGTGCACACTGCTTAGAAAACCTGTCAACTATAAAATGTACAATTCCTCAGTTCTCGAGAAAGGAGAGGATCTTTTATAAGTAAAAATTTGCAAAGTCCTTTGCTTTTAGAAACTCTTTTTATTTTATCCATTAAAGAAGTTGATAACCCCTCTAACCTTCTCCATTCGCAGCCTCATATATTGGTCTATGTCTCAAAAAGATTATTTTTACTTTATTTACTTTAGACACACTGGGGCTGATTTACTAACTTTGAGGCAGAGCAACCTTAGACAGTCTTAAAATTTAGCAAAGAGGCTAATGCTGTTTGATTAATCTTTGCACAGGCTAGCCTAACTTTGCACCACCTATGAGTTGTCTTACGGGATCACAATGGGGACCACACCCTTTCTCTGGCCAGTTCCCTTAAGGCCGTGCCCATATTTTGCACTTCGAAAAAGTGTCTAAAACACATAATCAAAGAGTTACAAGGTTTAAAAGACACTTTTTGGCGCAAATTAAGCTTCATAAATCATCCCCAGTGTTTTACTACTGCTTACCTCTACATAGTTGTTTTCACTCTTTGATCACTGCCAGGCGATACTACTTGGTGGTAATATATTCCCACTCCTTTTCTCCTTAGGCTTCAGATAATAGACATCATTTTAGAATATCTTGTTCTTTTTATTTCGGGCAGCTCCAGCACATACTTGTTCTAGTGTTTTGATAAGTTGGTTTATATTGGATGATAACGTATCTCCGTGCCTAAACTTGCAAGACCAAAGATAGGAGCAGATTTCCACTGTGATTCAAGGGAACTGAAAACATGAGTTTTGTAGTTAAGGCAGTGTTTAAAAAATCTGGTTCTGTATCCAAAAGATTGGAAATACAAGCAGCTCTTACGTTATTCCATGGGACTATGCACGAGTCTGATTTCCTAGTGGTCCAAGGAAAAAAGTGGAGACATTTCTGATTTGTTTCCGAGTGTCTGAAGTGCAAGTCTATAGGTCTGTGGAAAACATCGGACTGCCCTTGGATGATATATGCTGTCCAATTTTTATGGACTGACATGGTGGAGAGACTTTTTTGTTTTTTCGATCCACCTCCGAGAAAAATTTATCGCATTCTGATCCCAGAGTCTGATCAGAAACATCTGATCATATAATATTGTAGTCTTATTTTATATATGTCATTGTTTTCTGGTATTGTGATGTTCCAACACATATAAACTTGTGCCATAATAACAGCAATCTCTCTTGGTATGAGGATAGCCCTCACAATCATCATCAAAGAGCCTTATTTGTCTTCACACATGAATACCAGGCCTCCTCATACAAAACATTTACTTGGTGTCTGTTTATGCCTTGTGAATCGGGTTGTAGATATTAAAACTACAGATCTGCAGATTTCAACTACAAGAAGCCCCATAACTCTTATATAGCATATACATTGTGATGTTGATCTTGCTATATATACATTATAATAAACATATCCTGTTTAATTTTTCATGACTGTGCAGAAAATCTAATAGATTTTTAATGAGGTTTCCAAATATAAGCCTGAAAGCCCCTTTCTGTAAATAATTTAGTTAAAAACTTATAAGGAGGATGAGAAGGGAAAACTTATACAATTCCCTTAAGGCCCCGTCACACACAGCGATGCTGCAGCGATACAGACAACGATGCTGATCGCTGCAGCGTCGCTGTTTTGTCGCTGTGTGGTCGCTGGGGAGCTGTCACACAGACAGCTCTCTCCAGCGACCAACGATCAGGGGAACGACTTCGGCATCGTTGAAACTGTCTTCAACGATGCCGAAGTCCCCCTGCAGCACCCGGGTAACCAGGGTAAACATCGGGTTACTAAGCGCAGGGCCGCGCTTAGTAACCCGATGTTTACCCTGGTTACCAAAAAAAACAAACAGTACATACTCACCATCTGATGTCCGTCAGGTCCCTTGCCGTCCGCTTCCCGCTCTCACTGAGTGCTGCCGTACAGTGAGAGCAGAGCGCAGCGGTGACGTCACTGCTGTGCTCTCACTGTATGGCGGCACTCAGTCAGAGCAGGAAGCAGACGGCAAGGGACCTGACGGACATCAGATGGTGAGTATGTACTGTTTGTTTTTTTTTACATTTACGCTGGTAACCAGGGTAAACATCGGGTTACTAAGCGCGGCCCTGCGCTTAGTAACCCGATGTTTACCCTGGTTACCAGTGAAGACATCGCTGGATCGGTGTCACCGATTCAGCGATGTCAGCGGGACCTCAACGATCAAAAAACGGCCCAGGCCATTCCGACACGACCAGCGGTCTCACAGCAGGGACCTGATCGCTGGTACTTGTCACACATAGCGAGATCGCTACTGAGGTCGCTGTTGCGTCACAAAACTTGTGACTCAGCAGCAATCTCGCTAGCGATCTCGCTATGTGAGACGGGGCCTTTATTCTAGTGGCTGATTGTCCACATGCAGCTGGTCAGGCCACGGATGGGGTGAGTGCTCGTGGTGCTCAAAGTGTAAGGTGGCGAAGGGCGATAGCCGTGGACGAGCTACTGCTCCATTCCGCTGTGTCAATTTACAGTAACATTGTGTCCCTGACCCAGTGTACTGTCATGTATGGGGGGCTTTGTAAGGGGTGACAGAGACTGGTATATGCCCCACCCCTTTAAGCACGTCCCAGTTGAAGCTAGTACTAAATGATGTATGTTCAATGTGTATATTGTAGTTAAATGCCGTATCAAGTGCTGTTTAGTATGGAAGGTTACTACGGGGAAAGCACAGTACCTTAATTGGGACACTAGATAGGGCACAGCAGGATTAGGTAATAGAAGCTTAGTATAGTAATTAGTTAATATATGAGGGGCCAACTGTGGTTAAGACAGGAACATTTCCTGAAATTGTTCAGTGAAGGCTGGGAGCTGATACAGCTCAGAGGGGCAGGGAGCCCCAGGTGTCCTGAAGGGCTTAAGAGCCCGGGACAGTGCAGCAGCTACGCAACGTTTAAGGAAAAGGGCCCAGCCGTCCAGTGCCAGTGAGTCAGAAAGTTACAGGTAAGAAATTGCAACAGGATAAAGATGCAGGTCGCTCCAACATGTGGCAGCTTTCTACATGGGCAGACGCCCTTCTGCCTGGCTCGAAACAGATGAGGGAATTCCTAAGGGTAGTCATGCTGAACAGGGAGGATGCTGCAGTACCGAACGGTTCGGTACGTCCCGGGGAAACCCTGGGAGGAACAAGTGAAGACACAGGGAAAGTAAAGGATGCGAACTATGTCATACTCTATGTTCATGCCGTAACTGATGTGGATGTGCTGCGATTGAAACCAAGTAAAGTTCTTCGTTTACAGTTTGAAATGGACTCTGTGTCTTTGTGCTCAACAACACCAGCAGCCGAACTTCAGCAGCCCAGATGGGACCCTTACGGTGCACAGGGTGCAGCAAAAGGTATGCAAGAAAAGGGACATTGTTTATATGTGACAGGAGGCCAGGGCGCGTGTTACTAGATATGCTCAGCCACGACTACGGCCCTGGCTCTGCCTTTCACATCCCTGACCCAGTGAACTGTCATGTATGGGGGGTGTCACACTCACTTGCAGGCCACAGGCCTCGGCTGTCTTTAGTTCTCCATATTCAGGAACAGACGCACACAAATCAGGGGAAACCTGGTTTGTTCTAACAAAAAAGTTTACTGGACAGTTCAAGTACATCAGATTGTGACACACAGTATCGGGTACAGTACCCTCCATTTCTTGTTTCCTTAATACAGTACATTTCCAGCTTTTCTTTCCGTTCTGCTCGGACTATCCGTATGCTTAATGTTTCTCTGAGCGCCAGGGATTTCCCATCCGGTTTAGCAGTATTGCCGAGATCCATTACCTCTCCCTCACGCTGTTCCACATCCATCTTCCTCTTTACAGAAGGGATTAAGGTGTTCTCCATAGCACCTGTTTTGAGCCTTAAGCTGTTACAGGAATGTCCACATGGAGTCTTGTAAGGCCTCATACTGCCCAAAATATGTACTCGTCGTTCTTTCTGCCACTGCACCTTGAATTTGCTTGGAGTGCTTTGGACCTCAGACATGGCCGAAGGTTCACCTTCCAAAAAGACAATGACCCTAGGCACACAGCTAAAATAACAAAGGAGTGGCTTCAGAACAACTCTGTGACCATTCTTGACTGGCCCAGCCAGAGCCCTGACCTAAACCCAATTGAGCATCTGGAGAGACCTGAAAATGGCTGTCCACCAACGTTCACCATCCAACCTGACGGAACTGGAGAGGATCTGCAAGGAAGAATGGCAGAGGATCCCCAAATCCAGGTGTGAAAAACTTGTTGCATCATTCCCAAGAAGACTCATGGCTGTACTAGCTCAAAAGGGGGCTACTACTCAATACTGCGCAAAGGGTCAGAATACTTATTTTTTAATGCATTTTTTTTTTCAGTCAAGATGGGGTGCAGAGGGAACATTAATGAGAAAAAAATGAACTTTTTTGAATTTACCAAATGGCTGTAATGAAACAAAAAGTGAAAAATTTAAAGGGGTCTGAATACTTTCCGTACCCACTGTATATATATATATATATATATATATATATATATATATATATATATATATATATATATATATATATATATATATATATATACAGTACAGACCAAAAGTTTAGACACACCTCATTTAAAGATTTTTCTGTATTTTCATGACTATGAAAATTGTACATTCACACTGAAGGCATCAAAACTATGAATTAACACATGTGGAATTATATACTTAACAGAAAAGTGTGAAACAACTGAAATTATGTCTTATATTCTAGGTTCTTCAAAGTAGCCACCTTTTGCTTTGATGACTGCTTTGCACACTCTTGGCATTCTCTTGATGAGCTTCAAGAGGTAGTCACCGGGAATGGTCTTCCAACAATCTTGAAGGAGTTCCCAGAGATGCTTAGCACTTGTTGGCCCTTTTGCCTTCACTCTGCGGTCCAGCTCACCCCAAACCATCTCGATTGGGTTCAGGTCTGGTGACTGAGACCAGGTCATCTGGCGTAGCACATAATCACTCCCCTTCTTGGTCAAATAGCCCTTATACAGCCTGGAGGTGTGTTTGGGGTCATTATCCTGTTGAAAAATAAATAATGGTCCAACTAAATGCAAACCGGATGGAATAGCATGCCGCTGCAAGATGCTGTGGTAGCCATGCTGGTTCAGTATGCCTTCAATTTTGAATAAATCCCCAACAGTGTCACCAGCAAAGCACCCCCACACCATCACATCTCCTCCTCCATGCTTCACGGTGGGAACCAGGCATGCAAGTCCATCCGTTTACCTTTTCTGCGTCGCACAAAGACACGGTGGTTGGAACCAAAGATCTCAAATTTGGACTCATCAGACCAAAGCACAGATTTCCACTTATCTAATGTCCATTCCTTGTGTTCTTTAGCCCAAACCAGTCTCTTCTGCTTGTTGCCTGTGCTTAGCAGTGGTTTCCTAGCAGCTATTTTACCATGAAGGCCTGCTGCTCAAAGTCTCCTCTTACAAGTTGTTGTAGAGTTGTCTGCTGCTAGAACTGTGTGTGGCATTGACCTGGTCTCTAATCTGAGCTGCTGTTAACCTGCGATTTCTGAGGCTGGTGGTGCGGATAAACTTATCCTCAGAAGCAGAGGTGACTCTTGATCTTCCTTTCCTGGGGCGGTCCTCATGTGAGCCAGTTTCTTTGTAGAGCTTGATGGTTTTTGCCACTGCACTTGGGGACACTTTCAAAGTTTGCCCAATTTTTCGGACTGACTGACATTCAATTCTTAAAGTAATGATGGCCACTCATTTTCTTTACTTAGCTGCTTTTTTCTTGCCATAATACAAATTCTAACAGTCTATTCAGTAGGACTATCAGCTGTGTATCCACCAGACTTCTGCACAACACAACTGATGGTCCCAACCCCATTTATAAGGCAAGAAATCCCACTTATTAAACCTGACAGGGCACACCTGTGAATTGAAAACCATTCCCGGTGACTACCTCTTGAAGCTCATCGAGAGAATGCCAAGAGTGTGCAAAGCAGTCATCAAAGCAAAAAGTGGCTACTTTGAAGAACCTAGAATATAAGACATAATTTCAGTTGTTTCACACTTTTTTGTTAAGTATATAATTCCACATGTGTTCATTAATAGTTTTGATGCCTTCAGTGTGAATGTACAATTTTCATAGTCATGAAAATACAGTAAAATCTTTAAATGAGAAGGTGTGTCCAAACTTTTGGTCTGTACTGTGTATATATATATATATATATATATATATACATATTATATACATACATTCATAGCGGCAGATCAGCTCAGATATTATATATATACTGTAAATATGTGGTTTTGTTTGGCTTGTGTGATTTCTAGCCTTTCCTGAAATGAAATTAATCACTGTTTGCTTCCATAAGGGCTGACAAAAAATTCTGGGAAATTTGAGTTGAATGTAAGGGTATGTGCACACGTTCAGGATTTCTTGCAGAAATTTCCTGAAGAAAACCGGAAATTTTCTGCAAGAAATCCGCATTTTTTTTTTGCGTTTTTTTTCCGTTTTTTTCGCGTTTTTTTAGCATTCTGCAAGCGTAATTAGCTTGCAGAATGCTAAAGTTTTCCAAGCGATCTGTAGCATCGCTTGGAAAACTGACTGACAGGTTGGTCACACTTGTCAAACATAGTGTTTGACAAGTGTGACCAACTTTTTACTATAGATGCAGCTTATGCCGCATCTATAGTAAAAGATAGAATGTTTAAAAATAATAAAAAAAATAAAAAATGCTTATACTCACCCAGACATCTCCTCACCGGCGTCCGGCTCCTCTTCCTATAGCTGGTCTGTGCGCACAGGACCTTCCGTGACGTCACGGTCACGTGAGCGGTCACATGACCGCTCACGACCAATCACAGGACAGTGACGTCATCGGCAGGTCTTTCACCGCACACCAGCTACAGGAACCGAAGCGACAGCGTGCAGTGGAGGCGGGAAGACATCGAGGGTGAGTATAGGACTATTTTTTATTTTAATTCTTATTTTTTGACCACTTATATGGTGCCCAGTGCGTGGAGGAGAGTCTCCTCTCCTCCACCCTGGGTACCAACCGCACATAATCTGCTTACTTCCCGCATGGTGTGCACAGCCCCGTGCGGGAAGTAAGCAGATCAATGGACCCCTAGGTGTGCGGAATCCCCTGCAATTCCGCATTTTAATGAACATGTTGCTTTTTTTTCCGCGATGCGATTTTTTCGCGGAAAAAAAGGCTACATTTGCACAAAAAATGCGGAATACACTTAAAATAATAGGAGGCATATGTAAGCGTTTTTTTTGCGTTTTTATCACGTTTTTATAGCAAAAAAACGCGAAAAACGCGAAAAATACTGAACGTGTGCACATGGCCTAAAGGTGGCTTTGCAGCTATCAGATGTCAGCTATCTCTCCTGACTTCCCTATACACATAAATGATCGGCAGAGTGTTCCTGTGTTCTCTTACAGAGCTGCTGCCAGAATCATCTGGCAGCTGCTTATCTCATTGACGAACAAAAGGATTGGGTGATGGAAATCCAACTCGCGACCCTTATGTCCTCTAGAGCAGGGGTGTCAAACTGCATTCCTCGAGGGCCTCAAACCATGAGTGTTTTCAAGATTTCCTTAGCATTCCACAAGGTGCTGGAATCATTCTGTGCAGGTGATTAAATTATCACCTGTGCAATACAAGGAAATCCTGAAAACATGACCTGTTTGCGGCCCTCGAGGAATGCAGTTTGACACCTCTGCTCTAGAGCGAGTTCAGCCATCTTTTATCTAATGTTTGTTAGGGTCTTAAGAAACACAGTGTATTTAATAATGTACTTTACTTTTTCTGTGTATTCTAGATTTAAATTGTAAATTGACAATGAAAGGTGAAAATATTCTTTAACATATTACTGAATAAATCTCACAGTATTTGTCCTTAACCCCTTTGCCCCGAAGTCTGTTTTCACCTTTCTGACCAGGCCAATTTTTACAGTTCTGACCACTGTCACTTTATGAGGTTTAGAACGCTTCAATGGATCCCACTGTTTTCTCGTGACATATCGCACTTCATGATACTGGTAAAATTTCTTTAACCCCTTAGTGACAGAGCCAATTTGGTACTTAATAACCGAACCAATTTTTACAATTCTGACCACTGTCACTTTATGAGGTTATAACTCTGGAACGCTTCAACGGATCCTGCTGATTCTGAGATTGTTTTTTCGTGACATATTGTACTTCATGTTAGTGGTAACATTTCTTCGATATTACTTGCAATCATTTATGAAAAAAACAGAAATATGGCAAAAAAATTTAAAATTTTGCAATTTTCAAACTTTGTATTTTTATGCCCTTAAATCAGAGAGATATGTCACAAAAAATAGTTAATAAATAACATTTTCCACATGTCTACTTTACATCAGCACAATTTTGGAAAGAAATTTTTTTTTTTGTTAGGGAGTTATAAGGGTTAAAAGTTGACCAGCAATTTCTCATTTTTACAACACCATTTTTTTTTTAGGGACCACATCACATATGATAGAAAATAACCAAGAATATAAAATAACCAAGTGTGACACCATTCTAAAAACTGCACCCCTCAAAGTGCTCAAAACCACATTCAAGAAGTTTATTAGCCCTTTACGT
Source organism: Ranitomeya variabilis (assembly GCF_051348905.1). Lineage (NCBI taxonomy): Eukaryota > Metazoa > Chordata > Amphibia > Anura > Dendrobatidae > Ranitomeya > Ranitomeya variabilis. The sequence continues at coordinate 51,955,750 of NC_135237.1, read as the reverse complement.
TCTTCACAGGAACTGAAACAATGTGGAAGTAAAAATGAACATTTAACTTTTTTTTGCAAACATTTTACTTCAGAACCATTTTTTTTATTTTCACAAGTGTAAAAACAGAAATTTAACCACAAAAGTTATTGTGCAATTTCTTATTAATTTTCTTACCGAAGGAAGAAGCCGGTGGCCAGGAGAAGACACAGAAGGACCCAGGGACACCGGTAAGTATGATAGGGTCCCCGAATCCCCCTATTTCTCTGTCCTCTGATGTGCGATCACATCAGAGGCCAGAGAATTACACATCGCTTTTTTTTTTTTTGCGGTCGCCGGTAAACAGTTAATTACCGGCGATCGCAAAACAGGGGTCAGTAAAAACCGACCCGATCATGTCCTTTGGAGTCTCGGCTACCCCCGGCAGCCGAGACCCCAAAGATCTCCCGGGTTCCGGCCGGCGGGCGCACTGCGCATGCGCCCACCATATTTTGCCGGAAGAAGATGGCGGCGCCCATCGGAAGCCACGAGGGGCACCGGGGGAGACAGGTGAGTATTGGCGGGTGATCGGGGACCCCATTTCTCTGTCCTCTGATGTGCGATCATATCGGAGGACAGAGAAATTAAATGGGAAATCGCTTTTTTTTTTTTGCGACCGCCGGTAAACGGTTAATTACTGGCGATCGCAACTCGGGTGGTCGGTAAAACCCCCCGAATCATGTTCTCTGGGGTCTCGGCTACCCCAGGTAACTGAGACCCCAGAGAAAATCCAACTCTGGGGGGGCGCTATTCACTTTTTCCACAGCGCCGTTAATTAACGGTGCTGTGGTTTAAGTACCTTTAACTGCCGCCGTTAAAAGGCGTATCGGCGGTCATTAAGGTGTTAATATTACTTGTGTTTATTTGTGAAAAAAAACGGAAATTTGGTGAAAATTTTGCAGTTTTCAAACTTTTAATTTTTATGCCGTTGAATCAGAGTCATATCTCACAAAATAGTTCATAAATAACATTTCCCACATGTCTACTTTACATCAAAACAATTTTGAAGCATAATTTTTATTTTGTTAGGTAGTTATAAGGGTTAACCCCTTACCGACATTAGGAGTGACAGTACGCTGATGTCGGACTCCCTCCCTTTGATGTGGGCTCCACATCTTTCCTGGGACATGACAGCTGTTTTGAACAGCTGACATGTGCCCGCAATAGCCGCGGGTGGAATCGCGATCCAACCACAGCTATTAACCAGTTAAATGCCACTGTCAAACACTGACAGCGGCATTTAAATGGCGCTTCTGATAATCGCGCCGGAAATATGCATACCGGTGGCCTGCGGCACATGATCGCGGGTCACAGGTGTATCAGCATGACAACCCGAGGTCTCCTGGAGACCTCTATGGTTGTCAGTGCCAGATTGCTGTGAGTGCCACCCAGTGGTCGGCGCTCATAGCAAGTCAGCAATTTTACTACATAAAGGCGATCTGAACATTGCCTCTATGTAGCAGAACCGATCGGGCTATGGCAGCTTCTAGTCTCCTATGGAGACTATTGAAGCATGCCAAAAGTAAAAAAATAAATAAAAAAATAAAAGTTCAAATCACCCCTCTTTTGCCTCATTCAAAATAAAACAATAAAAATAAAATGAAACATACACATATTTGGTATAGCTGAGATCAGAATCTCCCGATCTAGCAATAAAAGAAGGATTAACCTGATCGCTAAACGGCGTAGCGAGAAAAAAAAGTTAAAACGGCCAAATTACGTTTTTCTGGCCGCTGCGGCATTGCATTAAAATGCAATAGTGGGCTATAAAAAGAAACGTCAGCTCGGCATGCAAAAAATAAGCCCTCACCCAGCCCCGGAGGCCACCGCAACATGGCATTAACGGATGAGCAGGGGCCTCCGGGCTTTGACGAAATGCCGGTGGAGCCCCCACGGAGCACAGAGAGCTGCTGCCACTGTCCCAGAGCACAGCCTGCCACCACCACACCACAGGGCCCAGCCACAGCCGCACCAGCCTGGGAAGGGAGGCTGCATCGGGACTGTCGCTGCTACCACCGCCACAGGATTTGTAATTATATTGCGACCATAAGACGCACCACCATTTCCCTCCACAATTTGTTGGGGAAAAAGTGCATCTTATAGTCGGTATACGGTAGTTCTTTTATGTTTTGGCGCTTTTACACAATAAAAACTATTTTATAGAAAAATATTTTTGTATCTCTTTATTCTGAGAGCTATAACTTTTTTATTTTTCTGCTGATAGAGCTGTATCGCGGTTGCTTTTTGTGGGACAATATGACGTTTTCAGCGGTATCATTTTTATGTACATTCGTCTTTTTGATTGAGTTTTATTGCACTTTTTGTTCGCGCGGTATGATGATAAAGCATTATTTTTTGTCTCTTTTTTTACGGTGTTCAATGAAGGGGTTAACTAATGAGACAGTTTTATAGAGTGAGTCATTACGGACGCGGCGATACCAAATATGTGTACTTTTATTGTTATTTTTTTATTTACTTAAATAAATGTATTATATTTGTTTCTTTTTTTTCTTTATTTGGGGATTTTTTAAATATTTTTACACTTTTTAATATTTTTTTTACTTTTTTACATTAGCCCAGGATGGGACATTACTGTATAACATCAGATTGCTGATCTGATGTTCTGCAATGCATCAGCACTGCAGAACATTGAAGCAACAACTGACAGGCACCGTCCCTGTGCGATGCCCTTATATATCGCTGTCACTACTGAGAGCGGCATCAGAGGGGTTAAATGCCTACAATCGGTGCTAGCATCGATTGTGGGCATTGCTGCGGGGTGTCAGCTGTCACATACAGCTGACACCCGCATCCGATTGTCGTGCTCAGCGTGAGGCCACCCGATCGGTGCGCCATACTAGTACTGCTGTTTGCGAGAACGTAGTTCCTGCAGAGCAGTACTAGTTTGGCGCATGTTGGGAAGGGATTAAACAAGCACTCCTCCTCCCTTCAAACTATTTATCCTGTTAATATATTGCAGTCATCATATTATATAGCACTGTTGCACATACAATTGCTCATTTTGCCTTTCTACCCAGATGATTCTCTTTTCCATTAGGTCTATGACATCACGTGATAATAATAACTGACTAGCTGAATCCTTCTAAACTCTATGTAGAAACAGGAGGTCTATTTTCTATGTATCAGTTATAAGTCACTGCAAATGTTCCTGGGAGAGGGAGAAGCTGGGTCAGGAGTTGAATATGGAAATGATAAATGCAGGGACAAGAGACTCCTGTTTCTACATAGAGCAGAGAGAAGAGGAAAAATAGCTGGTTAGAAAGGCAAAATGAGCAATTGTAAGTACTCAGTGATATATAATATGGTGATTGCAATAAATTAAGAAGATAAAACCTTTGATGGGAGGAGGAGGAAAGCTTCTTTAAGCACATGTAGTAAGACATGAATGGAATCATGTTCATTAACATAATTGGGCTACATGCCCATACAAGTTTCATTGACTAATCTACAAAGAAACATCGGTAGGATAATGAATTTAATTCTCCAGGAAAAGTTCTGGTGTTACGGAGCTTTGAAGCTCACAGCCCTGTAAACACATGTAGGATGTGGGGTCATATGAAAGGGGCTGCAAACCAGACTCTGATACAAAGATAGCCGATTGTAATGTAATACTGCAATAATCTAGGCCTCTGCACTGGATATTTCCCCCTGTGACTATTGTTTTGCATACATACGGATCGCTGATAGCTGCTACTGCGCAGGCGTGGCCCGGACCCATTTTCAAACAGTTTTTTTTTTAAGGAGTTTATGGATAATTTGAAAGAAAAAGATTACATACTCATTATCCCTAAAAAACCATCCATTACATTTAGACGAGCCGCCAATTTGAGGGACCAGCTGGTCCGTAGTCACCATGAGGGACGGTCCCCAATAACTTTCTTGGATGGGTTTATACCTAGTGTTGGTTGTTTTCCTTTTCCATGTGGTCGGTGTGTCGCCTGTCCCAACATAGGTAAAAGTGATTCATTTTCCAACTCTAGTGGTACACAGACTTTTTCAATTAGACAACGCATCACCAGGTATGTCATCTATTATGCTACATGTCCCTGCAGACTAATTTATGTTGGTCTTACGACCCGCCAACTTAAAGTCCGCGTCAGGGAACATTTGTTGGGGATACAGGCGGCCGCCGGCCACATGGATGCAACCACACTAAAGACCCTGCCGAGACATTTTAAGGTACATCATAAATGTGATGCCATGTTATTGAGAGTGAGGGGAATTGATGCCCTCAAGATTAACATTAGGGGTGGCCGTCTTTCTAAGAGACTTGGGATGTTAGAAACACGCTGGATCTGGCGCCTGGGTACTGTTCAGCCCGAGGGGCTGAATGAAACCCTGTCGTTTGCCCCATTTCTGTAGTCGCCTGGCTGCTGTGTATCTTTTCCCTTGTGCGGTTCCGCACACGTTGTTTTTATATGATTTTAATTTTTGTATTATTTTATTTATAGTTCGTTTTTGGACTGTGACTTGTTGATGTGTGGATCATCTTACGGCATCATGAGAAGAGCCTGAATGCGGTCTGTTTTACATACACCTTCTGATGACTAGCTGGAATCAATATCAAGACTTTCCATCATGTATTGGCCCTCTACTTATGGGACACTCTGTAATATACTGGCAGGAGTTCACTCCTGTGAATGCATACGGATATGTTTCTGATATAGTATTATTTTAGGGTGTATTGCATATTAATGGAGTCCATTTATGGACAACTGTGATAGTTATGGATGATGGGCGGTCATACATGATTGTTTCTGAGAGGTGTGTGCATTTCCATACTTGTTTATCTTCTGCTTCAGGTTCTTTCTGCTGCGTATATGAAGCACTATATGAAAGAGTAACGGTCACTGAGCGGTTTATTACTATTTATATGTTGCTTTTGATGTTTGTCTATTTATGCTGTGGTTAGGGGTATGTGTATCTTATTTGTATCTATTATGGGGTCCTTTTTTCTATATGCCCACAATTTTTCTATATGCCCATATACTTGCCCTCTTTCAAGATGGCCGCGGCTGTTTTTCGCGCATGCGCGTCTGCGCGTTCCCTTCCTTTGGATCCTGCAGTGTCTTGTGGGGCGGATCACATGGGGCCTGTGTGTTTCCGGCCATGCAGGCCGTGCGGACCGGATGTGGAGGGGATGCATGGACGCGCAGACGCGATTACCGCTATTTCCGGACCATAAGGTATTTAACCGATGCCCCCCGTTTCTGGGCACTCCCCCTGAGGAAGGCAAATCGCCGAAACGCGCGTCGGGGTGGACGCGAGTGCTGTGCGTGTGTACCGTGACTGATTACTGGGGTAGGTATTTTCCACCTTTGAGATATATTTATATGTATGATTATCGGTACCACTGAAACAGATATCTTCATGTGATGGATATTACTTGGATTCTCCATTTGGACTTCTACCTGTGTAGTCCGTAATATACATTAGTCACGCACCTTACTCGGGTCCTTTTGGGATATGCGTGTGTGGGTCTGTATAGGGGATGGTTTTTCCTACCATGCTGTGTACCTGTGTGTTTTTATCTCTCAATAAAGTTTTTCTATATTTGTATTATTTGACGCTTTTTTTGACTGCATGTTTGGTGCTGTGCTTTTGTTCTATATATATATATATATATATATATATATATATATATATATATATATATATATATATATATGCAGTTGTCCATCTGGGTTCAGGTCTGTCTTGATTTGTATACTATATACAACCACATGGATATAACAAATGGGACAGACCATGTATTCTACTGAATTATACTCATTATAGATGCAATCATGCTGCAGTGCAGGTGCTGGCGCCTGCCTGCAGAAGGGGATTCTTTTTTCAAGAAATTTAATATTCATCATGCATACAAGGGGGCAGGTCAGCGAGGGATCAGTGACCTGTCAGAAGCCATACTGATGAATACCTAATCAGAGCACCACATGAAGCCCACCCTATCCGTCCCGGGGCACGAGCATATCATTAACTGAAAACTGAAAATAAAGATGAAACAGCCACAAGACAGATTTCATCAACGAAGGAACCATTTTAATCAGTATAATCAATTTTTGCTTTCTTGGCCTTTTTTCAGCGAATATGAATGATAACACCAAAACTTTGTGGTTGGGTGAAGCCATTTATTGTCAAACTACTGTGTTTACTCTTTTTAAATCATAATGACAGCCCAAAACATCCAATGACCCTGATCAAAAGTTCACATACCCCATTTCTTAATACTGTGTGTTGCCCCCTCTAACATCAATGACAGCTTGAAGTCGTTTGTGGTAGTTGTGGATGAGGTTCTTTATTTTGTCAGATGGTAAAAGTGCCCACTCTTCTTGGCATAAAGCCTCTAGGTCCTGTAAATTCCTGTGCTGTCTAGCATGAACTGCGCGCTTGAGATCTCCCCAGAGTGGCTCAATTATATTGAGGTCAGGAGACTGAGATGGCCACTTCAGAACCTGCACTTTGTTCTGCTGTAGCCAATGACAGGTCGACTTGGCCTTGAGTTTTGGATCGTTGTCATGCAGGAACATCCAAGTACATCCCATACGCAGCTTCTGGGCTGATGAGTGCAAATTTGCCACCAATATTTGCTGAAAACATGCTGCATTCATCTTTCCTTCAACTTTGACCAAGTTTCTTTTGCCTTTGTAGCTCAAACATCCAAAAAACATCAGCAATCCACCTCCGTGCTATACAATAGGAATGGTGTTCCTTTCATCATAGGCCTTGTTGACCTCTCTCCAAATGTAACGTTTACGGTTGCAGACAAAAAGTTCAATTTTGGTCTCATCATCCAAATTACCTTGCTTCAGAAGTTTTGAGGCTTGTCACTGTGCTGTTTTGCATAATGTAGGTGAGATACTTTGTGGCATTTGCGCAGTAATGGCTTTCTTTTGACTCGACCATGCAGACCATTTTTCTTCAAGTGCCTCCTTATTGTGCACACTGCTAGTTTTCAGAGAGTCCAGTATTTCAGCTGATGTTATTTGTGGGTTTTTCTTTGCATCCCGAACAATTTTCCTGCCAGTTGTGGATGAAATTTTTGTTGGTCTACCTGACCATGGTTTTGTTTTTACAGAGCTCCTGATTTTCCATTTGTTAATCACAGTTTGAACGCTGCTGACTGGCATTATCAATTCCTTGGATATATTTTGTATCTCTTTACTGTTTTATACAGTTCAACTACCTTTTCCTGTAGATCCATTGACAATTCATTTGGTATCCCCGTGACTCACAATCCAGAAATGTCAGTGGCTGGATGAAAGATGCAAGAGTCTGTCTGGATCCCCGAAATTCCCTCAGCTTTTATGCACACACACTGATTACAAGCAAATAGGTCACAAGTGCGGATGTTACCTTTAGTAGCCATTCAAACCCATTTGTGTCAACTTTTGTGCATGTTATCAGGCCAAAATCAACGGAGTATGTGAACTTTTGATCAGGGTCATTTGGATGTTTTGGGTTGTCATTATGATTTAAAGAGAGAAAACACAGTAGTTTGACATTAAATGGCTTCACCCAACCACTAACCATGAGTGGAGAAAAAGTTTTGGTGTTATCATTTATATTCACTGAAAAAAGGGCAAGAAAGCAAAAATTCTGCCGGGATATGTAAAGTTTTGAGCACAACTGTATTTGTTTTGCCTAAATCACAAACAAACAAACAAACGGAATCTTTCACCTTTAACGTTAGGCTTTTTAGCGATCATTTCATCTTCAACTTGCTTAACTGTTCAGAATAACAGTAATTTTGACCAGGGGTGCCCAAACTTTTACATGCCACTGCAGGTCTCTATTCTCCCTATGATAGCATACCCTTTCTTAGCTATTTTGTGTAGGATAAAATTAATCAACAGACTGAATTTTCCTATGCAGTGGATCACCCCACATTAAATGCTTTTTAACATGCTGGCCAATGAACATCAGCGATCTGCGCACATATCCATGGTGTTGAATCTATTCCACTTCGTAGCTGCTCTCCCCTTTGGTTAGTAGATAACTGTCTGCCATTCAGAACTGCTATCTAATAATCATACCGCAGATATTTATGAACAGGATGGGATTAATATAACATCAATTATCAGGAGTAATATTTAATTATTGTGTTAGTTCTTTTCAGTAAAACATCATTTCCTGAACAGATACTGTATTTTTCCTGTATATGGCATTCTTCAAAACCTGTCAAGTCTATTGAATTACATATGTTTCAGCTAATACTGTTCTCGTAGTTAAGTCGTAATGTCCCCAGTAATATTAAACCCATTATTGTGCCCACTTCTGATCTCCAGGTCTATTCTCTCAGAAAGAATAGGTTATCCACTAACCTCCAGTATAAGATAAGAGAATAAAGACATAAATAAAAAATGGGAATTGTACTCTCATGCAAGTTGACAGGCGAAGAATTGACTTTGTATACAGCTCTGGCAAAAGTTAAGAGACCACTGCAAAATGTTCAGTTTGTCTGTTTTTTCTCTTTATAGGTATATTTTTGAGTAAAATGTAAATTGTTCTTTTATTCTGTAAACTTCTGACAACATGTCTCCGAATTTCCAAGCAACAAATTTTGTATTTTTTTCTAACAAAGAAAAATGGTCAAAATAAAAAAAAACAACCAGTGCTTTCAGACCTCAAATAATGCAAAGAAAACGAGTTCATAATCATTTAGAAACAACAATACTAATGTTTTAACCCAGGAAGAGTTCAGAAATCAATATTTTGTGGAATAACCATGATTTTTAATCCCAGCTTTCATGCGTCTTGACATGCTTTCCACTAGTCTTTCACACTGCTTCTGGCGCAACAATGTAAGCAGTTCTTTGTTTGATGGCTTGTGACTATCCATCATCCTCTTGATTACATTCCAGATGTTTTCGATGGGGTTCAGGTCTGGAGATTGGGCTGCCCATGACAGGGATTTGATGTGGTGGTCTCTTAATTTTTGTCAGAGCTGTACTTTGAATGGGAGTGTACTCGGGACTACAGAACAGGAGAAGGACTTGAGTATTCTGGTTACAAGTAACTGATCAGGGCACCTTGTCTCGGTAGGATGGCTTTTATGCTATTTTTGATCAAAAACAGTATTACTAAGAACCCTGTGTTATTTAACTGCATTTTTTGCTATTTACTTATTTAGTTACAGTAGAGTTAATGTTGTTTTGCTTCTTGTAGGTTTTGTATGCTTTATGGCCAAAGTGAACTGCGTTGATGTGCTGCATGTATCCCAACTTAAATCAAGCTCAATTTTTGTGTTTTTTTTTTTAACAAGTCAGCTGAGCAGCAGTACTCAATGTCAAGCAGCAGCTGCAAAAGCAAATAAGATTTTAGGGTGTATAAAAAGAGATAAAATCCCATGATCCCAACTTATTATTACCTCTTTATAAATCACTGGTTAGGCCACATCTAGAATATGGGATCCACTTTTGGGCTCCACGTTTTAAAAAGGATACTCAGAAGTTAGTTCAAAGGTGGGCAACTAGATTATTACAAGGGATGGAAGGCCTCTCATATGATGAGAGGTTGGAAAAGTTGGGATTGTTTAGCCTAGAAAAAAGATGCCTCAGAAGAAATCTCATTTATATGTATAAATACATGTGTGGTCAGTACAGAGGACTGGCACATAACTTATTCCTTCCAAGGACCGTACTAAGGACCAGGGGGCACTCATTACGAGTGGAAGAACCGTGATTCCGACAGCTAAATAGGAAAGGGTTCTTTACAGTTGGAGCAATCAGAATGTGGAATGCACGACCACAAGAAGTAGTAACGGCAGACAGTATAACAGCTTTTAAAAAAAGGGCTGGATGATTTCCTCGATACACATAACATTGTGGGTTATAGTTAAATTAGTGACAAAATGTACAATTGACGGAGAAAGGTTGAACTTGATGGACCTAGGTCTTTTTTCAACCTATGTAACTATGAATGTTTTTGCCATGTCACCAGTCCTCTGAGCTCATCATAAATCAAGTCAGTAACATATGAACTCCAGTGGCCATTAAGCCTCTATGTCTCTGACTTTATGATGAGTTCACTGGACTGGTGATGTGACAGAAACACTCAGTCCTGTGATAAAACAGACAGGGAAATGTTTTACTTCAGAAATTAGCAGCTGTGAGCCCATTTTGTCATTATACTTCCATATCATAAGTGACTTATACCCCCTTCCCTGGCCAGCAGATGTGGTATGTGTCGACCATGAACTGTAGCAGCTCTACATGGTCAGACACAGCCATTACACAGTACATAGCAGGGGCACATTTATAAGATTATCTCGGCACAGGAACATTTTTTAATACATCCAATTGTAGAACTTATTCTTATTTCAAAATCTATTATTTTAAATGTACTTTGTTCTTGGGACAACCTCTTTAAGGATCCTTATCTATTAGCCAGAGTGGAAAGCAACCATAAGGGTATGTGCACATGTTGCGGATTTCTTGCAGAAATTTCCTGAAGAAAACCGGAAATTTTCTGCAAGAAATCCGCATTTTTTTTTTTGCGTTTTTTTTCCGTTTTTTTTCGCGTTTTTTTAGCATTCTGCAAGCGTAATTAGCTTGCAAAATGCTAAAGTTTTCCAAGCGATCTGTAGCATCGCTTGGAAAACTGACTGACAGGTTGGTCACACTTGTCAAACATAGCGTTTGACAATTGTGACCAACTTTTTACTATAGATGCAGCTTATGCAGCATCTATAGTAAAAGATAGAATGTTTAAAAATAATAAAAAAAATAAAAAAAATGCTTATACTCACCCAGACATCTCCTCCATTCTTCTTCCTATAGCTGGTCTGTGCGCACAGGACCTTCCGTGACGTCACGGTCACTTGAGCGGTCACATGACCGCTCACGACCAATCACAGGACAGTGACGTCATCGGCAGGGTCCTTCACCGCACATCAGCTACAGGAACCGAAGCGACAGCGTGCAGTGGAGAGGCGGGAAGACATCGAGGGTGAGTATGTCACTATTTTTTATTTTAATTCTTATTTTTTGACCACTTATATGGTGCCCAGTGCGTGGAGGAGAGTCTCCTCTCCTCCACCCTGGGTACCAACCGCACATAATCTGCTTACTTCCCGCATTGTGGGCACAGCCCCGTGCGGGAAGTAAGCAGATCAATGGACCCCTAGGTGTGCGGAATCCCCTGCAATTCCGCATTTTAATGAACATGTTGCTTTTTTTTCCGCGATGCGATTTTTTCGCGGAAAAAAAGGCTACATTTGCACAAAAAATGCGGAATACACTTAAAATAATAGGAGGCATATGTAAGCGTTTTTTTTCGCGTTTTTATCACGTTTTTATAGCGAAAAAACGCGAAAAAAACGCGAAAAATACTTAACGTGTGCACATGGCCTAAGGAGCTGCGCTCTCAATTTGGAGCACCCAACACATCCATGCATTACACCTATTGCCCATAGGTTTCAGTTATTACCATGCAATACCTTTTTTTTCTGTTGCAGCCCTGCAGGAGAACTGAACACTTGCTGGTTCCCTCACATATTACAACCAATCACTAAGGATCCCTATGGCCAATATTATTGGAAGTCACTGTTAATGGTAAATCTCTTTAATCATTCTCACAATCTTATACTTTGTAATTTGACATTTATATTTCCACTTGGCTCTTGCTACATTTTTTCTTCACAAAAGCTTATGCAACAGTTTACTCAATTATTCATAATTGAATCCAACAACCTCTTTGGGATCTGACCTGATTTAACAGGAATATATGAAAGGTGTATCAGCCGATTTCAAAGCTCATAGTGGATCAACATTCATCCTTGTGTTTATGTTGGAGATGTCTGAAAATATGAAAGGAATATTGACATGAATACGACGTAACTCCAGAATATTATTATGCCTTCAGGCAAACAATAAACCTGGCAACAACCCAGCTTTCTTCTTTCATCCTCAACACCAAGAACCATATTACAATTTACAATTTTTACTTAAATCAGTTTCAGAATTGATTTGCCATGATTGAACGAGATGTTGCAAATTCTTGGAGGGGAGATAGCCTCGGGGAGAGAATTTCAACATTCTACTACTTGAAAGAGCTTCCTCTGTATCAGAATACTTACTGTAAATCTGTAGATTGACGTGCATAAAATAATACCTAACCTTGTCATCATCTGTGATTACATCCATGTTTCTCAAGAGTGTGAACAGGGTCAATTATCAACAGATGGGTTCCAGGTATATGATTCATCTTTGCGGAAGATCTCAATTATAATTGTAAAAATTCCTCAGATTCTTTCAGTTTCAGGACAGGGCATTGTACAGAAGGGATGACACTACTGAATAGTATAGAATAAAGCAATGTGTCTAAGGTAACTCAGAGGAGGATTTTACTACTGAAACTAGTGGTATAGATGTATAGGACCTAGGACAGAAATGAAAATGATACGTGTCTTGTAGTAATCAGATTTGCCAGAGCTGAGACATCGAGCTTTGAAGCCACATTAGCCCTGAAGTAACTTATGGGCATGTTGAATGGAGACAGCTGATACTCGCGTTAAACATCCCCGCTAGCGCAGATCCCCAATCTGCGAGAGCGGGGAACGGACCTCGGGCGCACCGCGGACACTGCAAGCAGCGTCCGAGGCGCGCTACAAAAGAACGGCACATCGCTAGCGCGTGCCGAAAATTACACGCGCTAGCAATGCGCTTTAACATTGCTGGCAAATGGGAGCGCCAACGGACGCGTTGCACGGCGTTAATTTTGCCGTGCAACGCTGTCCGTTAACGCAATGGGAACCTAGCCTTAGACTGAGATCCATGGAGTTTCGCTCATCGGATTATCTATGTTAATGGACCATAATAAAGGCTGTGCATGACTGGACCATAATTAAGGCTGTGTATAAGTAGACCAAAAATTAACTTGCAGATTTCTTGCATACATGGTTGACAGTAAATTAAGGTATTTTTACTCAATTGTCTAAAAATTAAAGAATAAAGTTGTTTTACACGCATTTGAATACATTTATTTGTTATTAAAAATACACTGATGGCAAAATGTTCTTATCTTCAAGACATTCCCTGAAACTCCCTAAAAATCTATTAGGGTCAGTAGACAATAGCAGGATGGCTCAGTGGTTAGAATTATTGTCCTGCAGCACTGACTTCCTAGGCTTGAATCAGACAAGGTACATGACATGTATGTTCTCCCTGTGTTTTGGGGGGGTTTTCTTTGGGTATTTTGTGAAAATAAATTTGATGTTGTGTCTCTTTCAACATACACTCACTGGCCACTTTATTAGGTACACCTGTCCAACTTCTTGTTAACACTTAATTTCTAATCAGCCAATCACATGGCGGCAACTCAGTGCATTTAGGCATGTAGACATGGTCAAGACAATCTCCTGCAGTTCAAACCGAGCATCAGTATGGGGAAGAAAGGTGATTTGAGTGCCTTTGAACGTGGCATGGTTGTTGGTGCCAGAAGGGCTGGTCTGAGTATTTCAGAAACTGCTGATCTACTGGGATTTTCACGCACAACCATCTCTAGGGTTTACAGAGAATGGTCCGAAAAAGAAAAAAAATCCAGTGAGCGGCAGTTCTGTGGGCGGAAATGCCTTGTTGATGCCAGAGGTCAGAGGAGAATGGGCAGACTGGTTCGAGCTGATAGAAAGGCAACAGTGACTCAAATCGCCACCCGTTACAACCAAGGTAGGCCTAAGAGCATCTCTGAACGCACAGTGCGTCGAACTTTGAGGCAGATGGGCTACAGCAGCAGAAGACCACACCGGGTACCACTCCTTTCAGCTAAGAACAGGAAACTGAGGCTACAATTTGTACAAGCTCATCGAAATTGGACAGTAGAAGATTGGAAAAACGTTGCTTGGTCTGATGAGTCTCGATTTCTGCTGCGACATTCGGATGGTAGGGTCAGAATTTGGCGTAAACAACATGAAAGCATGGATCCATCCTGCCTTGTATGGAGCATCTTTGGGATGTGCAGCCGACAAATCTGCGGCAACTGTGTGATGCCATCATGTCAATATGGACCAAAATCTCTGAGGAATGCTTCCAGCACCTTGTTGAATCTATGCCACGAAGAATTGAGGCAGTTCTGAAGGCAAAAGGGGGTCCAACCCGTTACTAGCATGGTGTACCTAATAAAGTGGCCGGTGAGTGTATAAAGAGCTGATCATTGACCTCACCAGAAATGTGAGAGTGAAATAGATAAAGCACACTGTAAACTTTACATTTTTTTGAGAAATATGTAAATAAATAGTACAGACATGTTACTGTGAAAATGACAGCAATGTGATTTTTCAGGTATATTGTTGATACATTTGGCATACAAAACACAGTTATGTGACTTTATTTCCTTGATAGTTGTAGCTTTAGTCGTTAGCTCGTCAGTGAGGGGGATGTTGCAGTCACTTTCCAGATCTATAATATAACGCTGGGAGCGTCACTCTGTCCGAAGCCTCTATAGACTGCGCAAGCGCAAGCGCCGGCGCAGTCTGGACCGCACAGAGCGACGCTCCCAGGAGATCGCGGTATGCGTAAGCGCTGAACGCACACCGCGATCTCCACCGGACAAGCAGGGACGAGCCAGGAGGCGGAGGGTGAGTATACTTACCTGACCCGTTCCACCGACGCGCTTCCGGGCCGTGACTGTCCCCCTGCTCCCGGAATCGGCGCCTGCGCAGTCCGCGCTTTCCGGCGCCATTTTCTTGAAGACACATTGCAGTGTCTTCAAGAAAATGGCGCCGGAAAGCGCGGACTGCGCAGGCGCCGACTCCGGGAGCAGGACCAAGAAAATGGCCGCACCCAGCACAGCCGCCCACAGCAACGCACAGCCGCCGCACCCAGCACAGCCGACCATAGCCACGCACAGGCGCCCACAGCCACGCACAGGCGCCCACAGCCACGCACAGCCGCCGCACCCAGCACAGCCGCCCACAGCCACGCACAGCCACCCATAGCCACGCACAGCCGCCGCACCCAGCACAGCCGACCACAGCCACGCACAGCCGCCGCACCCAGCACAGCCGCCCACAGCCACGCACAGCCGCCCACAGCCACGCACAGCCGCCGCACCCAGCACAGCCGACCACAGCCACGCACAGCCGCCGCACCCAGCACAGCCGCCCACAGCCACGCACAGCCGCCGCACCCAGCACAGCCGACCACAGCCACGCACAGCCGCCGCACCCAGCACAGCCGCCCACAGCCACGCACAGCCGCCGCACCCAGCACAGCCGACCACAGCCGCCGCACCCAGCACAGCCACGCACAGCCGCCGCACCCAGCACAGCCACCCACAGCCGCCGCACCCAGCACATCCGCCGCACCCAGCACAGCCATGCACAGCCGCCGCACCCAGCACAGCCTCCCACAGCCGCCCACAGCCACGCACAGCCGCCCACAGCCACGGACAGCCGCCGCACCCAGCACAGCCGCCGCACCCAGCACAGCCGCCCACAGCCACGCACAGCCGCCCACAGCCACGCACAGCCGCCGCACCCAGCACAGCCGCTGCACCCAGCACAGCCACCCACAGCCGCCGCACCCAGCACAGCCGCCGCACCCAGCACAGCCGCCGCACCCAGCACATCCGCCGCACCCAGCACAGCCGCCGCACCCAGCACAGCCACGCACAGCCGCCACAGCCACGCACAGCCTCCGCACCCAGCACAGCCGCCTACAGCCACGGACAGCCGCCGCACCCAGCACAGCCACCCACAGCCACGCACAGCCGCCGCACCCAGCACAGCCACGCACAGCCGCCTACAGCCACGCACAGCCGCTGCACCCAGCACAGCCGCTGCACCCAGCACAGCTGCCGCACCCAGCACAGCCGCCCGCACCCAGCACAGCCACGTCACATACAGCCGCCCGCACTCAGCACAGCCACATACAGCCGCCCGCACTCAGCACAGCCGCCCGCACTCAGCACAGCCGCCCGCACTCAGCACAGCCGCCCGCACTGATGGGGGCGCAGGATGGAGCAGCACGTGATAGGATGGGGGCGCAGGATGGGAGCACATGACAGGATGGGGATGAGGATGGAGCAGCACATGACACGGTGGAGTGGCACATGACAGGATGGGGGCGCAGGATGGAGCAGCACATGACACGGTGGAGCAGCACATGACAGGATGGAGCAGCACATGACACGGTGGAGTAGCACATGACAGGATGGGGATGCAGGATGGAGCAGCACATGACACGGTGGAGCAGCACATGACAGGATGGGGGCACAGGATGGAGCAGCACATGACAGAATGGGGGCGCAGGATGGAGCAGCATATGACAGGATGGGAGCAGCACATACCAGGATGGAGACCATATTCCAATATAAATGCTCGCCACCCGGGCGTAGAACGGGTTCAATAGCTAGTACTGTATATTGGGATTTACTAGATGAAATAACTTATTCTTCCATGTGATAAACATAATACAGATCAAGACATGCACCTTATTTTCATGTAAGATCTACCAAAACCATACATTTGTCTCCATACGACAGAACTAGTTAATGTGGTTCTAAAACATTTGCAGCCACTGTAGTTTGTAGAAAATGCTGAATCTAACAAAAGTATTCTGCCATTCTCAAATCCCTCTCCAAACCTCTACACATCCAATCTGAGACAGGGAGGCGCTGGCTGTCTCCGTCTCCAGGTGTTCATTATCCCAGGTGATTGCCAGGCTACTTAACTGAGCTGCTTCTCCCAGATCTCTAACAGTCGTACGTTCAGCTATTGTGTGACTTGTGTTCTGTATCTTGATGTTTCGTTGCCTGACCTTGGACCTCGTTCTCACCATCCGTCTGTTTAATGCCTTCTGCACTGATCCACCATCCTCTTGGTATTCTGACTTCACAACGTTACCTGACCATGCTTTTGTCTCTTCCTTCTGTTTATGACGTACCCTTCTGGCTTCTGTTCTTGGACTCCTTGACTATCCTAACTCACGGCTTGGCAGTGAGAAGTGACTAGCGTCACACATACTCTCAATTTGTAAGGCTCCATCCGGGATATATTGTGTAAGATAAATTTCTTTATGCTAACCTGTGGGCATTATTAGAAACTGTCTTTTAGCTATGTTATCAGAATTAGTTCTATGTTCTTTAGTTTATAAAGTCCCTGGAGCTATATAGGTGGAGAGCTAACACTCAAACTGGTTTGACACTACCGTTATTATTCGAGAGCAGATGAGTGTGAAGCCTTTTACTGAACAGACAGGAGAGCACTTAAATAAAAGGTTCCGCCTCTGTAGCACTTGCGGGAGCAGCAAATACTAGAATCAAATACTATACTATTAGCCATGCTGTAAAGAAAATGGTACAGTGAAGTAGGTTTAAGCAAATCTCCTGTCTATCATTGTCAGCAGTTTTTCAGGGTCAAAATCGCTGACAGACTCTCTTCAAGCAAGCGGAAGACAGAGTTAAGTGCATCGTAATGTACATTGCAATATTGTGTATGTCTATATAAAAGGTACAAATATCTTTTATCTAATAGCTTACAATTGCAATTGGTATCCACATCTAATAAAAAATGCTACGTGTATTTATTGCATTCTGAAGATACATTAGCTGAGTGCTTAGTGTTTGAAAGTAATTTCTGGGCACTTTTCTGTTGCAAAGATGCATCTAAGTGCATTCTCTGGGTAGATAATTCCCTAATGTAATGTTCTTTATAGAGTTCCTTTCCATCCTTTTGCCTCTTTTTGAACAGTAAAAGCTTCTTAAGACTTTAGAATAGGCAATAAGAAGGGCTGCATTTAAGAAGGAAAAGTAAGAAAATGACTTGCAATTTTTACATATTTATATTGAACATACAGTATTTTTATACAATTCCTTGAAATTTTCCAGTTTTCAGTCTAACCACTGAGTCTCATAGTAGGCTGACATGTCCTGTTCTGTAGAGATGAGTTATCATCACAGGCCAAATTACAATGAAAGATTACACTTTTATTATAAAGTTGAAGGAAGGTAACACAGGATTCAATATTGCTAATATGTGATAAAGGTAGCTCATCTTCTCCTCCCTCTTCAACCCTCCCTGCACAGTGGCTTCTGCATATGTCACAGAGCATGCTCACTGCAATCCCCCATAGAGGTCGATTAGTCTTTATGTTCTGATGGTCTTCTTGTTTGCAGTTGGTAGTGTTTTCCTGTAAAAGTGACCATTCACACAAAAAAGTTGTGACCATTGGGTATACTGTGCAGTAAAGAGGACTTGCTCATGGTGATAGGCCAGAAGAATCCGTATCTCACTAGATGGAAATGTAGAATGAAAATATCCTGACACAGTTTCACATAACATTTGTAAAAAAAAGTTTTCAGCATGTCTTTTCACGCAGACTAATCCAGACAGAAAATGACAGTGCAGAATATTAAATTATGGAAGACTGCTAATGTCTAAGTACTGCTTTAAAATATCCCTAACAGATGTATAGATCATAAAAAATAAAGATTGCAGCTTTTCTAGAAAAACTAGTGCAAATGATAATGAGAGCAACTTGTACTGGAGAGCTGTCAGGAGACTCTCAATGGTTGTTACATTACAAGTCACAGTCACATTCTCTAATTTTCATGCAAACTTTTTTGAATAATTTATGTGTCATTCTGTCACTGTCTTCTGTAAGGAAGGGGGCCTCAAACTATCTCTGGAACTGGGACTCTAACTATCCTTGTCCTGGGGGTACTCTTGAAGGTAGAGAGGCCCAAGTCTCGGACCCTACTATTCTCCTGTTAATGTACTGAGCTGTCCCCTCCCCCAGGAGGCCTAGGAGAGATATGTTAGAGTATAAAAAGATACGACAAACAGGGATAACAAAAAGAAACTTACATACAAAAACACTCACCAAGGGTAGAGAGGAATTTAGGTAAGGATGGAAAGTACAAACCAAATGGGAATAGGATAATGGAGAAAGCATACACCCAAAAACAGCATACAACAGCATACAACAATCTCCAGCAGCAACTACGAACTCCAACTTCAGCACACCAACTCCAGCAAGCCAGGAAGTAAACTTTCACAAGCAGGGATGAGTAGGTCTGGCCAGGTTTTATAGAGAGAGAAAATGAGTAAGTCAGGAGTAGTTGTGAGATGGAGCTGCATGTTTCTAACCAGCATGCAAAGAGTTGTTAGCCTCTTCAGCAACAAAGGATACGAAGTCCATTTAATATGAGGAACGAAACACACAGGCTAAATGGAAGACCTGCAATTCACAATACTTAATGATCGCCTTACCCCAGATCTCCCAGGAGGATGTGACACACTTGCGACATTATGTCACTCAAAGGAAATCAAATTATCAATGTTATGCATTCATAATTTATAGGATATTAATATTGTTTGCACTAGGTAAATTAAAGGGGTTTTCCCAAGAAAAAAGTTAATTTTAAAGTTGATTTTAATCAATACATCTTGGAATTCTAATAACCAGGCTCGGACTGGCTCATAGGGTAAAAGGGAATCCACCGGTGGGCCCCTGTGCAGATCTGGGCCCCCAACCCGACTATATGGACATTATGTGGCATAATTAAATTGATTCACTCTGTACATAAAAAAGCAGCATCTCATCATTCATTAACCAAACTACCCAATTTATTATTATATAGAGATATAGGTAAATTTGTGAACGAGGGTAGCATAATATTTGTATGTATGTGAAAAGTGGGCCCGCACAGTCAGTTACTGGTGGGACCTTAGCACCCAGTCCGACACTGATAATAACTTCCACAATTGAATGTGTTTAAACAAAATGTTCCTGTGCTGAGATAATCTTATAAATGTGCCCCTGCTGTGTACTGTGTAATGGATGTGTCTGACCGTGCATACCACAGGATGTGTCTGACCGTGATCATACCACAGCTCCTGGGAAGCAAAAGAGAGTATACAGATAGCACAGCATGAGATCACAGCTGATTCTTTTTGTGAGATAAAGAATTTCCTTGACTGTTTTTAAAAAATGTTTTACCTTAAAGAATTATTTGCAATCCCATGCAGTAGTCTGTATACTCTCTTTTTCTTCCTCCCCTGCCTAGGAGATGTGATCAGACCATGACCCTGTATGGTCAGACACAGCCATTACACAGTACACAGCAGGGGCACGTTTATAAGGTTATCTCTGCATAGAAACATCTTTTTTAAACACATCCAATTGTGGAAATTATTATTATTCCAAGATTTATTGATTAAAATGAACTTTGTTCTGGGTAAAACACCTCCAAGTACCTTTACATCTATATATATATAATTGTCTAAGGGGTACTTCCATCTGTCTGTCTGTAACGGAAATCCCGCGTCGCCTGGTGGCCGCGACCAATCAGCGACGGGCACAGTCCGGCCGAGAATTAGTCCCTCCCTACTTCTGTCCAGTCAGTGCCCGGCGCCCGCTCCATACTCCCCTCCAGTCAGCGCTCACACAGGGTTAATGGCAGTGTTAACGGACCGCGTTATGCCACGGGTAACGCACTCCGTTAATGCTGCTATTAACCCTATGTGACCAACTTTTTACTATTGATGCTGCCTATGCAGCATCAATAGTAAAAAGATCTAATGTTAAAAATAATAAAAAAACAAAAAACCTGCTATTCTCACCTTCCGTCGTCCGCTGATGCGCGCGCGGCTGCCGCCAGCTTCCGTTGCCAGAGATGCATTGCGAAATTACCCAGAAGACTTAGCGGTCTCGTGAGACCGCTAAGTCATCTGTGTAATTTCGCAATGCATCGCTGGGAACGGAAGCTGGCGGCAGCAGCGCGCACATCATGACAGCTTCGCTGGATGCCTGCGGGTGAGTATATAACTATTTTTTATTATTTTTTTTAACAGGGATATGGTGCCCACACTGCTATATACTTCGTGGGCTGTTATATACTATATGGCTGCTATATACTACATGGCCACTGTTATATACTGCGTGGGCTGTGTTATATACTGCGTGGGCAGTGTTATATACTATGTGGGCTGTGTTATATACTGCGAGGGCTGTGTTATATACTATGTGGGCTGTGTTATATACTGCAAGGGCTGTGTTATATACTATGTGGGCTGTGTTATATACTGCGTGGGCTGTGCTATATATGACGTGGGCTGTGTTATATACTGCGTGGCTGCTATATACTGCGTGGGCTGTGTTATATACTGCGTGGGCTGTGTTATATACTGCGTGGGCTGTTCTATATATTACGTGGGCTGTGTTATATACTGCGTGTCTGCTATATACTACATGGCTCCTATATACTACGTGGCCTGTGCTATATACTATGTGGCTGCTATATACATACATACATACATACATATTCTAGAATACCCGATGTGTTAAAATCGGGACACCATCTAGTAAGATTATAAATGTGCCTGGTAATTTACCGCAGTCCTATTCACTTGATTGAGACTGAGCTTTTGTAAGCTGCAGTACAACCAGGTGTACGGTGCCCTGGCTGATAAGCCTTAATGGGAATGCAGATAACCAAAGAAGCTGGGACCCTCATCAATATTAGGTCATAATATTAAAGTCAAGGCAAATCCCTTTGTCTATCAAATTCTACAGTGATCAAGTGAGGTTAAATGTGAATTTTTTGACTAGTAATTTGCATTTCTCATCGTTTTTATAGCATTAACATGCTCGATACTTATGTTTACTTTTTAGTAGCTGCTAGAGGGGGCTTGCTGCTTAGTATAAAGACCATTAGCATAGTTTTTTGTAAATTTTATCCTTTTATCCCTCTAGTCTCCATAGTCATCCTGCTCTGGTGTGCACATAATATAAAACCTGTTTGATCAGGAGTAGTTTGCATAGTAATTTAATCTGCCATATATGCATTATTAATACTTTTCAACGCTCCTGTGCTTTCCTTTGTGTAATTTTCCAATTGTATGTAATGGTTTTATTATCATCATTCATTAATAATTGTAAGAGCAATTTGTATATTGCAGTAATCCAAAATTGTTTTTTTTTGGTATAGTATAAGGCTATGTTCACACTTTGCGGTTTTTGCTGCGGATCCGCAGCGGATTTGACGCTGCGGATCCGCAGCAGTTTTCCATGCAGGGTACAGTACAATGTTACCCTATGGAAAACAAAAACCGCTGTGCCCACTTTGCGGAAAATCCCTTTAAAAACCGCGCGGAATTGCTGCGGAAAAAAAGAAGGAGCATGTCACTTCTTTCTGCGGATTCCGCAGCGGTTTTCAACATGCACCAATAGGAAAGTGCTGTTGAAAACCCGCAGAGGAATCCGCAGAAGAAACCGCAGGAAAATCCGCAGTGAAAACCGCAGCAGTTTTTCAATGCGGTTTTTCCAAATCCGCTGCGGAAAAATCCGCAGCAAAATCTGCAAAGTGTGAACATGCCCTAAAGGGGATTCCAAAGAAAATCAAGGGTGATAATTATTGATCATGAGATATGATCAGTCCTCTATCTTCTGATTCTAAAACTTGGTTGCAACCATGAGAGCAGGTTGACAGTATACAGACCGTATAAAAAGTAATTCCGAGTTCCATCCATAAATGTGAGTCGATTTTTTTTTCTCACTCGTCATCCATGTGCTGTCTGTATGCAATAGATTTTTTATAGCAGCAGCTATTAATCATTTACAAAACCATTTACAGTTTTACATGTTACAGAATTGCAATGTATTAAATTCGGATCCTATACTGTGACATCGGATTTTTTTTTTCTCACACCCATAGACTTGAATGGCTGAGTCTTATACGATTTCCAGAGGAAAAATGTGCATGTTGTGATTTTTTTCATACACAGATTTGGTCAGTGAAAAAAATTGTTCCTCTGCACTGGCTCATGCAATAACATTGGTCCGAGTGCGATCTTTTTTTTAACGGATAGCGCTTGGACCGAGACTGCTGTGTGCAAGCCCCTAATTGGGATCTGGGAGAATCTGCTGTGCATTTGCTTTAAGGGTGTTTCC
The DNA here is from genome assembly GCF_051348905.1 of Ranitomeya variabilis. NCBI lineage: Eukaryota > Metazoa > Chordata > Amphibia > Anura > Dendrobatidae > Ranitomeya > Ranitomeya variabilis. The sequence goes on along the minus strand of NC_135237.1, from coordinate 51,932,819 downwards.
GGGACATTATGAAAAACAACAAACATGCCTAAGCACTAAGAGGCAGGTAGTTGTTACTTACCTGCCTGTTGTGTCCATTCTTCCCCGGCACAGACAGGTCACAGAGTGCTCTTGCCGGAATTCAGCTTCCTCTGCTGACGTCACGTCAATATAGCAGCGGCTTCTTTTCTGCCTTGCTCTGTTGATGGGACTCCAGATGATGACACAAAGACTTTCCTCACTATCTTTGAAAGGGCGGCCCAAAGGGAGCAGCTCCCCATGGGAGAGTTGGTGGATGTGCTTGTGCCCTATTTGATAGGAGAGTCTCAAAAAGCGTATCATGACCTAAGTGAGCAAGACGTGCAAGACTATTCAAAGCTGTAAGCTGAAATTCTTGCTCACTTAGGGGTTACGGCCGCCATGTGAGATAGGCAGGTGCAGACCTGGTAACAGGGCTGCCACCAAGAAATTCAGGGCCCCATACTGGCAAGATTTTCCACCCATGCTCCACCCCAGCACCACCTCCACCCCAGCTTTGCCATTCTCCCCTCAAACCTTCCACAGTCCCACTGCCCACTCTTTGAAAAACTCCACTTCTGCACCACATCTTCACCAATCACACATTAACAGTTCCCATCAAACACCAGATCACAAAAACCAGCAGCTTTTCATTAGGCCAAAAGCTTTTTTAAGCCTGCCTCCACAACAAGGTAGACTCTTCTGGCCAGGCCCTACTCTATTCCAACCTTTAAACATTTCTTAAAATATTCAATTCTCTTTTTAAGTATATTTTCCTTTAAGGGAATGTGTCATATATATTTTTATATGATTAATAATACCATATACAAAGGATAAATACCATCACACCATGACCAGATCACATATTACCACCACATAGTTACCGAATAACATCACATACAAGGAACAAATACCGCCACACCATGGCCAGACCACATATTATCACCATATAGTGATCATATAATGCCACATACAAGGAACAAATACCACCACACCATGGTTGGACCACATATTACCACCACATAGTGACCCAAATGCTACAATACTGATCATTAATAAAAAAAATACTAATATTACCAATAAGTGCCATTATACACAGGAGCTTTGTACATAGTATATAGTGTAAGTATCGAAGCTATATAGGGACTAAGCAGTGACATTATACACAGGGGTTCTGTATATAGTATACAGTGTATAGTGTCAGTGTGCAGATAACACACTGATTCACCAATGACATTACACACAGGAGTCCTTGTTTGCTGCTCCCTCCTGTGTGGCCACACCTGGAGTAGAGACTGAGCAACAAGTATGTAAAATCGTCTGAATGATTATCCTGTCACTGCCGTACTAGATTCAGGTAGGTTTGTGATACTAGGGGTTCATATACCCGACAGGTTCATAAGTGTGGTGTGTATGCATGGTGACACCAGAATGTATTTTGCGGCCCTCGCGAAAATAGAGACATCATATGGGACAATGGACTATGACATGGGGGTAGTAAAAACCCTTATGCATAATGCAATTTTGAGCCCCAATTTTCCCTTGTTTTGGAAGTTATGGGGAAAGGTACAGATGCTGAGGGTAGTCTCAGTACCGGCCCAGTGGAAGAGGGTGAAAATTCTCCCTTGCAGTTCTTTGCTGGAGAAGACACAAAATTCTACGTATCTGATTCCCCCAGTGATACTTGAGGTAAATGAAACAAGGGATAAATTTGGCACAGCTCAATTGAAGGATGACACCCTTAGATATGCAAGGGAGAATGTCATCATTGTTAATGAGAGTTTCCCAATATCCAGGAGCTGACCAACAATTTCCCCACTTTGCTATGAATAATGGGCTATTGTATAGAGTGATCAAGAAAGATCTGCAATTACTAGTCCCCAAGGCTTATCGGCACTGTGTGCTTGATATGGCTAATAGTCATGTTCTAGAATGACACTTGGGGACCAAGAAGACTCAGGAAAGGATTCTCTGGAGGTTCTTCTGGATGGGGATGTACAAGGAGATTGGGGATTATTGTAAATCCTGAAATAAAAAGGAGTCAGCTCTCCTTTAGGGTGAAGTAGTTTGCTGGAACTTCTGGAGCCACGCACGGATCAAGTCAGAGCAACTAATGGAGGCAGGACCAGTACTATTGCCCTTTTATAAGGAGCTTTCTAGTTTAACAAAATGTAGTTTAAAAAAACTGGTTTACATTTTCATGATGACAAGCCTCTTTTTCACAGGATCGCAATCCTTTTTCCTACCTGCCTCCATTTATTGAAAGTCCTTCCCCATATGCCAAATAACTGTGCCAATGACCCATTTTCGTAGCCCGCTAGTACCTCTCACCATCACTAAAATACCCTTTGAGAGGATTGGGATGGATTTGGTGGGGGAAATTGTAAAATCAGCTTTGGGGCACCAATATCCTTTCAGTAGTAGATTATGCCTGTCACGGCCGCCTCTCCTCTCGCCGTATCTGCCGCCGGCGTGCTCCTCCTGTTCCTCCAGCTGCCGGGTCTGCCGCCATCTCCTCCGCTTCCTCTCACCCATGGTGGCGCGCTCCTCCTGCAAGCGCACGTCCTCTTCCTGGTTCTCGGCAGGTGCGCGTGCATACTCCTCGCTCCAGCACCTCTCTGTGCAACGCGCACCTCTCTTACCTGAACCACAGGCGCTCCATACCTTTTCTCTATGATCCTGGGGGACTCTGACCCGGAAGTCCTTCAGCACGTCATGTATATAAGGTAATTCCTTCCTCTGCTCTTTGCCTGTCTGTCATTTGTGCTTCTGTGACCCAGGTCCACTTTTGTCTCTGCGCTGCCTGTCCAAAGTCTCTGCTTTGTTCGGCTAGCCTTGCTTCGCTGCCTTTCCTAGGCTTCCTTGTCCAGTCCAGTCTTCCTAGTGTGTTCCACGTATTCTGTCCGTCTGGTGTCTTTGTCCTGTCCTGCTTCCTTGGTGTCCCTTCTTCCCAGTGCTCCCTTGGTTCCCCTGTACTCTGCTCGTACCAATCTGTACTACATCTTACCCCGCTCTGTCCAATCCATTGCTTAGCATCTTTATTTAGTACCTCCTAGTACCTGTTTCCGGGTCCCAGCTTCTGCGGCAATAGTCTCCCTTGCGCCTGCCCCTAACGCTCCCTGTATAGGGGGTGGTCTACCTGGTCAGCTCACCCTTGGGAGGTTCGTTGTCGTGGATCTGCGGGTTCACTCTTAAATTCCTTAAAACCTCACAATGCCATGTGCTATCCTGAACCGTTTCTCTGAAGAAATACCGCATCCAAAAGCATTGCCTGCGAGTTATTTTTTATGTTTTCGCGGGCGGTGATTCTGAAGGAAATCCTTTCTGACCACGGCACACACTTCATGTCAAAGGTAATGAAGGAACTGTGCCAAATGCTGAAGATGGCACACATACGTACCATGGTATATCATCCACAAACAGATGGACGAATCGAGAGGTTCAATAAGACACTAAAGAACATGTTAAAAAAGGTAGTGGAAAAAGACGAATGCGATTGGCATAATTTTTTCTATGTTTAATGTTCTCCATGAGAGAAGTAACGCAGGCCTCTACTGGTTTCTCACCATTCGAGTTAGTGTATGGGAGGCACCCAAGAGGCCTACTTGTCATAGCGAAGGAAACATGGGAAGCTGAAGCTATCCCATAAAGAAGTGTTATTGACCCCGTAGCGCAAATGCAGGACCGAATCAAAAAAGTGTTACCTATTGTCACAGGGAACATGCAAAAGGCCCAAGAGACACAAAGCCGAGTCTATAAAAAGTCGGCCAAAATCAGAAACTTCAACCCAGGAGATAGGGTCTTGTGCTTAGTGCCAACATGTGAAAGCAAGTTTTTGGCAAAGAGCACCCGCAACCTTTCAGAGATTGATGTACTTAATTTTGAAGCCACATAATAGTTACACAGCAGTATACCTAGATGATGTGGTTATCTTCAGTGCAGACTCGGGAAGTCATCTGTGTAAAGTGTAAGCCGTGCTAGATACGATCAGTGGGGCAGGTCTCACAATAAATCAGGAAAAATGGGCTTTAGGGCTAGAGTAGGTCAAGTACCTGGGTATGTTATTGGCAGGGGCTTGATCAAACCTCAAATTAATAAGGTTGAGATCATACAGAGTTTGCCTAGGCCAGTATCTAAGAAACAAGTACAGCCTTTTTTATTGGAGATTCGTACCAAATTTTGCCTCAAAGGCAACACCTTTGATGGACCTGACAAGAGGAGAGAAATCCCTAATGGTATCTTGGTCTTCCGAAGCGGAACAAGCCTTTTAGTGCATTAAGTCAGCGCTGTGTGAACAACCTGTGCTAATTACACCAGATTTTTAAAAAAGAATTCCTGGTTCAGACAGACGACTCAGACATGGGGTTGGGAGCCATCTTGTCACAAGCTGTAAATGGAGAAGAAAATCCAGTACTGTATTTGAGTAGGGAATTGATTCAGGCAGAGAAAAATAATGACATTGTAGAGCATGAATGCTTAGCTATAAAGTGGGGACTAAAATCTTTGAAGTATTACCTCTTGAGTAGGAGATTTAAGCTTGTTTCAGATCATGCCCCGCTGACATGGATGAAACACAATAAGGAAAAAAATGCTAGAGTAACAAGATGGTTTCTTTCACTGCAGAATTTTAATTTCTCCATAAAACATAGGGAAATCACAAGGGAATGCAGATGCATTATGAAGAATTCATTGTATGATGGCCCAAAATGCCCAGACTTCTGGTCTGGAGAAGAGGGGGAGGATATGTAGGTGGCCGACATGGAAGGTACTGGACGGAGTACTGAACATAGTGTGTATCTCTCCCAGAAAGTTACGCTGGGCGAGATATTAAAAGCCAAGTAGTACTGAATGGTGCAGCAGCTTAGGTGCTGAGTTGTTTTATTTATGATAGTTCCGGATCCGTTTTTATTAGAGTGATGAGGAGGATTTAGTGGTGAGACTCATCACTCCTATTACTGCTCCAGTATGGGTTTTGCTGAGGCTTAGCCAGCTCAGTTAAGAGAGGTCGTCTCATTACTGACACAGAAAAGGCTGAGGAAAAAGCTTCAGTGTGACACAACCTCCAGACTGACATGATGTGTTTCTGACGGGGAAATGCACAGCGATTAAATGTACTAAATGCCGAGTTGCTGCAAAGCCAAACCCGCATACATCCCTGGTAGTGTGAGTCAGTGGTACAGTATGTAAGTTAGCGCCTAGAAGGGCAAGTCTTTGTTTTTGGTTTATTTACTGTTTGTTACTTATTTGGCTGAAAATAAAGTCTCACACTTTCTTTATATGGACTGTGTCTGCCTCTGTCACTGCCACAATGTCCTATAATGCCCTAGCAGGTTACAACATATATAGATAAGATAATTAATAGCCTCTGTGTCTGTACTGTTACATTAGGCAGTTAACTGGTTCATGCAGCTTTACATGAACACCCGAGCCTTACACTATGGCTGGTCCAAATAACTAAAGCAATTGTTACCATCCACCTCTTGTGTCTCCCCTTTTCCTCATAGATTGTAAGCTTGCGAGCAGCAGGGCCCTCATTCCTCCTGGTATCTGTTTTGAACTGTGATTTCTGTTATGCTGTAATGTCTGTTGTCTGTATAAGTCCCCTCTATAAGTTGTAAAGCGCTGCGGAATATGTTGGCGCTATATAAATAAAATTATTATTATTATTATTATTATTATTATGTACCTCATATGTCCTCTATGAGATGTTTTCTTTGAGGCAGATTTATCAAAATTGTCTAAAAGAAAAAAAAAAGTCTGTTGCCCATGGTAACCACTCAGGACTTTGCTTTCATTTCAGCAGAGTAGTTTAACAGATGAAAGCTGAGCCCTGATTGGTTGCTATGGACAGCAAAAACAGTTTTTCTTTAGATAGTTTTGATAATTGAGACCCATAGGTGTGACCATGAGATGTCTCTTCCCTATAGTGAAGGATTCCTGTGAACAATGGTGACTGGGGTCCTTCACATTATTGGTTATGATCCCAAAATCATACAATGCATGTTCTTGAAAATCTGTCTGAAAGAATATGGTGCCTTATGAGTCCACCGCATTTTTTGCTCCAATTAGTCAAACACTAAAAGAGTTTTTTGTGCTGTTTGGGCTAATAAGCGAGCAAACCAGCCCCATACTATGTTGCCAGTATAACCTAATGAGAAATCCATTATAGCAAAGAATTTCCTTTTATGGGACTAAGACCTATCAGGAATAGAAAGCTTTGGCCCACATCGCCCATTGTCCCTCTTAGCTGCTCAACCCTGTTCCTCCAAAACTAGCTTCTCAACCATGGCAGACGATCAGCTCTCCACCCTCCTGTCAAGATCACACCTCACTATTTGCACGCTTGACCCGCTCCCGTCTCGCCTCATCCCTAACCTTGCTGCGGTCTTCATCCCCACCCTAACACACCTCTTCAACCTCTCATTCACAACAGGTGTCTTCCCCTTATCCTTCAAACATGCCAAGATCACACCCATCCTCAAAAAGCCCTCCCTCGACCCATCCTCTGTGTCTAGCTATCGCCCGATATCTCTTCTCCCTTATGCCTCAAAACTACTGGAACAACATGTCCATCTTGAACTGTCCTCCCACCTCTCCTCCTGCTCTCTCTTAGACCGGTTACAATCTGGCTTCCCACCCCATCACTCAACCGAAGCTGCCCTAATTAAAGTCACCAATGACCTACTAACTGTCAAGAGCAAGCGACACTACTCTGTCCTCCTTCTCCTGGACCTGTCTTCGGCCTTTGACACTGTGGAACACTCTCTTCTGCTACAGATCCTCTCATCTCTTGGCATCACAGACTTGGCCCTATCCTGGATATCGTCATATCTGACAGACCAAACATTCAGTGTCTCCCTCCCCTACACCACCTCCTCACTCCACCCCTTGTCCGTCGGTGTTCCACAAGGCTCTGTTCTAGGACCCCTACTCTTCTCCATCTACACCTTTGACCTAGGACAGCTCATAGAATCCCACGGTAAGCAGTATCATCTGTACGCTGATGACTCGCAGATCTACATATCCAGACCTGACCTCACCTCCTTGGTTACCAAAATTCCACACTGTCTGTCTGCTATCTCGGCCTTCTTTTCTGCTCGCTTTCTAAAACTGAACATGGACAAAACAGAATTCATCATCTTTCCCCCATCTCACTCTACCCCTCCACCAGACTTATCTATCCCATACACCTCGGGGTGATCCTCGACTCTGCCCTCTCTTCCAAGCCACATATTCAAGCCCTTGCCTCCTCTTGCCACCTCAAACTCAAAAATATCTCCCGGATCCGCGCATTCCTTGACTGCGACACCACAAAAGCACTAGTGCATGCTCTTATCATCTCCCGCCTTGACTACTGCAACCTCCTACTCTCTGGCCTCCCCTCTAGCACTCTGGCACCACTCCAATCCATCCTACACTCTGCTGCCCGACTAATCTACCTGTCTCCCTGCTATTCCCCAGCCTCCCCTATGCCAAGCCCTTCACTGGCTTCCTATCACCCAGAGACTCCAGTTCAAAACCCTTACAGTGACATACAAAGCCATCCACAACCTGTCTCCTCCATACATCTGTGACATGGTCTCCTGGTACTTGCCTACACACAACCTCCGATCCTCTCAAGACCTCCTTCTCTACTCCCCTCTCATCTCTTCTTCCCAGAACTGCATCCAAGACTTCTCCCGTGCTTCCCCCATAATCTGGAACTCTCTACCACCACACATCAGACACTCGCCTACCATAGAAACCTTCAAAAAGAATCTGAAGACTCACCTATCCAACAAGCCTTCAGCCTGCAGTGATCCTCAACCTACTGAACCACCGCACAACCTGCTCTACCCACTCCTAGTGTACCCTCACCCATCCCCTGCTGACTGTGAGCCCTCGCGGGTAGGGTCCTCCCTCCTTATGTACCTGTGTGCCTTGTTTTGTGCTCATGTTTAGTTTGTATTTGTCTATATTTGTCCCCTTTTCACATGTAAAGGGCCATGGAATAAATGGCGTTATAAAAATGTACAATAATAATAATAATAGATGAGAATGCAAAGTATAAAGTTCACCAGCAATTAGCACAGTGCAGATCAATTTTTGCCTGTTACTTCAAGGCACAACCTGATGTGTTCCCGACATAGAACTCTCCTTGAGTCACGGTATATATGGATAGATGAGAATACCCCTTTTTGCTCCGCTGAGTATTCTGTTTTATTTTTTCAAAATCCTCCGTACGGTTCAAGAGACATGAGCATTTTCATTTATGATCTTTTCAAGGGGGCATTGCTCACAAAGAAGACAAAACACACACCCCAGACTATCCTGTGAGCTCCACCCCTTTGTAAAGACTATTAAATTTAGCACTAAATATAAAAGCCTTTGTCTCAGGAATATTTTTGCAGATTAAAAAACAAAACAAAAGAAAAGCAAACCTAAATACTTAAAAGAGCAGCAGGAACAAATCAAAAGTAAATACTGGCCACTTTTGACCTCCTGATAGTTCTTTTTATGTAATTTATATTACAGTAGGTGCAGATGGCCGTGTATTCTCTCACCTGAGAGTTTCAAGTGACACTGATCAGAGATTGATCCGAGTGTCAGTATTATGTTCTCCAATTCTCTCGGACAAAATAAATGTAGCACACTAAGGAGAAGATGGAGAACCAAATTTCTCCATCTTCTCCATTGAGTCATTGAGTTGAAATCGGACTGCACTCATGTCAACTGAGAGCAGGCAATGTTTTCCATGCACTCATTGACTTGAATATCGGATTAAAGTCGAATATGCTGCAATTTCTTCCTTGGACCTATCCAGTTAGAGGAAAAAGTCAGATATGTGCACAGCCCCATAGACTAACAATGGTCCAAGTGCAATCCATTGTTTTGTCGGATCACACTTGAACTGAAAATACAGTGGTGTGAGTGAGTACTTAGGAGACTAAATATAAAAGAGATGCTGCATAACAAAGTATTGGATATTTTAGAGGGTACGAATATTTACTCCTATAAGATATTAGATGGTGCTGAAAAATGCAGTTTATGTGGTGCCAAAAATTTGGCATAATTCTGCGGTGCAGCCTTTCTGTTTAATGGCTCATAGATCAGTAGTGGTTACAGCCGAGTGAAGGGGAGGGAGAGTTATAGTAAGGCGGTGCGTTGACTTTTAAGGTATAAAAGCGCAGCAATAAAACGATCGTTTTAGAATAAACGTACAATAATATCAAAAGAGCAGCGGTTATTCTACATAGCACAAAGCTCAAGGGGCTTTTATTTTTTTTCAAAGAAGCAATATTTTTCATCCAAATCAAAATGAAATACAGTTCAGAAATAATGACTGTAATAATTCTGAAAGCTTAAGTGCCCTTGGAAGGAGAATGCCATGTGAAAGAACAACCTGTATAACTTCAGCAATCTGGCAGAAAATGGAAGTAACAGGCTTTGAAAGCGAGGGGACTGATTTTTTTTCTCTCCTCCTTGGAGAACATGTTCTAACCAGGGGAAATATTTTTCCTTTTAGCAGGACAAAAAAATCCAAGGCTTGAGCTTTTTGAACGAGGCTGAATGAATCCTTCAGTTTCCAGTAATTTATGGTATTATTTCCTGTTGAAATTGTTAAATTAGTTTAGAAAATAAAGAAACTAATTTCACATTCCATGATGGGGAAAGAGAACATGACGTATAATAAAATCTTAAGGAAGGCGAATATATTACTTAATGTGCTCAATGATCTTGAGGGCATACTCTAACTACATAGGAAGTAAGTAAGCAATCACTGTCATGTGCTTTTAGGGGAAAATAGCTCTGTGCATACAGCATTTTATGGTGCATGATATAGCCGCGGCACATTATGGGAGAGTCCCTGCAAATTTGCCTCCTTTTATGAGTAATGCTGGAGTCTAGAAGTTTGCATAATAGATTGAGTTTTGCTCTTATCTGCCTATAGGTTCATGCACACAAGTGGATTACATTCAACTTATAGAACTACCTTATTGTATTGGAACTTTCATATCCATGTCTTTTTTTTTTTTAAGTGAGCTCAAAAACTAATAAATCCCCAAATACTTATGCTCACCTACTAATTTTCCACCATCCTTGCATTCACATTAGGTTGCCAGAGAGATGTAGACTGTCTAAGAGAGGATTGGCATTGTTAGGTCCTGGTATACAAGAATCGCCTTAACGTGGCTTCCAGGTTCACATGAATTGGCCAATTTATGCGCTAAGCATTCTCAATTTTCCATATTTTTAGTGCAGTAATGCAATTCAATTTTCATATTTTATGTTTGCATGCTATAGCGCTACAGAGTGCTGCCTTATCTGTTTCACTATCATTGGTTTTTGTCCAGGAAATATCAGAGAAATGAAATGTTATGTGACACCTTTATGGAAGTGTTACGGATTATCAACAGAGCCGGGTCTGTGTTCTTCCAAGAAATAATAAAAGATGAGTCACAAAATGAGATAAACCACATAGCAGTCTATGCACTCTTCACCTGTGAGTAAGGCTACATTTAGACAGGACAATCACCTCAGACCACTCGCTGTCAGAAAAAATTGGAGACCTGCACAGCCCCATAGAATAACATGGATACAAGTGCTATCAGTGAAAACCACAGATAGCACTCATCCGATATAATCGGTCGCATGCACGGCACCTTAGCATAACTGAAAAGACTCTTGCTATAAGATAATAAGAAAGGGAAGTAAAAAAAGATTTCAGTGTCAGATGCCATAGGGGGACTGAGATTGATGTCCAGAGACTGCGCCCTGCAACACAGATTATCAGTGGCAGCAAGGGTTACACAGTAAAGCAAACATTTATAAGGAATATTTTTTTTTCTGAAACATGGAAAATTTCTTTACTGTATAACCTCTTCAAAGGGATTACTTTCTGTGGATAATCCTCTTTGTTAAAAGCGTCCTCAGATAATCAGCTAATTACCTTTGCATACGCTCATTAGATGCTTAAGTACAAAAGACAGGGACCATATCTATTCAGTGCTGCTAATATACATATGGATTTTTCAGAAACAGGAAGTTAAAGTCTAAAAAAGCCCTAGTGGCCAGTTTAAAAATTGCAGGATTCTTTTTTTTTAATTTTAATACAGAGTATCATATGGTAAAAATATAGCCACCCCATAGACCTCCATAAAGTATAATGCACTCCCCATAGTATAATGCACCCATTAGTGTTCTATATAGTATGATGCACCTCATAGTCCTCCATACAGTAGAATGCACTCCTCATAGTCTTCCATATAGTATTATGCACTCCCCATATTCCTCAATATAGTATAATACATCCCATAGTCCTCCATATTGTACAATGTACTCCCCATAATATAATGTATTCCCCATAGTCCTGCATACAGTATAATGCATTCCCCATAGTCCTCCATACAGTATAATACATTTCCCACAGTCCTCCATACAGTATAATGTAGAGCACCCATATATTATAATGCACTCCCAATAGTCATCAATAGAGTATAATGCAGCCCCCATATATTACACAGAGTATAATGCAGCCCCCATATAGCACCCATAATATAATGCACTTCCCATAGTCCTTGATAGAGTATAATGCAGCCCCCATAGAGTATTACACATGCCCAATAAAGTATAACACAAGCCTCAAATAGTATAATGCAGCCCCCATAGAGTATAATGTAGCCTCAAATAGTATAATGCACACCCCATATTACTCGAGTATTATGGCCACCATGTATTCACTTATTTAAAAATAAATAGACACATACCTCTCCTCGTTTCCCTGCTGATCTGGTTTCTGCAGCTCGTCTACTCAGAAGCTTCACTGTTTGGCACAGCGTGATGCGCAATGAAGTGATGTTATTGAACCGGCTGCATCAGAAGCAGAGGGAGAATGATAGGAGTGGGAGCGTCACCTGACACTCTCTCCTCCATCATAAATTTCAAATGTATCGGCATCCATGATGCTGATACAGTTGAATGCTCGATAAGGGGGGATGGAGCTGGTGTTGGCACCAGGCTGCCTTGACTCAGGGGCCCCATAGTAGCTGCATGGTGTGCCACTATTAGCAGCACACTACTGGTTGGGGGCCCCTGGGGGAGTGGGAGCCCTAGGCAAAAGCCTAGTTTAGCTGCCTCTACCACCGGCCCTTCCTCTTACTACAAATCCTCTCTTCCCTTGGCATCAAAGACCTTGCCCTTTCCTGGATCTCCTCATACCTTTCCAACTGCACATTTGGTGACTCCCAGTCCCATACAACCTCCTCTTCTCGCCTTCTCTCTGTTGATGTGTGTGAATGCTCTGTCCTGGGACTCCTACTCTCCTCCTTTCATACCTTTGGCCTGGGACAATTCTTAAAGTCCCATGGCTTCCATTACCATCCATACGCTGATGACACTCAGATCTACCTCTCTGGCCCAGACGTCACCTTTCTGCTGTCCAGAATCCCAGAGTGTCTATCAATCATATCCTCCTTCTCTCCTTGCTTTCTAAAGCTCAATGTGGACAAAACTGAGCTCATCATCTTTCCTATATCTCGCCTAACTCCCCTACCCGATCTATCCATCACAATTATTAACAGCACGCTTTCTGCAGTACCAGATGTCCCCTGCCTTGGAGTGACCCTTGACCCTGCCCCTTCCTTCAAAATACCCATGCAAGCTCTTGCCCTCTCCTGCCACCTCCAGCCTAAAATATTTCCAGTACCCGACCTTTCCTCAACTCTGAATCTACTAAAATGTTAGTATATGCCCTCATCATCTTCTGCCTCAACTACTGCAATATCCTCCTCTGTGACGTCCCTGCTAACAATCTCGCACCTCTCCAGTCCATCCTTAACTCCATTGCCTGACTAACCCACATCTCTCCATGCTACTTTTCTGCTTTTCCGCTCTGAAAATCCCTTCATTGACTCCCAATCCTGTTCCATCTACTAACACTGACCTACAAAGCCATCTATAATCTGTCTCCTCCATACATCTCCAAATTAATCTCCCGATATCTTCCAACTTGCAACCTCCAGTCCTCCCAAGACCTCCTTCTCTCCTCTATACTCATACGTTCTTCACCAAATTGCCTTCTCCTGATTATCTCCTATCCTCTGTAATTCTGTGCCCCAACACATCCGATTATCTGCCACACTCGGAACTTTCAGAGGGAACTTGAAAACCAATCTCTTCAAGAATTCTTACAGACTGCAATGACCCCGCTGCCACCTCACTACCGGAGATGTCGCAACCCCCCAAACTGCTGTCTGCATCCCCATTATCCTATAAAATGTATGCCCACAAAGACAGGGTCCTCACCTGTCTGTACCAGTCTGTCATTGTTATTTTGTTCTATGTAAGTTATATTTGTATTTTGTATGTAACCCCTTCTCGTGTACAGCACCATGGAATTAATGGTGCACTAAAAATAAATAACTATAACGATAAGACGAGTGATGCTAGATCATATAAAACCTCTGAGAATAATGACGTTTCTCACGTAACTGTCCTACAGTTCTGCCCTCTTATGTGGCAGAGCATCTTTATTAAATGTGCAAAACACTTCACAAACTGTGAGAATACATTCAGCTGTGCACAAGGCTTGGGATCATGATATGCTGCCTCTCTGACATGTTATTTTCCCACATTTCTGAGTGGGCCAGTCATCATTTCTATGTATTGTGAGACGCTGAGACCGTACAAGGCTGGGATTTATTTCTTCTTATTTTCTCTATTCAGAAAAATTGGATCTGTATTAACTGATGTAGAAAAACACTAAAATGTTGTACTTGGGTAAAACTTGTCAGTTTCCACGAAAGTTAACTCGGTCGTGTAGAATCTGTTCATGAGAATCTCTTTGGTAAAAGGAAAATAGTGAATTTATAAGGTTTATGTGTACTAGCTAGAGCTTCACTGACCATTCAGACATTAGGGTAGTGTAGTGCCCAAACCCCAAAGTCAGTTATAACACTGCTCAAAGGGGTTTTCCTGGCTTATCATACTAGGATACGTTTACAATATCTGGGAATGGCCAATACACAGTAAACGCAGATGTGCTGTTCCAGCTTTGTACATTGTGCACATCTGTCTGCCGCCGGAACTGAAAAAAACAGCAGATCGATGGGGGTGTTGGCCAGGGCCGCCATCAGGTGTATGGGGCCCGGCGAGCAGAGGGGCCCAGAGCGGCCCCCTCTCTTCTGCTCACCAGGCCCCAGAGGCAGAATTCTGCCAATTCATTAACTGAACTTGCATCCTCAGACGCATGTTCAGTTACAATCTATTGTCATGCGGGAGGATGCCTGTACGGCAATAGTTAACAGCTAATCACAGGCCGGCAGCTTACTGAGGGAGCATTATACTGCTATGTATGATTATGGGGTGCTGGTGCATTATATTATTGGATATGACTATGGGGGTATATTATACTTTATGTATGACAATGGGGGTGCATTATACTGCTATATATAACTATGGGTGTGCATTATACTACTATATGTGACTATGGGGGTGCATTATACTGCTATAAATGACTATGGGGTACATTATACCATATATGACTATGTGGCTGCATTTTACTATTCTATATGACTATGGGGGTGCATTATAATACTATGAATGACTATGGGGTACATTATACTATTATATATAACTATAGAAGTGTATTATATTACTATTTATAGCTATGGAGTGTATTATACTACTATATACAGTTGTGCTCAAAAGTTAACATACAGCGGCAGAATTTTTGTTTTCTTGGCCTTTTTTCAGAGAATATGAGTGATAACACCAAAACTTTTTCTCCACTCATGGTTAGTGGTTTGGTGAAGCCATTTATTGTAAAACTACTGTGTTTTCTCTTTTTAAATTATAATGACAATCCAAAACATCCAAATGACCCTGATCAAAAGTTCACATACTTGGGTGATTTTGGCCTGATAATATACACAGAAGTTGACACAAATGGGTTTTTATGGCTACTAAAGTTAACTTCCTCACCTGTAACCTGTTTGCTTTTGTGTGTGCATAAAAGCTGAGTGAGTTTCTGGGATCCAGACAGACTCTTGCATCTTTCATCCAGCCACTGACATTTCTGGATTGTGAGTCACGGGGAAAGCAAGTGAATTGTCAATGGATGTACGGGAAAAGGTAGTTGAACTGTATAAAAGAGTAAAGAGATACAAAAGATATTCAAGGAATTGATAATGCCAGTCAGCAGCGTCCAAACTGTGATTAACAAATGGAAAATCAGGGGCTCTGTAAAAACAAAACCATGGTCAGGTAGACCAACAAAAATTTCATCCACAACTGCCAGGAAAATTGTTCGGGATGCAAAGAAAAACCCACAAATAACATCAGCTGAAATACAGGACTCCCTGAAAACTTGCGGTGTGGCTGTTTCAAGATACACAATAAGGAGGCACTTGAAGAAAAATGGGCTGCATGGTCGAGTCGCTAGAAGAAAGTCATTACTGCGCAAATGCCACAAAGTATCTTGCCTACAACATGCAAAACAGCACAGAGACAAACCTCAAAACTTCTGAAACAAGGTAATTTGCAGTGATAAGACCAAAATTGAAATTTTTGTCCACAATCATAAACGTTACATTTGGAGAGAGGTCAACAAGGCCCATGATGAAAGGAATACCATTCCTACTGTAAAGCACAGAGGTGGATCGCTGTTGTTTTGAGGATGTGTGAGCTACAAAGGCACAGGAAGCTTGGCCAAAGTTGAAGGAAAGATGAATGCAGCATATTATCAGCAAATACTGCTGCGCATGGGACGTACTTTGAGGTTCCAACATGACAACAATCCAAAACACATGGCCAAGTCGACCTTTCATTGACTACAGCAGAACAAAGTGAAGGTTCTGGAGTGGCCATCTCAGTCTCCTGACCTCAATATCATTGAACCACTCTGTGGAGATCTCAAGAGTATAGTTCATGATAGACAGCCCAGAAATTTAAAGGAACTGGAGGCTTTTTGCAAAGAAGAGTGCGCAGCTTTACCATCTGAGAAAATAAAGAACCTCATCCACAGCTACCACAAAAGACTTCAAGCTGTCATTGGTGTTAGAGGGGGCAATATATGGTATTAAGAAATGGGGTGTGTAAATTTTTGATCAGGGTCATTTGGATGTTTTGGGTTGTCATTATGATTTAATAAGAGAAAACACAATAATTTCACAATAAATGGCTTCACTTAACCACTAACCATAAGTGGAGAAAAAGTTTTGGTGTTATCATTCATATTCTCTGAAAAAAGACCAATAAAGCAAAAATTCTGCTGGGGTATGGAAACTTTTGAGCACAACTATATAACTATGGGTTTGCATTATACTGCTATATGTGACTGTGGGGTGCATATATAAATATATATACAAAGCTTCTGTGTATAATGGAACTTATGGTAATATTAGTATTTGGGGTTTTTTTTATTAATGATCAGTACTGTAGTATGTGGTCACTATGTGGTTGTAATATGTGGTCTGGTCATGGTGTGGTGTGGCGGTATTTGTCCCTTGTATGTGGTATTATTGGTCACTATTTGGTAGCAATATATGGCCGGCCATGGTGTGGCCATATTTGTCCTTTTGTGATATTATTTATTTTCTAAATGGTGGTGATATGTGGTCTGGTCAAGGTGTGGCGTTATTTGTCCCTTCTATGTGGTATTATTCATTCACTATGTGGTGGTGATGTGCGGTCTGGTCATGGTGTGGCGGTATTTGTTCCTTGTATGTGGTTTTATTTGGTGGCAATATATGGTCTGGTCATGGTGTGGCACTATTTGTTCCATGTATGTGGTATTACTGTTCACTTTAAAAAATGTGTGTGACACATTTCCTTAACCCCTTCACCCCCGGAGCTTTTTCCGTTTTTTCGTTTTTGTTTTTCGCTCCCCTCCTTCCCAGAGCCATAACTTTTTTATTTTTCCATCAATATGGTGATGTGAGGGCTTATTTTTTGTGGGACAAGATGTACTTTTGATCGATACCATTGGTTTTACCATGCCGTGTAACAGAAAACGGGAAAAAAATTCCAAGTGTGATGAAATTACAAAAAAAGTGCAATCTCACACTTGTTTTTTGTTTGGCTTTTTTGCTAGGTTCACCAAATTCTAAAACTAACCTGCCATTATGATTCTCCAGGACATTACGAGTTCATAGACACCTAACATGTCTAGGTTATTTTTTACCTAAGTGGTGAAAAAAAATTCCAAAGTTTGCTAAAAAAAAAATTAAAAAAAATTGTGCGATATTCCGATACCCGTAGCGTCTCCAATTTTCATGATCTGGGGTCGGGTGAGGGCTTATTTTTTTAGTGATACCACTTTAGTGTAGATACGTTCTTTTGATCGCCCGTTATTGCATTTTAATGCAATGTCGCTGCGACCAAAAAAACGTAATTTTGGCGTTTTGATTATTTTTCTCGCTGTGCCATTTAGCGGTCAGGTTAATCCTTTGTATTTATTGATAGATCGGGCGATTCTGAACGCGGCGATACCAAATATGTGTATGTTTAATTTTTTTTTATTGTTTTATTTTGATTGGGGCGAAAGGGGGGTGATTTGAACTTTTATATATTTTTTATTTTTTTTATATTTTTAAACACTTTTTTTTAAAAATTTTGGCATGCTTCAATAGCCTCCATAGTAGGCTAGAAGCATGCACAACTCGATCGCCTATGCTACATAGAGGTGAAATACAGATCACCTCTATGTAGCAGAAATCCAGGTGTACTTTGAGCGCCGACCACAGGGTGGCGCTCAAAGCAATCGGCCATCAACAACCATAGAGGTCTCAAGGAGACCTCTGGTTGTTATGGCAATGCACCGCTGACCCCCGATCATGTGACGGGGGTCAGCGGTGCGAGCACTTCCGGCCGCATGGCCGGGAGTGCTAGTTAAATGCCACTGTCAGCACTTGACGGCGGCATTTAACTAGTTAATGGGCGCGGGCGGATCGCGATTCCGCTCACGCTCATTACACGCACATGTCAGCTGTACAAAACAGCTGACATGTCGCGGCTTTAAGGTGGGCTCACCGCCGGAGCCCACCTTAAAGCAGGGGATCTGCCAGCTGACATACTATTCCGTCAGCTGGCAGAAAGGGGTTAAAGAAACATAAATAAGAATAGTAATAAAACAATTATATCCTCCAGCAGTAACCAAAAAATATATAAAAAGTAGTGTTTATTGATCACATTAAAAACTTTAGTAGCAAATCACCAAAGGAGATCCATAGAAAAATATACATAAACAGAGTACAGGATATTTTAACAAATATTTAATAGGTTACAGTAGGGCAGGGCCCGGCCAAGAGAGTCTACCTTGTCGTGGTGACGGCTTAAAAAACCTTTTGACCAAAGCAAAAGTTGATCGTTATGTATGTGATATGGTGATGAATGGGAACTGTTAATGTGTGATTGGTGAGGCTGTGGTGCAGAAGTAGAGTATTTCCAAGATTGGGTGGTGGGACTGTGGAAGCTTGGAGGTGGGACTAGAGCCTGGGCCGAGCCTCAAGGGGGGCCGAAAACTTTGCCACTATGGGGCTCTGAAATTCCTGATGGCAGCCCTGTTTAGGAGGTTAAATAGCCTGGGGCAGTGCAGGCGTTGCTCCTGGCCTTGACAGCCGGAGCTTGGCTATATCTTTCACCAAGTTCCTGGCGGCAGTTGTGAGGGCAGAGTTCCTGTGCCGGCATTACCCCTTGATGTAAACTTACATTAAATGTTGTGAAGGGGTTAAAGAGAATCTCACCAGGTTTTTGCCACCTGATCTGAGAACAGCTTAGAGACAGAGACCTTGATTCCAGTAGAATGTGACTTAATAGACTGGTTGGCGTAGTTTTGATAAAATCACTGTTTTATCACCAGACGGTTATCACTAGAGGACCAGTAAACCTAATAACATGTAGTTGTTCATATTTATGAGCTTTGAATAACCTCACCTCCACTCCTGATTGGCAGCTTCCTGCCTATGCACATTGCACACAGAAAGCTGCCAATCAGGGGTGTGGGTGGGATTATACATGGCTCAGCATTCAGAGAACTGCTAGATCTATAGCAGATAAAACAGTGATTTTATCAAAAATACAGGAAGCAGCCCAGTAAGTGATACATCACTGGAATCAGTCTCTCTGCCTCTATACCATGCTGCTTTCATATGGGGTAGCAAAAACCTGGGTGCAGAATCCTTTTAAAAAATAACATGTTCACTGCCTGCAGCTACCACTAGAGGGAGTGCAGGAAGTTAATGAATACGGCTTTACAATATGTTTTACAGTAACATGGTATTTAGTGAGCTCCCTCTAGTGGCAGTTGCAGGCAGTCAGCATGGTTCCTTATTAACCTGTGTCAGTGCACATAATTTGTAACTCTGTACACAAAAATGTTCTATGAAATCAGCAGCATTTTCTTCCTACTTAGAAAATGGTATGAAAGAGCCCAAGAGCTGTAACACCTGGATTTCCTGATTATTCTCAACTAGGACAGAATTCAAAACAAGTAGGTTTCTGAGATTCCATGATGTAAGGTAGAAATGGTAAATGATTCTCATATATTATACATTTACAATAACATACAAATGTGACAAATCTTGTAAATTTTAATATACCATGTAAATCATGTCAAAAGAAGTTCTATTGATATGTATGTAAATAACCTGTAAAATAATTGCCTTCTGATTTAAATAGGTATCAACTTCATGTGTTTAGAAATTAACCCCTTAAAGAGGCACCTTGAAGTAAGTGGCCAGTCAAAAGTGGCCAGTTTTTCCACTTATTTTATTCCTGAAGATTTTGTTGCAAAATTGGTATTTGGAATTGTTCATAATTCCCTCTACTTTGACTAAAGCCCCAGTTCCAGCTGATGAAAAACAGCCCCAAAGCAAAATGCTCCCTCCACCATGCTTCATTGTGGGTATTGTGTTGTTTTGTTAATGTGCAGCGTTGGTTGCAGCCGAATGTGTCTCTTGGAATTATGTCCAAAAAGTTCAACCTTGGTTCTCTTCAGACCATAACGCATTTTCCCCACATGCTTCTGGAAGACTTGGTGTAGTTTCTGCAAAGTATTGTCGGGCATGAATGTTTTTCTTTGTAAGAAAAGGCTTCCATATTGCCACCCTACCCCACAGGTGAGACACATGAAGAATATGGGAGATTGTTGTTACATGCAGTAGACAACCAGTACTTGCCAACATTTCCTGCAGCACCTTTAATGTTTCTGTAGGCCTCTGACCAGTCTCTTGGACCAATTTTCTTCTTGTCTTTTCATCAATTTTTTTGGGCGATATCCAGTTCAGGTAATGTCACTGTTGTGCCAAATTTAAGGCACTTTTTCATGACCATCTTCATAGTGATCCTTGGAAATTTTTGGGGGAGATCCCTCTACTGTGCTGTAAGCAGTTTACAGACCATGGCTTTTGCTGTAAAATTAAACTAAAAAATCCTCAGGAAACTCCTACTAGAACAACAAAACTTTATATGGGGTTAGTCAGAATCCCTGTAAATGGCAGGTTCCAGGATCTCTTATCACTTGTAATTGTACCAAAGGAGAGACAGAGACCTGCTGAGAGAACAGCCAAATGTGTAAAAATGTCTATGATAAAATAAAATACATAATGTACTTTATAGTAAATCAAATATTTTTACAGTTTTTTCTAATCCAAACTAGGGTTACGATTCAAATTATGTCGAGGGTTAAGTTAACAGCATTAGGACTATAGTTAGGGATCAGACTGCATAATAAAAACATTAAAATAAGTAATACAAAAATAAAAGGTGAAAAAAGTTTTACATTTGTATTTTCTTGTTATTTTATATTATAATAATTTATTATATGATATACTGTACATTCGATAATTCCACGTATAATTTACAGCACACAACAAGCTTGCTCTATTTTGTGGTCTGATTCAAAGGCAAAAATTCTATGGAGTGACATCTCAAGTGCTACGACATTAGGAGGAAACGGCAGTTGCAGAAGTTGCAAGTAATAAAGAGAAAAGCAGCCTTTATGTAGTTTGACCAAATATTTTTTGGGAACCAGCAACATCTTGGGCTCCTCAATTTACAGGCATAAGCATAGATGTTGCAAATTTTGTAAAGAAATCTGAAATCTCAAGACCTGTAACTCCTTAACGACTGCCGAAACGCCTTTTAACTGTGGCAGTTAAGGGTACTTATTCCTTCCTTTTTAGCGGTGCAGAGAAATAAGGGTATAGCGCTCCCAGAGTTGGAAAATCTCCTGGGTCTTGGGTGCCAGGGTCGCTGAAACACCGGAGAGCATGATTCAGGTTGTTTTTTACCGTCCCCAGTCTAGTGTGCACCATTATTCACCGAATAGCGGCAATCTAAAAAAAACCTCCAAAGCCCGATTTCCCATTAATTTCTATCTCTTCTGATATGATCTAGGATACCAGAGGAGAAAGAAATGGGGTCCCCGAGCCCCCAACCCTGGTACCTCTGCCATTCCTGAACCCTCCTGCTCCGTCCCCGGGCCCTCCACGTCTTCTTCCTGGAAGAAAATGGCGGACGCATGCGCAGTACGCCCGTCGAGATCTGCCGGCCGGTACCCGGCAACAGTAGGAGAGTTTATGTTCAATATGGCTCTTGGTTATGTGAATAAACTTTTGATATTTGTTTATATCTATTGTACAGCACTCCATTTTTTTAGATATCAATAGCACAGAGGGAGAAGCACACCACATAATTTGCGTGCAGCGTTGATGGTATAAAGGGGTGGTAGGAATCCAATTTACATTATTTTAAAGGTGATGGCCATGGACTATAAGGCAAAAAACTGGTGACGGGTTCATGCACATGAACCTGTCACCAGAAATAACGCTATTAACCTGCAGATATATGGCTAGTCTGCAGGTTAATAGCATTACTAACCTGCCCGGCGCCTGCACGTAGCCGATTGGAAATGAACTTTATTCTCCTCAGCAGCATTTGGTTTCAGTCATAGGGGCGGAGGATGGCGCAGGTTTAGGCATCGCTCTTAGTATAGAGAGCAGCCGCTGTACCCGTGCCCCCGGCCCTGACTGACAGCTGACCGCAATGCAGAATGTCAGTCAAGACAGGAGGCGCAGTTACAGTCGCTGCTCTATATACTATGGGCAATAACTGATCCACTTCGGGCAGCATAACAACACTATTAACCTGCAGATTAACCTCATATCTACAGGTTAATAGTGTTATTTCTGGGGACAGGTTCCCTTTAAAGACTTTTACCCTTTCAGGCAATGCCTCATACACACCCTGTTTCTTCCCCCTAAATGTTTCCCCTCACCATTCCATTGCATCCCCTTCGAAATGACAAAAATTAGGCTAAAAGTGCGTTGAGGGAGGACCGATGTATGGCTAGTACATTGCACCAACTCTTTTCTCGCTGCCTATCAGTATCAGACATTAAATTGACATCTCATCGGCGGTGCAACATCACCGGTACTGCCTGTAAGATCCTGCGCATGCGCAGTTTAAGTCCTGTCTAGTACTTTGTTGATGTCCACAGAAAGAACAGTACTGCCTGTGATCGGGGCATGAACAGCGCATGTACAACATTCACAGGTGATACTCGGAACATGACGGTGGTGATGGAATGTCCATCTAGGACTTGGTGGTGTGCTAGGTGGGGACGCTTGAGAACAACTGATACAGCAGCCATTCATCTGCCCATTCACTATGTACTACCAGCCTAATTTACATGTTTGAAAGTGGATTTCCTGTGCATAGGACTATCACTTTGGGACAAGAAAATGTATTGGAACCTACCTAACAATGTATTAGGTTTTCTAACACAAAAGTTTTAGCTTAAGTAGTTCTCCAAGAGCCTTCATAAGTCGTGACCTCGATGCAATCTGTACAATGCTACAGTGATCGTCACGCTATAAACATGTATGTGGTTCATCTGGGTAAATCTGCTACTAGAGTTGATCTGCTTCTTCTGTCAAATTCGCAATATATCGTAAAAGTGAGATTACCATCAATCACATGATGGTATAACAATGGCTCTCTGTTCAGGAGGCTTGGGGCTATGTTACATTCTACACTTGGATGTCTCCCAACACAAACAGCTACAGTGTTGGCTCTTACATGATGTAGGTGTTTGGAAAGTGGAATGCAAACTGTGAAAGTCAAAAGTGCACTGGTTTACCTCTTACTGGGGAAAACATACACATCTGGTATCAGTTTATATCCATAAGGTATGACCACGTACAGTATGCCCCTCGTGCTCTGGTGATGGTCTGGATGATGTCACTTTCTAAGATACTTTTTGCTCTGTGTCAGCTTCCATTTTACTGGGTATTCAATAACAGTGATGGAAAGTGTGCTGAATTACGAAATGACGGGCTATTATTTATAACATGTAATGACATACTATGGCCATTTACTGCCTGTACAAGCAAAACAAATCATGCTTGCAGGGTGGGTGCAGCTTTGGCGCCTATATGCCATTGCCAACCACTTGTAACTGATGCTATTCCTGAGATAAGTAATGTAAGCATAGTAACAAAACAAAAGTACATAATAAACAATTGATCGCCACATTTAGGCCAGGTGCAAATGAACGTATTCGCTTTCCACATGCGATCAGACAAAACATCGAATCACACTTGGACCAATGTTAGCCTATTAGGCTGTACATATGTCCAATGTTTTCCTTCAGAAAGGAGTTAACTCTTAACATCCTAGCCAGCTCTCCCCAGTCCATTGATTTCTACACAGAAATTGTCTACTTGCCTCCCTCTCAGCTTCTAAATTAGAGATAAAGTTAAAAATCACCAGCCCTCATCATGATTCTCTACTGTCCGGAGCTGTGTGCTGATTTAAGTTCCCTGAACAAACCACTGATAGCTGAAGGTGTTATAGCAGAACTTGTGCTGAGCTTTATAGTTCTATTGTGCACATATAATCCCTTTAAAACTTAGCTTTTAATACCTAATAAATATATAAAACCCTGACCCAAAACAAACCTTGGTTTGTAAAAATGTGCAAAAAACACCACATAAATACCAACGCACGCTAAGTCACTTTATTTCTATTTTGTGTATTAACATATTTGGATCCGTTTGGGCTGGTCCCTTGGTTATTATATTATATATATGACATGGTATGTCCATTAATGGCATGGGACAGATATAGTCATTGATGGACTGAATGACACTAATGGATTATGGTTTAGCTGTGTGGTGGACTATCTATATAGCATTTGGAGGCACCTGTTTAATCTAATTTATTTACTGTCTGCACTTTATATTTTACATATCCTATATTTTCACTGCTGTTCTCCACTATATTGTTTTCCCTCCTTATATATATAGGGACATTGTAGGGGAGAGAGGGACAGCCTGCGTTGAGTGGGGGCGCCAAAAAATCGCTTCTTAGGGTGCCAACCTCCACAGCAAGGCAGGCCGGAACAGTAGGTTGTAGTACAGTATTTTAACAGGTGATCATTTATGTGGTGTTTTTTGCACATTTTTACAAACCAAGGTTTGTTTTGGGTCAGGGTTTTATATATTTATTAGGTATTAAAAGCTAAGTTTTAAAGGGATTATATGTGCACAACGGATTTTGATTAGTCCCTATTCATTTTTCTAAATGAGCTTTATAGTTCTACTAATACTACAGTTCTTTTCACCAGAGCTGTCGAGCCCAGCCTGCTAGAAGCCAAAAAGTAAGGAAACTCTGTGAGAAAACTCCATTGTTCTTAGCTGCTCAAGAAACATACCCCTTTAATATTATTATTCTTAATCTTTGTTAGAAAGGTTCTGTAAATAAGGTGTTAATATTCTATGCAGAGAGGAAGAGGACTAGACTCGAGTGCCCCTATCGTGAAAGTCAATGTAGAACTAATAGAATAAGATGATCACACATTATCTGACTGTTGGGACCCTATAATCAGTAGCTATCTGGGGGAGAAAACTGATAATAACCACCTAATATCCCTACAGTGCCTCCACTGGAAACATTTAGAATTACATAATGTACATTGGAAAACAAAGGCTTGTCTTGTCTATGTGATGTACAGTTAGGACAGTCTTCCAAAGGCAGATGTTACTCTAGGAATTCTCATTAACTAAATCATTTTGATATTTTAATTATTATTTTTTAATCTTTTTTTTTCTCTATTAAACTATTAGTTTGTGAAAGTATTCTTATAGTGCCTTTAACAGGTCTAGACTGGCTTAGACATTAATACTTAGAATTTTTGTTGGTCTAAAGTAATGGCAAAGTTTAACTTAATTTTGGTTTTCTTTTTAGCCACTTAGGGTATATGCACACAATGTCTTTTTCAGTCGGGTCTGCTCCAAGACCCACCCGAGAAAGCGCATAGTAAATGCTAAACATAATGCACATATGTACTGCAAAGTCAAAATGACCTCAGTCTGTTTGAGCTTTTTTTTAACCACTTCAGGCTTCGAAAACTACAAAGGGGTTAAAGAAGTGACTTGACCATTCTTCAGGTGGTTTCGCTTGGAAGCTGCTCACTATTGTATACATAATGGGAAATAGAAAATATCGGCGGCTATGCCATGATAAAGTTCGATGTAAAAGATCAAAAAAAGGCACTTCAGGAAAAACACTGCAAGCGTTTTCCTGAAGCATCTTTCTGTAATAAAACTTGGTGGTTACAAAAGCATCTAGCAGACATCGTGTGCACATACACTTAGAGATGAGCTCTGGGTATTAGGAATCCTCCACTGAGTTTAGCAGTACGGACTGGATGCACTGATATACAGATGAGCACTGGCAGGTGCGGACTGGACTGGCTGATGCACAGATGTGGACTGGAAAGCAGATAGACAACCAGGTACGAACAGACAGGTACTGAACTAGAATACTGTCTGGTGGTAATGGGGACCTGACAACTAGCAAGCGTGTTATGTGTGAACTAATCATGTTGCTCAGGCACCTCCATGCTGCAGGAGGTGCCATAAATAGTAGGTATTCTCCAGCTATTGGCTGGGGACACTTTAGGACGAGGTGCCTGGCTGTTATGACCCCAATGGCGAGGGTCTCAGAGAAACAAGTAAGTCTGCGACGTACAAAAATCCTGCTCATAGGGCAGTGGTAACTGGGTTGACCATATATCTACTCCTAACGCCAACACTAGCAGTAGCCGGGGAACATGCCTACGTTGGTCGCTAGATGTCTCGCGCCAGCCGGAGGACTAACTACCCCTAGAAGAGGAAAACAAAGACCTCTCTTGCCTCCAGAGAATAGACCCCAAACGTAGGATAGTAGCCCCCCACAAATAATAACGGTGAGGTAAGAGGAAATGACAAACACAGAGATGAACTAGATTTTAGCAAAGAGAGGCCCACTTTACTAATAGCAGAATGTAGTAAGATAACTTATATGGTCAACAAAAACCCTATCAAAATCCATGCTGGAGATTCAAGAACCCCCGAACCGTCTAACGGCCCGGGAGGAGAACACCAGCCACCCTAGAGCTTCCAGCAAGGTCAGGAAACAGATTATATACAAGCTGGACAAAAATGCAAACAAAAACAAATAGCAAAAAGCAAGAAAGCAGACTTAGCTTAATCAAGCAGGAACCAGGATCAGTAGACAAGAGCACTACAGATTAGCTCTGATATCAACGTTGCCAGGCATTGAACTGAAGGTCCAGGGAGCTTATATAGCAACACCCCTGACCTAACGACCCAGGTGAGCATACAAGGGATGAATGACATACCCAGAGTCAAATCACTAGTAGCCACT
This sequence comes from Ranitomeya variabilis, assembly GCF_051348905.1. Classification (NCBI taxonomy): domain Eukaryota; kingdom Metazoa; phylum Chordata; class Amphibia; order Anura; family Dendrobatidae; genus Ranitomeya; species Ranitomeya variabilis. Next base: position 51,906,131 of record NC_135237.1, on the reverse strand, counting down.
AGAGGGAGCCAAAAGGTAAATTCACAACAGTACCCCCCCCTTAGTGAGGGGTCACCGAACCCTCACCAAGACCACCAGGGCGATCAGGATGAGCGGCGTGAAAGGCACGAACTAAATCGGCCGCATGCACATCAGAGGAGACCACCCAGGAATTATCCTCCTGACCATAGCCCTTCCACTTGACCAGGTACTGAAGCCTCCGCCTGGAGAGACGAGAATCTAAGATCTTCTCCACCACGTACTCCAACTCGCCCTCAACCAACACCGGAGCAGGAGGCTCAGCAGAAGGAACCACAGGCACAACGTACCGCCGCAACAAGGACCTATGAAATACGTTGTGGATGGCAAACGACACCGGAAGATCCAGGCGAAAGGATACAGGATTAATGATTTCCAATATCTTGTAAGGACCAATGAAGCGAGGCTTAAATTTGGGAGAGGAGACCTTCATAGGAACAAATCGAGAAGACAGCCATACCAAATCTCCAACGCGAAGTCGGGGACCCACACCGCGGCGGCGGTTGGCAAAACGCTGAGCCTTCTCCTGTGACAACTTCAAGTTGTCCACCACATGCCCCCAGATCCGCTGCAACCTATCCACCACGGAATCCACCCCAGGACAGTCAGAAGGCTCCACATGTCCCGAGGAAAAACGAGGATGGAAACCAGAGTTGCAGAAAAATGGCGAAACCAAGGTGGCGGAACTAGCCCGATTATTAAGGGCAAATTCAGCCAACGGCAAGAAGGTCACCCAATCATCCTGATCGGAAGAGACAAAACACCTCAAATAAGCCTCCAGAGTCTGATTAGTTCGCTCCGTTTGTCCGTTAGTCTGGGGATGGAAAGCGGATGAAAACGACAACTCAATGCCCATCCTACCACAAAAGGATCGCCAGAACCTGGAAACAAACTGGGATCCTCTGTCCGACACAATATTCTCAGGAATGCCGTGCAAACGAACCACGTTCTGGAAGAACACAGGAACCAGATCAGAAGAAGAGGGCAGCTTAGGCAAAGGAACCAAATGGACCATCTTGGAGAAACGATCACATATCACCCAGATGACAGACATGCCCTGAGACACCGGAAGATCAGAAATGAAATCCATAGAGATGTGTGTCCAAGGTCTCTTCGGGACAGGCAAGGGCAAGAGCAACCCGCTGGCACGAGAGCAGCAAGGCTTAGCTCGAGCACAAGTACCACAGGACTGTACAAATGACCGCACATCCCTTGACAAGGAAGGCCACCAAAAGGACCTGGCCACCAGATCTCTGGTGCCAAAAATTCCCGGGTGCCCTGCCAACACCGAGGAATGAACCTCGGAAATGACTCTGCTGGTCCATCTAGCAGGCACAAACAATCTGTCAGGTGGACAAGAGTCAGGCTTACCAGCCTGAAATCTCTGCAACACACGTCGCAGATCTGGAGAAATAGCAGACACGATAACTCCTTCCTTAAGAATACCCACAGGTTCAGCGACTCCAGGAGCATCAGGCACAAAGCTCCTAGACAGAGCGTCGGCCTTCACATTCTTAGACCCTGGTAAATACGAGACCACAAAGTCAAAACGGGAGAAAAACAATGACCAGCGGGCCTGTCTAGGATTCAGGCGTTTAGCAGACTCGAGATACATCAGATTTTTGTGATCAGTCAAGACCACCACACGATGCTTAGCACCCTCGAGCCAATGACGCCACTCCTCAAATGCCCACTTCATGGCCAACAACTCCCGATTGCCCACATCATAATTTCGCTCTGCCGGCGAAAACTTCCTAGAGAAAAAGGCACAAGGTCTCATAGTAGAGCAACCAGGGCCTCTCTGTGACAAAACGGCCCCTGCCCCAATCTCCGAAGCATCCACCTCAACCTGAAAAGGAAGTGAGATGTCAGGCTGGCACAAAACAGGCGCCGAAGTAAACCGGCGTTTTAACTCCTGGAAAGCCTCCACGGCAGCAGGAGCCCAGTTACCTACATCAGAGCCTTTCTTGGTCATATCCGTCAGCGGTTTAACAACGCTAGAGAAATTTGCGATAAAACGACGGTAGAAGTTAGCAAAACCCAAGAACTTCTGAAGACTCTTAACTGACGAGGGTTGAGTCCAATCATGAATAGCTCGGACCTTGACTGGATCCATCTCCACAGCAGAAGGGGAAAAAATGAACCCCAAAAAGGGAACCTTCTGTACACCAAAGAGACACTTTGAACCTTTTACAAACAAAGAATTTTCACGCAGAATCTCAAAAACCATCCTGACCTGCTCCACATGCGAGTCCTAATCATCAGAAAAAAACAGAATATCATCCAGATAAACAATCAAAAATTTATCCAGATACTTCCGGAAAATGTCATGCATGAAGGACTGAAAAACTGAAGGTGCATTAGAGAGACCGAATGGCATCACCAAGTACTCAAAATGACCTTCGGGCGTATTGAATGCGGTTTTCCATTCATCGCCCTGCCTAATGCGCACAAGGTTGTACGCACCACGAAGGTCTATCTTGGTGAACCACTTGGCACCTTTAATCCGGGCAAACAAATCTGACAACAGCGGCAAAGGATACTGAAATTTGACAGTGATCTTATTTAAAAGCCGATAGTCAATACAAGGCCTCAAAGATCCGTCCTTTTTGGCCACAAAAAAGAATCCCGCACCAAGAGGGGAAGAAGAAGGACGGATATGCCCCTTCTCAAGAGACTCCTTGATATATGAACGCATCGCGGTATGTTCAGGTACCGACAGATTAAACAGTCTCCCCTTAGGAAACTTACTGCCAGGAATCAAATCTATTGCACAGTCACATTCCCTATGAGGAGGCAGTGCACTGGACTTAGACTCGCTGAAGACATCCTGATAATCAGACAAATACGCCGGAACTTCCGAAGGCGTAGAAGAAGCAATAGACAAGGGCAGGGAATCTCCATGAATTCCATGGCAGCCCCAACTTGACACTGACATAGCCTTCCAGTCCAAGACTGGATTATGGGTCTGTAACCATGGCAAACCCAAAACAACCAAATCATGCATTTTATGCAGAACAAGAAAACGTATTACCTCCCGATGTTCGGGAGTCATGCACATGGTAACCTGTGTCCAAAACTGCGGTTTATTTTTTGCCAATGGCGTAGAATCAATACCCCTAAGAGGAATAGGATTTTCCAATGGCTCAAGAACAAATCCGCAGCGCTTGGCAAATGACAGATCCATAAGGCTCAGAGCAGCACCCGAGTCCACAAACGCCATGACAGGATACGATGACAGTGAGCAAATCAAAGTTACAGATAGAATAAATTTAGGTTGCAAATTACCAATGGCGACCGGACTAACAACCTTAGTAAGACGTTTAGAGCATGCTGAGATAACATGTGTAGAATCACCACAGTAGTAACACAAGCCATTCTGGCGTCTATGAATTTTCCGCTCATTTCTAGTCAGGATTCTATCACATTGCATTAAATCAGGTGTCTGTTCAGACAACACCATGAGGGAATTAGCGGTTTTGCGCTCCCGCAACCGCCGGTCGATTTGAATAGCCAGGGCCATAGAATCATTCAGACCTGTGGGAATGGGAAAACCCACCATCACATTCTTAATGGCTTCAGAAAGGCCATTTCTAAAATTAGCAGCCAATGCACACTCGTTCCACTGGGTCAGCACGGACCATTTCCGAAATTTTTGGCAATACACTTCAGCCTCGTCCTGGCCCTGAGACATAGCCAGCAAGGCCTTTTCTGCCTGAATCTCAAGATTGGGTTCCTCATAAAGCAAACCGAGCGCCAGAAAAAACGCATCAATGTCAGCCAATGCCGGATCTCCTGGCGCCAGCGAGAAGGCCCAATCCTGAGGGTCGCCCCGTAAAAAGGAAATAACAATTTTTACTTGCTGAGCGGAGTCTCCAGATGAACAGGGTTTCAGGGACAAAAACAATTTACAATTATTCCTGAAATTTCTAAATTTAAATCGGTCTCCGGAAAACGGTTCAGGAATCGGTATCTTAGGTTCTGACATAGGACTTCTGATAACATAATCTTGTATGCCCTGCACACGAGCAGCAAGCTGGTCCACACTTGTAATCAAGGTCTGGACATTCATGTCTGCAGCAAACACAAGCCACTCAGAGGTAAAGGGGAAAAGAAAAAAAAAATGAGAGAGAGAAAAAAAAACTCAGAACTTTCTTTCTTATAATCCCGCTTCTGCAATGCATTTAACATTTAATACCGGCCTGGCAAACTGTTATGACCCCAATGGTGAGGGTCTCAGAGAAACAAGTAAGTCTGCGACGTACAAAAATCCTGCTCATAGGGCAGTGGTAACTGGGTTGACCATATATCTACTCCTAACGCCAACACTAGCAGTAGCCGGGGAACATGCCTACGTTGGTCGCTAGATGTCTCGCGCCAGCCGGAGGACTAACTACCCCTAGAAGAGGAAAACAAAGACCTCTCTTGCCTCCAGAGAATAGACCCCAAACGTAGGATAGTAGCCCCCCACAAATAATAACGGTGAGGTAAGAGGAAATGACAAACACAGAGATGAACTAGATTTTAGCAAAGAGAGGCCCACTTACTAATAGCAGAATGTAGTAAGATAACTTATATGGTCAACAAAAACCCTATCAAAATCCACGCTGGAGATTCAAGAACCCCCGAACCGTCTAACGGCCCGGGAGGAGAACACCAGCCACCCTAGAGCTTCCAGCAAGGTCAGGAAACAGATTATATACAAGCTGGACAAAAATGCAAACAAAAACAAATAGCAAAAAGCAAGAAAGCAGACTTAGCTTAATCAAGCAGGAACCAGGATCAGTAGACAAGAGCACTACAGATTAGCTCTGATATCAACGTTGCCAGGCATTGAACTGAAGGTCCAGGGAGCTTATATAGCAACACCCCTGACCTAACGACCCAGGTGAGCATACAAGGGATGAATGACATACCCAGAGTCAAATCACTAGTAGCCACTAGAGGGAGCCAAAAGGTAAATTCACAACACCTGGCCCCTTTAAGAAAGATGGTGTGCGCGCTCGCCCTAAGCACAGTGCTTGGGAATCTGTGCACCGTGCGTGCAACCTGTGCATCAGTAGAAATGGAGGAAGGCGGTAAGTGTGGAACGGGGGCTACGGCTGTGAGTAAGCTACAGTCTCTGCCAAGAAAGAGGGGCAACATGCAGAGACGCTGGTGCTATACACTGCCTGTTTGAATGCTACCTAATGTCTACCTGAGACTGAATCCCTACAATACTAAGAGCAGTAAACATAATAATTTACAACAACATAAAACTGGCAGAATATCCTGACTCCTTGAGCCCTAATACTCAATTTTACAAAAAAGTCTCATGTTTATAGGTGGCTAAGTGGGGATTTTTGCATTCAAAAGAGTGGATTTTGTGTTGGTGAGGCCTAAGTTACTAGGCATTTTAGGGCCTACTGAGTCGCCCGCCAGGGCCGTGGGGTACCCGGTACCAGGTCCGGTGTTCACAGTGGGATGTCACGGTTGTAACCCAGTCCGTGGACGCCCATGAAAAAGGGGATATTGATTAAAGTTTATGTTCGTGACGCCACCTGTGGTATTCGGTCAGTGAGGACCGATGCTGCTTTAAGGGGTCCTCTGGGGTGATGTTATGGCAGCTAGATGGTATAACTTCCCACATGTGAAGTATATCCCCAGGGCTCCCGGTGTGTAGATGGAAGATGGTGAATGGCGCAGTAAAGAACGAGGACACAGGTTTACAGTCTCTTTACCTGGTTTACTGAACACTACAGGCAGCCACAGTCCAGGGCACCAGATCACAGGATAGGCAGAGTCCGGCTGGCTTGGAGGCAAGTTGGGAGTCCCCTTATGCAGGTGGAGTTAAAAGCCTTCCTCTAGCGCGGTGGTGTTGTAGTCCCTTACTGCCTATGGCAGTTCTTCTCTCTGTCCCCCATACAGGATAGGACACAAACCCTTATGACAGGTGACTCAAGCCTTTTTACAGGGACTCTAGCACGCCCAGGGCTCTGTGTCACTGTGCCTCCGGGGTATTGAGGTGGACAGGTAACTTGCAGTTGAGCTGTCCTGCCGATCATTGCTGTAAGCCTTAGAGTCCCTTACAACCTCGGTGTTCCGGCTACCGGTGATCTGCTCCTCAGAGAGAGGCAGCCCATTAGCAGCTGGTCTCCCCTGATATCACTCTCCTGTGCTTCGCTCTCCTACACGCTCGCTGCAATCTGTTCTGCTTTTGATATTATCTCTCTCCAGGAGCTGCAGCACTTTTTCGTGGTTGCATGGCTCCTCATACGTTCTTCCTGTCTCAGACTGCTCCAGTCTGCTCTCCGGCACTATCTTTCTCGCTTTCCCTCCAAACCACAATATATATAGGGGGGTCACCTATAAATAGGATCAAAAGCTCCCCCTTGTGGCCTGGAGTGTGAACATGTTGCATGTTTGTGTTTACCTGGTGAGAATTATCCTTCCTTGCCTCCAAACGTAACATCACTCTCCCCGTGAGGAAAGCAATGTCACTGTGACGACCAGAACCCTGGGGCGTCACACTACCTTATCCTATCTAATATTTAAACAGTGCATAACTAAGGTCCTCATGCAAATTAGGCTGAAGTTGGCTGAACGCACCAATACTGCTGATATAGTATCCTCCAGACTCTCCCCCACCAGATGATATTTGGTAAGAGATTTGAATAGTTGACGTGCCCCTAACAGCCGCAGGTGGAATTGCGATCCAGGCTGTTAACCTGTTAAATGCCGCTGTCAATCTCTGACAGCGGCATTAAACACTAACCCCACCCATCAGCACCTATGTCACATTGAACAGTGCCTAATTTATAGTGCAGCGCCCCAGAGTCCTGGTCGTTGCAGTACTGTGGCTCCGCCACTAAGGGGAGCCACGGTGCGTTCGATGGCACTGAAGGAGTTCCTCCAATCAGGTATCACAGACACCAATATGTTTCACAGCTGGGCCTCCGGGGGGAGCTAAGGGTGCTATTCATTAGGCCACTCCCCACCATAGTGGGTAAACTGGGGGTCAGGCAGGAAGTTAGTAGAGAAAGCTGACTGGATCGAACGAAGCAACACCTAGTGAGAGAGGGGGTTGTGGAGGAAGAGACAGTAGGGTCTCTGCCAGGGGTGGGATCCTGGCAGAGGCTTGGCATTGAAAGAACGTAACGGGACCGTGCCTGCTCAGAATAGCGGTGGTGCCCTAAGAAAGGATTAGAAGCGAGATAGATTGTGCTGAGTGAGAAACGAAATCAAGCAGAAGGAGAATACCAGCAGGGGTTTTGTTGAAAGAGGCAGCACCTTGCTGAGGCGCATTACCGGTGGCCGGAACGCCGAGGGAGTGGAATAATATACAGCTTTAAGCCATACTCCAAACAGCGGCAGGACAGTCAGTCTCAGGCGGGCTGTCTACCACATATCACCTATGAAGTCTTGGGGGGCAATTGCGGGAGAGGGGCGTCTCTAGGGTCCCGGAAGAACTCCAGGCCTACCTGACAAACGGGTGCCGTTCTTAGGGTACCGTCACACATTGAAATTTTCATCGCTGCGACGGCACGATTCGTGACGTCGCAGCGTCGTATAATCATCGCTCCAGCGTCGTAGACTGCGGTCACACGTTGCAATCACGGCGCTGGAGCGATGCCGAAGTCCCCGGGTAACCAGGTTAAACATCGGGTAACTAAGCGCAGGGCCGTGCTTAGTAACCCGATGTTTACCCTGGTTACCAGCGTAAACGTAAAAAAACAAACAGTACATACTCACCCGTCGGTGTCCTTCAGGTCCCTTGCCGTCTGCTTCCTGCTCTGAGTGCAGCCGTACAGTGAGAGCAGATCGCAGCACCGCTGTCACACACAACGATCCAGCGATGTCAGCGGGTGATCAAGCGACGAAAGAAAGTTCCAAACGATCTGCTACGACGTACGATTCTCAGCAGGGTGTCTGATCGCAGTAGCGTGTCAGACACAGCGATATCGTAACGATATCGCTAGAACGTCACGAATCGTAACGTCGTAGCGATGGAAATTTCAATGTGTGATGGTACCCTTACTGTAACATCAGGAAGGGACGGAAGATTAGCAGAAGATCAGTTAATCGAGTTGTGAGGGAACTTAAGAAACAGACACAACAGTTGTGGGGTACTTTCCGTAAGCACAGCAGGGAAGGACTACAACACAAAGCGCTAAGAAGGAAGGCACTGATTTCCACCTGTGAGGAGAACTCTGGAAGTGCCATTGGACCGGCCGGACTTGCGCAGCCTGGTGGACCGGATTCTGGACTGAGGACCGAGAGATCTCCAGTAAAGAGGTAAAGAGACTGCAACCTGGTGTCCTCGTTATTTACCGCGACCTGCACCCCACAACTGCACCGCTATACCACCGTTAACAGCACCTATTTGCAACGGACGTCCCCCACTGACAGACAGGGCCACGGACCGGGTCTAGCCACCGTGACAACCCCAGGACTGAGATCCCAGAGGCCCGGCTCCGGGTACCCCTCGGCCCTGCAGCGGTGTGGGGGCGCTCCAATAGCATTTTCAATGAGAAGCAGCATCAAAAAGTGACATCCACTTTCTTTTCTTTTCAAAAGTCTAAAGCGTTTAAAAGATGCTCAAAAAACTGAACATATGAACAGAAAGTGTTTTTTGCATAGAAATGAATACGCAAAATCTTTTAAGTATTTTGTGAGTGCTTTTTATGATGTTTTTAGGAGTGAACCCACTTGAAAAGATACAGGAAAAGATGAAGTATAAACAAACCCCAAGGCCATGTGCACACGTTCAGTATTTGGTGAGATTTTTACCTTAGTATTTGTAAGCCAGAATCAGGAGTGAAAATACAGAAGTGGTGCAGATGTTTCTATTATACTTTTCCTCTGATTGTTCCACTCCTGGTTTTGGATTACAAATACTGATATAAAATACTGACCAAATACTGAACGTGTGCTCGGGGCCTAAGCATTTTTTAAATAGTTTTCTGATGCAGTTTTGAAGAGTTTTGGAATCGTTTTTTTCCTGAACCATATTATGACACGGATTTACTTCAAAGAATCGATGTCCACTCTCTTGGTTTTTTTTCCACCAGGCCTTTTTTAAGACGACTCCTAGAAAAAAAAAATCCTCGTATGAACATTGAAGTTTGTTCCCAATAGAAAAAAAAATAGTAAGAGTTTTCCAAAGCAGTTTGTGAGTAGGATTTTGGAGGTGATGCACTCTAAAGAACTCCTAAAAAAAAATCCCTACCGTGTGAACACAGCCTTACGTTCATATTGCACAGGAATCTGGGTCTATGTGGTTCTTTTTTTTCATCTGTACTGGGATGGATATCAGCTGGTTTGAAATTCGGATATGGAAACAATTTAGAGAACATTCTAGAGAAATATTAAGTGATTTTAATGATCTTTGTAAATACACAGATGTATTCTTACATTTTGTATACAGTCAGCACAGAGAAGCCTTTGAAGCTACAGTCCAAAACCTCTTCTCTTAAGATGAACTCGGGAAAGACGCCAAGCACAGTAACCGTATATCAGGAGCCACTTTTGTGAGCATTGTAGCTCTGATTAGCCTCCTCTATGTATTACAGCTGTTCTACTGGTGTCATTGGATTATTGTAAGTCTGATTGTTATGTTAAGATTATTTTCATACATAAGTGTCCTGGATGGAAAATCTATTATTTGTCATTTGATGAACATCATACTTTTCTTTTGCTAATGGTATAATGAGGCTGCCGGCTACACAAATCAGAGGGCAATTGGAGAACGAATGAGTCTTTGGTCAGGAAGTCAATTTTAATCAGATAGTTCCTCAGTTCTGTATATTGTGGGGTAATTTAAGACTGAGGTCATGATGCATTCATCATAATATCTAAACAAATTCCTCTTTGATAACATTTTGTGATGAGCATGTGGGAATCTAAAGGAACGAATGGAGCTAAACATCTGCACAGACAGTAAAGAGGGTGGTCGGATGCCGAATATGTGATATAATGTAAAACATGGTCGGTTTTAGGTCAAGATTACTTTGCAGAACCCTAGCCTTGACTTAAATCGAACCTGTCAGTAGGATTTTGCCAAGTAAACTACAGACACTGTCAGGTTGGCACTGTTACACTGATTAAAATGATACCGGAGGTGAAAAAATCTGTCTTGTGGTTCTTGTGTAATCAGTGTTAGAAGTTTTCAGTTAATGAGATACTCGTGCTCCAGGGCGGGACTGTAGGCAGATTCTTATCTTCCCGCTCTAGGCCAGAGAAACCAAAGAAAAACTAAGGAAAGACCTGCCCACAGGCCTCCACAAAGCACAAACATGTTCCTTATCATAGAGATAGACTGTTTTTGCTCCCAGGCGGCCTATGGCTTAGAGCAGGAAGATGAGACTCTGCTTACAGTCCCGCCTATTTCTAGTACTGATTACTCAAGAACCACAAGACAGGTTTCTTCACCCCAGGTATCATTTTAATCAGTGTAACAACAGCAACATGACAATGCCTATAGTTTACTTAGCAAAATCCTGCTGACAGGTTCACTTTAAAGTGAATGTCAGCTCGGAAATCCATATCAAAGCACAGGTGCTAATAGAATACCTTACACTATAAGGATCCGTTTAAAAATGAATGCCAGCAAGCCATTTTTTTCATTCTATCTCTTCTCTTGTATTATGATTGTTCATGTTTCGCATTTACTGTACTCAGTTGATGAAATGTCGGGTTTTCTATGACATGGGTGTGTACAAATCACATGGAACACACATGGTCTGTGTGTTGTGGAATTTTTTTCTCTCACACCCATTGGACTTTCATTGGTAAGTCTCGGTCATTTCACGCCGCCATACGCAGCATGCTGCAAATTTTTCTTGACCCCATTTCTAGGTGAGGAAAAACTCGCAGATGATCACTCCCTCATTGACTAACATTATTGCAAGTGCAATGCGAGGTTTTCTCACATTGCATTCGTCGAATTTAAGCGCTGATGTGAGTGAACCCTATGTCAGACAGCTCCTTTTAAAAGTCTTACAATTCAAAGTAAACTGACCAAGATATTACATTAAAAGGAACTTGTCACCCGATTTTACCAATATAAACTAAGGCCACCACCTTTAACTGCTCTCTTACTGCAGTCCATCAACTGTATATAAGCCACTAGCATATCCCCCAAAAAGTTTCCCGCGCCATATACTAATCAGCATTGTTCGGTCCAATGGACATCGTTGGTCTTTGGTTTGTGCCTCCTTTATTGGCAAAATCAGGAAAGTCCTGGCACTCACAGAAGGTGTAACCTTATGTCTTTATAATATCACACTGATCCTACTGAACATTTCACTCCATTCCAAGCTTTACGCTGCAGTATCTGTGTTGAAAGCTCAGGTCAGGATCAGCTGAAACGTTCAGCTTTTTTTAGTGTGATATAATAAAGATATAAGTTTACACCTTCTTTGAGTGCTGGGACTTCTCTAATTTCGCTACAGTTGAGTGCCGATAATTTTGGAATCCTCAATCTGCAGACTTGCTGTCCTTTGGGCTTGATTACTGTCTATGACATATCCTACGTCATCCACAGATCTCTGAAATCTTACACCTGCGCAGTTGAATCGAAGGCCTTTGCAGGCGCACTTTGCTTTGCCATCCTAAGGACAAAGCAAAGTCTTGTAATGCGCATGCGCCAGCGCTGACTTCACTTCCAGATGATAGGTGTTTGTGCCTAGTAAGGGCAAAGAAAAGTCCTGGAATGAGCTGTCGCCTATTGACTGGAAGTGAAGTTGGTGCCGTAACGTTACAGAACATATTAGGATAAAGCAAAGTGCGCCTGCGCTTTAACTGTGCAGGAACAATATTCGCAGTGATCTGTGGATGATGTAGGGTGTGTTTTTGGGATATGTAGGGGGAGATCATTTTGGAATCCTCTATCGGCAGACTTGCTGTCCTTCTGGTGCGATTAATGTCTATGATGCTTCCTACATCATCCACAGATCGCTGCAAATCTTGCGCCTGTGCAGATGAAGCAAAAATCTTCGCAGGTGCACTGTGATTTGCCCTACTAATGACAAAGCAAAGTCTTGTAATGCGCATGTTCTTGTGCTGACATCACCTCCAGTGGACAAGCGCTTGTGCACACTAAGGGCAAAATCAAAGTCCTGCAATGAACTGGTGCCTACTGGAAGTGAAGTTGGTGCCAGCACGTTACAAAACCTAGTATGGCAGAGGGAAGTGCGCCTGCGCTTTAACTGTGCAGGAATAATATTCGCATGTTTTTGTTTTTGGGATATGCAGGGGGAGATAGTGGCTTACATACAGGAGGCTTTTGATTATATTGTGAAAAACGGGTGACAGGTTCTTCCCTTTAAAGAATAATGCAAGTCATTTTGTCATGATCCAGGTCAGGGTTTGCTTCTTGCTTTTCTTTCCCCAGCCTGGTTATGGTGGGGTTAACCTTTCCTGCCTCTCTTTGGTTCGTGGGTGGCTATTTATTGGAGCCACTCCTGGTAGCATTTGTCAGTGATAGTTTGAGTCTCTGGCTTGAGCCGCTGACCCGTATACCCTAGTGACCCTTCTGCCTTTGCCTACCCGTATTTGTGCCTGACCCGTCCCCTGTCCCTGACTTAGTGTGTGTTTGGTGGTTTCCTACAGTGTATGACTCGGCTTGAATTCTGAACCCTGCTTCCAGCTTTCCTTTTCTGTTACTATGTTTCCTGTCTGGCTTTGACTCTTTGGCTCATACCCCGACTACGTCTTCCGTCTCTCGTTTTGCATCCCATGCTCCCATCTGGTTCTGACTTCTGGCTTGTCTCTGACCACGTGCACTGCTGTTGTGACCTCTAGTACTTCATCTTCCTGTTTCTTGCTGACCAGCCTGTCTGACTTCTCTGCCACCTCCTAGTGGCGCTTCACGCCTTGTACTGTGGTGCTACATGGTGAGTGCTTCCTTTTCCCCCTTACCTGTGCCCCCTGGTGGAGGTTGCGTGCAACTGCCTTGCAGCTGCATTACACATTTGGATTATATTGTGTTACACAGCTTAAGAGTTTGGACAATGGATATGATGGCATCATCATGGCATTATTATACTTAGAGCTTATATGTAAGAACATGTATTTACAAGCTCCAACTGTGAGATCCAACTTTCTGCCTTTTTCTTACAGCACACACTGAAGGCTGACAACATATTTTATAGCACTCAACAGAGACACAAGTAAATTAGTTGAGCTGTTTTACATAGCTTATGTGCTTTCATATAGCCAAATTGATACTTTCTGGCAACTGATGAATATTTTTGATTTTTAAATGTTTATGTTCATATTGTTGGACAGTCCCGCACAGATAGGTTAGCTGGCCGAGAATGGAAACAAGATTATATATTTAAACATGGAACATATTATTGTTATAAAAATGTTTTTAGTACTTCACCGATCGCCTGGGTTTTGTCAGATGGATGTTCTTTTTTGCTTAACCTGACCAGCTGCTTTAAATAAAGCTAAAGCTATTCAAAATACAAGAAGATGGATGATGATATCATGACTTAACTAAGGACCCTTTGGATCATTGCCACTGCAGATGAACCTGGACTAAATCACTCATAAAATAATACTCTGGTTTTTTTTTACCTGGGTAGTTTAGACTCACCAGTGCAGGCTGGTTCTCTCTCACAACATTGCATCTGAACTGTTAAAGGGGTTATCTCATCATCTATATGGGCGAACCTACAAAAACTGTAAAAACAAACAGCTTTGCAATTTAACTCGTATTAAAAATCCCATTTGTTCTCAAGAAAGGAGATATTTTTATTTCTATAGTTTACTACTCATTTGCTAGCTTACCGACCACCTCTGCAGTCGATCAGGGGTAGACATCTTCCTTCGAACCCATTTTTACTTGATCAACCCAGCTTCAGTGCCCCTTTCCCTCTTCGATGCTGCACAGGACAACATTGAAGGGTGTGCAGTTTGGGCCAGCGGCACAGCCGTGACATTGGCCTGTATTGTCAATCTTTGGGAGCACACTGCTATCCCCAGCAAGCAGGAAGCTGGAAGTAGCAGTGCGCTCTTAAATGCAAAACATGAACGTAACAGTTTAATAATGCAGTTTGGGGTAAGACTTATAATAACTTGCAAAAAGAGGACATGTAGAAATACTAAAGTCCTAAAAATAAATGTTAACAGGTTCTGACTCCAAACACTTTGGGTCAGTTGCAGAGATCAAGAGCAACAGGGTTGAACTCTGCATTCTAAAGAGCTGGCAACATGTTCGTGGGCGACAGGCACATTTATTTTTCCTTCCTTCATATAGTTTCAATTCCAAGCAACAGTAGTAGTTGATTTTTTTACGTCAGCATAACATATGCAATCAATGACAAGTGGGTGAATTATTATTTGTGTTTAAATCATTGGATAAGTTTACACTGGGAAATGATTGTAGAGTATTATTAGAATGATTGTGGCCCTGTGTAAAAGTTTTTTGTTTTTTTACTATTTTGTCTTATCTAGGATATTGGCAGTACAGTAAAGCTTTTATCAGATGATATGCCCTCTAATTACAATGAGATGACTCTGCTTATTCTGTCCTAGTCTACACAATATTGCTGAAAAACCCATCGTGTCTGCTCTAGTTGCCAGTTTCACTCAATGAATGTTGCAAACTATAATCAACAGCATCAGTACTTTCCTACTATGTTTAGAATAATCAATCAAAAGTTCTTGTGTGCATGTGTCATGGAAGGCACCTATTGATGCAACGATATACTGCCCAATGCAGAAGTGAGAGGTGCAAGAGAACCTTTAAACAACCCATCAAGTAAATATTTTATTAAATAGAAGTTAAATTGTTTTTAATTGGCAAGAACCAGAAGGGGGAAATTGAAACAGATTTCTGGTTTAGAAAATATTTTTTAAATATCCTTATGAGGCATTAAATATTAATAATGCAAATTCTTACATATATCAGCCACTGTAAAAAAAAAAAAAAGAGAACAGAATATATGTCTTCCTTTGGGGGACCAACATGTTTTATTTATTGAATATTAGATCAGTATCAGTTTTTTTCCTCAGAAATAGCGCCATTCTGTGTTGGTATTTGGTCTGCGTTGTCATTGCATCTCAGCCAATGGCAAACATTGACAGAAGAGGCTCCGTGCAAGACCAATATATGGACCTTTTCCAGGCCAACAGCTCATCATAATGCACAATTCCACCTACTTTGGAGCTTGAAATGAGCCCCCGTGACCTCCTGGACCCCTGTGCGGCTGCACAGGTTGCACCAATGATATGTCCGTCGCAGACCTCAGCCTTACTGTAATGAGGACACGCCATGGATATGTGGGAAGATCTGGATGGGACAAATGTGCATTGACAGATCAGTACTATGAGGTATAAGATGGAGGTGGGGTTGATGGTGGCGCTCACCTGTAAGGATTGCGTAAGGAAACAACAGCTGTAAAAGTCTGAAGTGTGAATTTGTCTTTTTACCTTAAGAAAGATGTCGGTCCGGGGCCGAAACGTGTTGGTGTGTATATAGAAATCTTACTTGTATCTCCGGATCTCATCCTTTCCATGACTGCAGCCCGCACATCGTGATAATCTCTGCTTTGCCAGCTGTGAGTAAGCTGACTCTTTTTTATTTCATATCCTGGCTTTTTCTAATAGCAGCTTGTTTATATTCTTGAGTTGTTTGCATTCTTGGAGTTTATGGAGCTAATTCACATTCTTATCTGATTCTTTTAAATATTAACTACACTTCAATAATGTTATGTCATCCTCGGCCGGCTATAAAATGTATTTGAGTAACAGTGATCTGTGCAAATGAAGCCTAATTTCACGTGTCCTCCTGTCTTTACCTTTATTTAGAGTGGAAGCATTATAGGTGCAGGTCCCCATGTGTTTCTGAGGCCGTCTGTTTGTCTTTATGAGCTCTGGTAAATCATGGCGTATCATGCATGAACCAAACAGTCATATTGATGATTACATGGTGGCGAGCGGCAGTAGTGATGCAATGCTCTAAATTGTTATATAATCCACGATGAGAATCAAGCTGATTAGGATGATGATGGGATTGTTTATTTCGCATACATCTTGTCCATAGATGATGGATTCGTCCATAGGGATCTCAGTACATATCCTGTCCATATGGAAAAAATATCTGTAAAAAGAGAACATCTCTCGCCCCTCAGCCATAGATTAGTACTCGGGAACTGAACGGCAACAAAAATTATTACAGAAATTTAGAACACCACATGTGCTCTTCACGATCATATAAACCCTCTCGGCCTTATCCATAAGCTCTAGGTTGTATGGGGTTATAATATTGCACCAATAGAAGTTTATTGGAGCTATATATTATAACTATATGTTTTTCTTTCTCATGGGATCTGACAGAAAATGATAACAGCATACTCCAACTGAAAATATTCAATACTAGTAGAGGAAAAGATCTGCTGCCATATGCCGGGAAACAGTGCTTAGTGTAGCACAACACCTAGGCCCCAATTCATCAAGACTGGCATTGTTAATGCAATACTCCCCTTTCCCCAGCCATTATCTGTCCCGTTGAGTAGTTCCCTCCGGCTCTGATAATTTTTCAGTAATTTTTTGGGGTCTTTGGCACCTGTAATGTTGACTAGGCCAAAGTCGAAAAGGAGCCCAGAGCCCGAGGTAGCTGTGTGGCTGGACAGGTGAGTACAAGGGAGAGGTGATTATTACAATTGAAATTTATTATTTTTTGTATCCCTTCTTGGCCCTAAAACAAATTCAGCAAATTGGTGTCCGTAAGTCTGTAATTTTGCTGAATTTCAGAATATAAAATGGCAAAAAATTCAGATTATGGAGAATTCACTTTCAATTAATTCGATCATCTCTACTGACTGGTCCACACAATTTTAACACACATGAGTAGTGGCACAACTTGAAGTCATGAGCCCCAATGCAAAAGCTCCAACGGGGCCCCCAAGTCAATAACAGTATTGTTCTTTTTATATTGTCAAAAGAAACTTTAGGGGCTCTCGAGGCTCCAGGGCCCCTGCATCTATTGTAATTACACCCCTTCCTTTGCCAAACGTCTGTCACGGGGAGACTAGGTGAGCGAGAGCTAATAACCCGGGCCCCTGCAATTTCCCTCAGACTAGGGAAATCCTGTCTGACCCTCTACCTGGAGTTTACACTGATGGTGTGCATGTCCAGGCCTCGAACCTCACCCTGTCTCCTGTTTCAACCCTAGGCTGAAACCTCCGCACACCACCCAGTGAAGAGGTAATACTCCAATACCCACAGTTAGCACAGACAAGGATAAAGGAAAATATACACCACGCCGGAGTCACTCAGGAATACACTATAAATGTGCAGGGCAAAATAAATACAAATATAGGAAGGAGTAAATAAGACAAAGGAAAATACACCACCAGCAACGAATCTCCAACGACAAGCTCTTCACTCCAGACTGAGATAACAACGCACAAGACAGAAGCTATAATCGGCGACACCCAATGTTCAGGAGAACTATTTAAAGGCAATGGGCATGGCCCAGCTTCCAATCCGAGGATCAGGTAAATTAACCCCGGAACAGCTAGATAAAATCTAGCCGACGCCAATGAGCAAATAGTGGTCAAAAGCGGAATTACCGCTGTCTGTCGAACGACCTGGTCTGAACAGCGTCCGACATGACAA
Source organism: Ranitomeya variabilis (assembly GCF_051348905.1). NCBI lineage: Eukaryota > Metazoa > Chordata > Amphibia > Anura > Dendrobatidae > Ranitomeya > Ranitomeya variabilis. The sequence goes on along the minus strand of NC_135237.1, from coordinate 51,888,503 downwards.
CGTCTTTGTAGTGAGGGAAATCCACACTGTGGTTCCTGGCAAAACCTAATGTATATTCATTTAGATCCAAGACCCAATGTAAGCCATTTTAGTACTTACCCAGCTCATGTCCTAAGGTTACCCTGTACCTTGAATTTTGTAAATTAGTAGGTTATGGAAAGGTAACTTTAGATAATGAAAAAATAATTAAGAGACCATAAAGTTCTGTATGTGCTAATGAAATCCTGGATTAATTCGCCAAATTTGAAAAAGGCGATTTGATTTACTACTACTATTTATTTGATGGGATTATTAGGTTCCTGCGTTGAACTTTACTTACTTTATAAGGCGATTTTATGTTCAGTAAGAAAACAAAGAGATTTAGTTGGAAAGACAAAATGAAATGTGATCTTAGGCAAATAACACAACACGTTGGCCTCAGTTCCTGCTATAATAATGTATTTTCACAAGGAATCGCAGTTTTCATATGAGCTGTTGCTGAACAACATGACATCAATATAAATAACAGCTTTTGCCGAGATTCTAGTTCACGTCTTTTCCAAAAGATTAAGTGAAAACACTTCATCGCTGCAATGTCCTAATCAGGTTATAATGTTAGCCTCGAGCAAGAGACGTAAGTTACAGCGTAGTTTGTAATATTTCTCGCTCGTTGTATATTCACCAGGGTTCCCACAGATCCGGTAATTATGCTGCATTGTAAGTAAAATAGGACATTTGGAAACACTGACCAGTAAAAATGTCGTATGAGAAACATTAAATTATTTATCCATGATTATTAATTCCAGCTTAACCGGGGTACTTGGTGAAACATGAGCACTTTCCTGCTTAAGAATTGTTGCATTGTAAAAAAAAAAAAAATTTAAGGAATTGTCCCCATCCAGAAAACTAATTTCATTGGAAAAAACAAGTACAACTTTGCTTACCATTCCCAGGTTCAGAACTTTGTCTCCGATGCTGCCCTATTCCCTGTTGTTTGGCTGCAGCGACTTCATGTCACCAAAGCTATCACAATCACTGAGCTCAGCTCCCTGTGCCGACTACATCATTGTGACGTTACCGCGAAGCCCATAAAAAATTCCTGGAGCAACGCTGGTGAAACAGAGCTGAACCCGGGAGGGTAAATAAAGCTTGGTTAAAGATTAAAGCTGTAATGTTAGAAAAACAGGTTTGTTTTTACCCCATTAACAGCGACATTTTTGTCCATGGATTGTGGTTTTAGTATTCTAGTATTCAAGAGAATAGGACAGAGCTACAGCACCAGACTCAATCTATGGACAACTGTGGTTCTATTTTTGAAAAAAAGGTACCATAGTTATTTTTTCTAATTTTGGACAACTACTTCAAAGTTGATCTATCATGAGAATAGGATGGACTATCTAAGGTCCAGAAGAACTGACTAGTTATTATACCAAATCACACAAATCAGATTATTCCTCCATGAAGAGTTCCAACAGATCCAGATAAAAAAAACAAAAAACAGAGGGCGCTCCCAACATGAGGAAAAGAGGCAAATTGATCCAATGAGTGCAAACAGATTAAAGGTTGTATAAAAATGTAAACTTATTATTCAAAAAGCAGTACTTGTTTCAGCTGCCTCCTGTCTTCTTCAGGTGTATTTTTTTTTCTTCTGCTACTTTTGTGTGTCATAGACATAGATTTTGGAGCTGTCTCTGGCTCATTCATCCAGAAGAGCATTTGTGAGTTCAGACACTGACGTTGGAGGAAAGGGTTGGACTCATAATCTCCGTTCTAGTTCAACCCAAAGGTATTTGATGGGGTTGAGGTCAGGGCTCTGCGTGTGCAGTTAAGTTCTTACACCCCAATCTCCCCCAACCATGCCTTTATGGACATTGTGCACTGGGCACAGCCATGGGGGCAGAAAAGGGCTTTCCCCAAACTAGTCTCACAATGCTGGAAGCCACAATTGTCCAAAATGTCTTGAGCTGAAGCATTAAGATTTCAATTCAATGCAACTAGGTGGCCTAGGCCAAATCCTGAAAAACAAATCCTGCCCTCTGCTCCTCAGCACTCTGTGCCCCGCTTTGGAACGTTAACGTGGTCTCCACTCTGAGGCTGAGTTACTGCGCTTCCTTCCTATTCCTATACTTCATAAGATCAATCACAAGTTATGGGGAAGATTTAGGTGGAAGAAATGTCATAAACAGACTTGTTACACCTGTGACTCTTACAGGACGATGCTGGTATCGGGGAGCTCTTTACCACCAAACATTCTGTGACACTTTAGTAAAGACACATGACATGGCGATGGGTTGGATGTTACACACCGGGCCGGAGAACCAGATGTTGCACACTGGGACCAATGGTTAACATGTTCCCAATACACTTGCCAATATAGTATATATTACTTAGTTTCTTATGTTGGCTTCAACTATTGATTTCTGCAAAGTTTGATAAAATGACAATGACTATTATTTCTGACAGCCCTGCACATACAGGTCATATCGTAACGTCATTTCACCCAAATGGATCACCGATACGTGGTATTTACCTGGTTATTGAGAACTATAAATCACCTGCATGATGGTTTATATTAGTTGTATTGATGTTAACGGTAAATGTGATAACTCCGAAGTTATTCACCAGGTTAAAGTTACCTTCTAAAGACTGGGGTCACACAAGTGTATAAAAAAATCGATCCAATTTTCATCCAGAAAAGTGGAACATTTTTCTCCCTTGTGCAATCAATTTTTTTTACTCAGCAGGTATTAATCATTTACAAGACCATTTGCAGGTTTCTATTTTACAGAATTGTAATATATCCATAATGTAATGTATCAGATGCCACTCTGATGGCCTGTATGGCTTCCGAATTTTTATTTCTTGCACCCATCTGATTTCGGAATGAAATCGCAGCATGCTGCCATTTTTTTGTCACGCCAATTACAGGTGCAAACCCTCGCATATCTACATAATAAAGTCCGGGAGTGAATCGATCTCACACTGAGTGCAGTGTTTTCCCTGCAGAGGAATAGCAAAAATTCTCATTCTCAGCACCTGCATCAGATAAATTGACGATTCCTAAATTGTACTGCAAAGACTTACAGTTGTGCTCAAAAGTTTACATACCCCGGCAGAATTTTTGCTTTGTTGGCCTTTTTTCAGAGAATATGAATGATAACACCAAAACTTTTTCTCCACTCATGGTTAGTGGTTGGGTGAAGCAATTTATTCTAAAACTACTGTGTTTTCTCTTTTTAAATCATAATGACAGCCAAAACATCCAAATGACCATGATCAAAAGTTTAAATACCCCATTTCTTAATACCCTGTGTTGCCCCCTCTAACATCAATGACAGCTTGATATCTTTTGTGGTAGTTGTGGATGAGGTTCTTTATTATCTCAGATGGTAAAGCTGCCCACTTGTCTTGGCAAAAAGCCTCCAGTTCCTGTAAATTCCTGGGATGTGTAGCATGAACCGCACGCTTGAGATCTCCCCAGAGTGGCTCAATGATATTGATGTCAGGAGACTGAGATGACCACTCCAGAACCTTCACTTTATTCTGCTGTAGCCAATGACAGGTCGACTTGGCCTTGTACTTTGGATCGTTGTCATGTTGGAATGTCCAACTACGTCCCAGGCGCAGCTTCTCGACTGATGAGTGCAAATTTGCCTCCAGTATTTGCTGACAATGTGCTGCATTCATCTTTCCTTCAACTTTGACAAAGTTTCCTGTGCCTTTGTAGCTCACACATTCCCAAAACATCAGCGATTCACCTCTGTGCTTTACAGTAGGAATGGTGTTCCTTTCATCATAGGCCTTGTTGACCTCTCTCCAAATGTAACGTTTATGGTTATGGCTAAAAAGTTCAATTTTGGTCTCATCACTTCAATTTACCTTGTTCCAGAAGTTTTGAGGCTTGTCTCTGTGCTGTTTTGCGTATTGTAGGCGTGATACTTTGTGGCATTTGGCCAGTAATGGCTTTCTTCTGGCGACTCGATCATGCAGCCCATTATTCTTCAAGTGCCTCCTTATTGTGCATCTTGAAATAGCCACACCGTTAGTTTTCAGAGAGTCCTGTATTTCAGCTGATGTTATTTGTGGGTTTTTCTTTGCATCCCGAACAATTTTCCTGGCAGTTGTGGACGACATTTTTGTTGGTCTACCTGACCGTGGTTTTGTTTTTACAGAGCCCCTGATTTTCCATTTGTTAATCACAGTTTGAACATTGCTGACTGGCATTATCAATTCCTTGGATATCTTTTTACATCACTTTCCTGTTTTATACAGTTCAACTACCTTTTCTGTTATGACCCCAATGGCGAGGGTCTCAGAGATATCAGCAAGTCTGCGAAGTACAAAAATCCAGCTCATAGGGCAGTGGTAACTGGGTTGACCATATATCTACTCCTAACGCCAACACTAGAAGTAGCCGGGGAACATGCCTACGTTGGTCGCTAGATGTCTCGCGCCAGCCGGAGGACTACCTACCCCTAGAAGAGGAAAACAAAGACCTCTCTTGCCTCCAGAGAATAGACCCCAAAAGTTGGATACAAGCCCCCCACAAATAATAACGGTGAGGTAAGAGGAAATGACAAACACAGAGATGAACTAGGTTTAGCAAAGATAGGCCCACTCACTAATAGCAGAATGTAGTAAGATAACTTATATGGTCAACAAAAACCCTAACAAAAATCCACACTGGAGATACAAGAACCCCCGAACCGTCTAACGGCCCGGGGGGAGAACTCCAGCCTCCCTAGAGCTTCCAGCAAGGAAAGGATACAGATTATGTACAAGCTGGACAAAAATGCAAACAAAAACAATAGCAAAAAAGCAAGAAAGCAGACTTAGCTTAATCAAGCAGGAACCAGGATCAGTAGACAAGAGCACTACAGATTAGCTCTGATATCAACGTTGCCAGGCATTGAACTGAAGGTCCAGGGAGCTAATATAGCAACACCCCTGACCTAACGACCCAGGTGAGCATACAAGGGATGATAGACATACCCAGAGTAAAAACACTAGTAGCCACTAGAGGGAGCCAAAAGGTAAATTCACAACAGTACCCCCCCCTTAGTGAGGGGTCACCGAACCCTCACCAAGACTACCAGGGTGATCAGGATGAGCGGCGTGAAAGGCACGAACTAAATCGGCCGCATGCACATCAGAGGCGACCACCCAGGAATTATCCTCCTGACCATAGCCCTTCCACTTGACCAGGTACTGAAGCCTCCGCCTGGAGAGACGAGAATCTAAGATCTTCTCCACCACGTACTCCAACTCGCCCTCAACCAACACCGGAGCAGGAGGCTCAGCAGAAGGAACCACAGGCACAACGTACCGCCGCAACAAGGACCTATGAAATACGTTGTGAATGGCAAACGACACCGGAAGATCCAGGCGAAAGGATACAGGATTAAGGATCTCCAATATCTTGTAAGGACCAATGAATCGAGGCTTAAATTTGGGAGAGGAGACCTTCATAGGAACAAATCGAGAAGACAGCCATACCAAATCCCCAACACGAAGTCGGGGACCCACACCGCGGCGGCGATTGGCAAAACGCTGAGCCTTCTCCTGTGACAACTTCAAGTTGTCCACCACATGATTCCAGATCCGCTGCAACCTATCCACCACAGAATCCACTCCAGGACAGTCAGAAGGCTCCACATGTCCCGAGGAAAAATGAGGATGGAAACCAGAGTTGCAGAAAAATGGCGAAACCAAGGTGGCAGAACTAGCCCGATTATTAAGGGCAAATTCAGCCAACGGCAAGAAGGTCACCCAATCATCCTGATCAGAAGAGACAAAACACCTCAAATACGCCTCCAGAGTCTGATTAGTTTGTTCCGTTTGTCCGTTAGTCTGTGGATGAAAAGCGGACGAAAACGACAAATCAATGCCCATCCTACCACAAAAGGATCGCCAGAACCTGGAAACAAACTGGGATCCTCTGTCCGACACAATATTCTCAGGAATGCCGTGCAAACGAACCACGTTCTGGAAGAACACAGGAACCAGATCAGCAGAGGAAGGCAGCTTAGGCAAAGGAACCAGATGGACCATCTTGGAGAAACGATCACATATCACCCAGATGACAGACATGCCTTTAGACACCGGGAGATCCGAAATGAAATCCATAGAGATGTGTGTCCAAGGTCTCTTCGGGACAGGCAAGGGCAAGAGCAACCCGCTGGCACGAGAACAGCAAGGCTTAGCTCGAGCACAAGTACCGCAGGACTGCACAAATGACCGCACATCCCTTGACAAGGAAGGCCACCAAAAGGACCTGGCCACCAGATCTCTGGTGCCAAAAATTCCCGGGTGCCCTGCCAACACTGAGGAATGAACCTCGGAAATGACTCTGCTGGTCCATTTAGCAGGCACAAACAATCTGTCAGGTGGACGAGAGTCAGGCCTATCCGCCTGAAATCTCTGCAACACACGTCGCAGATCTGGAGAAATCGCTGACAAGATAACTCCTTCCTTAAGAATACCCTCAGGTTCAGCGACTCCAGGAGCATCAGGCACAAAGCTCCTAGACAGAGCATCGGCCTTCACATTCTTAGAACCTGGTAAATACGAGACCACAAAGTCAAAACGGGAGAAAAACAATGACCAGCGGGCCTGTCTAGGATTCAGGCGTTTAGCAGACTCGAGATACATCAAATTTTTGTGATCAGTCAAGACCACCACCCGATGCTTAGCACCCTCGAGCCAATGACGCCACTCCTCAAATGCCCACTTCATGGCCAATAACTCCCGATTGCCCACATCATAATTTCGCTCTGCCGGCGAAAACTTCCTAGAGAAAAAGGCACAAGGTCTCATAGTAGAGCAACCAGGGCCTCTCTGCGACAAAACGGCCCCTGCCCCAATCTCCGAAGCATCCACCTCAACCTGAAAGGGAAGTGAGACGTCAGGCTGGCACAAAACAGGCGCCGAAGTAAACCGGCGTTTCAACTCCTGGAAAGCCTCCACGGCAGCAGGAGCCCAATTAGCTACATCAGAGCCTTTCTTGGTCATATCCGTCAGCGGTTTAACAACGCTAGAGAAATTTGCGATAAAACGACGGTAGAAGTTAGCAAAACCCAAGAACTTCTGAAGACTCTTAACCGACGAGGGCTGAGTCCAATCATGAATAGCTCGGACCTTGACAAAAATCCATCTCCACAGCAGAAGGGGAAAAAATGAACCCCAAAAAGGGAACCTTCTGTACACCAAAGAGACACTTTGAGCCTTTTACAAACAAAGAATTTTCACGCAAAATCTCAAAAACCATCCTGACCTGCTCCACATGCAAGTCCCAATCATCAGAAAAAACCAGAATATCATCCAGATAAACAATCAAAAATTTATCCAGATACTTCCGGAAAATGTCATGCATGAAGGACTGAAAAACTGAAGGTGCATTAGAGAGCCCAAATGGCATCACCAAGTACTCAAAATGACCTTCCGGCGTATTGAATGCGGTTTTCCATTCATCGCCCTGCCTAATGCGCACAAGGTTGTACGCACCACGAAGGCCTATCTTGGTGAACCACTTGGCACCTTTAATCCGGGCAAACAAATCTGACAACAACGGCAAAGGATACTGAAATTTGACAGTGATCTTATTTAAAAGCCGATAGTCAATACAAGGCCTCAAAGATCCGTCCTTTTTGGCCACAAAAAAGAATCCCGCACCAAGAGGGGAAGAAGAAGGACGGATATGCCCCTTCTCAAGAGACTCCTTGATATATGAACGCATCGCGGTATGTTCAGGTACCGACAGATTAAACAGTCTCCCCTTAGGAAACTTACTGCCAGGGATCAAATCTATTGCACAGTCACATTCCCTATGAGGAGGCAGTGCACTGGACTTAGACTCGCTGAAGACATCCTGATAATCAGACAAATACGCCGGAACTTCCGAAGGCGTAGAAGAAGCAATAGACAAGGGCAGGGAATCTCCATGAATTCCATGGCAGCCCCAACTTGACACTGACATAGCCTTCCAGTCCAAGACTGGATTATGGGTCTGTAACCATGGCAAACCCAAAACAACCAAATCATGCATTTTATGCAGAACAAGAAAACGTATTACCTCCCGATGTTCGGGAGTCATGCACATGGTAACCTGTGTCCAAAACTGCGGTTTATTTTTTGCCAATGGCGTAGAATCAATACCCCTAAGAGGGATAGGATTTTCCAATGGCTCAAGAACAAATCCGCAGCGCTTGGCAAATGACAGATCCATAAGGCTCAGGGCCGCACCTGAGTCCACAAACGCCATGACAGGATACGATGACAGTGAGCAAATCAAAGTTACAGATAGAATAAATTTAGGTTGCAAATTACCAATGACGACCGGACTAATAACCTTAGTAAGACGTTTAGAGCATGCTGAGATAACATGTGTAGAATCACCACAGTAGTAACACAAGCCATTCTGGCGTCTATGAATTTTCCGCTCATTTCTAGTCAGGATTCTATCACATTGCATTAATTCAGGTGCCTGTTCAGACAACACCATGAGGGAATTTGCGGTTTTGCGCTCCCGCAACCGCCGGTCGATTTGAATAGCCAGGGCCATAGAATCATTCAGACCTGTGGGAATGGGAAAACCCACCATCACATTCTTAATGGCTTCAGAAAGACCATTTCTAAAATTTGCAGCCAATGCACACTCGTTCCACTGGGTCAGCACGGACCATTTCCGAAATTTTTGGCAATACACTTCAGCCTCGTCCTGGCCCTGAGACATAGCCAGCAAGGCTTTTTCTGCCTGAATCTCAAGATTGGGTTCCTCATAAAGCAAACCGAGCGCCAGAAAAAACGCATCAATATCAGCCAATGCCGGATCTCCTGGCGCCAGCGAGAAAGCCCAATCCTGAGGGTCGCCCCATAAAAAAGAAATAACAATTTTCACTTGCTGAGCGGAGTCTCCAGAGGAACAGGGTCTCAGGGACAAAAACAATTTACAATTATTCCTGAAATTTCTAAACTTAAATCGGTCTCCGGAAAACAGTTCAGGAATCGGTATCTTAGGTTCTGACATAGGATTTCTGGTAACATAATCTTGTATGCCCTGCACACGAGCAGCAAGCTGGTCCACACTTGTAATCAAGGTCTGGACATTCATGTCTGCAGCAATCACAAGCCACTCAGAGGTAAAGGGGAAAAGAAAAAAAAATGAGAGAGAGAAAAAAAAACTCAGAACTTTCTTTCTTATAATCCCGCTTCTGCAATGCATTTAACATTTAATACTGGCCTGGCAAACTGTTATGACCCCAATGGCGAGGGTCTCAGAGATATCAGCAAGTCTGCGAAGTACAAAAATCCAGCTCATAGGGCAGTGGTAACTGGGTTGACCATATATCTACTCCTAACGCCAACACTAGAAGTAGCCGGGGAACATGCCTACGTTGGTCGCTAGATGTCTCGCGCCAGCCAGAGGACTACCTACCCCTAGAAGAGGAAAACAAAGACCTCTCTTGCCTCCAGAGAATAGACCCCAAAAGTTGGATACAAGCCCCCCACAAATAATAACGGTGAGGTAAGAGGAAATGACAAACACAGAGATGAACTAGGTTTAGCAAAGAGAGGCCCACTCACTAATAGCAGAATGTAGTAAGATAACTTATATGGTCAACAAAAACCCTAACAAAAATCCACACTGGAGATACAAGAACCCCCGAACCGTCTAACGGCCCGGGGGGAGAACTCCAGCCTCCCTAGAGCTTCCAGCAAGGAAAGGATACAGATTATGTACAAGCTGGACAAAAATGCAAACAAAAACAATAGCAAAAAAGCAAGAAAGCAGACTTAGCTTAATCAAGCAGGAACCAGGATCAGTAGACAAGAGCACTACAGATTAGCTCTTGTCATGATCTCCATGGCTAGAGAACATAGCATAAGCCTATATAGGAACAAGCTCTTGGAAGATGGGAACTGTACTGACCATGAACTAAACCTACCGCACAACTAGAAGTAGCCAGGTAGCATGTCCTACTTTTTATCCCTATATGCCCAGCGCCGGCCGGAGAACTAAATAATGCTAGCAGAGGGAAATATAAGACCTGGCTCACCTCTAGAGAAATGCCCAAAAAGGAGACAGAGGCCCCCCACATATATTGGCGGTGATTTTAGATGAAATAACAAACACAGCAGGAAAATAGTTTTAGCAAATTTGAGGTCCGCTTTCTAGATAGCAGAAGACAGAAAGAACACTTTCATGGTCAGCAGAAAACCCTAACAAAACACCATCCAGAAATTACTTTAGGACTCTGGCATTAACTCATAATACCAGAGTGGCAATTCCTGATCAACAAGAGCTTTCCAGACACAGTAACGAAACTGCAGCTGTGAACTGGAACCAAAAAGCAAAAACAAACATGGACGAAAGTCCAACTTATCTAGTAGATGTCTGGGAGCAGGAACAAGCACAGAGAGGCTTCAGATAACATTGTTGACCGGCAAGCAACTAACAGAGAAGCCAGATTATATAGCGACACCCAGATCTGATGAGAACAGGTGAACAGGAAAGATGATGACACAAGTTCAATTCCACCAGTGGCCACCGGGGGAGCCCAAAATCCAAATTCACAACAGTACCCCCCCCTCAAGGAGGGGGCACCGAACCCTCACCAGAACCACCAGGGCGATCAGGATGGGCCCTATGAAAGGCACGAACCAGATCGGAGGCATGAACATCAGATGCAGTGACCCAAGAATTATCCTCCTGGCCGTATCCCTTCCACTTGACCAGATACTGGAGTCTCCGTCTGGAAACACGGGAGTCTAGGATTTTCTCCACAACGTACTCCAACTCACCCTCAACCAACACCGGAGCAGGAGGCTCAACGGAAGGCACAACAGGTACCTCATACCTGCGCAATAACGACCGATGAAAAACGTTATGAATGGAAAAGGATGCAGGGAGGTCTAAACGGAAGGAAACAGGGTTAAGAATCTCCAATATTTTATACGGACCGATGAACCGAGGCTTAAACTTAGGAGAAGAGACCCTCATAGGGACAAAACGAGAAGACAACCACACCAAATCTCCAACACAAAGCCGAGGACCAACACGACGGTAACGGTTGGCAAAAAGCTGAGTCTTCTCCTGGGACAACTTCAAATTGTCCATCACCTGCCCCCAAATATGATGCAATCTCTCCACCACCGCATCCACTCCAGGACAATCCGAGGACTCCACCTGACCGGAGGAAAATCGAGGATGGAACCCCGAATTACAGAAAAACGGGGACACCAAGGTGGCAGAGCTGGCCCGATTATTGAGGGCGAACTCCGCCAATGGCAAAAAAGCAACCCAATCATCCTGGTCAGCAGACACAAAACACCTCAGATATGTCTCCAGGGTCTGATTAGTCCGCTCGGTCTGGCCATTAGTCTGAGGGTGAAAAGCAGACGAAAAAGACAAATCTATGCCCATCCTAGCACAGAATGCCCGCCAAAATCTAGACACAAATTGGGTTCCTCTGTCAGAAACGATATTCTCAGGAATACCATGCAAACGAACAACATTTTGAAAAAACAGGGGAACCAACTCGGAAGAAGAAGGCAATTTGGGCAGGGGAACCAAATGGACCATCTTAGAAAAACGGTCACACACCACCCAGATGACAGACATTTTCTGGGAAACAGGCAGATCTGAAATAAAATCCATCGAGATGTGCGTCCAAGGCCTCTTAGGAATAGGCAAGGGCAACAATAATCCACTAGCCCGAGAACAACAAGGCTTGGCCCGAGCACAAACGTCACAAGACTGCACAAAGCCTCGCACATCTCGTGACAGGGAAGGCCACCAGAAGGATCTTGCCACCAAATCCCTGGTACCAAAAATTCCAGGATGACCTGCCAATGCAGAAGAATGCACCTCAGAGATGACTCTACTGGTCCAATCATCAGGAACAAACAGCCTATCAGGCGGACAACGATCCGGTCTATCCGCCTGAAACTCCTGCAAGGCCCGCCGCAGGTCTGGAGAAACGGCTGACAAAATAACTCCATCCTTAAGGATACCTGTGGGCTCAGAGTTGCCGGGTGAATCAGGCTCAAAACTCCTAGAAAGGGCATCCGCCTTAACATTCTTAGAACCCGGTAGGTATGACACCACAAAATTAAACCGAGAAAAAAATAATGACCAGCGCGCCTGTCTAGGATTCAGGCGCCTGGCGGTCTCAAGATAAATCAAATTTTTGTGGTCAGTCAATACCACCACCTGATGTCTGGACCCCTCAAGCCAATGGCGCCACTCCTCAAACGCCCACTTCATGGCCAAAAGCTCCCGATTCCCAACATCATAATTCCGCTCAGCGGGCGAAAATTTACGGGAAAAGAAGGCACAAGGCCTCATCACGGAGCAGTCAGAACTTTTCTGCGACAACACTGCCCCAGCTCCGATCTCAGAAGCGTCGACCTCAACCTGAAAAGGAAGAGCCACATCAGGCTGACGCAACACAGGGGCAGAAGAAAAACGGCGCTTAAGCTCCTGAAAAGCCTCCACAGCATCAGGGGACCAATTAGCAACATCAGCACCCTGTCTAGTCAAATCGGTCAATGGCTTAACGACATCCGAAAAACCAGCAATAAATCGACGATAAAAGTTGGCAAAGCCCAAAAATTTCTGAAGACTTTTAAGAGAAGAGGGCTGCGTCCAATCACAAATAGCTTGAACCTTGACAGGATCCATCTCAATGGAAGAGGGAGAAAAAATATATCCCAAAAAGGAAATTCTCTGAACCCCAAAAACGCACTTAGAACCCTTGACACACAGAGAATTAGACCGCAAAACCTGAAAAACCCTCTTGACTTGCTGGACATGAGAGTCCCAGTCATCCGAAAAAATCAGAATATCATCCAGATACACTATCATAAATTTATCCAAAAAATCGCGGAAAATATCATGCATAAAGGACTGGAAGACTGAAGGGGCATTAGAAAGACCAAAAGGCATCACCAAATACTCAAAGTGGCCCTCGGGCGTATTAAATGCGGTTTTCCACTCATCCCCCTGCCTGATCCGCACCAAATTATACGCCCCACGGAGATCAATCTTAGAGAACCACTTGGCCCCCTTTATGCGAGCAAACAAATCAGTCAGCAACGGCAATGGGTATTGATATTTAACCGTGATTTTATTCAAAAGCCGATAATCAATACATGGTCTCAAAGAGCCGTCTTTTTTTGACACAAAGAAAAAGCCGGCTCCTAAGGGAGATGACGATGGACGAATATGTCCCTTTTCCAAGGACTCCTTTATATATTCTCGCATAGCAGCATGTTCAGGCACAGACAGATTAAATAAACGACCCTTTGGGTATTTACTACCCGGAATTAAATCTATAGCACAATCGCACTCACGGTGCGGAGGTAGTGAACCCAGCTTGGGTTCTTCAAAGACGTCACGATAATCAGACAGGAACTCAGGGATTTCAGAGGGGATAGATGATGAAATGGGAACCAAAGGTACGTCCCCATGAGTCCCCTTACATCCCCAGCTCAACACAGACATAGCTCTCCAGTCAAGGACTGGGTTGTGAGACTGCAGCCATGGCAATCCTAGCACCAAATCATCATGTAGATTATACAGCACCAGAAAACGAATAATCTCCTGGTGATCCGGATTAATACGCATAGTTACTTGTGTCCAGTATTGTGGTTTATTATTAGCCAATGGGGTGGAGTCAATCCCCTTCAGAGGAATAAGAGTCTCCAAAGGCTCTAAATCATACCCACAACGATTGGCAAAGGACCAATCCATAAGACTCAAAGCGGCGCCAGAGTCGATATAGGCGTCCGTGGTAATAGATGACAAAGAGCAAATCAGGGTCACAGACAAAATAAACTTAGACTGTAAAGTGCCAATGGAAACAGACTTATCAAGCTTTTTAGTACGCTTAGAGCATGCTGATATAACATGAGTAGAATCCCCACAATAGAAACACAACCCATTTTTCCGTCTAAAATTCTGCCGCTCGCTTCTGGACAGAATTCTATCACACTGCATACTTTCTGGCGTCTTCTCAGTGGACACCGCCAGATGGTGCACTAGTTTGCGCTCCCGCAGACGCCTATCGATCTGAATAGCTATTGTCATGGACTCATTCAGACCCGCAGGCACAGGGAACCCCACCATAACATCCTTAATGGCATCAGAGAGACCCTCTCTGAAAGTAGCCGCCAAGGCACACTCATTCCACTGAGTAAGCACAGACCATTTACGGAATCTCTGGCAGTAAATTTCAGCTTCATCTTGCCCCTGAGATAGGGACATCAAAGTTTTTTCTGCCTGAAGTTCCAAATGAGGTTCGTCATAAAGCAACCCCAAGGCCAGAAAAAACGCATCTACACTGCGCAACGCAGGATCCCCTGGTGCCAATGAAAAAGCCCAGTCTTGAGGGTCGCCACGGAGCAGAGAAATCACAATCCGAACCTGCTGTGCAGGGTCCCCGGCAGAACGAGATTTCAGGGACAAAAATAACTTGCAATTATTTCTAAAATTCTGAAAACCAGATCTATTCCCCGAGAAAAATTCCGGCAAAGGAATTCTCGGTTCAGATACCGGAGCATGAACAACAAAATCTTGCAAATTTTGTACTTTCGTGGTGAGATTATTCAAACCTGCAGTTACACTCTGAAGATCCATAATAAACAGGTGAACACAGAGCCATTCAAAGATTAGAAGGAGAGAGAAAAAAAAGAAAGACTGCAGCATAGACAGACTGGCAAATGATCCAATTAAGAGCACAAAAAAAAAAAAAAAAACTCTCAGCAGACTTCTTATTTCACTCCTTTCTCAGCCAAGGAATTAACCCTTTAGTGGGCCGGTCAAACTGTCATGATCTCCATGGCTAGAGAACATAGCATAAGCCTATATAGGAACAAGCTCTTGGAAGATGGGAACTGTACTGACCATGAACTAAACCTACCGCACAACTAGAAGTAGCCAGGTAGCATGTCCTACTTTTTATCCCTATATGCCCAGCGCCGGCCGGAGAACTAAATAATGCTAGCAGAGGGAAATATAAGACCTGGCTCACCTCTAGAGAAATGCCCAAAAAGGAGACAGAGGCCCCCCACATATATTGGCGGTGATTTTAGATGAAATAACAAACACAGCAGGAAAATAGTTTTAGCAAATTTGAGGTCCGCTTTCTAGATAGCAGAAGACAGAAAGAACACTTTCATGGTCAGCAGAAAACCCTAACAAAACACCATCCAGAAATTACTTTAGGACTCTGGCATTAACTCATAATACCAGAGTGGCAATTCCTGATCAACAAGAGCTTTCCAGACACAGTAACGAAACTGCAGCTGTGAACTGGAACCAAAAAGCAAAAACAAACATGGACGAAAGTCCAACTTATCTAGTAGATGTCTGGGAGCAGGAACAAGCACAGAGAGGCTTCAGATAACATTGTTGACCGGCAAGCAACTAACAGAGAAGCCAGATTATATAGCGACACCCAGATCTGATGAGAACAGGTGAACAGGAAAGATGATGACACAAGTTCAATTCCACCAGTGGCCACCGGGGGAGCCCAAAATCCAAATTCACAACAAGCTCTGATATCAACGTTGCCAGGCATTGAACTGAAGGTCCAGGGAGCTAATATAGCAACACCCCTGACCTAACGACCCAGGTGAGCATACAAGGGATGATAGACATACCCAGAGTAAAAACACTAGTAGCCACTAGAGGGAGCCAAAAGGTAAATTCACAACACTTTTCCCATTGACAATTGTTTTGCTTTCCCCATGTCTCACAATCCAGAAATGTCAGTGGCTGGATGAAAGATGCAAGAGTCTATCTGGATCCCAGAAATTCACTCAGCTTTTATGCATACACACTGATTACAAGCAAACAGGTCACAGGTGAGGATGTTATTATTATTATTATCCATTTTTATAGCACCATTTATTCCATAGCGCTTTACATGTGAAAAAAGGGGCATACATAGACAAGTACAATAAACATGAGCAATACAAGGCACACACAAGTACACAAGGCGAGAGGACCCTGCCCGCAAGGGCTCACAGTCTAGAGGGGATGGGTGAGGATACACTAGGAGAAGGTAGAGCTGGTCGTGTTGCGGTTCAGTGGACTGAGGATCATTACAGGTTGTAGGCTTGTCGGAAGAGGTGGGTCTTCAGGTTCCTTTTGAAGGTTTCCGTGGTAGGCAAATGTCTGATGTGTTTGGGTAGAGAGTTCGAGTAAGGGGGAAGCACGGGAGAAGTGTATGCGGTTGTGGAAAGAAGAGATAAGACAGGAGTAGAGAAGGAGATCTTGAGAGGATTGAAGGTTGCCTGTAGGTGAGTATCGGGAGACCGTGTCACAGATGTATGGAAGAGACCGGTTGTGGATGGCTTTGTATGTCATAGTTAGGGTTTTGAACTGGAGCCTCTGGACGATAGAAAGCCAGTGAAGGGCTTAGCAGAGAGGAGAGGCTGGGGAATAACGGGGAGACAGGCGGATTAGCAAGCAGCAGAGTTTAGGATAGATTGGAGGGGTGCGAGAGTGCTAGAGGGGAGGCCAGAGTGTAGAAGGTTGCAATAGTCAAGGTGGGAGATGATGAGGGCGTGCACGAGCGTTTTTGCAGGATGTTACCTTTAGTAGCCATTCAAACCCATTTGTGTCAACTTCTGTGCATGTTTTCAGGCCAAAATCACCAGCGTTTGTGAACTTTTGATCGGGGTAATTTGGATGTTTTGGGTTGTCATTATGATTTAAAAAGAGAAAACACAGTAATTTGAAAATAATTGGCTTCACCCAACCACTAACCATGAGTGGAGAAAAAGATTTGGTGTTATCACTCATATTCTCTGAGAAAAGGCCAAGAAAGCAAAAATTCTGCCGGGGTATGTAAACTTTTGAGCACAGCTGTATTATGTCTTATCACAATCATCCTTCAATTTGCAATCTCTGCTTCAGATAAATGTGATTTTCACTTTAAGAATTACCTGGATCCCACTTCTATGGCTGGAGTCACACCAGCGTGTGGCATCGGATGCGATATGCTAATGACACTCGGCTCCTGCTCTGCTGTGAGCGTGATCCGAGTGTCAGTGCTCTGTGCTCCCGTCCTCTCGCATCAGACAATCGGAGCACAGCTGCAGAGGTGATGGAAAAAGTAATTTCTCCATCTTCTCTGCTGCCGGCATCAGCAGGAATCGTACAGCACTTGGGTGACATCCAAGTGCAGTGTGATGTTTCACATGCACCCATAGATTTGTATGGGTGGGTGCGATCCGAACTTCACATGTAATCGTAGCATGCTGTATTTTTTTTTCAGTCTGATCTCGATCCAATCGGAGCTGAAAAAAAAATGGCAGATGAGCACACAATCATAGAATAACATTGATCCGAATGCAATTTTTTTTATCGGATTGCATTAATCTGATTTATTCGCAAGTGTGAGCGAGCCCTATCTAAGACCTTCGCTGCTGCTTGCTTTAATCAAAGGGCAAGTGGTGCTGCTGCCTTCAAAACAACCAACCCCTCCTTTACCACTAGACATGGCGTGAGGCAGGTGATCTGAAGGAGCCTGACCTACTTGTAAGGGATATAATGAAGGATAGATCTGTGGCTCGCTCTTTTGGGAGTATCTGAGGCTGAGGCACTTTTGGGAGCATTAGAAGCTTAGGGACTTAGGGGGCTTTGTGATTTGTGTTATGTGTTAAGGGAAACAAAGACAATTGTGCTATTGTGTCAGGTTCAGATCAGTGATATGTCAGATTTATCTTTATTTTAAAAGATATGTTGGGGACATGATTTTGCGGCACTTCCATAAAGCATTAAATATTCTCTTCCTGCACATTTCAGTACAGCTTTCCTTACAAACTGCACAGCTCTTCTGTCCTGAAAGTGGCTGCCGATGAAGAAGCATCTGACCAGACCTGTCCTTCAGCCTCCTATCACTTGCAAAGTGTTTTTCAATTGGAAGAGACTGATGGACATGTCTGATCATTCCCCCCCATCGGTGCCACTAGAGGGGCAGCAGACAGGAGCACCTGCTCCCCCAATCAGTGTTCACGTCACATCACACTAAAGAGGAGAGCAAACAATATTGCTTATCTCCCTCCCTGTTGCTTCCATGCTACCTGTACATATCCATTCCTCTTCCTACCAGCCTGACAGATTGTGGTTTTACTAGGAAGTATAGCAAAGATGGGGTTGTTAATGAATAAATAATAGTAATATATATATATATATATTTTAGCAGTTGGTGCTGCCCAATGCAATGAGCTACCCCATGCAATGATGAATTTTCTGAATATGTTCTATAATTTTCAGAATAATATGTGGAATAACACTATTTCTAGTTGGTTACAAGACTTTTATCAAGTTTTCTGCTCTGCGGGCTCTTTATATAATTTTCAGTTGTCACTGAGCTAGTGGGTGGAGAATAGCTATTATGATGTCTCCATACATAGTACACACAGAGACATTTCTTGCTCTCTTGTCTCTCTGCAGCATTATGTTCAGAAGCTGCAGCATTAAGGAAATTATACTGGGCCCAGTGGTCGGCGCTCATAGAAAGTTAGTAATTCTGTTACATACAGGCGATCTGATCATCGCCTGTATGTAGCAGAGCCGATCAGGTTATGGCAGCTTCAAATCTCACTTGGAGGATATTGTAGCATACCAAAAAAAAAAAAAATTTTAAATATTAAGAAAATTAAAAAAATAAAAGTTCAAATCACCCCACTTTCGCCCCATTCAAATTAAAACAATAAAAATGAAAATCAAACAGACACATATTTGGTATTATGTTCAGAATCGCCCGATCTATCAATAAAAAAAGGATTAACCTGATCGCTAAACGGCGTAATGAGAAAACAGTAAAAACAATCAAAAGATCGTAGCTGCACCAAAATGGTATCATTAAAAACGTTAGCTCAGCATGCAAAAAATAAGCCCTCACCCAACCCGAGATCCCGAAAAGTGGAGATGCTATGGGTCCCAGAAAAAGACACAATTTTTTTTTTAACAAACTTTGGATTTTTTTCACCATGCAAATAAAAAGGAACCTAGACATGTTTGATGTCTTTGAACTCGTAATGACCTGGAGAATCATAATGGTGGGGCAGTTTTAGCATTTGGTGAACATGGTAAAAAAAAAAATCCAAAAAACAGTTGTAGAATTACACTTTTTTTCGCAATTTCACTGCACTTGGAATTTTTTTCACGTTTTTTGAGTAGACGGTATGGTAAAACCAATGATGTCATTCAAAAGTACATCTCAGCCCTCACATGGCCATATTGACGGAAAATTAAAGTTATGGCTCTGGGAAGAAGGAGAGCGAAAATCAGAAACAGAAGTGACGCGGTTTGGTCTGTGACGTCACGGGGGATTTTCCCCAGATCCACCTCGCCACGAGAGATGCCGGGAGTGTCGCAACTTCCAGGACCTGAGATACAGATCGCATGCGCCGTTCATGACACTTATTATCTTGGGCACCTGTCTGACATGTTTTTAAACTGTCCTAGGGACACACTCAGTTACAGCCCCCCAAGAAGCCTACGCGAAACGCACGGGGCTGCATCGGACATCATATTGGCAGGCAATAGACTGGGTAAGCAGGGCACCTTGTGATATCTCTTTTGGGTAATTGTGATGCTTGATTCTAGATACAGATCTTTACAGTAGTCACTACCCACTACATGTGACTTTATGGTTTTTGGGATCATCTCCATGGTCTGACTCTTACATTGCACTTGCTATGCACTGTTGAATATCATGAATCATAGTTTTTTGATGATCTGATTGCCCAGCCTTTCCCTACTCTGTAATACAATTAATGTTATGATGTCCTTCACACATGGGCCTTTTTCTGTGCTTTGTTTCTTTTATTTGATATATGTATAATTCCTAGCATTTTTTGAATAAACTTTATGATATTTTTTTTATTACATTTTTACTTGGACAATGACTCCGTAATTTTTTTTGTAGGATTTTTTGTTTTTGGAGTTTCCTGATGTACTTATTCTGGTCCTTTATACAGGCATATGGCCAATTTGATGGTTATATAGTATGTATCAGTGGATTTTGATTCCCATTCTTTGTAACCTGCAGCAGAGGCATAAAAATTCTGCACATGAATGCCAAGGCGAATGACAATTAGTGGGGAGGGAGAGAGGAACCATTCTGGTGGTGGAAAGCCCCCTAATGTATAAAGAAATTACAATTGAGTGAAATACTGATCCGCAGGGAATCTCAGAACTTTTTGTCTAAATACCAATTTGTTAATTGTGTTCTGCTCTTATGAAGCCTCGAAGTCTTAATGCTCTAAATGTTCTCTTAAACTCCAGATGTTTCCTAGAACTGGAATACATAACATTGAAGAGGAATTGTGCTGGAATTTTATTTCATTGTTCTTTTTTTTTGGCACTAAACAATAGGAAACCAATAGTTTGAGACAGGAAGTGAGGCGTGTTCTGTGTCGATGAAAATTAGGCTCAGTCTCAATATTGTTAGAAAAATAAAATTTATAATGCACTTTCTGGGAGTTAAGTTTCAAAATGAAAATCACTGTTTCATTATTTGGGATTTGTGTTACTTCAAGTTCTGGTTTACTTGTCTGAATTTTTTAGGAGTGGCCTCCTCCTGACAAAGCTGGAAAATTTCTTGCAAAACAATGCTAGCAGCTGCCACTTGGGGATCTAGCTGCTTAAAGAGGACCTTTCACCAAATTTTTAATGTTGAGCTGGACACCCGGCGTAATAGTGGTTACAGAGCGGAATAAAACTTTTATTTTTAATTTATCCTCTCCATTGCAAAAAATATTAGAAATCAAAGAATTTGACACCTAATGAGGTAATTTCAGTAAAGTCCAAGTAGGTGGGTGTTATGAGATACGTTTCACTGAGGGCGTGAACTTCTTCCTGTATGAGTTGCTATCTGATAACACCCACTTGGACATAACTTTTGCTAATGGAGCGCCCCTAGACGCAGGGCCGCAGGGTACTCAGTACCGGGCCTCTCTGTCTGTCTCGGTTCTGGGGTTGTCACGGTGGCTAGACCCGGCCCGTGACCCTGCTAAGGGGCGTCCAGTGGGGCGTACTTCCCTGCTGAGCACCACGGGATAGTCCTCACAACTGTCGTGTTTATTTCTGGTCTCTCTCTCTCTCTCTCTCTCTCTCTCTCTCTCTCTCTCTCTCTCTCTCTCTCTCTCTCTCTCTCTCTCTCTCTCTCTCTCCCCAGATGATATGGATGGGACGCACCCGTATGACGGGGTAGGCCTGGAGCTATTTTATAGGGACCCTAGGGACGCCCCTCTCCCACAGTTTGGCTCCGTTGTCTTCGTTAGGTGTAATGATGAGACAGCCAACCTATGGTTAACTGCCCGGCCGTAGTCTAAAGTAATGCGTGGAGTCTCTTACTTTCTCGGCGTTCTGGCCACCGGCTACGCGCCTCAGAAGGATGTTGCTGTTCTTGGGGCAAGACTCCTTCTGGTATTGTCTCCTTTTTGCTGTATTTCCTTTTTCTCACTCCTCCACAATAAACCTCGCTTCTTGTCCTTTCTTAGGAGTCTGCCGCTGTAAGGCACAGGCACAACTCCGTAACGTTCTTGTCTCTTTCTAGGACTCTGCCAGGATCCCACCCCTGACAGGTCCTCTCACTAGCACTTCCCAGCTATGTTCTCCCTGACTTCCTGTCCAACCCCCAGTTTTACCAGAGCGTGAGGAGTGGCCTACTAGATAGAACCACTCCCCCTGGTGGCCAGAGTGTGAGGTGCAGTGTGTGTGTTACCTGGTCAGGTGAACTCCTTTAGTGCAATCAGACGTAACATCACTCCCCTTAGTGGCAGAGCGACATCGCTGCAACGACCAGGACTCTGGGGCGCTGCACTCCCCCCGGTTAAATCCAGTACTCCCGGAATGGGAAAATAAGAACAACAATACAGGTTAACAGGGAACACATAAAATTTTGAAACATCATAAACAATTAAACATAACAGTGCTTCCCTTTATGGGAGGTGAGGACTCTTGAACGTTGCGAAAGTTTTGGTCATGCACAGTTCATGACTCCCAGTTCAGTGGTTGTAACTTTTTAAAACAGCAGGGACCCCGGGTAAACAAAGGGGTCCCTTTGAAAGCTTTGGAGCAATTCACTGTCCACTGCTCCATTGTCCATTTTTAAACTTGTAACAAAGATATTTACACAAACATAATTAGCAATTTTAGTTAATTCCTCCAAGTTTTGTAACGAAGGGGAGTCTGATTCCTGGTGCTACGTGTAGACCTCCGTAGTGCAGGGGTTGGTATTGGCCTAGCAGGGCTCGCTATGCTCGCTACCACTGGTGTAGTGCACTGCCTTCCAGCTACGCTTCTAGTGAGTCTGGGTAGCACTGGCATGCTGGATCTCTCAGAGCTGCTGCTACCATCAGTGGGTACGGCAGATTCGCCGATAGCAGAGGGAGGCTCCGCCGGTCCGACGGTGGGCATGGCATCATCCGGCGGGGTCTGTGGTGATTGCGGGTCCGGAGGATCTGGCACCACTTCTAGTCCAGGCGGGTTCGGTTGACGAAACGTTAAGACCGGTACCACGATGGCCTGATTTATTTGGGTCCAAGACTGGGGAAAATCACCAACAGTGTGTAGCATTTTCTCCTCTTCTGCAGGTGGAGAGGCTCTTGGACCTGTTTCTTTCTCCCTCAACTTATCGGGGCATACCTTCAGGTGTTCTCTGGATATTGCCGTTGAGGTTTCCCCTCCATCTTTGCTGATGAGACAGACTTTGGTATTGTCGAAATCGGACGGCAGGATGGTATACGGTTCCGCTTCCCATTGGTCGTCAAGTTTGTGTAGCCTTCTCTTCCGCGTGAGTACCTGCTCACCAGGCGGCAAGGGAATCGCAGGAGCATGCTGGTTGTAGTTCCTTTCCTGTTTTTGCCTGGCCTGAGCGAGACTTCTTTCCACGCATTCCTGTACTTTGCGGTACCTTTGCCGCCTCTCCATATCCCAATCGGCATCCGGCGAGGTATCTTCGGGGGTCAGAACCCCCATGTCCAGATCAACGGGCAACTTGCTAGACCTTCCTCGCATCAGGTATGCCGGAGTGCAGTTGGTAGAATTCACTGGGATATGGTTGTACATGTCTACCAGGTCAAGCAATTTTGTTGGCCACAAGTTCCGTTCTTCTACAGGCAAGGTCTTCAGTAAGTCGATCACCACTTGGTTCATCTTTTCACACATCCCGTTGGTTTGGGGATGGTACGGTGTGGTTCTGATCTTCTTACACCCGTACAGGTTGCAGAACTCCTGGAACACCTCCGCCTCAAACGCTGGTCCCTGATCGGTCAGTACCTTCTCCGGATACCCATGGGGCCTGCAGAAGTACTGCTGGAAGGTTTTGGCGGCCGTCCTGGCCGTTAGATCCTTGACAGGTACAACCACCAGGAACCTGGAATAGTGATCCACGATGGTGAGAGCATAAATATAGCCCGACTGGCTAGGTGTCAGCTTCACGTGGTCCAGCGCGACCAGTTATAGCGGCCGTTTGGTGATGATGGGCTGCAAAGGAGCCTGTTGGCTGTCACGGTCCTTTCTGTGTAGGCTGCACGGGCCACACTCCCGACACCACTTCTCGATGGTTCTTTTCATGCCAATCCAATAGAATCTCCCTCGGAGTAGTCTCTCTAACTTCCTCCACCCGAAGTGTCCAGCCCCATCGTGGTACGCTCCCAGAACCATTGGCGCATCTTGCCTCGGAACCACTATTTGCCATACCAATTCGTGAGTGCGGGGGTCGACACTTCTTCGGCACAGCTTACCGTCGTGAATAAACATTTTGCTTCTCCCCTTCCACAGCTGTTGGGTTTCTTGTGGATCATCCGGGCCGGGATGCAAACCTGCCTGCGTCAGGAGTTCTTTCACCCGACGGACCGCAGGGTCACCATCCTGGGTCTCTGCCCACCCATGGTGAGGCAGGGGATTCAGCGTGGCATACTGGTTGTTTCTGTGCCTGTTCTTCACATGATGGGAGCATTGAGTGGCTTTGGGGCGATTGGAAAGCAGGCAGTTCTACTTCTTCAAGTGCCTCCGGGTCCTCCCCCGTTTCTGGCAAATTGGGCATCCAGGACAAGGCATTGGCATTCGCATTCTTGCGTCCTGCCCGGTACTTGATGGTGAAGTCATAATTGGACAGCCGGGCCATCCACCGCAGTTCCAAGGCCCCGAGTTTTGCTGTGTCCAAGTGCGTTAGTGGATTGGTATCCATGAAGACAGTAAATTTTGCTGAGGCCAGGTAGTGCTTGAACCTCTCCGTCACTGCCCAAACGATGGCGAGGAATTCCAGCTTGAAGGAACTGTAGTTGTCAGAGTTCCTTTCCGTGGGACGAAGTTTCCTGCTGGTGTAAGCGATTACCCACTCCTTGCCTTTCTGAACCTGGGACAACACAGCTCCCAGTCCTTTGTTGCTGGCATCCATATACAGTACAAACGGTTGATCATACTCAGGGTAGACCAGTACCTCTTCTCCCATCAGCGCCATCTTCAAGCAAGTGAATGATTCTTCCAGTCCTTCGTTCCAATCAAATGGGGTACTCTTCCCCTTGGTCTTTTTGGATTGGCCCACCAACAGATCTTGCAATGGCGTGGCCTTCTTGGTGAAGTCCTTGATTAACACCATCAAGCCTACCAACCCGAGGAACTGCCGGACTTCATGGAGGTTGCTGGGCTTCGGCCAGTCCTTAATCACCGTAACCTTGTCAGGGTCTGGGGCCACTCCTTCAGCACTCACCACATGGCCGAGATACTGCACTTTGGGTTTCAGCAGGTGGCATTTGGATGGTTTCACCTTTAAGCCAAAGTTGGATAGGGATTCAAACACCTCGGCCAGGTGCTTCAGATGGTCTTCATAGGTCTTGGAGAAGACAATGACATCATCCAGATACAGCAGTACAGTTTCAAAGTTCTTGTGCCCCAGACAGCACTCCATCATCCTCTGGAACGTCCCCGGGGCATTGCACAATCCGAAGGGCATGTATTTGAATTCACAAAGACCCATCGGCGTCGTGAAGGCCGTCTTCTCCTTGTCCGCCTCCGCCACGGGAACCTTCCAGTACCCACTGGTGAGATCCAATGTAGAGAAGTAGTTAGCAGATTTTAAAGCAGCCAGGGACTCCTCTATCCTGGGCAGTGGGTATGCATCTTTATGTGTAATGCGATTTAACTGTCGATAATCCACACACATTCTCATTGTGCCATCTTTCTTCTTAACAAGGACTAATGGAGCTGCCCAGGGACTACAACTGTCCCTCACTACCCCAGCCTCCTTCATCTCTTGCAACATGTCTTTGGCACACTGATAATTAGCTGGGGGTACAGGACGGTATCTCTCTTTTATGGGTCGGTGATCCCCTGTGGGGATATGATGTTGGATCCCTTTTACCTGTCCAAAATCTAGGGGGTGTTTGCTAAAGACCCGCTCGTACTCATGCACCACCCTGTAGGCCCCCTGTTTCTGGTGAGGTGGGGTAGAGTCAGTGCCCACATGTAATTCCCGACACCAATCCTTCGGTTGCCCTGCAGAACCGTGGTTCTCCGCCTGATTGGACGGGACCAAGGGCCCAGGTGCCTGTATCACACTACTATTAACAGTGAACAGTTTGGCAAGTGTGGCATATTTGGCTAGCTGGACTTCTTCTTCCCCGCAATTGAGAACACGTACTGGCACCCTCCCCTTGCGGACATCAACCACCCCTCTAGCTGTCAGCAGGGTAGGCCTATTATCCGAATATACAGGTTCTACCAGGGCCTGATAATCTTTGCCCCTGAGGCCTATGGCTGCCCGACACCATATTAACATTTCACTCCTGGGGGGTATCGCAATGGGGTTTGAATCACTTACTGTGACACGACCAATTTCACCACCAGTCAGCTCCACCTGCTGTCTTTGCATCAGGGCCCTGATTTCTTTTTGCAGGGCACGTTGTTCACTGTAGCCAGCTGTTTCTGCTACCTGTTGTAATAGGACATTAACTTCTGCAAGACAATTTTCTATAACATTAGTACCAATGGTCATCATGGGATTACACTCACGGCGGTCAATATCAACAATTACAATCCCTTGGGCCTTCAATTCCACCCTCCCCACTTTGATGGTGACCTCTTTATACCCCACTTGTGGCAATGGCTGACCATTACTGGCTATTATGGTGAAATCGTCATCGGGGCCACGAGTAATATCGGTGTCCTCCCAATACCGTTTATAAAGCACGTAAGGCATAGTCTTCACCTGAGAACCGGTGTCCAGCAAAGCATTCATGGGGATACCGTCGATCACAACAGGAAGAACTGGTCGCCCTCCAACGTATTTGGCTCTCCAATGCTGCGGGCCTGATCGTCCTACTCCTGGGGGTTGGCCCTTTGCCCCAGGGGTTGCTCGTTTAAAGGACAGTACCTTGCAAGGTGGCCCACCTGATGACAGCGGCGGCAGATAGGCCGTCCGTCCCAATGAAAGTGATCGTCGTCCCTGCCTCTGGTCGGCGGAGTCCTCTTCTGTCGCATCCAGGGGACATCCTCTGGTCTGGAGGCCAGCTGGATCTTCTCCTTGGGGGCCTCCTGTAGGGACTGCACAGTCCGGGCTAGGGCAGCAACGCTCTTGGTCAGCTCCTGCATCTGAAGGCGGAGTCCTGCGGGGGAGTCGTCCTCTAAGCTCTGGGCATCGGCCTCGGTGGCAACTGGGGCATCCAACGCCACCTCCTGGTGGTATGTGAGAGCTGGACGCCTGGGAGGCGCTGCACGGCTGGACTGTCGCTCTTGTAGCGCTTGGATGGCTTTATCCTTGAATTGTGCAAAAGTCAGGTCTGGGTTCTGCATGGCCAGGAAGTGCAGTTGACCCCTTTGGTGGCTGCACAGGAGCCCCTCAATGAACCGCTCCTTCAGGAGTTTATCTTCATCTTGCATGCTGCCCGGGTCACTCTGCTTGATGGCCCGCAGCGCCTCCTGGAGGTTAAGGGCAAAGTCCCGTAGGCTATCCTACGGCCTGTTTGCACCCATAGAAAGTCAACTTAATTTCTGTAGCAGTGCGGGTGTCAAAGGTGGCTTTAAGCTTTGCAAAGACCTGCTGTGCAGTTCCCTTATCCGCGGCGGGCCAGGACTTCACTTCTCTCAGAGCCGCCCCAAAGAGTTGGCCGGTTATCATGTGAACTTTCTGAGGCTCGGTCAGAGGATAGAACTCAAGCAGGCTGCAGATCCCTTCTTTAAAGTCAGTTAATGTATGGGACTCTCCAGAGTATCGCGGGAGCCAGGCTGCTCCAGGTAGGTACGGCATGGAGAAGGGCATTATGGCTGTTGTAGCTGCAGCAGCCTCCGGCTGGCGGATAGGGGCGGCGAGCTCTGCGGCAACCGGCTGTGGTACAAGGCCCGCGGCTGCATCTACTGCGGGGGCTGGAGATGCCTCTGGGTCTACGGCTGCGACCGCCGCCTCTGCTCCCCCCGACTCAGACATGGTCGCTCCTTCCCCCTGCTGACCTGCTGGAAGTTGGTGTTCCTCTTCCGGGATCGTCGCTTTACCGCGTCTTCTGGTTCCGCGCTCTTTTTGACCGGCTCCGCCCACGAAGCTATGGCTCCTCCCTTCGAGCGCGGCGATGGCGGATTTTGGCGGCAAATAGCAACACACAGTCTTTGCAATAAATCACAGTTCCAAGGCACACATGACCCGATTCTTCATGCTTAAGTAGATCATGTTCGTGACGCCAAGATTTGGAACGCCCCCAGACGCAGGGCCGCAGGGTACTCAGAACCGGGCCTCTCTGTCTCGGTTCTGGGGTTGTCACGGTGGCTAGACCCGGCCCGTGACCCTGCTAAGGGGCGTCCAGTGAAAGATGTGGTGATGGTGCGTGGTGCAGGTCGCAATGAATAACGAGGACACAGGGTTGCAGTCTCTTTACCTCTTTACTGAAGGCTTCAGGGGCCGCGATCCAGAGTACTGTTAACGGGGCTGGCTGAGACTGGCCGGTCCGAAGGCA
The DNA here is from genome assembly GCF_051348905.1 of Ranitomeya variabilis. Taxonomy (NCBI): domain Eukaryota; kingdom Metazoa; phylum Chordata; class Amphibia; order Anura; family Dendrobatidae; genus Ranitomeya; species Ranitomeya variabilis. The sequence goes on along the minus strand of NC_135237.1, from coordinate 51,860,555 downwards.
CATCCAAAGTTCCCTTTGCAGGTGGAAATCAGTGTCTACCTTCTAGCGCCTGTGTGTTGTAGTACTTCCCTGCTGAGCACCACGGGATAGTCCTCACAACTGTCGTGTTTATTTCTGGTCTTTCTCTCTCTCTCTCTCTCTCTCTCTCTCTCTCTCTCTCTCTCTCTCTCCGTCCCCCAGATGATATGGATGGGACGCACCCGTATGACGGGGTAGGCCTGGAGCTATTTTATAGGGACCCTAGGGACGCCCCTCTCCCACAGTTTGCCTCCGTTGTCTTCGTTAGGTGTAATGATGAGACAGCCAACCTATGGTTAACTGCCCGGCCGTAGTCTAAAGTAATGCGTGGAGTCTCTTACTTTCTCGGCGTTCTGGCCACCGGCTACGCGCCTCAGAAGGATGTTGCTGTTCTTGGGTCACGACTCCTTCTGGTATTGTCTCCTTTTTGCTGTATTTCCTTTTTCTCACTCCTCCACAATAAACCTCGCTTCTTGTCCTTTCTTAGGAGTCTGCCGCTGTAAGGCACAGGCACAACTCCATAACATTCTTTTCTCTTTCTAGGACTCTGCCAGGATCCCACCCCTGACAGGTCCTCTCACTAGCACTTCCCAGCTATGTTCTCCCTGACTTCCTGTCCAACCCCCAGTTTTACCAGAGCGTGAGGAGTGGCCTACTAGATAGAACCACTCCCCCTGGTGGCCGGAGTGTGAGGTGCAGTGTGTGTGTTACCTGGTCAGGTGAACTCCTTTAGTGCAATCAGACGTAACATCACTCCCCTTAGTGGCAGAGCGACATCACTGCAACGACCAGGACTCTGGGGCGCTGCACTAACTCATTAGGTGTCAAATAATTTGATAGCTAACATCTCTGCAACGGAGAAATAAAATGAAGAAAAACTAAATGTTTTATTCTGCTCTGCAGCCACTATTACATCATGTGTACAGTCCAACATGAAAAATTTGGTGAAAGGTCCTCTTTAAAAATTTCTCATAAACCTGCTCAGAAAAATTCAGTTATTCATCCCTGTAAAAATCCCTGATTATGCCACTGATTACTGTTTTGCCCTGTTGCTTCATTGCAGAGATACTTGTTCCATCTGGAAGGCAATATGTGAAATCTTTGCTTTGCATTCAAACTGGATGTTTCTTCAGAGTCTTCTTTGGGGGCGTGTGCTTTCACCCCTCCCTGCCAGACACTGCTAATCACAGCTTGGCAGCGTCTAAGACTGCTAGACTTCTTGATCAGCTGCTGTGCTATGATTGGCAACATCATGAATGAAAAGGGCCCAGCCGTCCAGTGTCAGTGGGTCAGCTAAAGAATTACAGCAGGATAAAAACTCAGGTTGCTCCAAAATGTGGCAGCTTTCTTCATGGGCAAACGCCCTTCTGTCTGGGACGAAACAGATGAGGGAATCCTAAGAGTAGTCATGCTGAATGTGTACTGAGGACACTGCAGTACTGAACGGGTCAGTACGTCCCGGGGACACCCTGGGAGGAGTAAGTGAAGACACAGGGAAAGTAAAGGATGTGAGCAATGCCGTACTCTGTGTTGATGCTGTAACTGATGTGGATGTGCTGCGATTAGAACCAAGTAAAGTTCTTTGTTTAAAGTTTGAAATGGACTCTGTCTCTGTGCTCAACACCAGCAGCTGAACTTCAGCCGCCCCGATGGGACCCTGATGGTGCAGAGGGTGCAGCAGAAGGTATGCAAGAAAAGGGACATTGTTTATATGTGACGGGAGGCCAGGGTGCGCTTAATCAGATATTCTCAGCCACGACTACGCTCCTGGCCCTGTCTCTGCCCTCACACATCAATAGGAGAGTGGGGTCGCCCTGGAATTGGAGCTGTTTGCACCGATGATATGAATTGACGATGCCAGTTCTTGACTACATCATATGATGGGTAATCATCACCATAAACCTCTTTCATCACATCGAACATATTCTTTGGTGTGTGGCCTTTCAAGTAAAGGAACTTGATGACTGCTCTGTATTACACTGGGTCCATTATCAAACCTCACGCCACTTCAGCACCTGTAAAATCAAGACCATTTTCAGTTCTGAGTTGCAAATTGGCACGAAACCTATAGATACGTATGTCATTACACATGTGCAGTTTCAGCGTCCTGTGATAAATAGAAGTGGTCAGGGGAAATCTTTAATGAACTCCCCTTGTATGTCAATCAAGTTCAGTCTGAAGTTAATATTAATAATAATAATTTTTATTTCTATAGCGCCAACATATTCCCCAGCAACTTAAGGTACTGTCACAAAGTGCAATTTTGATCGCTACGACGGTACGATTCGTGACGTTCTAGCGATATCGTTACGATATCGCAGTGTCTGACATGCGGCAGCGATCAGGGATCCTGCTGAGAATCGTACGTCGTAGCAGATCGTTTGGAACTTTCTTTCGTCGCTTGATCACCCGCTGACATCGCTGGATCGTTGTGTGTGACAGCGATCCAGCGATGTGTTCGCTTGTAACCAGGGTAAACATCGGGTAACTAAGCGCAGGGCCGCGCTTAGTAACCCGATGTTTACCCTGGTTACCAGCGTAAACGTAAAAAAAACAAACAGTACATACTCACATTCCGGTGTCTGTCCTCCGGCGTCTCAGCTTCTCTGCACTGTGAGCGCCGGCCGGAAAGCGAGCACAGCGGTGACGTCACCGCTGTGCTTTCCGGCTGGCGCAGACACAGTGGAGAGAAGCAGAACGCCGGGGACAGACACCGGAATGTGAGTATGTACTGTTTTTTTTGTTTTTACGTTTACGCTGGTAACCAGGGTAAATATCGGGTTACTAAGCGCGGCCCTGCGCTTAGTAACCCGATGTTTACCCTGGTTATCCGGGGACTTCGGCATCGCTCCAGCGCCGTGATTGCAACGTGTGACCGCAGTCTACGACGCTGGAGCGATAATCATACGATCGCTGCGACGTCACGGATCGTGCCGTCGTAGTGATCAATATTGCACTGTGTGACAGTACCCTTACTCTTTAGAGGGTTCTTATACAAACAAGATAAGACATTACATAGTTCAACACATACCAAGCTTAAAATCTATGAGGAAATAGGGGTAACACAAAACTAAAAATACATTGCTTGTTGTGTAAGGAAAAGCCATCAATATAATAAATAGGGGCATTCAAACAATGCTGCGTGAACCAGTCACGAGCCAGTATCTGTACGAGTACAGGTACAAAGTGCTACTGAGTGCATGGAAGAGAGAACAGGGAATAATAGGTTACATTTGTAACATGAACTGATAGACTTGTCTAAAGAAATATGTTTTTAAGGCATGTTTGAAACTGGGAATACTGGGAATTAACCAGATTAATGTGGTAGTGCATTCCAGAACACTGGTGCAGCACTGGAAAAGTTATTTCCACTAATTAATATTTGAAGATATTTACAAAACCCTTCCCCATTCCTTGACTGTGTGACATGTTTGTTTGACATAAATGGATTCCTGAGAAGCCAGACTGAGCTTATATATGATCAAATTGGCCTGAGCTGGAGACAGATTTTTGGCATGACATAACCAATTTTTCATTTTTTTTCGTGATCCTAAAATAAAACCAATGTAGCTAGCGCACATATAGTAGTTAGAAGGAATGCCTGTCCGCAAAGGCGAGTAAGCACACTCCGGTGATACTCGTGCGCTCCTTTGCCATTACTTGTGGGTGCCGTCTTCTACAGCATGTGACAGTTGCACCGTTGACCCTGCTCAAACGCAATAAAATCTTATGTGCACAGGTTGGCTAAAGAAGATGTCAGATACTTGGACAACTCCTTGTCATATCCCAAACTTGGCCCCGATAAAATAAAAAAGCTTATTCTCACCTCCTGCGATGTCAGCACTTGCTCTTTTTGGGGCTCTCGTGTTGTTGTTGGCACATGTGACTGCAGCGCATAATCAGCACAGGCATCACTGTCCCCGCCTTCTGTCGAATTGTACATGAAGAGGAAGTCATGAGATCAGCTACAACCCAGACTTGCTCTTCATGTTCGATTCGACAAAAGGCGAGAACAGTGACATCAGCGCTGATTGGGTGCTGGGGTTACTTGTCACAACAACCGTACAACAACCGCATGGGAGCACAGGGACCGCGAGTGCGACATCACTGGAACGGCGCCAGCACGGGAGGTGAGTACAAGCTTTTTTATTTTACCGGGCCAAACATTTAGGTTGTTCTAGTAGTGGACAACCCTTTTAAGCATTTGGTGCATAAATTTCTGCACCATTTCTGCATGTCTTAGCAGGAAAAATGCTGTGCAAAATAGGAGCGTTTTGGCAGGTTTTATCACATTTTTAATGCATTTTTTTACATGCGTTTTTGGTGTAGATTTTTCCCCATTCATTAGAATGAGTGAAATCTGCAGCAAAAACACTTAAAGAATTTTACATGCACCAAATCTGAGGGTCAAAAATCTGTGACAAATTAGCAAAGTGTGCACAGGCCCAAAGATGGCTTTCTCATTATGCTTTTCAATCATCACTGCATACTTTCTCTCTGTTTCTACCTGTAAAAAGTTAAACATTTTTTGATTATCTGCATGTGCTCTTTTCCTCAATACTATGTATACAGTGAGTACGTCTATAGAAAAAAATATAGAAATGAATGAATTGCTTTACGAGTGTGCAGATACAATAAAATAGGTGATGATATTTGATTGATATTTAGGGCATTTTCTTCATTGTGTGACCTGAGGGATGGGGTTTATAAATATGAAATGAAAGGTCGTCCTAATAACTATTGACTGAGACCTGTGGTTGACATTCTGGTAACATTTAGTACGAGAAGGATCCCATGCTCTCTGCTTACACAGACAGTGGTAAATGTCAGTGAACAGACGGTTCATCACATGCACCAAATGTTTCTAGTTATTGTTTTTGCTGAAGAGAACAACACTGCAGAACGGCCGAGTATTAATCAATTTTTTATAAAGCGTTTAAATGTCAACAAGTAATGCATTGTTCCTTAGTTTCCTTCCATGACGTCTGCTTCAGTAGCAAAAGGTCACAAGACGCCTCCAAAAATACTCATTACGGTTAAATGAAGGGTCTGCACTAATGAAAGGATTTTTTTTTTTAATCTTCAAAACTCACTTTTAACTTTGACCTTACGTTTCTATCATTTTTATTAATGGAAATTCTTTGAAGAGCTATTTTATTTTCATAAAGACTATAGATGTGATTCTATTGGCAAGACAAAACTTACACACAATTTCTGATCAATTTTAACAAAAGGGGCTCACGGTTGAGAACTTTTATGAAAATTTTAGATTTTTAAAGGACATGTATGTAGCATTAATGCTGGAGTCCCCAGATGGCTCTCATCCTTCCCCTATGCAGGGGCGCCGACATACTCACCGCCGCGGCCGCGCAGTCACCGCCTCCTGCTTGTGATTGCCGCACTTAGTGTGGGCAGGCGTGCGCTCCCCTACAGCCGTGAGGTATTTAGTATCAGGGTTCACCTGCAAGATGGCTCCTGTCCAATCACTGGGAGGCATCTTGCATAAAAGGCTCCCCCTCCTTTAGGGAGAGCCTTTGGTACAGCATTCTTTAGTTTCTCCTAGTAGTGATTTGTCAGGTCCCTTGGTTCCTGTGTGGCCAGTGTCCTGAACCCGAAATCCCTGATCCTAGTCCAGCCAGAGCCTGAACCTCATCCCCTGGTCCTTGTGCGGCCGTTGTCAGTACCAGTATCCGAGACCCGTCTGCCTGTACATGTGCCTCCAGTTATTCCATGCATCCAGACTGCTAATACCAGTCTCCGAATCAGCCCAGTATGAATGTAGCCCGAGTCAGTGTCACCAAACCTGACCCCTGGGGTCACCAGCTGCAATACCGAGGACTGCCTAGGAGTGGTAACTAGCGGCTACCTGCAGCCCAGATTGTCTCCACCATCAGGAGATCCACTGAACACCAGGTAGCCGCTTAGCTACGCCCAGTGGCGTAACTACAAAGTGAGGGGCCCCGATGCGAACTTTCAAATGGGGGCCCCCCCCGCGCCAAAATATTTCCCACCGAAATGCACATTTTCCCTATTCATTTCGCACACTATAGTTTTGTTGCTTTGTTGTATAGTCTGACCTAATACTGCCCTGTAATCGCTGAGAAAAATGATTTTATAACTAACAAGTCCCTATACTAATTATGGTGATGTCTTCGGAAGGGCAGACTCTGGGCGTTCATGTCCTCCCTCGCTCTAATTCCAAGCGCACTCCCGGCGTTTGAAATCTGTGTGCTGTTTCTTCCTGGTATGACGCTGCAGTGCGTCATTTCCGGACCTGTGCAGTGTGGGGGTGTATTGGGTGTACTGGTCGGCTCCGGAGCATACGCACTGCACATTCTGATGCTGGTGAGTACACCCAATACTCCCCCACAGTGCACATGCTGGGCTCTGCCCACAGCCGTGTACCATTCTTCCTGACTCGGAAATTTACAGCCCGTACACATGCGGCTCCGCACACTTCGTACACAAGCGGCTCCGCTCCATACACCTCGTAAACACGCAGCACCACTCCATACACCCCATACATACACGACTCCGCTCACCTCTTTCACACTCGGCTCAGCTTTGTACACCTCGTACACACCTGACTCCGCTCCGTACACCTCGTACACATTGCTCCACTACACACATACACGGCTCCGCTCTGTACACCCTGTACACACACGGCTCTGCTACATCCACACTATAAACCCCTCCTGACCCCACACATAAACTTCCCCTCATTCAGCACCATGACAATCAGCACAGCAGAGTCCTGCATACAATTAATTGAGACATCAGTAGGTTAAGTGTTTTTGAATATCCATATTGAATCAGGAGTCCCATATAATCCTGCATAAAGGTTAATAATGGCCCCATAAGATGCTCCGTAGACACATTTGCCCAATATAGTGCTGCAGAAACGTTGATTATGGCCCCATAAGATGCTCTATAAAGATATTTGCGCCATATAGTGCTGCAGAAACATTGATTATGGCCCCATAAGATGCTCCATAGAGTCATTTGCCCCATATAGTGCTGCACAAACATTATGGCCCCATAAGATGCTCTATACAGACACATGCCCCATATAGTGCTGCACAAACGTTATGGCCCCATAAGATGCTCCATACAGACACTTGCCCCATATAATGCTGCACAGATGTTATGGCCCCATAAGATGCTCCATACAGACACTTGCCCCATATAATGCTGCACAAACGTTATGGCCCCATAGATGCTCCATACAGACACTTGCCCCATTATAGTGCTGCACAAATGTTAGGGCCCATAGATGCTCCATACAGACACTTGTCCCACATAATGCTGCACAAATGTTATGGCCCCATAAGATGCTCCACACAGATATTTGCCCCATTTGCTGTTGCTGCGATAAAAAAAACAAACCACATACTCACCTCTCGTCGCTCAGGCACCCGACACTTTCAATATTCACCTGCAGGCTGCTCCTCGTTCCAGCCGCCACTCCATCTTCCGCCTCCTCCGCACTGACGCTCAGGCAGAGGCGCGCACTAACTACGTCACCGCGCCCTCTGACCTCAGCGTCACTGCAGAAGAGCGGCGGCTGGAATGAGGAGAGGTGAATATCACGCAGCGCTCCCCCTCCCCGTTATACTCACCTGCTCCTTGCGCGGTGCAGTCCCTGGTTTCCCGGCGCTGCTGCTTCCTGTACTGAGCGGTCACCGTTACCGCTCATTACAGTAATGAATATGCGGCTCCACCCCTATGGGAGGTGGAGCAGCATATTCATTACTGTAATGAGCGGTACCATGTGACCGCTCAGTACAGGAAGAAGCTGGGGCGCTGGGCAGCCAGGGACCTGCAGGGACCGCGCCAGGAGTAGGTGAGTATAATTAGACAGCCCCCGCTCCCTGGCCCTGAAAACCCCTGGATACGCCACTGGGCGGGCCCCTAAGCACTCCGGGCCTGGTCGCAGCTGCGACCCCTGCGACCGCGGTTGTTATGCCCCTGGCTACGCCCCTTCCTAAGCAGGCCCGGTTCTGTGGGACAGTGGATCCTCGAACCATATGCGCCACCTGCAGGCGTGACAGTGTACACGTTAGCAACCTTTTTTGTTTCAATGTATCTATAATGAAAAATGATGCAATTTTGTAAATGGTCTTATGGCTCCATAAGGACAAAATTTATACACAGTTCCTCATATCACAGAGTTTTGATGAATTTCCCACTGCTCAACTTGGTTCCCCATTTTAATAGTCTTCTTCTCTTTCACCTCTTGCTATGTTCCTTTTCTTCAGTGAGCGCTGCTTCTGGGAAATTTGAGAGTCAAAACTCAACCTCCTTTCCAACTTTTCTTCTTTATCCAGACAGTTATCCCCCTTTTTTTTTTTACTGCATCTGCTTTTAAGAAAAATATCAGGCACAAGACTATAAGATAAAATCCATGAAGGGGATATAAAAAAATTATTAAACCAATGGTTTAACTTGTAGTTTGTGGACCCCAATGCAGAATCTTCAACATGGCCCCAGACTATCACAGATCTTTAATACTATTAATATTCTCATATGAGCCAAACTGACTTTTTGGGCCCCCCATAGGCTCCAAGGCATGGGTGCAACTTCAAACCCTACACCCACTTATTTAACCTCTGAATTAAATTATTCAGTGAAGGATTTACATAAGCCTACATTCACAGTAGATCTGTGGTTAGTTCTCTAAGATGTTTGGAAAAACATTCCTACCAAGTGCCTTCTGAAACTGTGTGCAAGTGTATATAAAGTGTGTATAAAGTGTATATGCTGCATGGTGGCTCAGTGCTTAGCACTGTTAATTTGAAGCGCTGGGGTCCTGGGTTCAAATCCCTGTTTAAATCTACATCTATAAAGCGTATGCATGTCCTCCCTGTGTTTGCATGGGTTTTCTCCAGATATTCTCATTTCCTTCCACGCTCCAAAGACATACTGATAGGGAATTACCGTAATATTGTGAGGCACAGTGATGATGTCTGTAAAGTGCTGCAGAAATTATTGGTGCTATATAAGCAAGTAAAATACATTAAGGATGGTGACAGCAAATTTAGATTTCTCATTTGTTCACTCACTCACAATTTGTTAACTAATAAAAATAAACAATTTTACTTTTTAAAGCATTCGCACTTAGCAGCATATTTTCCACACCTGCCTAAACCTTGTATACAAGGTGGCCCAAAATGTATACACACTTCAGCATGAAAAATATCTGCACAAAAGCTTTATTACTAGATTTTAATATAAACAATAAAGGGTAGCACTAAGTCATGTTTTACTTCTGCAATCACATTAGGTGGTCAGCGTGATCACCATGAACATCCAATCACTTCTGATTTCGGGAAACTACTGCATGAACGACTTTAATTGCAAGGTCAACAGGGATTGCCCTAGACAACATTTCAGTTTCTTTCCATAGTGCAGCCAGTCCCATAGGGTTCAAACAAAATCACAAATGCGTGCGATTGTGTCAAGCGTGTTGGTGGTTCCATTTCAAACTTATGTCGTTATTGTCATTGTAATTCACACACATTCTCAAATTTCCAATACAAATTCAAAGTGGTCTTGCGTTGCTCTAATGTGAAGCGTGCCTCCGCCATTTTATTTGACTCTCCTAACGGGCACTTATGGGATCTAGCAATCATGCGACGACATAAATATTTAAAGACAGCATAATAATACATATTGCCATATTTCAATTTTTTTATTTTTTTTTTAAAAAGGGCATAACCACTATTGAAGTGTATTTTTTTTAGCTGCCATGTAAGTGCATATGTTAAAGAAATAGATTGTATTGTTCATGTATTTGATATTCAAAGACTTGTGCAAAATTTGCGTTCTTAGGCTACGTTCCCACGAGGTTTTTTTTTTATATTTTTGCACCCCTTCTGCACCCTTTAAGTGAAATAGGTTATTTGCATTTTTTTACGCAGAAAAAACTCACCAAAAACTTATTGTGGGAAGGTAGCCTTACGAACAAGATTAAAGACACGTACAGGATGCAAAAACTACAGTAGTCAAGTGCAACCTCTGTAACACAACACAGACATGTTTCTGGTGAGTTTCCAAATGTGGCAAGAATATTCGAATATCATCCAGGTAAATCGTAACATGTCTTCCAATGCAATCACAAAAAATATACTTCATAAAATTTTGAAACACAGCAGGTGCATTAGATAATCCAAAAGGCATGGCAAGGTTTTCAAAAAGAGCCTCAGACTGTAAAAACACCATTTTCCTCTCTTTACCCTTCCGGATGCGTATCAAATTGTAAGCCCCTCTAAGATCAAGTTTAGACAACACCCTGACCCCAGAAGCTGCTTATATAGGTCAGGGATGAGTGGAAGCAGGAAAGTATTTTTAACCGTGATTTTGTTTTGCTCTCGGAAATCAAGGCAAGGATGGAGACCCCATCTTTCTTTTTATAAGAAAAATCCAGCAGCTACAGAGAAGGAGCAAGGACGGATATGATCCTTGCGTAAACTTTTGTTAACATATTCTTTCATGGCAGTCCTTTCAGGATTTGACAAATCGTAAAAGCAATCTTTAGGTAATTTGGCGCTAGGAATTAGTTCAATAGCGCAATCATAGGGATGAGAGGGAGGTAGTATATCTGCCTCTTTTTCCGATAACACATCTCTGAAGTCCTTTAGGTACCCCGGAAAACCCTTCAGACTAGCGGAGCATATTTGTACATTATTTAGACAACAATGTAACAATTGGGGCTCCATTTCACAATCTCCATCTGACACTGATCAATAACTGGATTGTGAATCTGCAACCATGGAAACCCCAGTACCAATCCAGTAGGTAAATTATCCAAAACAAAACGGGACATGGATTCAGAGTGGAGTGCTCCCACTTGTAAAGTGAAATCCACCGTTGTTCTCTTGACCAAATTGTGAGCTGACGGTGTCTTATCCAGGGCGACGATTTGAATGGGTCTTTCTAAACTAACTGTCCCTAGCCCTAACTTCAAAACCAGTCCCGAACCAATAAAGTTAGCACCAGACCCACAGTCAATGAATGCCATTGTTGATAACACCTTGTTCTCGAAGGATAATATCGTATTTATCAGTACTTTATCAGAGGAAGAAAAAGATACCTGGGAGTCTGGGTGACCTCCTCGGCCGTCACCCCAACTGAGATATTCTCCCAATGGTTTGATAGCTTGAGGATGAATTGGGCAATTCTAAAGAAAATGCCCAGAGAGATCACAGTATAGACAGAGTCCGAAATTTTGTCTACGTCTTCTATCAGCAACATGAAGACTGGCAGCTCTAACCTCCAATGGCTCCACCTCAGGTAAATGGACCTGCTCCGGGGAAGTTTAATGAGCAGCCTGCTGTTCACCACGTCTCTCACAGATTCTGCGGTCCATTTGAATGGCCTGAGTCATGGCCTCCACAAGAGAACAAGGGGCATCATGAAGGATCAGAGCATCCTCGAGGGTTTCAGAAAGGCCTTTTTGGAACTAGCACCTGACAGCAGCATTGTTCCATAGAACTTTGGTGCACCACTGCCAGAACTCAGTACAGTAGTCCTCAGCTGTGTGACCCCATTGTGGCAGGTTCATGATCTTAGGCTAGGTTCACATTGCGTTAGTGGGTGATCGCTAAAGGACAGCGTTGCACGGCGAAAATGTCACAATTAACGCCGTGCAACGGGTCCGTTAGTGCACCCATTGACAGCAATGTTGTTTCAGCCTGAAGCGCATCGCTAGCGAGTGCCTTTTTCGGCTCGCACTAGCGATGTGCCGTTCTTTTGTGGCACGCCTCGGACGCTGCTTGCAGTGTCCGCGGCGCGCCCGAGGTCGGTTCCCCGCTCTCGCAGATTGGGGATCTGCGAGAGTGGGGATGTTAGCGCGACCCCTAAACGCGGCCCCTACAAATACATTGCGTTAGCGCAATGCGCTAGCGCTAAACGGATTGCCCTAACGCAATGTGAACCTAGCCTTAGCCTCAGCGACCTGGATTCTGTCGGGTTCGTCATATATCAGACCTAAACTGTTAAAGTGTCAACAGAAAACCATTCTGGGCTTGTGGGGACAAAAAAATTGCCCAGGTCCGAGGACCCCCTCAAAGTAGGGACATGATTATTATTATTAACCGCTGGAGCTCCTCCCCTGACAACCGGAGGGCGCAGGGTAAAAAATAACCTACAACTTATCCCTTAATACCCTAAACTGGTCTTTCTATCCTAAAGGTTTATCAGGGAGGGATATCACAGGATAGGGAGAGACCAACTGTACATTAGAGGATACTGATGTCACAGCCACTGCCGTCAGTGGAGGGCTATAGGGGCTCTTCATCAAATTATTTATCTGACCCTGCAACTGATATTGCAATGACTCCAGACTCTGGCATTCCTTAGCCAGATCCTGAGTCATCTGCGTCAAATTCGCCACCTGGTCACAAAGCTTGTGAACAGGAACCATACTGGCGAAAAAGAACAACGTATCTACCAGACTTAATGTGTCGCTAGTCACTTCTCTCTGCCAAGCCGTGAGTCAGGATAGTCAAGAAGTCCAAGTTCAGAAGCTAAGAGGGTACATCATAAACAGAAGGAAGAGGCAAAAGCGTAGTCAGGTAACGTTCCGAGGTCACAATACCAGGAGGATAACGGATCAGAGCAGCAGGGGTTAAACAGACGCATGGTCAAAATGAGGTCCAACACTTGGAGACAACCAGCGCCTCCCATTCTCAGATTGGATAGTCGAGCTGTCAATCAACACACTGACAGCTAAGCACACCCCTGTACCAGATTGGACAGCTGAACTGTCAGTAACTGCATTTCAGACACACTGAGGGGTGAAACTTTGACACATGTGACCCCAACAGCTGCGGGCGGAATCACAATTCACTCACGGCTGTTAACATGTTAAATGCCTCTGTCAATCTCTGACAGTAGCATTTAACTCACACAAACTGGAGGCCTGTGACATGAACGTGGGGCGCTGATGGGTTGGCATGACAACCCAGGGTCTGCAATAGACCCATGTAGCTGTCATTGCTGAACTGCTATGAGCACTGCAGCCCTGCTATGTGTAGGACTAGCATTAACATGATTGCAGCTTCAAGTCTCCTAAGGAGACTATTGATGCAAGTAATAAATACAAAAGTTCAAATCACCCCCCTTTTGCCCCATTCAAAATAAAACAATTTAAAATAAATTAAAAATACATATATGTGGTATCGCTGGTTTCAGAAACGCCCAATCTATCAAAATATCAAAATAATTAATCCGATCAGCGTAATGAGAAAAATAATCAAAACGCAGAAACTACCATTTTTTTTATGGTCGCCGCAGAGATGCAATAAAATACAATAACTGGTGATCGAAACATTGTATCTATCCAAAATGGTATAATAAAAATATCAGCTCGGTGCACAAAAATTAAGCCCGCACCCAGCCCCAAATCTGAAAAAATGTTGACGCTACCAACCAACATTTAAAAAAAAAATAATAATAATTTTTTTTACAAACTTTGGATTTTTTTTATTACCACTTACAAAACATGTATAGGTTATATTTTATTTATCTACGAACTCGTAATGACCTGGAGAATCATATTGCCAGGTCAGTTTTAGCATTTGGTCAACATGGTAAAGAAAATCCAAAAAACTGTTGCGTATTTGCACTGTTTTTGCAATTTCACAGCACTTGGAATTTTTCCCCGTTTTTCCAGTACACTATATGGTAAAATCAATGGTGGTGTTTAAAAGTCCAAAAGAAGAAAAATGTCCAGTTCCACTGAATCCGTGAAGATAAAATTTCTTTATTCACAAACTTGTAACATAGAGGGTACAAACTTCAGCACAGACCATGTGGGTGTGAATCTCAAAAGTGCAACACACCCTGCAAAAAACATTACCATATTGACAGAAAAATAAAAATGTCATGGTTATGGGAAGAAGGGGAGCAAAAAACGAAAACACAAAAACGGAAAATCCCAAGGTCATGAATGGGTTAATATTTTGTATAATTTTGTACACCAATATGTATCCTAATATGATCATAATTACCATTTCTGCTGTCATGTGGCCTATTATAAAATATTCTTCTATAAAGAGACGTGAACAGATTGCAACCTATCAATTATTTTTGGAAAATGTTATTTTTGGCTATTGTACTGATTTTTCTGTAAAATGGGGCAGAATGCCAACACACTACTGTTATGCTGGCTGGGCATTAGATGATATTATAAGCTGCATTCGATGATATGCTCAATATTGACTCCTATGTGGCATTGACATAATTATTCAATAATCAACACACGAAAATTTTTGGAAAGAGTAGTGTACATTCGTGCGCTTAATTGCGTCTAAATATATGTTGAGAGATTTTCCCACTAGATTAGATGAACGTGGAATTAAACTAAAGCAGAGTGGAATTTAAAGATCCCCCTACAAGATATTTTCACCTATGCCTCAAAAAGGGAATCTGTGATGTTCTAAAATGCTGCTAACCTGCAGATATGAGGTTAATCTGCAGGTTAATAGTGTTCTGAAGCGATTCGTCTGACACACTGAAAGCCAGGCTATCAGGAGCAAATTAACTTTATTCCTCCCGGCAGCCTCCGGATTTCAGTCATAGAGACGCGGCTTCAGTCACTAGTCTGTGCATAGTGAGCGGCGCTGGTAACTGCACCCCGACACTGAATGACAGCTCAGTATTGATGCACTGCCGAGTTGACTATCAGTCATTGCCAGGAAGTGGTTACGGATACCACTTACTATGTGGAGAGGTGGCTGAAGTCACACCTCTATGACTGAAAACTGGAAGCTGCCAGGAGGAATAAAATCAATTTCCTCTCAATACTCAAGCTTTCAGTGCAGCATCCACATGGCTTTAGAACTCTGTTAACCTGCAGATTGACCCTGAATATGCAGGTATTAGCGTTTTAGGACATGACCGGTTCCCTCTAAGACATATGCACCATGTTGAGGAATATGGCACATGTTGCACTCACTTTAAAGACTGGTCCACTTCTTGGTCTGGACAATAACTCCGACATGAGTTTATTTGTATAAATTAGAAGTTGGAAGATGCAGGTCAGACATGAATATCAGTTTTGGATGGGTCCATCATTGGGTGATAGACAGCAGATGATGGACACCTCAGTAAACATTATGGCTGCTATATTGGTACTTGTGTCCTAGATCTCATTCAGCTCTAATAAGTTCCTTATCCATGATGTTCAAATGGCAATAAAAGGGCCCAGTAATGTACGAGGTGGCAGGTAAGCAGCTGGTGTATCTATCTGCCATTCATAACACGGAAGGAACTTATACAGTATATTACGCATGTCCTTAAAGGATAAGTTTAAGCAGACATTGTTGTGTTGAGCACATCATTCTCACTTAATCCCATAATAGCCTGTGTGGGAGGATGGGACTTTTAATCCTCTTATTACCTGTAAACAAGAATGTAATTGTTACAACCCTTGATTTCTCGGACTGTGAAGTTTTTTCCCTTTGACACTGTATTATTCCATAATAAACAAAACTTTAATCTGGCGCCAAATAACCTTGTGTTGCCGGAATTACCGACCTGTTCACAATGATACAATTGAAGGCAAAGAAATGTGTCAGCTAGAAACAGTCATTCCTCTGATTAAAAGATCTGATTATTTGCGTTCATACCGGTAACGAAAGCTAGAATCAATAATGAATGACTTTATTATGAGTGGAAATATGCAAAGTGGAGGTGAATTTAATGGTTCAAACTAAGGGAAGAGTCAGACGGATGTTTTGATCTCCCCGAGGTCATTCACCCTTATGTTTATAGTCTTTTCACTAGGCACTGCTCCTAATAGCCAGTTTCCTACTCCACACTGATGAGGGGCAAATACCTCGAAACAGCTGTCTGTGGATGGATACCATGTTTTGGCATAGGAGGTTTTCCTTTATTGGATGCTGCCCTTCCCGTGGTTGTTCCTTCCCGGTGAAAGACCTGGCTATTCATTGCTTGCGTTGAGAAACACGTGATGGTGTCTCTGCGGCTTTTCTACATGCCTTCTTTACCACTGCCACATTTTGAACTTATTTTTTTCATTTTTCTTTTTCTTCTTTTAATTCTTTCTTTATTTTTGGAAAAATATTTAAAAAATGACATAGGGAAGTATACTTTTCAATTCATAGCACCTACTCAACACATTCTCAGTCCAATGGCTAGGACACGGACGGTTATAGACACCGTACTATACAGTTTATTCTTTAACTATTAATCATCATTGGTAATTGAATGTTTTTACTTTGTTATTTTTACTTTGAAAACTAAAAAAAAAAAAATCTATTGAAACAGTTTAGGTTTGTGGCATCTCTGTCTGCGCAATACTTTTTGTTGAGGGAGTAGTAAGACTTCCTTGTAAGGCCCCCATACACATTAGACTATGGATCCGTATACACGGTCCAACCGTTGGCACTAAACAACAAACATTTACCGATCATCTGTCGTTTAATTAGCTTTTTACACAAGCAGAGGTAAACAATCCGCACTGAAATTATGACCACTTAAGGTACCTTCACACGAAGCGACGCTGCAGCGATAGCGACAACGATGCCGATCGCCGCAGCGTCGCTGTTTGGTCGCTGGAGAGCTGTCACACAGACCGCTCTCCAGCGACCAATGATGCCAAGGTCCCCGGGTAACCAGGGTAAACATCGGGTTGCTAAGCGCAGGGCCACGCTTAGTAACCCGATGTTTACCCTGGATACCAGCGTAAAAGTAAAAAAAACAAAAAGCACATACTCACCTGCGCGTCCCCCAGCGTCTGCTTCCTGACACTGACTGAGCTCCGGCCCTAACAGCAGAGCGGTGACGTCACCGCTGTGCTTTCACTTTCACTTTAGGGCCGGCGCTCAGTAAGTGTCAGGAAGCAGACGCTGGGGGACGCGCAGGTGAGTATGTAGTGTTTGGTTTTTTTTACTTTTACGCTGGTATCCAGGGTAAACATCGGGTTACTAAGCGCGGCCCTGCGCTTGGTAACCCGATGTTTACCCTTGTTACCAGTGTAAAACATCGCTGGTATCGTTGCTTTTGCTGTCAAACACAACGATACACGGCGATCGGACGACCAAATAAAGTTCTGGACTTTATTCAGCGACCAGCGACATCACAGCAGGATCCTGATCGCTGCTGCGTGTCAAACTAAACGATATCGCTAGCCAGGACGCTGCAACGTCACGGATCGCTAGCGATATCGTTACAAAGTCGTTTCGTGTGAAGGTACCTTTAGTGCGCATAGGCTGACATTGTTCTTCCCAGTTCTGTTTACACAGGATGGTGCACCACTGAACGATTGTCTATTCTACTGCACAAAAGATTATTTCACCCAGTGAATGAGCATTATGTGATCAGCAGCCTGTTTGCACTGCAAGAAAATCATGAAATGAGCGTTCACAATAATCTTTCAGGGTAAACGCAGCTTAAACTTTGCCACATGAAATTGTCCATCAGTTATTGTGTATGGGGTCCTCTTGGCTCTCCAACAAAGAGATGATGTCAGGCAGAGAAGGACCAGACTTGTAGGATTTCCAATAGCTGATCCTTTTGTTCTCCCTGAAGATAAGCTGCTGCCAGAGAAATGTTCATGTGTATGGGGGACTAGGGAGAGGAGTTTGATGTGTACACTAGCCTTAAGACATTATTCAGACATACGAGTTGTATCCGTTTTTTCACGGATACAACACATATCCATTATTATCTATGGTCCTAGTTTAATGGACTTTTTTTCTGGTATCACAGATCAAAATTATCAATACAAATCTATGAGTCCGTGAAAAACACGTACAGCACACGGATGTTTCCCTACCTGTCTGCATGTTTTTAGCGTCTTTACCCCCCTTTATCTCCCCTTCATGACCAGGCCAAGTTTTACAATTCTGACCAGTGTCATTTTATTAGGTAATAACGCCTTAACGCTGTAATGGATCTCACTGACTCTGAGACTGTTTTTTGTGGCATATTGTATTTCATGAAAGTGGTAAAATTTGTTTGATATTACTTGCACTTATTTGTGAAAAAATCTCAAATTTGCGGATAATTTTGAGAATTTAGCAATTTTCAAACTTTTCATTTTTATGCCTTTAAATCATAGAAACTGAATCTCACAAAATAGTTAACATAAATAAATAACATTTCCCACATGTCTACTTTACATCAGCATCATTTTTGAAGCATAATTTTCTTTTTTTAGGAAGTTAGAAAGGTTAAAAGTTGACCATCGATTTCTCATTTTTCCAGCAAAATTTACAAAACCCGTGCCAACCAAGCATGCCGATACCAAAAATGTGGGGGAAAATTACTGTTTAAGTGCACAGCAGGGCTCGGAAGGAAAGGAGCACCACTTGACTCTTTGAACACAAAATTGGCTGGGATCATTAGCAGATGCCATGTCACGTTTGGAGAGCCCAAAGTTTATAATGTTGAGCTATGAAAATAAAAAATCACTTTATTCCCGCAAAAATATTATTTTAGCCCCAATTTTTTTTATTTTCACAAGGGTAACAGGAGAAATTGCACCATACAACTTATTGTGTAATTTTTCCTTGGCACACTGATACTCCATATGCGGGAGAAAAGTACTGTTTGGGAGCACAGCAGGGCTTGGATGGGGCACCGTTTGACTTTTTGAACGCAAATTAGGCTGGAATCAGTGTTTTGCAATTTCTCCTGAGTATGCTTATACCCGATATGTGGAGAAATATTACTGTTTGGGAGCACGGAAGGGCTTTGAAGGAAAGGAGCACGATTTGACTTTTTGAACTCAAAATGTGCTGGAATAATTAGCGGACGCCATGCCACATTTGGAGAGCCACTGATGTGCCTAAACAGTGGAAATCCCCCACAAGTGACCCCATTTTGAATGCTAGACCCCTCAAGGAATGCATCTAGATGTGTGGTGAGCACCTTAAATGCCCAGGTGCTTCAGAGTAGTTTATAACGTTGAGCTGTAAAAATAAAAAATCATTTTACTACAAAAATGTTATTTTAGCCCCAATTTTTTAATGGGTAACATGAGAAATTGCACAATGCAATTTGTTGTGCAATTTCTCCTGAGTATGCCGATACCCCATGTGTGGGAGAAAACTACTGTTTTACACCCAGAAGGGCTCGGAAGGGAAGGAGCACCGTTTGACTTTTTTTGCTCAAAATGTCCTTGAATCATTAGCGGACGCTATGTCCCATTTGGAGAGGCACTGATGTGCCTAAACAGTGGAAACCCCCCACAAATGACCACATTTTGGAAATTAGACCACTCAAGGAATGTATCTAGATGTGTGGTGTGCATCTTGAAGGAACTGGTGCTTCACAGAGGTTTATAATGTTGAGCTCTAAAAATATAAAATCACATTCCCACAAAGATGTTATTTCAGCCCCATTTTTTACATTTTCACTAGGGTAACAGGAGAAATTGCACCATACAATTTGTTGTGCAATTTCTCCTGAGTACGCTGATACCCCATATGTGGGAAAAAAAACTACCATTTGGGCTCATGACAGGGCTCAGAAAGGAATGAGTGACGTTTTGGAACATAGACTTTGATAGAACAGTCTGCGGGTGTCATGTCGTGTTTGGAGAGCCCCTGATGTGCCTAAACTGTGTAACCCCCCCCATAAGTGACCCCATTTTAGAAACTAGAGCCCTCAAGCAATTTTTCTAGACGTGTGGTGAGCGCCTTGAACCCCCAGATGCTTACAGAATTTTACAATGTTGATGTGTGAAAATGAAAAAAACATTTTTCCCACAAAAATGTTGTTTTAGCACCAACATTTTTCATTTTTACAAGGATAGCAGGAGAAAGTAGACCCCTAAATTTGTTATGCAATTTCTCCTGAATACACTCATACTCCATTAGTGGTTGAAAACTACTTTTGAAGCACAGTGCAAAGCTCAGAAGGGTAGAATAGCCATATTGGATTCCAGATTTTGCTGGAATGGTTTGAGGGTGCCATGTCACATTGGCATCGCCTCTGTGGTGCCAACACAGCAGAAACTCCCATGTGACCCCATTTTACAAACTACACCCCCCCAATGAATTCACCTAGGGGTGCAGTGATCATATTGGCACCACATGTACTTCACAGAATTTTATACCATTGTGCAGTGAAAAAAGATTAATTGCAATAGTACCACAAAAATGTTGTTTTAGTCCCAAGTTTTTACTTTTTGTAAGGGCTAATAGGAAAAATGGACCTCAGTTTGCTTTATAAATTTCGCCTGAGTGCGCCAATACTCTACATGTAATCGGGAAATACGTTTTAGGCACAGTGCAATGCTCAGAAGGGAAGGAGCAAGGATGGTGCAGATTTTATGATTTGAGGTTGCCATAACCCACTGGGAGAGCTCCTGAGGTTACAATGCATCATTACAATGCTGCCTTACTGAAAATGCGACTACTGGGAGAAAATTAACTTATTTCTTCCAGGGAGACGCCAACTTAAAGTTATGGGACTGGTGCCGGGAGCGATTAGTCACTATACTGTGTGCGATTGACCTGATAAAGCGGACGGACTGTCCCCAAAACGCATAGTCCAGTAAAACATTTCTCCTATCTTGACTAAGCTCGTCTCCATTGATAGCAGCGCCCGGACGACACCGCAACTTTTTTCTGTCTGACCCTTTAATATACTTGTGGATAGACGAACACTGAGGCATAAATGGGAAACTTAGTGCATAAATTATTCTACGTTTTTATTTAGTGAGTCTTCCCTATCTTCTTTCTAATGTCCGTGCAGGACAGGTAAGACATTACGTAGTGTGGAAAATGAAATCTGCTTTGGGAATAAGTATTTATATGGATGATTGTAAAAATAATGTACTGGCTTCATTTTCCTAAAAAGAATAATATATTCCTATGGGGGGGAGTAAGAGCAGATCTGCGGTGAGGTAATTGATTGTACAGTATAATTCACTGCAGATGTGAAGCCATGTTGAAGAACTGGTACCCCGAGTTTTACACTTAGTGAAATTACCAAGGAATCCCTCTGGCCACAACTTGTGTTTATGTTTCTGTTGGTAAAACTAACATTAGAAAGTGATGTACAGTGCAATATTATTATATTCTGGCCAATTATAGGATCAGGCCATTATGACATCTGGAATGAAAACATTTTGTAATGTGTTCCCCTTAATGGAGGTAGATGACGTCTCATGGGTTTCCACAGTTTTTTGTTACACCAGAGATTACATGGAAACAAAGATAATGTTAATATAAAACATGAATATTAAATGCAGATGGAAGAAATAGCAACACAATAAGATTTAGCTTTAGATTCGATAAAGTTTTCATAAAGTGTTTATTTTTTATCTGCTTTATTACACATGTGGATAGAAGCCACAAAGGCCTTTACTCAGCACATGAGAGTTGAAGGGGACACAATATTCAAATTCAATAGATTATTCTATGATTTTTTTTTTATATTTCTTACAAGATTAAATATGGTATTCCATGACTAAAAAAAAATCTTAAGAAAAGTTAGAATCCTAGGAAAAAAAAATACCTTATTGATTCTTTGCCACTCCTTTTCCAATACTGCACATGATTGTCTGTCTCTCTACTTACAGTCTCATCAAGTAAGACATATGTGCGCTGCAAGCAATCATGGGGATATGTTGTTCGCCGCTGAGGTCAGTCATTGTCTTCAGCGGTCACATGTTGATCTGAATAGAACAGAAAGTACAGAAATGGCCTCTGCAATTCCTACTTGGTCTAAAAAGACATGTCACTACTGCTGCCGATTATGGCCATAGCAGTGACACACTTTCTTCTGCTATACCCCTTACTTCCTGGGGTGTCCCTAAAGTGAGAGGAGACGGAAGGAGAGAGATAGCGAGATCTGAAGCAAAAGAGACTAAGAGACTGACAGATGGGTTCTGGGATTGGGAGAAAGGACCAGAATTTATAACGCCTAAAGGCAACAGGCCTAAACAGGACTGAGTATGTGAGATGAATAGATGATCCTGGGAGTAATTCCAGAGCTTCAGCACTAGAGAAGATAAGGAAGACCAATACTGGCACCCTGAGGGGAAAGAAAACACGAGTCAAGTAAAGGGCTCTTGCTAAACAAGACTATAGTGTCGAGCTGGGTTGTTGTGATGTAGTGAGAAACAGTGGATACAGAGGACAAGTCGAGAGAGTAAAGGCCCCGTCACACACAGCGACGTTGCAGCGATACAGACAACGATGCTGATCGCTGCAGCGTCGCTGTTTTGTCGCTGTGTGGTCGCTGGGGAGCTGTCACACAGACAGCTCTCTCCAGCGACCAACGATCAGGGGAACGACTTCGGCATCGTTGAAACTGTCTTCAACGATGCCGAAGTCCCCCTGCAGCACCCGAGTAACCAGGGTAAACATCGGGTTACTAAGCGCAGGGCCACGCTTAGTAACCCGATGTTTACCCTGGTTACCAAAAAAAACAAACAGTACATACTCACCATCTGATGTCCGTCAGGTCCCTTGCCGTCTGCTTCCTGCTCTGACTGAGTGCAGCCGTACAGTGAGAGCAGAGCGCAGCGGTGACGTCACTGCTGCGCTCTGCTCTCACTGCACGGCCGGATCTCAGTCAGAGCAGGAAGCAGACGGCAAGGGACCTGACGGCCATCAGATGGTGAGTATGTACTGTTTGTTTTTTTTTACATTTACGCTGGTAACCAGGGTAAACATCGGGTTACTAAGCGCGGCCCTGCGCTTAGTAACTCGATGTTTACCCTGGTTACCAGTGAAGACATCGCTGGATCGGTGTCACACACCGATTCAGCAATGTCAGCGGGACCTCAACGATCAAAAAACGGCCCAGGCCATTCCGACACGACCAGCGATCTCGCAGCAGGGGCCTGATCGCTGGTACGTGTCACACATAGCGAGATCGCTATGGAGGTCGCTGTTGCGTCACAAAACTTGTGACTCAGCAGCGATCTCGCTAGCGATCTCGCTATGTGTGCGGGGCCTTAAAGAGGAAAGGTGAAAAGGGAGAAAAGAATGAAGAAAATTGTGTGAATAAAAAAAAGCTTTGCGTTATTAAGGAAACATTTATAAGACTGTTTACCCACTATCTCTTGTATATATTCCCAAGTTTCCATTAAGCAAACAGTTTTTTCTTTGACTGGTGGTCTTCCTCATTGAACTGTAAAACACCTGGTCCTGGCATACCAGCAACATCGGTTATATGCGACCTGCATGGGCGTAGCACCTTCACAA
Source organism: Ranitomeya variabilis (assembly GCF_051348905.1). Taxonomy (NCBI): domain Eukaryota; kingdom Metazoa; phylum Chordata; class Amphibia; order Anura; family Dendrobatidae; genus Ranitomeya; species Ranitomeya variabilis. The sequence goes on along the minus strand of NC_135237.1, from coordinate 51,837,345 downwards.
CACAAGTCCACACACCCAGCCAATACCCACATCCTTCATATAAAATTCCAGGGCTCACCCACAGCTACTGCTACATGCCACATTACACTTGGTGTAGTCAGCAGGATCGAGTCTTCAAGTCGGAAGAACAGAGTGATACGGAGAAGACTCAAGTTTCAAAGAAGATGGCGACTGTTACACGGACTAAGATGTTGCGAAACATGAACTTTGTAATGGTGGTTAATGGTGAAAAACTACAAGTAGTTCCTGCCCACTGTGGGACTAGAAGGAACAAAAGGGTGCAAAGAGTTGTTCAGCCCTTCAGATGTTACGCCTACCAGAAGGAGTGTTGGTACTGGAAGTGTCAGCCTACAGCGAGGAGTGGCCACTGTGTTGAGACGAAGAGGAAGGAAAAGGCCTGCCCAGTAAGGTGTGACCTTAGTAAACATGGGGAGGAGATAGAGAAATGGGATGCTGAGTCAGAGAGAACCTTACCCAGTGAGAGATGGAGTTGCGGCGGGCACCAAGTGGTGGAAAAGACAGCACAATTTTTGTGATAGAAGTCAAGGAGAGTACAGTGTGATATGGTAATCAAGTGGTGAATGATAATGGGGAAGTGGGAGTATCTGTTTGCAAGAGAAGGCCTGGCACTTAGTGAGCCATCCGAATAGAAGTTTGTGCGAGGATGGTCTCACCAGTTGATGGTGCTGTTGGAGGAAGAGATGAGGCCAAGTGGACTGATGGGGAAGGTGACCAGGTCCACTGAGGAAAAGTCAGAGGCTAGACTTGAGCCAGAGATTGGGCCCCTGACCATGGCTTCATTCATGGCTCGCTTGAAGGGCTTAGTGCCTGGAGGCTTTATGGGCCCAGACACTGGTGTTGACCTCAACATTTTTCCCAATCATGGATAGACTATCCCCACATACTACCAAGGCACGGTGGATAGCAGACATGAATCGGGACAAAAAGGGGAAGAGAAGGTACAAGGAAAAGAGAGGAATCCTCTCCACATTCCCAGGAGGAAATAGTAGGCCAGTGAAGGAAGATGGAGTCGGGAGCTGAAAAAGGTCAGTGTTGTGCTTGTTGCACCCTCAAGTCTGGAGAAGTTACGAAGTTCCAGGAGGACCAAGCCCAGTGGAACAGATGAGTACCTTGCCCGCGGCTACTGCCCCGAGCCATGTTACACCGATCCCACACCCAGTCTTGGCACTTCTAAAGTCCACCTCACCTTGAGAAAGCATTCCACGAAACGCGCATCGGGGCGTTTGTGGTATGTTGGACGGGCATCTGACTCTGATATGGAGATGTCTTAGACTTTACATGCGATACTCTGCTTTGCACCTTTTGCACTGTTAGCACCTTATGACCTGTTATATTCAGCACGAGTAGGACGCTATATACAATATCTCTGAGTGAGATGTGTGCTATTTAAGTCTCTGTACTATCCCATAACCCATTATTTTCCCACTCTACCATGTGTGTTTTACTTGAGTACACTCTTTTCCTCGTACCTTATGTATGTCAATTAATATTTTAGTGAATTTTTGTACTATATACCTTTCAATAAAATTTATATTTTTATTATATAGCTCTCTTTGAGTGGTGTATATGGGTACTTGTGATCCAACCTTTTGGCTATGAATTCTCAACACACCCCTGTTGTAGTTTAATTTGGGAAATCACTATTATGGTGAAGGTTCCTTCATTACCAATATGTCTTTGGACATGTTTGTAGTTAAAGTCCAACAGAGACCGTCTGGTGACAGCTTTGTAACGGGAACAGTCGGGGTGAGTATCATTAAGTTATCATTTTAAATTTCAGAGACTGGATGACCCCTTAGGTTATCACTTAGGACCCCCATACATATTAGATAGCTAGTATTGACTCATCAATCGTTGACAGGCATAGAGTACACAGAAACTCTCAGCCAAGCATTTTTCTGTGGGTGAGATGGGGGAGATAACTGTCTGAGAGAGCCGCTGCCAGAATAATCTAGCAGAGATTTTTCTCCCTACCAAACTAAAGGATAGGCTATTCATATTTAATTGTGCCTATCTGACTCTCCTCCAACATCATTCGTTGGGAGAATTAGGAGGCCCCCACACACATTAAATTGATGGATGATTCTGCTGATATAGGTGGGTTTGCTTAACTTTATGGGGGATCTAATGTGTATGGTTCACATTGCTTGCCATTTGGAGGTCCAGAACCTTTATTAGTGGATGGTTTACATTTTCAGCAAGGATTGTCAAAGTGCATGCATATTCTTGCCCTCAAAGTAATGCTAACTGACAAACACCATTGTATGTCGTTTGACATACCCATGAATGTAAGCAATAATGTATATATGAATTAAACTTAAGTCATTTGCATGTATTCGGGAGTAGAATGGAGTCTGCAACTCAAGAACCTGGGATTCTTCCCTGTTATGAAGAACATATATTTACTATGAAAGGGGTTCTTATTGGAGAACTCAGAGAAGTAGAGAACTTGGTTACTTGCTGACTTGCAAAATCGCAGTGTTGGACTACATTGCATGGAAAATGTTGACATGTAGCCATGAAAGGAGTAGAGTGGTTGTCCTGATTGAAAAGCAATACAAATGATGGGGTTTTCAAACTGCAAAAAAATGGGTCTGCTGAACACTCATGATGATTTTATGTAATATATGAATAGCTGCTAGATGCTTCTGTAGCCGCATAATGCTTAATATTTCTGGAGTTCTAGAATGGTTTATAGGATAAACCTGCATAGTTATATTATCCTGGAGATGGGAGTAAATGTTATAAAATAAAAAAAAACATTACCCACTTTTTTACTCCCTCACAGATCCAAGCACATTCACTGACTAGTTTGTTCACATGCTGCCAGCAATGATGTACTCTATTCTGCAGTGATGCCAGTCATACACCATGTGACTGATGCGGACACTAATTGATTGCAGTGGTAATGAGCCAGAGCGCAGGTACGCATCACACAAAGACAGACGGCAGTCACTAGAGAATTTCCCCAATTCGTATTCTGGTGAATCTGAAAAATGGTTCACTGCTTTAAAAAAAACCACAGGATATTCACTAGGCTGTGATCTTACACCGACTCTGCTGCTGCCACACCTTCCCAGTCGTCCACATGGGTCTTCAGTTGTTCCATTACTGAGGCCAGTGTTTGGTGTCACACAGTCACGTGTGGGGAGATAAATCTCATTGACTTCAATGAGGGACATGGCCACTCACACAACTGTCTGAGGTTCGGGGAGCTGCTGGAGCTGCAGAGGCAGTGTAAGGATTCAGGTGAGGGCCATGAACAGGTGAGTATAAGGTGTTAAGGTATTTTTTTTCTTTTATTACTACCCTCCATTTATTATACTTTGGGGTTGAAGAGATTTGACCCCAATACGGGCACTTTAGCTTCACATAGATTTTATTGAGACTGATGAGTCTGTCAGCGAAATTGAATAAATATGCCTGAAACTAATTTTGGGAGATTTTTCCATCTCTGGTAAAGTCATGGAGTTTTTCTTTTTCATATAAATACATTAGGTAGAACATGTGGTCACATAAGGAATTAATCATATCTTATGTTTCCATCGGAAAATAATCCTGCAGGTTTAATCACATATCTGATTCACTGTAAATATCATTAATTTTCAGCCCCGCTCAGATCTGTCTTGTTGTGGTCATTATCCAGAATTACTCATGTCTGTGATAGATTTCTACTCTTCATTGCATTTGCAGGTTTATATGAAATAATCGGATATACACGGTTATTGTGTATCGCTTGCACTCTTCTCTCTGATTGCTCATCTCAGATTTTCTGTCATCCATTACGGTAATACGATCACTTCAGAACACCTTAGTATCCACTATATATACCCGAGCACATTACTACCACGTGCAATGGATTTACACATACGAGAGACATATGGAAATCATTTAATTCGAAAACATGGAAATATTTACAAGAAATGTCATTTTGTGACATTTACTCTTAATGCGCTCATATTGATTTGGATTTCACAATCTTGATTGCAATGCCAAGGGCAATTATTATTGACTGACATGTTTTTGAGTCAGTCCCAGTAACTAACTTTAACTAAACATACACTTATTTTACCCTATGTAGGGAGTATTAGAGTTTTGCTGAAATATCACATTAGGCGCTATGTTTACAGCTATGACTCAATCTGCTAGGAAGGAGCAATATTTCTAATGTATACTGTGAAAGGCCCTCATACACAGACTAAAGCCAGTTGAACACATTGATCTCAGAAAAATTTGCCAACAATCTTAAACTGGCCATACACATTAGATGTCTGTCGACTCAGCGATGCATCGGCCAATCGTTCGGCCGACAGCCATCTCAGCCAAATCTCCTATACACAGGAGCGCTCATTTTAGAACTTTGCTAAGGAAGAACAATGTGATCTGCAATCCAAAATTAGACATGCGCAATTGACATCAGCCGGCTGGCGACCCGTACTCATTAGACCGTCGACCGAATCAGTCGATATCGGCAGGTTCAGCCACCATTAGTCTAATGTGTCAAATAAGTTCACCTTGATGTGTTTGGATGGCTTTTACTTTTTTTTTAATCAAAATTATATTAACTAAGTATCATATGTTATTTCATGCACTATTGATTCTTATTTATTTATTGCAGGGTATTTGCTCATTTTGTTTTTATCTTACAAATGCTTCCCACAAAATTAGAATATCATCAAAAAGTTAATTTATTTCAGTTCTTCAATATAAAAAGTGATTATATAGCGTCATTACAAACAGAGTGATCTGACAGACACCAGACCCTCTGCATCACACTCCTGGGATATCCCGGGACTGCAGCATTGCCCCACCTCTGCCAGCTTCCTGAGGAAGCCTTTGCAGATGTTTTTTGTTAATTATTCTAATTTACTGAGATAATGACTTTTGGGTTTTCATTGGCTGTAAGCCATAATCATCAACATTAACTTAAATAAACACTTGAAATACATCACACTGTTTCTAATGAATGTATATAATATATGAGTTTCACTTTTCTGTATTGAAGAAAATAAATAAATTAACTTTTTCATGATATTCTAATTTAGTGAGAAGCACTTGTAGGTTTTGTCTGTTTAGTAGCCATTGGGAACATGCACCTACACGTTGCTTGCATGGTTAATGTGTGTGGGGGCCTTAAAGCTCCCCATACAAAATGGGAGTTGGCCGTCATACACAGGAGAGCTCATTCGGCCTAGGGCAGCCAACATTAGTCTAAGGTGTATGGGGGGGCTTAATATGTATGGAGGCCACCAGACTCTCCTCGGGAAGATGTTCAATTTCAACAACTGATCCTTGTTGCCTCTGGAGATAAGTCATTGCCTGATGAGTCTGGCTGTAGCTCTCTCATAGAGATCACAGTAGAGCTTGGTTGAGCATTTCTGTGTATGGGGGGGAGTTGGGAAAAATATTGTACAAATAATCATTTAGCCAACAGCTATACATTTATATGGTAGGATCTGACTGCAATTAACAGCCTGTGGGAGTTTTAATTACAGCAGAATTCTACCTACCCTACCTGTATCTTCGTTTTTTCCTATTTTCTAGAGCAATTAAAATGACTTAGATTTCATGTTTACATACTATAGCACTACAGAATGCAACTCTATTTGTTAGTTATGCATGGAAATGGCTATTCTTAATAAGCACCTGTACAAACCACTTTTCTGTTGGAAGTGTCGGTGTCAGGACTCTGAACATTTTTTACCTTTTGTTCATTACTGCCCTTTTCCAAGATGGCGTCTTTGGTCTCATGTGCATTGTGTCTCCTACTATAAAACTCCACCCCAGCCTTCAGTCTGTGCTAGAGTATTCTGCCTTGCATCCAGCTCCTGACCTCTGATTACTCCCTGGCTATACACCTGCTCCTGTGAACCTGTGTGGTGATCCTGCTACTCTGCCCTGAGTTCCTGCTGCATACACCAGTTTCCAGTAATCCTCCTTCATCTGCTGTTCGTGTTTACTTCCATCTGCATTTGCTGGACATGTAAGCTTTTTCTGCTTTGCAAAAACCTGAGACTATTAACCAGGCCTCCCTGGTTGAGCTTAAATATGATTTGAACTGCCCAATAAGAATATCTATCTGTGCCTGGACTAAGACAAGGATTTATTTGTGTCAAGTATCCTCAAGAATAACTGTGCTTCATAGACTTTCTGCTTTATTGCATTTTCCTCTGAAGTTTCCTATAGACTGCTAAGCTGCGTTTATTATTTGCACCAAGTGTTGTGGACTTGAGTTTCTCTCTGCACCTGTTTGAATCACCGTGTGATAATATAGACTTTACCACTTATAAAACTGTGTCCTGTAGTTGTCTTGTCCTGAGTTATCCCCTATAATTATTACAGTCGGTCAGTCTTTTGATCTTTATAGATAGGCTCTCTGACTGAGCACCCTGCCCATCAGCCTGTGGCGGTTTTAATTACAGCAGGATCCCACCCATATAAATGTAGGCTTGAGTCTAGCAGAGGAATCACATTAGGATAGGTTTCCAGCAAAGAAGATAGCCTTGCCATGGCTGCTAGGCATGCATGAATTGGCCAAATTATGTGATAAGTATCTTCGGCCAATGGTTCAGCTATCTCTCTTGACTCTCCCTTAAAAGAGCTCTCGCTCTACTGTGTTCTCAACAAAGAGCCATTGTCAGACACCTTGTGGAAAACAAAATTATTGGTAGTCCGAACTCAAACATGCAGGATCTTAATCTTTCCTAACACAACTTGTTCACGAAGAGTCGGGAGGCACCCATACGCAGTAGACTACAGTGAGTTTCACAGAATGGGTGCACCACTGGAGAAGTCCTGAAGATTCAGCTAAGAGGATGTAATATGGAAGAAAAAAGTCATACTTCACTGGTTGAATGAAGTGGATTAGTAAACAATGAGGTTCAAGATGTTGAACTGTGCCTTTGAGTGCAGAGCTTTGCAGGTGAATTCTGAAATTAATCTTACAAGAAGCAGGCAGCCCGTGTAATCAGCCATGGACATTAGAGTAGGTTAGTACATCTGTCACCAGATTTCAGATTAGAATGACTGTTTAATCCTGATATTAAGATGAACATTTTAGGAATCCATTGAGAGCTTTACTCGTTTTAATATCAGACAAGTACAAATTTTTAAAAATTCTACTGCCAACATAGATTTTCACGGTAAATTCACCAGCATCATCACGTCTACAGATCTGGTTAGTAATTATGCAGTTTGTATTGAATGAATCTAGTAACAACTGCGCATGATCGGAAGTGAAGAAGACGTCCGATCATGCAAAATGCGCCTCTTTGAAGTCGGCACGCGTACACCCGGCTTCAAAGGATCAATGCAGGTGGGGAAAGAAGTTGCACACATGCGCAAGGTATGTATAGTGCTGGCAATGATGCCGACACTTGTAAGTCATGTTATCACGCCCACAGGGGTGTAATAATATGCTAATTGGGCCTTCATTTACATATCATAAACTGACTTTAGAAATACTTTTGCTAAATATCTTTTTATGTGTGTAATGCAATAAAGGGACTGTTAGGCAGGGTATTTAGCTATGTAGACCCAACTGCTGGTGGTTCTGGGGGAACTGGGGACCTGACAAGTTCCCTTTAAACAAGTCATTGTGAAAAACTGTAGGTATTCTTAACGAGCACTGAAGAGGTTTTGGTGTGTCGGTAAATAGTAGGGGTCCTCTATTGCCATTTGTAAGGTGGGGGTGTTATTCTGTTATTGATCTTTGTAGAATATTTTGTTAACTAGATGGTGGCACTATTCTAACGTATCGGGTATTCTAGAATATGTAGGTAGTATATAGCACAGGCTGCGTACTATATTGCACAGTGACGTAGTATATAACACAACCGACGTAGTATGTAACAGAGCTACGTAATATGTAACACAGCCACATAGTATATATCATAGCCACGTAGTGTATTGCACAGGTATGTAGTATATTGGTCAGCCACGTGGTATATAGCAGAGCCATATAGTACTGTATATAACATAGCCACGTAGTATATTGTAGAGCCACGTAGTATATTGCACAGGCACGTAGTATATTGCACAGCCACGTAGTATATAACACAGTCACGTAGTGTATTGCACAGCTATGTAGTATATTGGTCAGCTACATAGTATATAGCAGAGCCATGTAGTATATAACATAGCCACGTAGTATATTGCAGAGGCACGTAGTATATTGCATAGCTACGTAGTATATTGCACAGCCACGTAGTATATAACAGAGCCACGTAGTATATTGCACAGTCGACGTAGTATATAACAGAACCGACACAGCCACATAGTATATTGCACAGCTACATAGTATATAACACAGAGCATGAAGTATATTGCACAGCCACATAGTATATTGGACAGTCACGTTGTATATTGCCCAGCTACATAGTATATAGCACAGAGATGTAGTATATAACAGAGCCCACGCAGTATGTAACACAGCCCACATAGAATATAGCAATGTGGGCACTATATGCGTGGTTAAAAAAATACTTAAAATAAAAAATAAACATATACTCACCTTCCGAAGGCCCCTTGAAGACCTGGCGCCTGTGTGTGGTGCATGCGGCAGCTTTCGGTCCCAGGGTTGGTATGAGCGCAGGACCTGTGATGACGTCATGGTCACATGACCGTCACGTCATGGCAGGTCCTTCTCGCATAGCATCCTTGGCACCGGAACCTGCCGCTTGCACTGCCGAGGACAGCGCGTGATGTCGAAAGGTGAGAATAACCTTTTTTTTTAAATTATTATTATTTGTAACATTAGATCTTTTTACTATTGATGCTGCATATGCAGCATCAATAGTAAAATAGTTGGTCACACAGGGTTAATAGCAGCGGTAATGGAGTGCGTTACACCACGGTATAACGCGGTCCGTTAACGCTGCCATTAACCCTATGTGAGGGCTGACTGGAGGGGAGTATGGAGCGGGCACTGACTGCGGGGAGGAAGGAGCGGCCATTTTGCCGCCGGAATGTGCCCGTCGCTGATTGGTCGTGGCTGTTTTGCCGTGACCAATCAGCGACTTGGGATTTCCGTTACAGACAGACAGACAGAAAGAGAGAAGTGACCCTTAGACAATTATAAAGTAGATATGCAGTATCTTGCAGTAAAGAAATACATTTTGGAACAAATCAAGCCACAAATGTCACTAGAAGCAAGGATCATCCAACTACAACTTGCCTACTTTGGACACATCATACGAACAGAGCAATCACTGGAAAAGGACATCCTGGTTGGAAGAATAGAAGGAACAATGCAGAGAGGAACACAAGCTTGATACTACCAAGATAAAGATGGAGAAGACCTTGTTGGACCTATCTTGGCTTGCACAAGATCGATCTTCCAACAGTTTGTTCATCCATCAAATCTCCATGGCTCGAGATCAAACCAAAGTCCATTACAACAAAAAATACAATTGTGAGATGACACATAATGGGATAAAAGAAAATGTGGAGATTAAGTGGAAGCTCTAGAACATTTTTGTTTGCCTATTCTGTGTTTAGTTTTCTTTGAAGTTCTAAAAATGTTTGTCCTGTGCAAGTGTCAGTCATATGTTTGCATTTAAAAAACCTGCCACCTGCAAAAAACTAAAAATTCATCAGCGTTTATAGTGATTGATGCTGCCACCTAATGACCATTTTTTTAACTAAGTAGAGCACATGAAAGCAATGTTGTAGGTGATTTACTGTACACAGATATACAATAAGCATAAGTATAATGAAATTATTGTATAGGTTTACAGTATAATAACCTTCTGTTCTTGTATATCTGGATGTCCAACCTGTGAGCCACTGAATAGCGCTACAGGGAATTCGTAATACCAGACACAATTTTGTAGGGCATAATATTGTTTGCTTTTTTATATGTGAGACAACCCTTTTAAATTAGTATTCCATAATGTTTTCTCTATTTTTTTCTCTATGTTTTCTGTGGAATCACCAGCTTAATTTCTTAGCAGAGAATACTTTATCGTGCTACTATCGATTATGACAAGCTGAAAGTTGGTAGTAAGGCTAGAGTGACTTTTGCATTTTGCCATTGAGAGTATTCCCTGGTAACAATGAAAAACAATGCCACAGACAACCCATTAATGGTGTGATGATTGGTAGATATCCATGACTGTTTCCCATAGGAAAACATGAAGCATAGGTGTCCTTCACACATCTGTATAAAACCCGTATGTGACAAAACGGTAGCGGTGCTATCAGTGTTTACCATCAGTGTGTCCGTTTTTACCATCAGTGTGGTCATCAGTGTTATTCCGGTATGGATAAATAAATAAATGACAAACCTTCTCCTATTCTTTGCAAAGTTAAATATGGACGGCACGCGGATTCCATCCCTGTGCTGTACGTGTTTTTCACGGACCCATAGACTTGTATTGGCCCTTGTCAACTGTGCTGCCGGTAGAAAATGGAAATTTGAGCAGCACCATACGTTATAATTGATACATGTGGTATCTGTGAAAAAACAGATACCACATGTAATGTATGCACGGGTGTAGTAGGCCTAAATTAGAGGTGTAGGTAGCGGCTCAGTGAGCATAGGGTGGACTTGGGGCAAAACACATCTGAGTGGGCCCCTAACCAAACATTGCTACCAGTTCTGTAGAATATATGAGATTACAGTACGGTACAGTATGGTGACTTACATTTGGAGTCATTCACTTTGCCCATCTTTTCCATGTGTTCCAGACCGCCATGATGACTTCTTCCAGCCATGAGTCATCTGCAAATTTTACAATAATTTCTTACATTTTCGGCACCGTGCCCATCTATTCCCAACCTGCACATTCTGTTGATTCCCAAATGCAGAGATTGTTGCTGCTCTATTTGTCCCTATTACTGCACCTTCTGTGCAGCAGGGTAACAGCTCTCCTCTTAGTACCCTACATAGTAATAATGCCCCCTAGTACTCTCTAGACAGTAAAGCTGTCCCCTAGGAAATATTCAATCCCCATTTAAGCACAATGGAAAGAAATAGTGCTCCCATATTTCCCCTAGAATGTAATAATGCCACCTATTTACTCCTTTGATGGATATAACAAAGTCAGCTAGAGTAATAATACCCCCTTAGTTCCCACCATATATAATAATTCTTCCTAAACTCCCCATTTCCAAATATTAATGCAGTAAGTGTCCCACCAAAAGTTAGATTGCTGCATGATTCCCCCCACATACACTAATAATGACCCCTTACAAAAAAAGTAATGTGCATCAGAAAATTAGAAAAGCAAAAAATCATATCAACATAACCAAACCCCAGATCTCTGTAAATGAAGTAGGCACTGAAAATAATGCCATCTTGTCTCCTTCAAATTTGTAGGCACAAGTTATTCTGCATCCTTATCGCTGTTACTGATACAGGTACTGATAGTCCAACCTCCAAGTCTCTGTCACTTACAGTCATGGCCGAACGTGTTGGCACCTTTTGAAATTGTTCCAGAAAAAGTATTTCTCTCAGAAAATTATTGCAATTACACATGTTTTGTTACACATTTGAATAAAATTAAAAGCTTTGGCAGGAGATCCAGGAAGACCCCACTTCTGACACAGACATAAAAAAGCCAGACTGCAGTGTGTCAAAATGTACATGAGAAAGCTAGAATCTTTCTGGGAAAGTGTCTTGTGGACAGATTAAACTAAGATAGAGCTTTTTGGTAAAGCACATCATTCAACTGTTTACTGAAAACGGAGTGAGGCCTACAAAGGAAAGAACACAGTACCTATATAGGATACTGGGCCAGGGCTGTAGTCATGGCCAAACACTCTGGTACATCAGTGCCCTGGCCTTTTCTCACCGCAACACATTCTCCATTTGTCAGCATACCTGTACCTTCAGGTCCAGCTCCTTCAGACTCTCTCTTTCCTTCTGTGGGAGATCCTCTCCAGATGAGTCAGGAGAAACTGAGACACAGTCCAAGTAAACTTCAACAATAACATCTTTTCTGATTCCGTTACACAGCACATCCAAAGACTTCACATTCTTGACAACGGGTTTCACAATACAACATTCCTTTTCTTTCCCTGCACTTCTCTCGTGATAATAAAGCGTGGGCCTGGGTCGGACTGTCTCTGACGGTCCCTCAGTAAGAGATGCAGCTCTGCTACGGGAATGCTTCCCTCAGTCTGTTTTGCCCCAGACACGAGATCATTAATCACCGGAGTATTATGCTACTGAAAGAGAGTACTGCCCTTCTGCTCTGCCTTCTGCCCTTGTACGACATCTTTACTGTTCGTACTCACTGCTTTCATGGGGACCCTTAACCGCTTCGCCCCGGTTCTAAGGGTTTCTGCCCAGACCATGAGTTACCACATTCTGAGTTAATCTTGCTACCCTTGGGAAAATAAAAAATAGGGGGCGAAAAATCTTTTTGTGAAAAAAATATGATTTTTTATTTTTACGGCTCTATATTATAAACTTCTGTGAAGCACTTGGGGGTTCAAAATGATCACCACACATCTAGATAAATTCCTTAGAGGGTCTACTTTCCAAATTGGTGTCACGTGTGGGGGGTTTCCACTGTTTAGGCATATTAGGGGCTCTCCAAACGTGACATGGCGTCCGATCTCAATTTCAGCCAATTTTGCATTGAAAAGTCAAACAACACTCCTTCCCTTCCGAGCTCTGCCGTGCGCCCAAACAGTGGTTCCCAACAACATATAGGCTATCTGCATACTCAGGACAAATTGCACAATAACTTTTGGGGTCCAATTTCTCCTGTTACCCTTAAGAAAATAAAAAAATTTGTATCTTAAGTAATTTTTTTGTGAAAAAAAGTTAAATGTTCATTTTTTTAAAACATTCCAAAAACTCTTGTGAAGCACCTGAAGGGTTAATAAACTTCTTGAACGTGGTTTTGAGCACCTTGAGGGGTGCAGCTTTTAGAATGGTGTCACTTTTGGGGATTTTACTATTATATAGACCACTCAAAGTGACTTCAAATGTGATGTGGTCCCTAAAAAAAAAATGGTGTTGTAAAAATGAGAAATCGCTGGTCAACTTTTAACCTTTATAACTCCCTAACAAAAAAAAATTTTGGTTCCAAAATTGTGCTGATGTAAAGTAGACATGTGGGAAATGTTACTTATTAAGAATTTTGTGTGACATTTCTGTGTGATTTAAGGGCATGAAAATTAAAAGTTGGAAAATTGCGAAAAGCACAATGGGAACATAATCCTTCATCCCCTTACACCTACAGTCAAACATAATGGAGGTTCAAAGATGTTTTAGGGTAGTTTTGCTGCCTCTTGCTCTGAGTGCCTTGATTATGTGAAAGGTATTATGAAATTTTAAGATTACCAAAGGATTTTGGGTCTCAATGTAGCGCCAAGTGTGTGTCATGGGTCTTTGAGCAGGATAATTACCCCAAACATACTACAAGAAGCCCCAAGTAATGGATGGAAACAAAGCAATGGAGAGTTCTAAAATGACCAACAATGAGTCCAGATCTAAATCCCAGTGAACACCTGTGGAGAGATCTTAAAATTGTAATTGGGAGAAGGAGCCTTCAAATATGAGAGACCTGGATCAGTTTGTAAAAGAAGTGAGGTTTAAAATTCCAGTTGAGAGGTGTAAGAAGCTTGTTGATGGTTATAGGAAGCTATTGATTGCAGTTACTTATTCCAAAGCGTGCAGAACTAAATGTTAAGTTGTGGGTGCAAACAAATTTTGGTGTTTGGGGTGAAATTATGTCCAATTTTCCTTTTTATTCTCTGCTTTTTTTTGCTGTTCTAATACACACAAAGGAAATAAACGTGTATAATAAAACGTGTAATTGCAATAATTTTCCTGGAGAAATATTTCATTTTCTGGAACAATTTCAAGGGTGAGAACACTTTCGGCTATGACTGTATTTCTTTTTCTCTCTTAATGATGTGAGCACTGTTTGCACTGCCTTCTTGTCTATGTCAATAACCCAATAATTCCCAACAACTCCCCCGTTGTTACATTTGTAATTGTGTATTTTTCATGATCTTGTGTGAACTTTTTGACCTGAATAGTCTTTTATTTTCTCAGACATAAAAATCATTTTACACTAATTAATTTGATCAAATTGCCATTTTTTCCTAAAATGGTTTTATGATTTCACATGTGTCTTGCATTGATGACCTTGAACATTTTGCATTGTTCATGCTTCTGTGGTGAAAGTAAAGTTGAACTTTGGCATCCTGAAAACGTAGCAAAAACGCAACGTGTGAACATAGCCTAATTGTTGTAATGGAAAGTCATCAGCTATTTCGAATACACAAAATACACAGGACAAAGCCACTCCACTGGAAACACAGTCATGAGAGGGTCCCTGTACAAGAGAAATATATGAGTCCTTAGCAGCCAAATAGCTCATCATAATGCACAATTCCACCTGCTTGGGAGGTGCAGATGGGCCCCCTTACCTCTTGGGCCATTGTGCGGCCACACAGGTTGCACCAATGATATGTCTGCCCCTGATCAGCTCTAACAGTTTTAGCCACAACTACCACAAATCTTCTTGTCTGTCTGGGTAACCCTGCCTAGTTTCCTCACAGAGCAGCAGATGAGAGAGTCCTAAATCCCTCTTTGGAGCCAACTTTGTTAAGCAGATACCGTATTTTTCGCTTTATAAGATGCTCCAGATTATAAGACGCACCCAAAATTTTGAGGAGGAAAAAAACTTTTTTTTTAATAAAATGGTGGTGCTTCTTATAATCCATACGTCTTATTGCTTACCGGGGGTGGTGGCTGCGGTGAAGCGGGGGTCCCAGGGTCGCTAGTGGAGGAAGCAAGAGTGCAGCATTGCCACAGGCTGGGATGAGTGGGTGTTCCAAAGTGCGGCACACCACTGCAGGTGTCCTGGTGGCGGTGCTGTGCTGTGTCCTGGTGACGGTGCTGCTCTGTGTCCCCAGTGGCGGTGCTGCGGTGTGTCCACTGTCCACGGTGGTGATGCTGTGCTGCGCTGTGTCCCCGGTGCTGCGGGGGGGCTCTGCCGACATTTTGTGAAAGGCCAGAGCCCCACGCAAGTTCATGGTTTCCTGACTCCTGTGCGGCAGTGGACTCTGGGAAAATGGCCGCCGGGAGGCGGCGCATGCGTAGATTGAGATATCGGCTCCGAGGTCTCGGGAGATGAGATCTCAGCGCTGAGATCTCATCTCCCGAGATCTCGGCGCCGCGATCTCGATCTGCGCATGCGCCGCCTCCCGGTGGCCATTTTCTCGGAGTCCACCGCCGCACAGGAAACCATGTTAGAACTTGCAGGGGGCTCTGGCCTTTCACAAAATGTCAGCAGAGCCCCCGCAGCACCGGGGATACATCGCAGCACCGTACCACCACCATGGACACCCGCAGCGGCACACCGATGAGGTATATCCGCATTATAAGACGCACCCCCATTTTCCCCCAAAAAAGTGCGTCTTATAATCTCAAAAATACGGTAAATCACTCCATCTAGTCTTACTTCTCCACTCTCTTATCGTCTGCGAGCTGTACGGGACCTCATTCAAAAGGACTCCTGCGCCCTTCCTTATACCTTACAGTTTGTAGGGATTCCTATCATTGTGGAGAATGTCACGGCATCTGTCTATTTACAACAGTGTTGGTTTGGTTTTGTAGACTGACTTGCGTCGGGAGTTGGGCTGTTTGCATAAGCCTCATACCAGTTGTTTTCCAGGCCAATAGTGCCTTACCTCTGAGATTTGCTTCACTATCTCCCGCTGTGACCAACCTCCGTCCATTAAAAAGTTGTGTTTTATACTTACCTGTGTGCATTTTTTTTATTCCAAAGGAACGTTTGAGGTTTAAAGGGAACCTGTCAGCAGGATTGTGCACAGTAACCTGCAGACAGTGTCAGGTCGGTGCCGTTATACTGATTAAAATGATACCTTAGTTGATGAAATCCGTCTTGTGGTTGTTGTTTAATCTTTATTTGTAGTTTTCAATTAATGAGATTCTCGTGCTCCGGGGCGGCCTGTAGGCGGGGCTGTGGACGTCCTGTAGGCGGGGCTGTGGGCAGGGTTGAGGCTGTGGGTGGGGCTTTATGTGGTGCTCTGTTTATGTATTCATCTATGTGGCTTATGACTGGTCACTGATCCCTCAGTGACCTGCCCCCTAGTTTACATACTGTACAGTATATCTTATTGTTTGGAAAAAAAAATTACATTAATCGTTCTCCCCAACCCCATCTCCCTGGCTGGTGAGTACCGGCCACAGTGTCCTCTACAGTGTAAACAATTAGGTGTCAAGTCGCACTCTATTAGCCAACATTTCTAAATACCTTATCGTGTCATGTCGTCATCCAACCATATGGTGGCAGTATTTTGGGTACAAACTGACACAGGGCACACAAAGCCATATATAGGCACAGATAGTACTGCCTCCTTGTCTCTGTGCTATAGATACAAATTGTGCTGCCTCCTTGTTTCGCTGTTATTATGCAGTAGTTTCTCATTCAGTCACAAAACACTAAGAAAGCAGAAACTTTTAGGTATAAATCTTAGTAAAAAATATGACTTTTGAGCTTAACTGTTGAAAAATGAATATTTCCTGAAGTAGAAATCTATATGCTTATAAATAGGCAATTAATATAACATTGCAGCTGTTTGATGGCTGCTGCTAATGTACTTTCATCTACCATATGGGTCTTATTATTCCTCATGATACATATTTTCACACAACTGACTTACACAGATGGCTCATTTTATTTATGAAATAAAACATCACGTTTCTGGCTTCTTAGACAGAAAATGATGTGTTATAAAGGGTAGAATCTAATGGATGGATCAGTGCAGGCAGCTCACCTCATATAACTCCTTCTTATGTAGGGTAAGTATACATTTAAGCAGAATATTCTCATGGATAGAATACTATGTAATTACAAATTAACAGACAAGTTCCCTGCCTGGGACACAGCCTGGATCCAATAGTATTTAAAGGGAATCTGTCAACCGATTTTTTTCACCTAATCTGAGAGAAGCATATAATTTAGAGACAGAGACCCTGATTCCAGTGATGTATCACTTACTGGGCTGTAGTTTGGATACAATCACTGTTTCATCAGCAGGAGATTGTCATTAGTTGAAAAGTAGACCTGCTGTCAGGTAGTGCGACCACTCCCCCACCTCTGTTCGGCAGCTTTCTGTCTATGCACAGTGCACACAGAAATCTGCCAATCAGTGTTGTGGGCGGGGCTATACACAGCTCGGCTTTCAGACAATATCTAGATCTGCAGTAGATAAAACGGTGATTTTATTCAAAACTGCAGCAAGCAGCCCATTAAGTGACACATCATTGGAATCAGGGTCTCTGCCTCTACATCATGTTGCTCTTAGTTGTGGTAGCAAAAAAACTGGTGATAGATTCCTTTTAAGAGATAATTTCATTGGAAATTGACAGCTAGAACAATAATATCATTTTCAATAGATGTTCATTATCAGATATTAAACAGAACCTGTAATTAACTTTATTCACCCCGGCAGCCTCGCTCTTTGGGCTCATACCCATTCGCGAGAAAAAAAAGGTCCGATTTCCGGACTGAAAAAACGGACAAGTGCCATGCGAGTGTCATGTGAGTGTAATGCGATTTCCGTGTGATTTGTCCTCGGAACATCCGTATGCAATGCGATTTTAACATGAGGTTTTACATACAGCAGTTCTCTGTATGTAAAAGCTCATGTTAAAATCGCATTGTAAAATACAACTGTACACATTCGTTTCAAAACCAAATAATCTTCAAAACATATATATGTGTGTGTGTGTATATATATATATATATATATATATATATATATATATATATATATATCTTAAAAGCCGGCAGATGCCGTGTACAGTATAGAATAGAATAGGTTAGAATAGAATAGAAATATACACATATTATAGGTGTGTGTGTATATATGTGTGTGTATATATATATATATATATATATATACACACTGTATTGCAGAACCCGACAGGATAGGAGACGTGGTTTACATACAGTAAACCATTGCAGAACAGTTAGATTTATAGATGTCAGTGACTGATACTGTTAGTAGTATGTGTGTGTTAAATTTGGGATCTGTATGTACTTAATAAAAGAATGTTTTCACAGAAAAAATGGCGTTGGCTCCCGTGCAATTTTCTTCACCAGAGGGAAAGCCAACGGCCGGGGCCGATGTTTTTAAGCCTGGGAAGGGGTTAATACCCATGGATCTTCCCAGTCTATGAATATCATCCCGCAGCTGTATATTTAGCCTTTACTGGCTATTCTAATAGGGGTACCCCCCCAAAAATGACATGGGGTCACCCTATAATTAATAGCCAGAAAGGCCACGCAGACAGCTGCGGGCTGATATTCATAGCCTAGGAAGGGGCCATGGATATTTGTCCCCCCAACTTAAAATACCAGCACCCAGCCACCCCATAAAAGGCGCATCTGTAAGATGCACCTATTCCAGCACTTAGCCTCGCTCTTCCCATTGCCCTGTAGCGGTGGAATATGGGGTAATAAGGGGATAATGTCACCTTGCTATTGTAAGGTGACATTAAGCCCTGTTAATAATTAATCCAATAGTATGAAAGGGTTAAAAAAATACACACACATTAAGAATAGAGTCTTTTAATGAAATAATTAAACACACAGGTTTTCCATCTTTATTGCACTCTCAATCCAAGTGAAGCACACGTTCTCCTGTAAAAAATACAAAATAAAAAAGCAACAATATCCCTTACCTGTCTGCCGTACAGTCAAGTCCCATGCTGCAATCCATCTCAAGGGGTCAAATAGTTTACAACCAGGAGCGGTGCTAATGCTACTGCCCCAACTGTAAACCACTGTTTAGTGAATGAAAAGCTGCCTGCGCAGCCTCCCCGCCTGACCGGACATGAACTCTGTAGCGTGGGAAAGTTTCTGAACTTTTTCCCACGCTGCCGAGTATCACATTCCAAATCCAGACCAGATTTACATTGATAATTGTTATGTTTTATTGTTCTGAACACATTCCACTATGCAATGAATAAAAATTTGCAACTGGAGTATTTCATTCAGAGATATCCAGGATGTGGTATTTTAGTGTTCCCTTTATTTTTCTGAGCAGTGTATGTATTCTATGTGTATACATCTACTCTATCTTTTCTATTCTTAACCTGTCAGTGTGATTTTACTGCACCCGAACATGAATTACCAGCTTTTCAAAGGACACCGGTGCGTAAAAATCAGACAGCAATCGCATGGTGCGAGTGCTGTGCGATTTTTTTTCTCGCACCCATTGACTTACATTGGCGAGTCTCGTCCGAGAATCGCAGCATTACGCAGCATGCTGCGATTTTTTTCTCGGTCCGATTTCAGCTGAGAAAAAAAAAATCACAGATGAGATGTAACTCATTGAATAACATTGGTCTGTTTCTCGCACAAATGGGTATGAGCCCTTTGAGACATAGTGGTGCGGTCGGTGCGGCTTCAGATACCGCTCTGTCCCATGCTCAGAACCATCTTGTATTAGCCACAAGTAAGGCTTGTGCTCTGCAGAACTATTTTCTATATACATACTAGTTTTCTTCTACACCCCTCCTGCTACTTTTTATTTTTTTAGGGTGACTCTGTCTCTACCCAACAGTTGAAAAAAGTTTCTCCTAAACATTCTTTCATTTAATCACATCATCAGTCATACAAAGTTTGCAGCATCGCGGCAGGTGCTGTTCTGTGCACCCTTCATGGTCACTGGAGTCTGCCGAAGACTATGGTATTGCTGTGTATAGCAAAAGAAATCAATCGCGGGTCTCTAAGGGTATGTGTCCACGTTCAGGAAACGCTGCGTTTTTGACGCTGCGCTGAGCCGCAGCGTCAAAAACGCAGCGTCCAGATGTTACAGCATAGTGGAGGGGATTTAATGAAATCCCGACTCCACTATGCGTTAAAAAACGCATGCGTTTTTGCCGCGAAAACGCACATGCGGTGCGTTTTTTTAAAACGCAGCATGTTGCTACAATGAGCAAAACACGCAGGAACACCACAGGTGACCTGCCAGTGACCTCAGGTGCAGTTTTGGTCAGGATTTTACCTGCATAAAATCCTGACTAAAGCCTGAAACAATCCTGAACGTGGACACATACCCTTATGGCACTAGCAAATACAGTAAAAAGTGGAAAATAAAGTTTAAAAAAACATGAATAAAAGATAAAAAAAAAAACTAAAAGTTCAAATCAACCCAACT
This sequence comes from Ranitomeya variabilis, assembly GCF_051348905.1. Classification (NCBI taxonomy): domain Eukaryota; kingdom Metazoa; phylum Chordata; class Amphibia; order Anura; family Dendrobatidae; genus Ranitomeya; species Ranitomeya variabilis. The sequence goes on along the minus strand of NC_135237.1, from coordinate 51,817,164 downwards.
TTCCCCCATTAAAAGTGAAGAAATTAATTATTTTTTTAAATAGCACATATTTGATATTGTTACATTCGTAAAAGTCTGTTGTATCAAAATATAAAATAAAATTAATCTGTTCAGTAAACGGTGTAACAAGAAAAAACATCAAAACTCCAAATTTGTGCTTTTTTTTTAGCCACCGCAACAACAACAAAAAATGTAATAAGAGGTGATCCAAACATCTTATCTACTCCAAAATAATATCAATAAAAACATTGTCTCTTGGCGCAAAAAATAAGCCCACACACAGCTCCGTATCTTAAAAATTAAAACTGTTACAGCTCTCGGAAAGTGGTCTCACAAGCAATTTTTTTTTTGTTTTACAAATTTTTTGCTCTACTTAAGTAAAACAAAACCTATGCATTTTTGGCATCTACGTACCGAAATGAAAAATTATACTGCTAGTTCATTTTTATGATAAATGAACAATGTAAATAAATTTAAAAAAAAATTGTGAAATTTTGCTTTGCTTGCTATTTCACCACATTTGTCATTTTTTTTCCCACTTTACAGTACATTACATGATTGAGTCAATCAAAAGTACAACTCATCCCGCAAAAAACAAGACCTCGCATGCTGCTCATTCACTGCAAAGACACAGGAGTGTCTGCATCCTCCACTGCGCCACCAATAACTCAAGCCCGTATTCCCTGGAGACCGGCTCCTCCTGAACCCATTGCTTACACTGGGCATTGACTCTACTGGGGCTTAATATGCTCTATGACATATTTCATTGCGGTAACACGACTTACCTGGTTTTCCCATGATGCTTATTTGAAAAGGCGACTGTATGATAAAGGCCATTAATTGGCCGAAACGTCTTAAATTGTCGCTTCACCTATCAGCATCAAATAAATACTCACCTGAAGCATTATTTTTCTTGTATGTGTGCAGTGATTTTTTTTCTGAACTTATGCCTATGGGACATTTGGTTACTTTCACTAGCACCGTTGTACAAAAAGTCGAGTGCTAACCATTTGTCTTTCCTATCCAGCAGCTAGAGCAGACCTTTGGTCTGAGTACTCTGCAGGGCCGCATGGGTTGAGTGTCCCAAAAGTGAGCGGAGACCGAGATGGAGGAGAGAGTGATCCAGAGGGGAGACAAGGAATAGTATTAGAAGAAGTGATTAATTCTCCGGAAATGAGGTCTGCAGCAAGAAGCTTAGCAGGACTGTAGAGAGTTATCTGACAGTTAAGTGATGGAGCGGCACTAAGGGCTCCTACTCGGATAAGTCTCGCATGTTAATACCTGCCGGCACTCAGATCGGAGTGTGCGGCTGCATAGGAATACATGCAGCCACATGCTCAGCTCCTCTGTGCCAGGTGCAGTGCCGGGTATTGCCCTGGGAGTCTCATCCGAGTCTCGCGCAAGTGAGTAGGAGCCCTAAGAAAGAAAGTGGGAGGAAGAGAGAGTGCCTCGGGCAGTAGTTCCAAGGCGTCAGCAAGCAGAGAAGCTAAATAACGGCCATAGTGGCATAAGTACGGTAGCTTCCCTGAAGAGAAACGGATGCGGAACTTGTGGGCTGAGAAATACATACCAGTTAGTGGTGCTGTTGTTGGAGACTAGGAAAGTTCCTGAAGTGTCGTGCTGGGTGATGGTGAAGCCAGAGAGAGAGGATAATGGAAAGAGAGCGGAGCGAGCTCAGGAGGGGACGGAAAGTGGATGAAAATTCTGTCGGTTCTAAGAGAAACGTTCACATTTTGTACCCGCTATCCACTATACATATTCCTCCCTACATTACTGTTCAGTAAAAGACAGTTTTCTGTTGGCTGGTGGTCTCCCTCATTGAACTTTTCGACATCTGGTCCTGGCCAGCTGAAGTCAATGGCATCATGTGGTCGGCAAGAGCATAGCGCCCCAAGAGGATCCTTGCCTAGCCAGGTGATGTGCTACCACTGAGCAGGTCCAGAGTAATCCACAGTAGGTTAAGGCCATGTTCACACTTTGCGGTTTTTACCGCGGATCCGCGGCGATTTTGATGCTGCGGGTCCGCAGCAGTTTCCATTGTGTTTACATTTACATGTAAACCCTATGGAAACCGCAAACCGCTGTGCACATGCTGCGGGAAAAAACGCGCAGAAGCGCTGCGGTTTACAACCCGCAGCATGTCACTTCTTTGTGCAGAATCGCTGAGATTCTGCACCCATAGGAATGCATTGAACCGCTTACTTCCCGCATGGGGCTGTGCCCACGTTGCGGGAAGTAAGCGGATAATGTGCGGGTGGTACCTGGGGTGGAGGAGAGGAGACTCTCCTCCAGGCCCTGGGAACCATATTTGTGTGTCAAAAAAGAATTAAAATAAAAAATCATGTTATACTCACCTCTCAGCGCTGCACGCGGCCGGCCGGTCAGAGTTGCTGTGCGAACAGGACCTGCGGTGACGTCGCGGTCATATGACCGTGACGTCGCGGTCACATGACCGTGACGCCACGAAGGGTCCTTCTCGCACATCATCTTTGGAACCGGACCGCCGGGTGCAGCGCCGAGGAGATCGGGACGTCAGAGGGTGAGTATATAAACTTTTTTTTTTTATTTTAACATTACTATTGATGCTGCATATTGCTGCATATGCAGCATCAATAGTATAGGTGGAAACCCGCAGCGGAAACCGCGGAACAAACCGCGATAAATCTGCAGGGATAACCGCAGCGGTTTTGCCCTGCAGATTTATCAAATCCGCTGCGGTGCACTGCGGTGTGAACATGGCCTTACAGTAGGAGAAGAGATTAGTGGCTGTAATATGAGATATGGGTGTAGAATCTGGACAGCTGGGTGCCACACTTGGGTGCTGCATACAGACCTTAGGAGTAAGTGCTAATATGGTCCTAATACTGCTCAAACAGGGGAGGGAAACTGAGATACAGTGAATACCTGCTGAAGCACCAGGATCTCTTGTCTAAAGGTCCATACGGTATATCAGTGTCACCAGGTTTCAGTCACCGTCTAAGAGTAGCATGATGCAGGGGCAGAGACTCTAATTCCAGAGATGTGTCACTTACTGGGCTTCTTGCTGCAGTTTTGATAATATCACTGCTTTATCTATTCTCTGAATCCTGAGCTCTGTATAACCCCGCCCAAACCAGTCAGTGGCAGCTTTCTGTGCACACTGTGCATAATCAGAAAGCGTCCAATCAGTGGTGGGGGCGTGGTTGGATTAGTGATAATCTCCTGCTGATAAAACAATGATTTTATAAAAACTACACTAAGCAGCCCAGTAACTGGCACATCGCTGGAATCAGGGTCTCTGCCACTACAACATGCTGCTCTCAGATTAGATGCCAAAAACTTGGTGGCAGATTCCCCTTAAGTTCCTATGTCTTGCACCTGAGTCCCTATGTTATGTCACTTTGTGAACGATAAGAAAATTGTTCCTCAGTATAGCCCGCTGGCACCTTCCTCCCTCCTTTAATCCACCATTATCAGTTTCTGACCCACATCTTTCTTTTTAGCTCTAAATTTCCCCCAAGAAACTATAAAGACAGATGGGGATTACCCCAGCAGTGACAGCTGATCACAGAGGTAAGGGAAGCCAGATCGGTGGCGATCTGCTGGCGTGTATGTCAAAGAGGGTTATCTTTGTGAAATAAACCCTGGAAAGTATGTGAACTGAAGGGACTAAAATGTGCTGATATGTTCTGGATAAAAACTGCAGAAGTCAGTGACTCATGTTACTGTCGTGTGAGACATTGTGCTGGTGGTTAGGTAGAGTAATATTGGGCAGTACTAGCGTCTTGGGTTCCAGCTGTGACCCCGGATTATTTTTACATACTGTAAATACAGTTTATGACCAGTAAATCATATTTTCCCCTTGGCCGATGTGGTAGGCAGATCTCATTTCTCCTAACCACAAGCTGCTTTGGGTCCAAGGACATACTCTATTTATGGGATGATTGTAAAATTTAAGGCCTGTTAATGATTTCCATTCTAATTCTTTCGGATGTTAAGATTATAAAGTTGTCAAACAACTTTGTGTCTCTTGTAGCGCAGGCAATTCTTGTTCTTTGGGTTTGAAAAAATTGATTTGAAGATATACAGACATGAAAAAATGAATTTTCCATATTATTTTCTCCTCCACTTTTTGTTAAAACAATTTTCTTCTATGTCTGTTCCATTGGCAGAGGGGTTCATTGCACGTGACACAGGAGATCTTCACCATTTTATTTAATAAATTACGCTTTGTAAATACTTTACTTACCTTGCACTGATCCTATATAAGATACTGGAATAAAGCCCAGAGGCAGATACCTATTCACAGTTTTTGGAAAACCATTAGATCTTGGAAAATATCACCAAGTTTGCACAAGATACATCCTCATAAGGGTTGTGGAGCTTAAAAAAAAATCTTTAAAAGATTCTTTAGGGAATTGTGAATGGCAATTGACTGGCGAGTGATGAAGGAAGCCACAGTTGCTTCCACTAGTAGGTCAGTTATTGGGGATCTCACAGTGAGCGTATGTGATATACATGGAGCTCCCGCTAGGACCGTGGGGTACTCAGAACCGGACCGGTTCTTAAAGAGGAAGTCAGGGTGGCAGTAGTGACCCGGTCCATGGCCCTGGGCGTCCAATAAAAGGGATGAGTGGATGTGGAAATAAAGTCTAATTTAGGAGTGTTTGTGATGCCACCTAATTTAGGAGTGTTTGTGATGCCACCTGTGGTACTCAGCCAGACAGATGGTCTTTGGAATCTGGGCAGCCTGGAAGTGATTCGGAATCCCCCTAGCCAGGTGGGGTTGGAAGCCTTCCTTACTGTGCTGTGTTCTCAGTCCATTGCTGCCTGAGGCTGCACACAAGGTCCTCTCTCAGTCTGTCCCTTTAGGTGGACACTAGCCGCATGGCAGACAACTCAAACCTTTTCACAGGTGTCCCTTCTCGTGGTGACTCCGGGCTCTAATCTGCTGCTGCGCCTTCGGGTGTAATTGTGGCCAGGAGACTTGGAATCTCCTGCCCTCCGGTTTCTGCTGTGGGGCATACAGTTCCCCACAACCTCAGACTTCTGGCCTCCAGTTTCTTGCGCTTGAACCTGGAGGGAGCCCACTTGCAGCTCCACTCCAGTTTCTCTCTCCTCCTTTGCTCCTTCTCCCCTCACTGTCTCCTACAGACTGACTGCTAACTCCTCCAGTCAGAATATATAGGGAAGCTACCCTCAAACTGGGTCTAGAGCTCCCCCTTCTGGCCTGGAGTCAGAACAGTGTTGTATGTACGTGTTACCTGTTAGGGATCCTTGTTGCTTCCAGGCATGGCATCGCCCTCCCTGAGAGGAAGGCAATACCACTGTGAATCCGGCTTCCTGGGGTGTCACATACATCTCCGATTCAAACCCATGGAATATACAGTATATTGTGGTAGATCGGCTCACTCGGCTGTACACTGAGGTAGACACGGGAACACTGCGGCTTTAAGAACTTCCTTTGGTTTATTATGGACAGAATAAACCTAGGTGTAGTAAAACAAATATTGCTCTCTGGCCAAAAACAGGTAAACAAAACAAAATGGTAGCAGAAAGCACAGTCCTTCTGAGAGCAGGGTTCCTCCCGCTTACCGCTAGGAAAACACACAATGATCAGGTTGGTTCCAGCACAACAACTTCTCTGGAGTGTTCCTCTCCAGATAATTGAACACTGCTGCCCTTGGAGACCAGTTACTTAAGCCCCAGACCACACCCTGGGATGGAGATAAGGTAGACATCCCCCCACTCACTATTATGTAAATTAACTTAACCCCTCAAAATACTTAGTGTGCTGGAGTAAAAACTCTTGGTTTTATATCACTGACGCCATTAGATGTAGTGAAACATATCTCCCCTTTAGCACTTTACCAGTGACTTTGTCACTATATATATTTATATATTTATATATTTATATATTTATATATTTATATATATATGTATACCCCCATACGGTCACTGTCAACTCTACAATGACTATAGGAACTATTAGCTGCCACCTCCAATTGTTTATACAGGTCGATTGTAAACCGGTTACAGGTAGTGTACAGCTTCAAGGGTGTAGTTTACAGAGCAAGAGGAACAGAACTATTAAATTTTAAATATTTAATCCAGAAAAGTAGGCAGTGTTTATAAAAAAATATACAAAGATGATGCAAAATGGGAACAAAACAATACTTTATATACAATTACATACAATAAAAAGGAATACCGAAAGAGAAGTATTAAACTTCATGTCACGGAAACACCCCCCCCGAGGAAGCAAACCTGTGTGATTGTGAAACGTACGTCGGGGTTGACCGGTGCTCCTGTGCTGCTACTACAATGGATAAATGTTAATTTGATATTATTGTGATATTGCATTCATGTATCTTGAATTAGTGCCCCCCTCCAGCGGTTCTTTTTGACGGCTGTCATTGTCATTGTCTGCAGAGTGTGCATTATGCAAACACATGCAGGTTATACCTTATTAGCAACTTACCACCAAACTGCTCTCTGCTGCTTCTCAGTGGGGGATTGCAACCCTCCGAGTCCCATAGTGGATTAATGATAAAGCAGTCAGCGACTGTGTGGCTTGTTTACCCTTGTCCTTTTACATTTGGGTCTGCATTGGTCTCTATCACGTTTGGGTGATGGTCATTTTTTCTCCTCTATTATGATATTAGATATGGGGTTAATCCGCAGGTTAATAACATTTTTAAGCTGCCCGGCGCCCGCACTGAGAGCCCGACTGCTACTGTACTGTATTTTTTTCCTACCGGCAACCTCGGGCTTTCAGTCAAAGAGGTGTGGCCAGGGCCACTTCAGTCAATGCTTCATTATTAGTGGATTCTGACATAATAATAAAAATGATGAAAATAATAGACTAATCATAATGAAGTAAAGTGTAATATACCTAATACAAGATTAAGGATCTGGATAACCTGAAAAAGATAAAGATCGGAAATATGGAAGCGTAAGTAACAAAAACATGAGTGAACATATACATGAAAAAATAAAAAGAGAAAACAAATAACACTCGTGTCAAACACATGACGTCCCAAAAGTCTGTCAAAAAGGCCAAAATGCGGATTTGAGTCCTGGTGATCCAAAAGGAAGGAGTATAGTGTATGTTCAATCGGTCCAAAACCAATAAACAACTACTAAAACTATAAAGAATAAAAAACACACAATTAAATCCAGAAACAGAGACAATAACAAGAAATGGGTGAAACTCAGCTTCTCATTTAAGCCAGAGGGTTTCATTGTGCCCAAAGTGACAATCCAATGGCATCCAAGTTGTGCCACAATGAGTTTGAGATCTCCTACCCTGGCATCACAGGGTACCTTGTCAATACCACGTCTTTTCAAATCATTGGGATTGCAATGGCACAGGGTGAAGTGTCTAGGGATGGTCAAGAGCAGGGATCCCCAACCTGTAGGTCGGGAGCCACATGTGGCTCATGGTCCCATGAATTGTGGCTCGTGGCCGTCTGCCAGCTTGGTGCAGTAGCTCCAGATTAAGTAAACTGGTATGAAGAGCACATCTCAAAATGGTGAATTTTGTGAGTAGCCCTGCACTGAAGAGCAGACCTGGATGCACATATACCGGTCTTGGGGGATTAGAGATAATTTAAGTATGGTACCCTGGAGACAGGATGATACTACTGGTCAGAGGAGGTGCTTGATGGAAGAATGCTGAATGGGGGTTTGGTGGGAACCCCTGGATCATGGTATACTACTTCAGGGTGATTTGTGTGGAAAATCTTTGGTTATTATTATACCCGTAATGGGGGCTTTGGTTGCCACTACTGTGAGGGGAGCAAGAGCTGTATGTGGCTCGCGAGTCGCGACCCTCTTGCAGAGCTGAATGTGGTTCTCAAGGTCAGAAAGGTTGGGGACCACTGGTCTAGAGTGTTGAAACGTCATCAATTTCATGTGCTGCCATTATATCTGTGATGTGTTTTCTGGTGCGGCTGCGTGATGTAAGACCGACATATATTAGTTTGCACGTACATGTGCATAATAAACCACAAAACAAGTTCTGCAATAAATATAGCTGGTGATTTGGAATTGTCTGCTGTTGTCAGCCGACACAAATAAGGTTGCTTGTAGAATGTTATTGTGTGCCATACCAGAACCACAGGGATAGCAGCCTCATTTTTTTGTTTCCTGGTATTAAATGACCTGGAGATTTGGCACACACCACAACATGCTTTGAGCACTTGTCACTTTATATACTGTATGTCTATTTATAGGTCTTCATTGTAACTTGATCCTTTATGACATCTTCTCCTTGTTCCATGATTTTGGATGGTGCAATATTTCCTGTGAGTCTTGTGCCATATGGTATTTGCCATTTAGTGGTCACACCATAACAACACATCTGCCTCTTTCCCCATGTGTTTCCCTGTCCCTATATTTGAGTCCTCACCATTGACCTACCTCTATACTATATTTTATTGATCAATACATTTTTGCTTACTAGATGAATTAATATTTAGAATTTAGAGTCCTCAGTGGTTGATACCTTAAGGAACTAGATGAATTATTTTACCCTGGGATCATCCACTCCTTGTTTTTGTAGGATATATTCATTTTGGGACTATGGTCCCTTTTTGTGTCCAGATTACCAGTGTTTGGAGATATATTGTATTTTTTTTAATATACTTTAATTAAAAAGTCCCTACCATTCCCTAACTTTACTATCCAACTGATGTACTTATTTTACACTACCTCCTCTTTTATAACGCTTTGTTTAAAAATCAACTTGCTTGCTGGGATACTCAAACGAAGCATCATCGGTGGCAGAGGTTGTGGTCACTGCCGCAGTCTCTGTCCCCTCCATGAAATGAAGTATCCTCTGTGTAAAAGGCTTGGCTAGTCCCTGCTCTACTTTGCATGCATCAGTTGTCAATTCCAACATATGCTCAGCAGAATCTTGTCTTGTGCAAACTACACAGTGACAGTGCACTCTCTTCCTGGATCAGATCATAAGTAACTAGCAGGCAGGAGAGCGAACTGTCAGTACGCACTGTAAGAATACACAGTTTGCAAAGACCACAACTGCCCCCACAATTAACATTAACTCTTTAGACCCTTTTACACTGTGCAATGATCGGAAACAATCATTCCCTATCATAGTCCAGTGTTAAATGCTGAAACAAAATAAGTACAAAAGAAAAGCTATAGTTTCATTCTCTGACTTTCCCATAGCAAATAATAGGGGCAGTAGTATTATCTGAATGCCCGCTATGAGCAGCACCACTATTAGCTTTTTTTTAAATGAAACAAGTATCTTATGTTAGCATTTCTTATACAACATGTAATTTCCTATTTACCATATTGTTGCACCTCAATGCTAGTCGTAATTGGTTGATATATGAGTTTGCTGAAATACTGTATATGTTCAAATACCTCTGCTAATAAAGGAACTTTTTTTTTAAAGAAACTTGATAGGAATTCATGTGACTCTCAGCACAACTTCTTACAACATCTGCAAACCAGATAGAATCATTTCTTAACGGTTTTATGACTCAACAGAATAAAAGTTTTGGCCGTTTTCCTGGGAAAGACATAAATATTGTATAAATAAGAGGGAAGCGCATGTTATCAGACTCCGGATGGCTGCAGCTGGGGGCGAGCAACGCAGATCAGTCAGAGAAATGTTCACGATATTACACCATGGCCTAATCTGAGTTAAGGAGGGTAGAAGTTTGAGCATCAGGTTAGGACTATCACCATGTGAATATTGTCCAAGGTCTACAAAATGTAAAAAAATTTAATTATTAGAAGTAAACTAAACTAGTGTTTCTTAACCACAGTCTTCAAAAAGCCCAAACATGTCATGCATTAAAATGAATATGTAAGCAGGTGTTTGTAATGTAATTCGAGTGCAGCATAATACAAGACCACTTTTTTGTGTAGTGATCATTTTCTGCTGAAAAACACTGATTTTATTGGAACAATCGCAAACACATCGCTGGAATCAAGGTCTCTGCTCCTACATGATGGTGCTGTCAGATTACATAGTAAAAACCTGCTGACAGATTTTCTTTAAGGATTTCCTACAGAAAGAGCACCTCAGACAATTACTGTAGCAATGACATTAACAAAGTTAGCTGTAAGTGGGGCAGTTGTAGTTGGGTGGTGGTATGCCCCTATAATGTACAATGCAGTGACCATTAGGTAATACAGAGATGTGCATGAGTTCTAAGACTGTGTATTAGTTTTTGCCCAAAATCTAAGTAGAAAGGGGTTTTCTCAGAATGACAAATCTTGTATATACAGTGGTGTGAAAAAGTGTTTGCCCCCTTCCTGATTTCCTGTTCTTTTCCATGTTTGTCACACTTAAATATTTCAGATCACCAAACAAATTTAAATATTAAACAAAGGTAACACAAGTAATCACAAAATGCATTTTATAAATTAAGGTATTTATTATTAATGGAAAAAGAAATCCAAACCTATGCTGCCCCCATTAATGATTTGTGGTTTACCACATCTTTGGGAAGTTGAGTTGAAATGCCCTAGCCACGCCCAGGAGTAATTATTGCCACACCTGTTCTCAATCAAGAAATCACTTAAATAGAACATGCCTGACAAAGTGAAGTAGACCAAAAGAACCTCAAAATGTAGACATTATGCCATTATCTAAAGAAATTCTGGAACAAATGAGAAACTAAGTAATTGAGATCTATCAGTCTGGAAAAGGTTCTAAAGCCATTTCTAAAGCTTTGGGACTCCAACGAACCACAGTGAGAGCCATTATCCACAAATGGCAAAAACATGGAACAGTGGTGAACCTTCCCAGGAGTGGATGGCTGACCAAAATTAACCCAGGAGCACAGCGACAACTCATCCAAGAGGTCACAAAAAAACACAACAACATCCAAAGAACTGCAGGCCTCACTTAAGGTCAGTGTTCATGACTCCACCATTAGAAAAAGACTGGACAAAAGTGGCCTGAATGGCAGAGTTCCAAGACGAAGACCACTCCTCAGCAATAAAAACATAAAGGTTTTCCTCAGTTTTGCCAGAAAAATATTGATGATCACCAAGATTTTTCGGAGAATACTCTGTGGACTGACGAGACAAAAGTTGAACTAATTTGGAAGGTACAGTATATGACCTATTACATCTAGCGTAAAAGGAACACAGCTTTTCGGAAAAGGAACTTCATTCTAAAAGTAAAATATGGTGGTGGGAGTGTGACGGTTGGGGCTATTTTGCCGTTTTAGGACCTGGAAGACTTGCTGTAGGAAACAGAACCATGAGTTCTGCTGTCTACCAAAAAATCCTGATGGAGAATGTCCAGCCAACTGTTCGTGACTTGAAGCTGAAGCACACTTGGGTTATGCAGCAGGATAATGATCCAAAACACACTAGTAAGTCCACCTCTGAATGGCTTAAGAAAAACAAAATGAAGACTTTGGCGTGGCCTAGTAAAAGTCCTGACCTTAATCAGATTATAATGTGTGATTTGGCCTTAAAAATGCAGTTCATACTCATAAATCGGAACCCAGCAGCTCTTGTGCACCAGGTGGCAGCTCTTATCTTTGAGATATTCAGCTCGCTGGAATGTACCTTGCTAACCTTGATATTAATACCTGTGTTGTTCCTGATTACCTTCACTCTGAGTTCCTGATTGCCTCCACCCTGATTGGCTCCACCTTGGAATCTCTTGATTGAACTCCCTACTTAAACCTGGCATTGCACTTCCTTCCTTGCATGATTATTGAGCTCTCAGCCATTTGTCAAGCTTTCATTTCACATGCTTATCCTTCAAACTGTACTGCTGCCCCCATGTATCGACCTTTGGCTGATTCCTGACTGCGCAACTGTTATCCTTCAAACTATACTGCTGCTCCCATGTCCCGACCTCTGGCTGATTCCTGACTGTGCTACCTGCTTATCCTACAAACTATACTGCTGCTCCCGTGTCCCGACCTCTGGCTGATTCTTGACTGCTCTACTTGCCGGTGCTGCCTCTAATGGTTGCAATACCACTGCTCCAATCCAGGTCAGTTCTTAACACCCTCCAATGTGGCTGAATTAAAACAATTTTGCACAGATGAGTGGGCCAAAATTTCTGCAGAGCGTTTTAAAAGATCATTGCGAGTTATTGCAAATGCTTGATTGCAGTTGTTGCTGCTAAGACTCGCCCAACCAATTATTAGGGTTAGGGGGCAATCATTTTTTCACACAGGGCCCTGTATGTTTGGATTCCTTTTTCCCTTAATAATAAAGACCTACATTTAAAAACTGCATTTTGTGGTTACTTGCGTTATCTTTGTCTAATATTTAAATTTGTTCGGTGCTGAAACATTTAAGTGTGACAAACAAAAGAATAGTAAATCAGGAAGGGGGCAAATACTTTTTCAAACCCCTGTAACTGCAGAGAAGTCCTCCGCTCAGGACCTGATGGTCAGAACGGTGAGACATTCAATAAGAGCTTCTCCACCTCTACCGGACCTGCCATATACGGCTTAATTTTCCAAAAAATAAAATTGCATTAAAGTGTCTAGTTGTCTCCAGAAAACTAGTAATTGTTCCTTGTTAAAACATGAGGCGCCCAAGATTACTTGTCAGTGACCTCACGGGTTTTATTGATTCTCTTGTCTATACACAGGTACAAAATGTATGCTTGAACTTCACTTCCTCAGTCACTATTTAGTTTTAGCATGGAAGTCTAAGTGGAAAAGTCGATTGTAATGAAATACATTCGAGGCTCAAAAAGGTTCTTAACTACTGTCACAAGCCATATAAAATATGCCATCTTCTTTGGAAGGTTCTTGAAAGGAAATCAAGCCAAGGAATGTACAGTTGAAAAATAATCCTTAAAACTACAGAGAAATCCAATTTATTGGACCCTCTGCAGGAGATGGTGAAGACATTTAGTTACCTAAGAGAACATAAGTCATCCATCTCCAAGAGTAACGTTCGAGATCTTGTGCCAAAACTCATACCTCATAAGAGCTGAAAAGCCTAGAAGTTCTCTTAAAACGTAAAGTTGGATGAAAGATGAAATCACAAACATAGAATTCAGCTTACATCACCACATCCCAAATTTAATGCAATTGTATCATCAGTGAAATAGCAGTTTGCAGCTGGAGCATTTTCTTCAATGGGCAAATAATTTGTCAAAAATATATATTTGACTATAGAAAAAAAATCTACTAGGACGTTCTAAATCATGCTTGCCAGGTTTACAAGGAAAGCATTTGGGAGGGGTATACATTTGTGAAGCGCAAACTGTGGCTCCAATTCCTCAACGTCGGCGATGTTCACACCAGTTTTGATGAGGGGGTGCCTGATTCATTAAGGGGTGCATGAATTAGCCAAGTTGTGGCATTGCACCCCCATCACACCCAAGCTCCCCCATTTTGGCAGAAAAGGACGAAACTTGAGTGAAAATGACAAAAGTCCAACATTTTTGCAATGCGCAAACATCTTGAGATTTACAACAGAATTCTGGCATCATGTCTTTGACGAATTGAGGCTTTCGTCTATAACCACACACTTTATTGAAGTCACGCCTTTCCACTTTCCCTTCCCTATTTCTCAATGCCTAGTCCCCCACCTCCTTGCATTAAGATAGTTCCCTAAGTTGTTTTATACAGATTCCGAAGGGCCTGGGAGCTTTGCTGACTGTTTAAGGAGTCTGAGAAGTCTTCCTCTCCCTTTTTTTGGAGCCTGATGGACAACTATGTTCTATACCAAACCTGATCTACTAGACTGATAGCCGTTACAGCCTTACCTGCTCCTGCTCCAGCCACTTTAATCTTCGTCACCAAGTGGCGCCACACTTACTCTGCAGGCGGCACTGACAATGGAGGGAGTGGCAACACCAGCATCGCTGGGTGATGCAGACACTGTCCAGCCAAATGTAATTGGGACTTGTGGTGCTGGTCAGCCAGGAAGTGTGTATTTCTGCAGATTAGCTAGTCAAGGTAGGGGGCAGTACCACTCCCTATTTAAACTCCTAGTAGTCTGTTGGGAGCTGCCATTTATAGGTGTATACTGATCCTAGTTTGTTAACCCTGTTTATCTTTGCTATATTACCTGACCTTGATTTTTACCAGTGACTATGTCTAGACTAATTTAACCCTCAAATTGCCATAGTATTTTAGGGTAAAACATACCCGGCTGCAATTATGAAGCCAGTGTCTAATTCATTTTACCTGTGGTTTGAGTAGTATATATTAATTTTACAAGGTAAATTAGTGCTATTCTACACCCGCCAAAAAAGTTTCTCAATATACTGATATCAGTCACCCATGTGTTCTTCTGTAAAATTATAAACAGAGACAAAGTCTGATCCATTTTTTTTATGTTTAGTTCCTATGGTGTTCTGCTCAGTCCATCATATGGTACTTTGGCTCCATCTTGTGTTACTCTAACATGTAGCAGCTACATTGCTCCCATGTTCAAAGGGGGATTCCTATTAATAATTTAGTGATCCATTTCTCACCTTAAAATGCGCTATTCACCATATCTACATAACGATAAACATTTCCAATTCCATTTGTAGAAGCCTTAACATTTTCAGACCCTTAAGTTATGGGGTGCGCCAATGATTAACTCCTTTACAATCATTCTGTAGGATCTCAGTTTATCCTACAAGGTTCACAGGCATTACGGTTTATGACGGTATATTACCATCTCAGAAATTTATGGCACGGTAACAGGATATTGAAAAAAGGATGTTCCAGCACCAGGATCTTCCTAAAATCATCAAGTTTATTAGGTAAGTATAAAAATATATGACAAGCAAGTCACAACCCCATAGGAATATTTTATCATAGCAAATGCATTTCAGACTGAGCCTCTTTAATCATTGCATATTTAAAAGACAGGTTGGTTGGCTTTATATTGTGCCAAAGCATGTCTAATATGAAATACATGAAATATGAATAGCAAAATGGCTTTTGAACATTAGGAAAAATATTTATGAGACGCTTTGCACAAAATTTAGCCAAATAGTGTGAGCCCATCAACCATCGTCAAGGTGGCCTCATTAATCTGATGGACCCCTGACCTCCCTGTCCAAACGTGGACACTTACCAAAGGCTAATGTCTGAATGCATGGGTGAATGTGGACACCTCTCTCAGTAAAGCCTACATATATGGGTTGGCCGGAACCAAATGTGATTAGATGTACCGTATATACTCAAGTATACGCCTGCTCCTGGCACAGTCCCTGGCTCCCTGGCGCCCCAGCTTCTTCCTGTACTGAGCGCTCACATGGTACCGCCCATTACAGTAATGAATATGCGGCTCCACCTCTTGTAGAGGTGGAGCCGCATATTCTTTACTGTAATGAGCGGTAACATGTGACCGCTCAGTACAGGAAGAAGCTGCAGCACCGGGGAAGCAGGGACTGCACAGCGCCAGGAGCAGGTGAGTATAATGGGGAGGGGGAGCGCTGCGCGATATTCACCTGCTCCTCGTTCCAGGCGCCGCTCCGTCTTCAGCATCTTCTGCAGTGATGCTCAGGTCAGAGGGCGCGGTGACGTGGTTAGTGCGCGCCCTCTGCCTGAACGTCAGTGCAGAAGACGCTGAAGATGGAGCGGCGCCAGAACGAAGTCTGGTGAATATTGAAAGTGCTGGGGGCCTGAGCGACGGACAGGTGAGAATGTGATTTTTCTTTTTTTATCGCAGCAGCAGCAAATGGGGCAAGTGTCTATATGGAGCATCTTATGGGGCCATAACGTTTGTGCAGCACTATATGGGGCAAGTGTCTGTATGGGGCCATAATCAACGTTTGTGCAGCACTATATGGGGCAAGTGTCTGTATGGAGCATCTTATGGGGCCATAATGAAGGTTTGTGTAGCACTATATGGGGCAAATATCTTTATGGAGCATCTTATGGGGCCATAATCAACATTTGTGCAGCATTATATGAGGCCAATGTGTCTATGGAGCATCTTATGGGGCCATTATTAACCTTTATGCAGGATTATATGGGGCATATTTTAATATGGAGCATCTTATGGGGCCATCATAAACTTTATGGAGCATTATATGGGGCTCCTGATTCAATTTGGATATTCAAAAACACTTAACCTACTGATGTCTCAATTAATTTTACTTTTATTGGTATCTATTTTTACTTTTGACATTTACCGGTAGCTGCTGCATTTCCCACCCTAGGCTTATACTCGAGTCATTAAGTTTTCCCAGTTTTTTGTGGAAAAATTAGGGGGGTCAGCTTATACTAGGGTCGGCTTATACTCGAGTATATACAGTAATTAAAAACCACATGGTGAAGGGAGGAGTGCTCAGTCAGTAAGCTAACATAGAAATGACAGAAAAACATATATTGTATATGGAGTTAGCTGCTCCTGGTATGCACCTATTCACACTAGTTTGGATGTGCCAGTCGTTTTTCTGTCATTTCTAGGTTGGCCTTATATGTCATGTCCTGATTAGACCACATGACCAAAACGATCCAATCAAGAATGACTGTATAAAGTAAGAAACAAATGAACATTGTAATGCAGTGGCTTTCACAACAGTGTGGTAATGAGGCAGTGACCTAGGTTAGTCGAATTTAAACATCTTTATTTTGGTAATTTACAAAAATACCTCAAACTTTATCCTCCAGTTCACAGCAATATAGTCAAATAACAGTCCATATCAAATTTGTCGACACCACCGTATCACTTGTGGGTGTATCAATGGCTTTGCTTTCACTGGCTCTGGCCTGTGTTCAGTCTTACACAGACCTGTGCTGCACAGAGTCTTCTGCTCTGATACTTGCAAAACTAAAATTAACACACCTGGACCTTAACTGAAAGTTTAAATAGGAACTGAGGACATGGGCCACGGGACATGGGCCACTCCCAAGACCTGGAGTGGAGGGAGAGATACGTCCCACTACCATCCTACAGATCTCTCCAAAAATAAAAGCCGATGTCAGGTTTTTTCTTAAATCTGATTTGGTCAAATAGCTTGACTAAGTCCACACTATTTTGCATTGTAACCACAGTTGTGGCTGTAATTACAATGCTCTCCAGCAGGTTTATAATGTTTCTATGCACATCCTGGGGGACCGTAATGACCCTCGTATATGTTTCCCTTCACTGCCTCACATACCCCCCTCTGTTCCACCTTGGAGGGTTGAACACCTGATACCATTCAATGTGGCCATGACAGAGCATCTGCATTTCCTTGCTCCTTTCCAGCTTGCAGTGAAAGAAACCATCTGGTAACCCGGGCATTCTTATCTTTGGCATTTCTCATACAGACCAAGGGTCTGGCCCATTGCCAAGCGAAAATGTTGATCAAGTAAATAATAATATGGAGACGTGGGGGTCAGCGGGCACCCCGATCCGCTAGCCGATAGCCGAAACCGCATGGACCAGGGATTGTCCCATCAAACACCCGCTCTCCTTTTAACGTGGGCATAATGTTACTCAGACAACACAGGGTGGTGGTAAAACAGTGTGGCAATGCTTTATTGAACCACAAAACAGGCAGATAACACGTAGAGCAGTGCCAGGAAAATACTTCAATATGGTGCACATTACAGAGTCTCACCCTTCCGCTGATTCGCTGGGATAAGAGCAGTTGTTACTTCAAATCTTCCAGGGCCAAATACCCCAACAGTGGCATGCACACAGAGAGGAGGTAATGACAAGAATAGGAAGATGACAGTCCATTCAGGTACAAGGCACCTGACTTCATCTTCCATGGCTGACTACCCCACCTGTGGCACACACAGAGAGAAGGTAACGAAAAGCTTAGGAAGATGACAGTCCATTGAGGTGCAAGGCCAGTTGACTGGATGGTCACAACCTGGCTTCTCTGAACATCTCCGTGAAGCCAGGCGACCTAGCTTTCTCCCAATGTATCCATTGGTTCCAGGTGACCGGCAGGTCCCAACTTGGTTTTCACAAGTGTATCCATGATGCCAGATGACTGGATGGTCCCAATCTGGTTTCTACAAACATATCCTTGGTGCCAGGTGACTGACGGGTCCCAATCCTGGCTTTCTCCAAACATATCCATAGTTCAGCGATAGTCAATGGAGCAGATTTGTATTGTTCCACCTGGGGCCGAGGTCCCCTAAGCTGGCATCCTGTAGAATGATAAATTTGTGTCCCTCGTGATGGTGCCATGATGTCTTGGCTGCTGTTCTCTAGAGTTTGATTGTTTGGATGTCTTGGCTGAATTTCTGTCTCTCTCTGTCTCTCTATACGGAGCCATATATATCCTCTTTTTATAATTAACAAGTGTCCTTCATTCAATATTTACAGGTAATTCTGGTAAGATCAACTCGCATTGTTTGATCATATAATCTATTTGCATAGGTTTTTCTCCTCTGGTTTGAATGCTAACAATCTGGCTGGCATGGAAAATGTATAATTAGCATATCAGCAAACATCACTAGTCATCCAGGATAGCAGCATAGTATGTTACATCAAATGTCAACTTACAAAACTATATTACAGGCTTACACAAGCAAAATTCTGTTTTTGTGACCAACCAGAAAGAAATACATAAATTCAAAAGTCAACATATAGATAACAGTCTATTTTCTCTGGCTTGCTGAAAATAGACATCTGGTTAGTACAATGCTGTGTCATCACATTGCTCTCCCATCTTAATTAACCAGACGTGATAAGATTCCGATCATCCTTCTCCACTTATCGGGGACAGTCCATGAGCATGTCTTTAAGCACAGTCACGAATGTAAGTGGTCTCACCTTTATGACAACAAAATTTTGTATCATCCAGGTTGCTCAAAGTATATTCCGTGACTTTCTTGCGAAAAGAAACGCCACACATTATTGAGGAGAAATGACTCCACATACCGTAGTTCCTGGATGAAATCCCATTCAATCTGTTGAAACTGGCACAGCTCTTGCAGTTTCCATTTCCCGTTGAGGTCATCAATCTAGTCTGGTCTTCTTCCCAAGGCCAAGTGGGTGTGGTTGGACATAGTGATGTCCGAAACCTGCTGTGCATGCCTCATCAATGGTCTGCTGGGTCTGTCTGTATACCTCTCTGGTTGTGGAGCTCTGGACGGTGTCTGTGAACACCAGTCCCCTGCAGCTCCCTCGGATCTGCTGGACTGAGTAGTATCCCACCACTGCCACCATAATGTGGAGATACAGTGGTGTTGGCGGGCGCCCCAGCCACTAACCGAAACCACATGGACCTGGGGGTCGTCCGGCCACATGCCTGTTTTCCTTTCACCATGGGCATAATGCTACTCAGACAACACAGGGTGAGGGTAAAACAGTGTGACAATACTTTAGACAACCTAGCTTTATCTTTTAGGGCCGACTGCCCCACCTGCGGCAAGCACAGAGAGGAGGTAATGACAAGCTTAGGAAGATGACATTCCCTTCAAGTACAAGGCCAGTTGACCAGAGGGTCACAACCTGGCTTCTCTGTACATCTCCATGGAGCAAGGCGACTAGCGAGTCCCAATCCTGGCTTTCTCCAAAGGTATCCATGGATTCACAATGGTCAATGGAGCAGATCTGTATTCTTCTGATGTCCCCTAAGCTGGCATCCTGTAGAATGATAAATCTGTGTCCATCGTGATGGAGCCATGATATCTTGGCTGCTGTCCTGTAGAGACTCTCTGGATGTCTTGATGTCTTGGCTTAATTTCTGTCTCATTCTGTCTCTCTATACAGAGGCATATAACCTCTTTTTGTAGTTAACATATATCCTTCACTCAATATTTATAGGTAATGCTGAGAAGATCAACACGCATTGTTTGATTATGTAATCTATTTACATAGATTTTCCTCCTCTAATTTGAATGCTAACAAACTGGCTGGCTTGTACAATGTATAATTAACATATCAGCAAGCATCACTAGTCATTCAGGATAACAGCATAGTATGTTACATCAAATGTCAACTTACAAAACAATATTACAGGTTTGTAGAAGCAAAAGTCTGCTTTGGTGACCAATCAGAAAGAAATACATAAATTCAAAAGTAAACATATAGATAACAGTCTATTAATTCTGGCTTGCTGAAAATAGACATCTGGTTAATTAAGATGCAGCGCTGTGTCATCACAAATAACACAAGCACTCCAAGGCCCACTTAATGGCCAAGCACTCCTTCTCAACTACGCTATAATTTTTTTCTGCCGAGGTAAGTTTCCCAATCAAGTACGTGACTGGATGTTCTTCTCTGTTCACTTCCTGTGACAGAACTGCTTCTATGCCTACCACAGAGGCATCTGTTTGCACAATAAAGCCTTTCTTGAAGTTGGGGCTGGTGAGGACGGGATGTCCACACAATGCCAACTTCATGGACTGGAATGCTTCCTCCGCCTGAGGGTTCCACCGAACCATGACCAATCTCCTTCCTTTTAAGAGATCGGTCAAGGGTGAAAATCTTTTGGCAAAATTAGGTATAAATCTTCGGTATTACGCAATGATACGGAGGAACACTCTTACCTGTTTTGTAGTAAGAGGCCAGGTTCAGTTTTGAATGGCTTTTATTTTGTTTATTTTGGGTTTCATAACCCCAAGCCAAATCATGTACTTCCTTGAGACCTATTACACATTTTTTGGGTTCACTGTCAAGCCTGCAGCTCGGAACGAATCCACTTGCACTTGGGACAAATGGGTATGCCACTTGATACTAAAGATGATAATACCATCCAAATACGTCTACTCATACTTCTGATGAAGATAACACTATGTACATCAGCCTCTGGGAGGTGGCTGGGGACCCATATAACCCAAAAGGCAAGACGACATAGTGATAAAGGCCCTCCGATGTAAAGAAGACTGTCTTTTCTTTTGCCGACTCTGTCAGAGGCACTTGCAAGCATCGTAAAGTACTGGGCCTGCCCCAGTCTCTCAATCAGCTCATCCACCCTGGGCATTGGATAGAGTTTAAAATTTTGACACCTCATTCAATTCCCAGAAATTGTTACAAACTCAAAATGATCCGTCCTGCTGTGAAATGAGTACAATGGACCCAGACCACTCTCTCCTGGAATCCTCAATAACTCCTAGCTGCAGCATTTGTTTTCAAATCAGCCGCGATGGCTTACATCCGGTACACAGTACAGTTTAATTTACACAATTATATGAGGCTCAGTGCCAATGTCATTGTGTATCACAGATGTATGGCCGGGCAGTTCTGAGAATATGTCTGTATTCTGCTGTACTAATTTCTGAGCATCCAGTCGCTGCTGTTAAGAGAGAGCATCGCTTATCTTTACCTCATTCCCGGCCTCCTCTTGGGTCGGTGTCGGAGGGTCCACAGTCAATATGACTGGAGTCGGGTCTGTAACCATACATTTTCTGAATTTCTACGCCTTTAACAGATTGACATGATATAATTATTCAGCTTTCCTCTTCACAGGCTGACATACCCTGTAATTCACCTCCCCAACCTTTTCCTGGATTTCATATGACTCTTACCACTTGGCCATGAGGTTTCTTTCTGCAGAGGGTACTAAAACAAAAGCCCTACCCCTTTTTTTAAAGGAACTGTCTGGGGCCTTTTTATTGTATGCTCGGCTATATAATGCCTAGACATACACGAGGTGTTTCTTTACAATCCGCATCACTGCCGCGATTCGGTCCTGCTTACTCGCCACGTGCTCTATCATGCTTTTATGGGGAGTAAACTCCTGTTCCTAGGTCTCTTTGGCTATGTGAAGCAGGCCCCTAGGATGTCTACCGTATAATAGTTCGAATGGAGAGAACCCAGTTGAGGACTGCGATACCTCTCAGACAGCAAACAGTGGATGAGCTGTGCTGATGGGGGAATAAAATGAGTGGAGGGGCTGTGCTGATGGGGGGATAAAATGAAGGGAGGGGCTGTGCTGATGGGAAGGAATAAAATGAGGTGAGGCTGTGCTGATGGGGTAATAAAACTAGGTGTGGGGCTGTGCTGATGGGAGAATAAAAGATGAGGGGCTGTGCAGTTGGCGGAATGAACTGAGGGACTGCGCAGAGGGGGGTATAAACTGAAGGGCTGTGTACTCTAGATGGGGTAATAAACTGACTGGTTGTGCAGATGGGGAAATAAACTGATGGGCTGTGCAAATGGGGAAATAAAGTGGCAGGCTGTGCAGATGGGGGAGTAAACTGAGGGGCTGTGCAAAGGGAGGGAATATAATGAGGGGCTTTGCAGATGGGGAAAAAGCTTAGGTGCTAGGCAAAGGGTGATAAAATGAGGGGCTGCGCAGATGCGGGTGAATAAACAGAGCGACTGTGTGAATGGGGATTATAAACTGAAGGGCTGTGCAGATAGGGGAATAAGCTGAAGGGCTGTGTAGATGGAGGAATAAGCTGAGAGGCTGTGCAGAGGGGAGTAAAATGAGGGGCTTTGTAGATGGGGGAATAAACCGATGGGCTGTGCAGATGGGGGAATTAAACTTGCAGGCTCTGCAGATTTGGGGAATAAAGTGACGGGCTGTGCAGACTGGTGGAATAAGCTGAGGGGCTGTGCAGATGGGGGAATAAACAGGACCTGTGCAGATGGGGAAATAAGGTAAGGGGCTGTGCAGATACATTG
Organism: Ranitomeya variabilis; assembly: GCF_051348905.1. Taxonomy (NCBI): domain Eukaryota; kingdom Metazoa; phylum Chordata; class Amphibia; order Anura; family Dendrobatidae; genus Ranitomeya; species Ranitomeya variabilis. The sequence continues at coordinate 51,794,691 of NC_135237.1, read as the reverse complement.
GGGAAAAAAGTATTTAGTCAGTCACCAATTGTGCATGTTCTCCCACTTAAAAAGATGAGAGAGGCCTGTAATTGACATCATAGGTAGACCACAACTATGAGAGTCAAAATGAGAAACCAAATCCAGAAAATCACCTTGTCTGATTTGGCAAGATTTATTTAGCAAATTATGGTGGAAAATAAGTATTTGGTCATTAACAAAAGTTCATCTCAATATTTTGTTATATATCCTTTGTTGGCAATCACAGAGGTCAAACGTTTTCTGTAAGTCTTCACAAGGTTGGCACACACTGTTGGTGTTATGTTGGCCCATTCCTCCATGCAGATCTCCTCTAGAGCAGTGATGTTTTGGGCCTGTCGCCCAACACGGGCAACATGGACATTCATATACCTACAAAGGTTTTCTATGGTGTTGAGATCTGGAGAATGGCTAGGCCACTCCAGGACCTTCATATACTTCTTACGAAGCCACTCCTTCGTTGCCCTGGTGGTGTGCTTGGGATCATTATCATGCTGAAAGGCCCATCCACGTTTCTTCTTTAACGCCCTTGCTGATGGAAGGAGGTTTGCACTCAAGATCTGATGACATCATGATGTTGCCACCCTTATGCTTCACAGTAGGTATGGTGTTCTTTGGACGCAACTCAGCATTCTGTCTCCTACAAACATGACAAGTTTTGTTTCTACCAAACAGTTCTACTTTGGTTTCATCAGACCATATGACATTCTCCTAATACTCTTCTAGATAATCCAAATGCTCTCTAGCAAACTTCAGATGGGCCCGGACATGTACAGGCTTAAGCAGGGGGACATGTCTGGCACTAGAGGATCTGAGTCACTGGCTGCATAGTATTCTATTGATGGTAGCCTTTGTTACGGTGTCTGTTATGATCCGGTGACCTTGGAGCCGCATGAGACTTTCTCAGGAGAAGGTGGAACCTGTACTGACCGCAAACCCTAAACTGTCACCGCAACTAGAAGTAGCCGTGGGGTGTACCTAACACATCCTAGACACCTCGACACAGCCGGAGGACTAAATACCCCTATAGATGGAAATGGGAATTCTATCTTGCCTCAGAGCAGAACCCCAAAGGATAGGCAGCCCCCCACAAATATTGACTGTGAGTATTAGAGGAAAGACACACGCAGGCAGAAATCAGGATTTAGCAAAAGAGGCCACGCTAGCTAAATAGGAAAGGATAGGTCAGAATACTAAGCGGTCAGTATTAAAACCCTAAAAATATCCACAGCAGATAATACAAAAATTCCACCATCTAACTAAAGACATGGAATGTATATCTGCATCTCCTGAGAATCCAACTTGACTGAAATATCCAAACACAGTCTAAGCTGGACAAGAAAAAACATTGAATAGTACTGAATTGTAAAGCACACAGCATGTGTGCTGTAGAAACAAAACCAGACACTTATCTTTGCTGATTTGGCAGCAGGGCTGGAGGAACCAGACAGAGATGCAAAACCTCCAAGAACAATGGACAAGTGGCAAGGGCTAATGAATCCTGCACACCTAAATATCCCAGTCAGAGCTGCAATCAGCAGGGACACCTGCCCAGGATTGCAACCCAGGGACAACTGCATTACTACCAACAACCACTGGAGGGAACCCAAGAGCAGAATTCACAACAGTACCCCCCCCTTGAAGAGGGGTCACCGAACCCTCACCAGAGCCCCCAGGCCGATCAGGATGAGCCAGATGAAAGGCACGGACCAAATCAGCAGCATGGACATCAGAGGCAAAAACCCAAGAATTATCCTCCTGGCCATAACCCTTCCTTTTAACAAGGTACTGAAGCCTCCGCCTCGAAAAGCGAGAATCCAAAATCTTCTCAACCACATACTCCAACTCCCCATCAACCAACACAGGGGCCGGAGGATCAACAGAGGGAACAACAGGCACCACATATTTCCGCAATAAAGATCTATGGAAGACATTATGGATAGCAAAAGAAGCCGGAAGGGCCAATCGAAAAGACACCGGATTAATAATCTCAGAAATCCTATAAGGACCAATAAAGCGAGGCTTAAACTTAGGGGAAGAAACCTTCATAGGAACATGACGGGAAGACAACCAGACCAGATCCCCGACCCGAAGCCGGGAACCAACACACCGACGACGGTTAGCAAAACGTTGAGCCTCCTCCTGAGACAATACCAAATTGTCCACCACATGAGCCCAAATCTGCTGCAACCTGTCAACCACAGAATCCACACCAGGACAGTCAGAAGGCTCAACCTGCCCCGAAGAAAAAAGAGGATGAAAACCAAAATTACAAAAGAAGGGCGAAACCAAGGTAGCCGAACTAGCCCGATTATTAAGGGCAAACTCGGCCAATGGCAAGAAAGCCACCCAATCATCCTGATCAGCAGACACAAAGCATCTCAGATAAGCTTCTAAAGTCTGATTAGTTCGCTCGGTCTGGCCATTTGTCTGAGGATCAAATGCGGAAGAAAAAGACAAATCAATGCCCAGCTTAGCACAAAAGGCCCGCCAAAACCGAGAAACAAACTGGGACCCTCTGTCGGACACAATATTCTCCGGAATACCATGCAAACGAACCACATGCTGAAAAAACAACGGAACCAAATCAGAAGAGGAAGGCAATTTAGGCAAAGGCACCAAATGGACCATCTTAGAGAACCGGTCACAAACAACCCAGATGACAGACATCTTCTGGGAAACCGGAAGATCAGAAATAAAATCCATAGAAATATGCGTCCAGGGCCTCTCAGGGACCGGCAAAGGCAAAAGCAACCCACTAGCACTGGAACAACAAGGCTTGGCCCGTGCACAAGTCCCACAGGACTGCACAAAAGAACGCACATCACGTGACAAAGAAGGCCACCAAAAGGACCTACCAACCAAATCTCTGGTACCAAAAATACCAGGATGGCCAGCCAACACAGAACAATGAACCTCAGAAATCACTCTACTAGTCCATCTGTCAGGAACAAACAGTTTCCCCACTGGACAGCGGTCAGGTTTGTCAGCCTGAAATTCCTGAAGAACCCCTCGTAAATCAGGGGAAATGGCAGAAAGGACCACCCCTTCTTTCAGAATGCCGACCGGTTCAAGGACCTCAGGAGAATCAGGCAAAAAACTCCTAGAGAGGGCATCAGCCTTAATATTCTTAGAACCCGGAAGATACAAGACCACGAAATCAAAACGGGAAAAAAACAAGGACCATCGAGCCTGTCTAGGATTCAGCCGCCAAGCAGACTCGAGGTAAATCAGATTTTTATGATCGGTCAAGACCACAATACGGTGCTTAGCTCCCTCGAGCCAATGTCGCCACTCCTCAAACGCCCACTTCATAGCCAACAACTCCCAATTGCCGACATCATAATTGCGTTCAGTGGGCGAAAACTTACGGAAAAGAAAGCACACGGTTTCATCAAGGAACCAACAGGATCCCTCTGAGACAAAACGGCCCCTGCCCCAATCTCAGAAGCGTCAACCTCAACCTGAAACGGAAGAGAAACATCTGGTTGACGCAACACCGGGGCAGAAGTAAATCGGCGTTTAAGCTACTGAAAGGCAGAGACAGCCGCAGAGGACCAATTCGTCACATCAGCGCCTTTCTTTGTCAAATCGGTCAAGGGTTTAACCACACTGGAGAAGTTAGCAATGAAACGGCGATAAAAATTAGCAAAGCCCAAAAATTTCTGAAGGCTCTTCACAGATGTGGGTTGAATCCAATCAGGAATGGCCTGAACCTTAACCGGATCCATCTCTATAGATGAGGGAGAAAAAATAAAGCCCAAAAACGAAACCTTCTGCACTCCAAAGAGACACTTAGACCCCTTCACAAACAAAGCATTATCACGAAGGATCTGAAATACCATCCTGACCTGTTTCACATGAGACTCCCAATCATCGGAAAAAATTAAAATGTCATCCAAATATACAATCATGAATTTATCAAGATAAGTCCGGAAGATATCGTGCATGAAGGACTGAAAAACAGATGGAGCATTAGAGAGCCCGAATGGCATCACAAGGTATTCAAAATGGCCTTCGGGCGTATTAAGCGCAGTTTTCCATTCATCACCCTTCTTAATACGAACAAGATTATATGCCCCCCGAAGGTCAATCTTAGTAAACCAACTAGCCCCCTTAATCCTAGCAAACAAATCGAAAAGCAGAGGTAAAGGGTATTGAAACTTGACCGTGATCTTATTCAAGAGGCGATAATCAATACAGGGTCTCAAGGAGCCATCCTTCTTAGCAACAAAAAAAAATCCTGCTCCCAACGGTGAAGAAGATGGCCGAATATGTCCTTTCTCCAAAGACTCCTTAACATAACTCCGCATGGCGGTATGTTCAGGCACAGACAGGTTGAAAAGTCGGCCCTTAGGAAACTTACAGCCTGGAATCAAGTCAATCGCACAATCACAGTCCCTATGCGGTGGAAGGGAACTGGGCTTGGGCTCATCGAATACATCCTGAAAATCAGACAAAAACTCTGGAATTTCAGAAGTGGAAGAAGAGGAGATTGACATCAAAGGAACATCATTATGAACCCCCTGACATCCCCAACTAGTCACAGACATAGACTTCCAATCCAACACAGGATTATGTGCCTGCAACCACGTAAAACCCAGCACGATAGCATCATGTAAATTATGCAACACCAGAAATCGACAATCTTCCTGATGGGCTGGCGCCATGCACATGGTCACCTGTGTCCAGAACTGGGGCTTATTTTTAGCCAAAGGTGTAGCATCAATGCCCCTTAAAGGAATAGGGTTCTGCAAAGACTGCAAGGGAAAACCACAACGCCTGTCAAACTCAAAGTCCATTAAGTTCAAGGCGGCGCCTGAATCCACAAACGCCATGACAGAAAATGATGATAATGAGCAGATCAAGGACACAGATAATAAAAATTTAGGTTGTACAGTACTGATGGTAAATGAACTAGCGATCCTCTTTGTACGCCTAGGGCAGACTGAAATGACATGAGAAGCATCGCCACAATAAAAACACAACCTATTCTGACGTCTGAATCCCTGTTGTTCCATTCTAGACAGAATCCTATCACACTGCATTGACTCAGGCATCTGCTCTGAGGACAACGCCACAGCGCGCACAGTTCTGCGCTCCCGCAAACGCCGATCAATCTGAATGGCCAGAGACATAGAATCACTCAGACCGAAAGGCGTGGGAAACCCCACCATAACATCTTTAACGGATTCAGAAAGACCCTTTCTGAAAATTGCCGGCAAAGCATCATCATTCCATTTAGTCAACACAGACCATTTTCTAAATTTCTGACAATACAATTCTGCCGCTTCTTGACCCTGAGACAGGACCAACAAGGTCTTCTCCGCTTGATCCACAGAATTTGGTTCATCATATAATAATCCTAAAGCCTGAAAAAAGGCGTCTACATTAAGCAAGGCCGGATTCCCAGATTCCAGGGAAAATGCCCAATCCTGAGGATCACCACGCAGCAGGGAGATGACAATTTTAACCTGCTGAATGGAATCACCAGAGGATCGAGGTCTCAGAGCAAAAAACAGTTTACAGTTGTTTTTAAAACTCAAAAATTTGGACCTGTCCCCAAAAAAACAAATAAGGAGTAGGAATCTTAGGCTCTAAAACTGGAGTCTGAACAATATAATCAGAAATACCCTGTACCCTAGCAGCAAGCTGGTCTACACGAGAAGCTAATCCCTGAACCTCCATGCTGGCACAAGACTCCTCAGCCACCCAGAGAAAAAGAGGGAAGAAAAGACAAAGCAGGCTACAGAAAAAAAAATGGCTCTTTCCTCCCTTCTTCTGAGATGCATTTAACTCATTGTAGGCCAGTTGTACTGTTATGATCCGGTGACCTTGGAGCCGCATGAGACTTTCTCAGGAGAAGGTGGAACCTGTACTGACCGCAAACCCTAAACTGTCACCGCAACTAGAAGTAGCCGTGGGGTGTACCTAACACATCCTAGACACCTCGACACAGCCGGAGGATTAAATACCCCTATAGATGGAAATGGGAATTCTATCTTGCCTTAGAGCAGAACCCCAAAGGATAGGCAGCCCCCCACAAATATTGACTGTGAGTATTAGAGGAAAGACACACGTAGGCAGAAATCAGGATTTAGCAAAAGAGGCCACGCTAGCTAAATAGGAAAGGATAGGACAGAATACTAAGCGGTCAGTATTAACCCCTTTACAACCGCCGATACGCCTTTTAATGGCGGCCGCTAAGGGTACTTAAACCACAGCGCCGTTAATTAACGGCACTGTGGAAAAAGTGAATAGCGCCCCCCAGAGTCGGATTTTCTCTGGGGTCTCGGTTGCCGAGGGTAGCCGAGACCCCAGAGAACATGATTCGGGGGGGTTTTACCGACCCCCGAGTTGCGATCGCCGGTAATTAACCGTTTACCGGCGGTCGCCAAAAAAAAAAAAAACGCGATTTGCCATTTAATTTCTCTGTCCTCCGATGTGCTCGCACATCGGAGGACAGAGAAATAGTGTCCCCGATGGCCCCCCAATACTCACCTATCTCCCCCGGTGCTCCTCGTGGCTCCCGATGGGCGCCGCCATCTTTTTCCCGGGAAAAAATGGCGGGCGCATGCGCAGTGCGCCCGCCGCCTGGCACCCGGAAGATCTTTGGGGTCTCGGCTGCTGGGGGTAGCCGAGACCCCAAAGAACATGATCGGGGTCGGTTTTTACCGACCCCTGTTTTGCGATCGCCGGTAATTAACTGTTTACCGGCGACCACAAAAAAAAAAAAAGCGATCTGTAATTCTCTGTCCTCTGATGTGATCGCACATCAGAGGATAGAGAAATAGGGGGATTCGGGGCCCCTATCATACTCACCCGGTGTCCCTGGGTCCTCCTGCGTCTCCTCTTGCCGGCCGGCTTCTTCCTCCGTAAAGAAAATGGCGGGCGCATGCGCAGTGCGCCCGCCATCTGCTGCCATCTGCCGGCCGGCAGGAGAGACGAGTTGGGGCTAAAATTAGGGTTAGGGTTAGGGTTAGGGCTAGGATTAGGGTTGGGGCTAAATTTAGGGTTAGGGTTGGGGCTAAATTTAGGGTTAGGGCTAGGGTTAGGGTTAAATTTAGGGTTAGGGTTGGGGCTAAAGTTAGGGTTAGGGCTAGGGTTGGGGCTAAAATTAGGGTTAGGGTTGGGGCTAAAATTAGGGTTAGGGTTGGGGCTAAAGTTATGGTTAGGGTTGGGGCTAAAGTTAGGGTTAGGGTTGGGGCTAAAGTTAGGGTTAGAGTTGGGATTAGGGTTAGGGTTTGGATTAGGGTTGGTATTAGGGTTACGTTTGGGATTAGGGTTACGTTTGGGATTAGGGTTGGGATTTGGGTTAGGGTTGGGATTAGGGTTAAGGTTAGGGTTGGGATTAGGGTTAGGGGTGTATTGGGATTAGGGTTAGGTTTGAGGTTAGGGTTGAGATTAGGGTTAGGGGTGTGTTGGATTTAGGGTTTTGATTAGGGTTATGGTTAGGGTTGAGATTAGGGCTGTTTTGGGGTTAGGGTTGTGATTATCGTTAGGGTTGTGATTAGGATTATGGATCGGGTTGAGATTAGGGTTAGGGGTGTGTTGGAGTTAGGGTTGGAGTTAGAATTGGGGGGTTTCCACTGTTTAGGTACATCAGGGGGTCTCCAAACACGACAGCCAATTTTGCGCTAAAAAAGTCAAATGGTGCTCTCTCCCTTCTGAACTCTGCCGTGCGCCCAAACAGTGGTTTACCCCCACATATGGGGCATCAGCATACTCGGGATAAATTGGACAACAACTTTTGGGGTCCAATTTCTCCTGTTACCCTTGTGAAAATTATAACTTGGGGGCTAAAAATCTTTTTTGTGGGGAAAAAAATATTTTTTTATTTTCACTACTCTGCATTATAAATTTCTGTGAAGCACTTGAGCATTCAAAGTTCTCACCACATATCTAGATAAGTTCCTTAGGGGGTCTAGTTTCCAAAATTTGGTCACTTGTGGGGGGTTTCTACTGTTTAGGTACATCAGGGGCTCTGCAAACGCAACATAACACCCACAGACAATTCTATCAAAGTCTGAATTCCAAAATGGCGCTCCTTCTCTTCCGAGCTCTGCCGTGTGCCCAAACAGTGGTTTACCCCCACATATGGGGTACCAGCATACTCAGGACAAATTGGAGAACAAATATTGGCATCCAATTTCTCTTGTTACCCTTGTGAAAATAAAAACTTGGGGGCTAAAAAATCTTTTTTGTGGAAAAAAAAAATATTTTCTATTTTCACTACTCTGCATTATAAACTTCTGTGAAGCACTTGGGCATTCAAAGTTCTCACCACATATCTAGATAAGTTCCTTGGGGGGTCTAGTTTCCAAAATGTGGTCACTTGTGGGGGGTTTCTACTGTTTAGGTACATCAGTGGCTCTGCAAACGCAACATAATGCCCGCAGACCATTCTATCAAAAGCCTGCATTCCAAAATGGCGCTCCTTCCATTCCGAGCTCTGCCGTGCGCCCAAACAGTGGTTTACCCCCACATATTGGGTACCAGCATACTCAGGACAAATTGTACAACAACTTTTGTGGTCCAATTTCTCTTGTTACCCTTGTGAAAATAAAAATTTGGGGGCTAAAAAATCTTTTTTGTGGGAAAAAAATATATTTTTTATTTTCACTACTCTGCATTATAAACTTCTGTGAAGCACTTGGGCATTCAAAGTTCTCACCACATATCTAGATAAGTTCCTTGGGGGGTCTATTTTCCAAAATGGGGTCACTTGTTGGGGGTTTCTACTGTTTAGGTACATTAGGGGTCTGCAAACGCAACATAACGCCCGCAGACAATTCTATCAAAGTCTGCATTCCAAAACGGCGCTCCTTCCCTTTCGAGCTCAGCCATGCGCCCAAACAGTGGTTTACCCCCACATATGGGGTTACCAGCATACTCAGGACAAATTGGACAACAACTTTTAGGGTCCAATTTCTCTTGTTACCCTTGTGAAAATAAAAACTTGGGGGCTAAAAAATCTTTTTTGTTAAAAAAAAAAATATTTTTTATTTTCATGATTCTGCATTATAAACTTCTGTGATGCACTTGGGCATTCAAAGTTCTCACTACACATCTAGATAAGTTCCATGGGGGGTCTAGTTTCCAAAATGGGGTCACTTTTGGGGGGTTTCTACTGTTTAGGCACATCATTGGCTCTCCAAACGCGACATGGCGTCCGATCTCAATTCCAGTCAATTTTGCATTGAAAAGTCAAATGGCGCTCCTTTGCTTCCGAGCTCAGCCATGCGCCCAAACAGTGGTTTACCCCCACATATGGGGTGTCGGCGTACTCAGGACAAATTGTACAACAACCTCTGGGGTCCATTTTCTCCTGTTACCCTTGGTAAAATAAAAATTTGGAGGCAAAAAGATCATTTTTGTAGAAAAAATGCGATTTTTTTATTTTCACGGCTCTACGTTATAAACTTCTGTGAAGCACCTGGGGGTTCAAAGTGCTCACCACACATCTAGAGAAGTTCCTTAAGGGGTTAAGTTTCCAAAATGGTGTCATTTGTGGGGGGTTTCCACTGTTTAGGCACAACAGGGGCTCTCCAAACGTGACATGGCGTCCGATCTCAATTCCAGCCAATTCTATATTGAAAAAGTAAAACGACACTCCTTCTCTTCCAAGCTCTGCGGTGCGCCCAAACAGTTGTTTACCCCCACATATGGGGTATCGACGTACTCAGGAGAAATTGCACAACAACTTTTGTGGTCTAATTTCTCCTGTTACCCTTGTGAAAATAAAAATTTTGGGGCAAAAAGATCATTTTTGTAGAAAAAATGCGATTTTTTTTTATTTTCACGGCTCTACGTTATAAACTTCTGTGAAGCACTTGGGGGTTCAAAGTGCTCACCACACATCTAGATAAGTTCCTTAAGAGGTCTAGTTTCCAAAATGGTATCACTTGTGGGGGGTTTCCACTGTTTAGGCACATCAGGGGCTCTCCAAACGCGACATGGCATCCGATCTCAATTCCAGCCAATTCTGCATTAAAAAAAGTCAAACGGTGCTGCTTCACTTCCAAGCTCTGCGGTGCGTCCAAACAGTGGTTTACCTCCACATATGGGGTATCGACGTACTCAGGAGAAATTGCACAACAACTTTTGTGGTCTAATTTCTCCTGTTACCCTTGTGAAAATAAGAATTTGTGGGCGAAAAAATCATTTTTGTGAAAACAAATGAGATTTTTTATTTTCACGGCTCTACATTATAAACTTCTGTGAAGCACATGGGGGTTCAAAGTGCTCACCACACATCTAGATAAGTTCCTTAAGGGGTCTAGTTTCCAAAATAGTGTCACTTGTGGGGGTTTTCCACTGTTTCGGCACATTAGGGGCTCTCCAAACGCGACATGGCGTCCGATCTCAATTCCAGCCAATTCTGCATTGAAACAGTCAAACGGCACTCCTTCTCTTCCAAGCTCTGCGGTGCGCCCAAACAGTGGTTTGCCTCCACATATGGGGTATCGGCGTACTCAGGAGAAATTGCAAAACAAAATTTATGGTTAAATTTCTGTTTTTACACTTGTGAAAATTTAAAAAAATGGTTCCGAAGTAAAATGTTTGCAAAAAAAAGTTAAATGTTCATTTTTTTCTTCCATATTCTTTCAGTTCCTGTGAAGTACGTAAAGGGTTAATAAACTTCTTGAATGTGGTTTTGAGCAGCTTGAGGGGTGCAGTTTTTAGAATGGTGTCACACTTGGTTATTTTCTATCATATAGACCCCTCAAAATGACTTCAAAGGTGATGTGGTCCCTAAAAAAAACATGGTGTTGTAAAAATGAGAAATTGCTGGTCAACTTTTAACCCTTATAACTCCCTAACAAAAAAAAATTTTGTTTCCAAAATTGTGCTGATGTAAAGTAGACATGTGGGAAATGTTATTTATTAACTATTTTTCGTGACATATCTCTCTGATTTAAGGGCATAAAAATATAAAGTTTGAAAATTGCAAAATTTTAAAAATTTTCGCTATATTTCCGTTTTTTTCATAAATAATCGCAAGTAATATCGAAGAAATGTTACCACTAACTTGAAGTACAATATGTCACGAAAAAACAATCTCAGAATCAGCGGGATCCGATAAAGCGTTCCAGAGTTATAACCTCTTAAAGTGACAGTGGTCAGAATTGTAAAAATTGGCTTGGTCATTAAGTACCAAATTGGCTCTGTCACTAAGGGGTTAAAACCCTAAAAATATCCACAGAAGATAATACAAAAATTCCACCATCTAACTAAAGACATGGAATGTATATCTGCATCTCCTGAGAATCCAACTTGACTGAAATATCCAAACACAGTCTAAGCTGGACAAGAAAAAACATTGAATAGTACTGAATTGTAAAGCACACAGCATGTGTGCTGTAGAAACAAAACCAGACACTTATCTTTGCTGGTTTGGCAGCAGGGCTGGAGGAACCAGACAGAGATGCAAAACCTCCAAGAACAATGGACAACTGGCAAGGGCTAATGAATCCTGCACACCTAAATATCCCAGTCAGAGCTGCAATCAGCAGGGACACCTGCCCAGGATTGCAACCCAGGGACAACTGCATTACTACCAACAACCACGGAAGGGAACCCAAGAGCAGAATTCACAACAGGTGTCCCAGCTCTAGGCAGGTCATTCACTAGGTCCCCCCTGTGATTCTGGGATTTTTGCTCACCATTCTTGTGATCATTTTGACCGCATGAGGTGAGCTCTTGTGTGGAGCCCCAGATCGAGGGAGATTATCAGTGGTCTTGTACATCTTCCATTTCCTTATTATTGCTCCCACTGATGATTTTATCACACCAAGCTGTGTGCCTATTGCAGATTCAGTCTTCCGAGTCTGGTGCATGGCTACAATTTTGTTTCTGGTATCCTTCAACAGCTCTTTGGTCTTCAACATAGTGGAGTTTGCAGTGTGACTGTTTTAGGTTGTGGACAGGTGTCTTTTATACTGATAACAAGTTCAAACAGGTGCCATTACTACATGTAATGAGTGGAGGACAGAGGAGCCTCTTAAAGAAGAAATTACAGGTCTGTAAGAGCCAGAAATCTTGCATGTATTTAGGTGACCAAATACTTGTTTTGCATCATAATTTGCAAAATAAATCTTGCCAAATCAGACAAGGTGATTTTCTGCATTTGTTTTCTCATTTTGACTTTCATAGTTGTGGTCTACCTATGATGTCAATTTACAGGCCTCACTCATCTTTTTAAGTGGGAGAAATTGCACAATTGGTGGCTGACTAAATACTTTTTTTCCCCACTGTATAACTAAAAGCTAGATTTTGTTTCTGTGTTAGACAAATAGTGTTGGTTGACTACTACTTCATACTCATTGTTTGCTTTGTTGCGTACAAGTGACTTGGTCACACTGACTGCACATTGAACATCATACTTAATGAGTCCGATTCCCTTTCAGACAGCCTCCCTACAAAATTAATGTAATACTCGTCATGATCCAGAAAAAAGATCTGCATATGAGGATAGATGAGTTTATTATTTAGTCCTTTATAAAAAGTATTTATAAATAGTCGTCTTAATAGACACATGTGAACATGACCTAAGGATGGATGGTTATGTTTATATACAGGACTGGGATGTATATATTACCTCTCCAAGGCACTGGGCGTTGTTTGTCTATCTTTTTCCTGTTAGCTCTTGTGTCTATCTTTGACCATCTCATTGTACAAGTCATCCACCCCCTCGCACCCCTGTGCCATCACTGAGTTCTGCACTCTGAGAAAACTTAAGACTATGAAATGTAACGCTCCAGAGGATTTCCTGAATTCTGCACAGACAAGATGTTGAATAAGGACAATGCCGCTGTTTATAAGCAGATTATGTGCACATCTTGTTCTTACCATACAGTCGAACATATTGTACATTTTTTTTACTACTTCCTGCAAAGAAAAGTTTACTGCTAATGTAAGGTTCGGCCAGGACCATAGTCATGGTCGAGGACACTGGGGTCTCTGTGTCCTGGCCTCCCCTCACAGAAAAATAACATTCTTCTGTCAGCATACCTGTGTCTTCTCTCTCCTCACCGTCAGGAACGGGGACTTTCTGTAATCGACTTCACAAGAATTGAGACACATCCATATCAAATGCATAACGAAGAACTTTACTCAATACACTTTGCAGCACATTCCTGTCAGAATCAGCATACACATCAGGCTCCATACAGTACACATCCTGTATATTCCTTGTACTCAGTCCCACTTCCTTCAGTACATTACAGGGTATTAACTCCTTAGGCTGTACCGCAGCCTTCTCCTTGTCCATACTCACTATTTCTGTTTTTTTCCTCATCCGTTTCACCCCGGATTTGAGAGTATCTGCCCATGCAGTGATCTGCCACATCTTGAACCATCTGCGCCCTGTACTTTCCCGGACCGCTTCCTTTCTTCAACTTCAAACTGCAGTAGCTCTGCTGCTGAGGACTGTCCTTCTGTCCCTATAGGACTCCGAATGACTGTATTCTCCACTTGAAACGTTACGTGGCTGCTGCGGTGTCCTGGGCTTAGAACCTGTGTGAACGCTTTGGGCGCCTAGGCTCTTCTGAACTTCCTAACATGAAACACTTGTTTACACCACAGCAGCCCCTCCTACAGTTAACCATTTATTCTGAAGCATCACCGACCTCCGATCATGTGACGGGGGTCGGCGATGCGCTCATTTCCTGCTGCCCGCCGGAAGCAGTAGTTAAATGCCGCTGTCTGCGTTTGACAGCGGCATTTAACTAGTTAACCCCTTAGTGACAGAGCCAATTTGGTACTTAATGACCAGGCCAATTTTTACAATTCTGACCACTGTCACTTTATGAGGTTATAACTCTGGAACGCTTCAACGGATACTGCTGATTCTGAGAATGTTTTTTCGTGACATATTGTACTTCATGTTAGTGGTAACATTTCTTTCATATTACTTGCGATTAATTATGAAAAAAATGGAAATGTGGCAAAAAAAATTAAAATTTTGCAATTTTCAAACTTTGTATTTTTATACCCTTAAATCAGAGAGATATGTCACAAAAAATAGTTAATAAATAACATTTCCCTCATGTCTACTTTACATCAGCACAATTTTGGAAACAACATTTTTTTTTGTTAGGAAGTTATAAGGGTTAAAAGTTGACCAGCAATTTCTCATTTTTACAACACCATTTTTTTTTAGGGACCACATCACCTTTGAAGTCATTTTGAGGGGTCTATATGATAGAAAATAACCAAGTGTGACACCATTCTAAAAACTGCACCCCTCAAGGTGCTCAAAACCACATTCAAGAAGTTTATTAACCCTTTACGTGCTTCACAGGAACTGAAACAATGTGGAAGGCAAAAATGAACATTTTACTTCGGAACCATTTTTTTTAATTTTCACAAGTGTAAAAACAGAAATTTAACCATAAATGTTGTTGTGCAATTTCTCCTGAATACGCCGATACCCCATATGTGGGGGTAAACCACTGTTTGGGTGCACCGCAGAGCTTGGAAGAGAAGGAGCGCCGTTTGACTCTTTCAATGCAGAATTGGCTGGAATTGAGATCGGATGCCATGTCACGTTTAGAGAGCCCCTGATGTGCCTAAACAGTGGAAAATTCCCACAAGTAACACCATTTTGGAAACTAGACCCCTTAAGGAACTTATCTAGACATGTGGTGAGCACTTTGAGCCCCCAAGTGCTTCACAGAAGTTTATAAAGTAGAGCCGTGAAAATAAAAAATCGCATTTGTTTACACAAAAATGATCTTTTCGCCCACAAATTCTTATTTTCACAAGTGTAACAGGAGAAATTAGACCACAAAAGTTGTGCAATTTCTCCTGAGTATGTTGATATCCCATATGTGGGGGTAAACCACTGTTTGGGCGCACCGCAGAGCTTGGAAGAGAAGGAGTGCCGTTTTACTTTTTCGATGTAGAATTGGCTTGAATTGAGATCGAACGCCATGTCGCGTTTGGAGAGCCCCTGATGTGCCTAAACAGTGGAATCCCCCCACAAGTGACACCATTTTGGAAACTAGACCACTTAAGGAACTTATCTAGATGTGTGGTGAGCACTTTAAACCCCCAGATGCTTCACGGAAGTTTATAGCGTAGAGCCGTGAAAATAAAAAGTCGCATTTTTTCTACATAAATTATCTTTTCGCCCCCAAATTTTTATTTTGACAAGGGTAATAGGAGAAATTAGACCACAAAAGTTGTTGTGCAATTTCTCCTGAGTACGTCGATACCCCATATGTGGGGGTAAACCACTGTTTGGGCGCACCGCAGAGTTTGGAAGAGAAGGAGTGCCGTTTTACTTTTTCAATGTAGAATTGGCTGGAATTGAGATCAGACACCATGTCGCGTTTGGAGAGCCCCTGATGTGCCTAAACAGTAGAAACCCCCCCAAGTGACCCCATTTTGGAAACTAGACCACTTAAGGAACTTATCTAGATGTGTGGTGAGCACTTTAAACCTCCAAGTGCTTCACAGAAATTTATAAAGTAGAGCCGTGAAAATAAAAAATATTTTTTTTTTCCACAAAAAAGATTTTTTAGCCCCCAAGTTTTTATTTTGTCAAGGGTAACAGGAGAAATTGTACCCCAAAAGTTGTTGTCCAATTTATCCCGAGTACGCTGATGCCCCATATGTGGGGGTAAACCACTGTTTGGGTGCACGGCAGAGCTCGGAAGGGAGGGAGCACCATTTGACTTTTTGAGCGCAAAATTGGCTGTGGCGTTTAGAGGCCCCCTGATGTACCTAAACAGTGGAAACCCCCCAAATCTAACTTCAAGCCTAACCCCAACACACCCCTAAGGCTTCTTTCACACTTCAGTTGTTTGGCGTCAGTCAGCTCCGACATAGTGATGGATCGACAGATCCGTCACAATTGTTGAGAAAACGGTTCTAACGGATCCGGTTTTTTGACAGATCCATTACTTGGGGGTTGTCTGGGAAAAGTATCTACTTTTTGGAGCATGCGCAATTGAAAAAGCGGATTGGGGCGACGGATCCGCCGAAATGATGGTAACGACGGATCCGTCGCCCATAGGCGGCCATTCTATGGAATGACGAACGAGACGGATCCGTCGCGAACCGCCATTTTGGCGCAGACAAAAAACGTTACAATGGCCGTCAATGTCTAGATGACGTCCGCCAAATCTCGACGGATCCGTCGCATGGCGGATGGAACGGACGACCATCCACCACAATCCGTCGCTAATGCATGTCTATGGGAAAATAGCGGATCCGCCAAAAAAAATGGCGGATCCGCTATTTGACGAAAATGGCGGTTTCACACTGACGCCAAAAGACTGAAGTGTGAAAGAGGCCTAACCCTAATGCCAACCCGATCCATAATCCTAATCACAACCCTAAGGATAATCGCAACCCTAACCCCAAAACAACCATATCCCTAATCAGAACCCTAAATCCAACACACCCCTAATCCTAATCTCAACCCTAACCTCAAACCTAACCCTAATCCCAATACACCCCTAATCCCAACCCTAACCTTAACCCTAATCCCAAACCTAACCCTAATCCCAAACGTACCCCTAATGCCAACCCTAATCCAAACCCTAATCCCAACTCTAACCCTAACTTTAGCCGCAACCCTAGTCCTAACTTTAGCCCCAACCCTAACCCTAACTTTAGCCCCAACTCTAACTCTAGCCACAACTTTAGCCCCAACCCTAACCCTAGCCCTAACCCTAAATTTAGCCCCAGCCACAACCCTAACCCTAAATTTAGCCCCAACCCTAACCCTAAATTTAGCCCCAACCCTAACCCTAGACCTAACCCTAACCCTAACCCTAGCCCTAACCCTAGTCCTAACCCCTAACCCTAACCCTAGCCCTAACCCTAGCTCTAACCCTAACCCTAACCCTAATTTTAGCCCCAACTCCTCTCTCCTGCCGGCCAGCAGATGGCAGCAGAGAGCGGGCGCTGTTGTGAATTTGCTTTTTGCTCCCTCTAGTGGTTACTAGTTTTTTGACTCTGGTTTTTCTGTCATTCCTTTTATCCGCACCTGGGTCGTTAGTTAGGGGTGTTGCTATATAAGCTCCCTAGACCTTCAGTTCAATGCCTGGCAACGTAGTTATCAGAGCTAGTCTGCTGTGCTCTTGTCTACTGATCCTGGTTCCAGTTATATCAGCTAAGTCTGCCTTTTGCTTTTTGCTATTTGTTTTGGTTTTGTATTTTTGTCCAGCTTGTTCCAAATCTATATCCTGACCTTTGCTGGAAGCTCTAGGGGGCTGGTGTTCTCCCCCCGGACCGTTAGACGGTTCGGGGGTTCTTGAATTTCCAGTGTGGATTTTGATAGGGTTTTTGTTGACCATATAAGTTACCTTTCTTTATTCTGCTATCAGTAAGCGGGCCTCTCTGTGCTAAACCTGGTTCATTTCTGTGTTTGTCATTTCCTCTTACCTCACCGTTATTATTTGTGGGGGGCTTCTATCCAGCTTTGGGGTCCCCTTCTCTGGAGGCAAGAAAGGTCTTTTGTTTTCCTCTACTAGGGGTAGCTAGATTCTCCGGCTGGAGCGTGTCATCTAGAATCAACGTAGGAATGATCCCCGGCTACTTCGAGTGTTGGCGTTAGGAGTAGATATATGGTCAACCCAGTTACCACTGCCCTATGAGCTGGATTTTTGTATTCTGCAGACTTCCACGTACCTCTGAGATCCTCGCCATTGGGGTCATAACAGTTTGCCAGGCCAGTATTAAATGTTTAATGCGTTGCAGAAGAGGGATTATAAGAAAGAAGATTCTGAGTTTTTTTTTTTTTTCTTTCTTCTTCCCCTTTACCTCAGAGTGGCTATGCTTGCTGCAGACATGAATGTCCAGACCTTGATTACAAGTGTGGACCAGCTGGCTACTCGTGTGCAGGGCATACAAGACTATGTTATCAGAAATCCTAGGTCAGAACCTAAAATACCGATTCCTGAACTGTTTTCCGGAGACAGGTTTAAGTTTAGGAATTTTGTGAATAATTGTAAATTGTTTTTGTCCCTGAGACCCTGTTCATCTGGAGACTCTGCTCAGCAAGTAAAAATAGTTATTTCGTTCTTACGGGGCGACCCTCAGGATTGGGCTTTTTCGCTGGCGCCAGGAGATCCGGCATTGGCTGATATTGATGCGTTTTTTCTGGCGCTCGGTTTACTTTATGAGGAACCCAATCTTGAGATTCAGGCAGAAAAGGCCTTGCTGGCTATGTCTCAGGGGCAGGACGAGGCTGAAGTGTATTGCCAAAAATTTCGGAAATGGTCCGTGCTGACACATTGGAACGAGTGTGCACTGGCCGCTAATTTTAGAAATGGCCTATCTGAAGCCATTAAGAATGTTATGGTGGGTTTTCCCATTCCCACAGGTCTCAATGATACTATGGCACTGGCTATTCAAATTGACCGGCGGTTGCGGGAGCGCAAAACCGCAAATTCCCTCATGGTGTTGTCTGAACAGACACCTAATTCGGTGCAATGTGATAGAAAAACCGCAAATTCCCTCATGGTGTTGTCTGAACAGACACCTGATTTAATGCAATGTGATAGAATCCTGACTAGAAATGAGCGGAAAATTCATAGACGCCGGAATGGCTTGTGCTACTACTGTGGTGATTCTACACATGTTATCTCAGCATGCTCTAAACGTATAGCTAAGGTTGTTAGTCCTGTCACCGTTGGTAATTTGCAACCTAAATTTATTCTGTCTGTAACTTTGATTTGCTCACTGTCATCTTATCCTGTCATGGCGTTTGTAGATTCAGGTGCTGCCCTGAGTCTTATGGATCTCTCATTTGCTAAGCACTGTGGTTTTACTCTTGAACCATTAGAAAATCCTATTCCTCTTAGGGGTATTGATGCTACGCCATTAGCAGAAAATAAACCGCAGTATTGGACACAGGTTATCATGTGCATGACTCCTGAACACCGCGAGGTGATACGTTTCCTGGTTTTACATAAAATGCATGATTTGGTTGTTTTAGGGCTGCCATGGTTACAGACCCATAATCCAGTCCTGGACTGGAAGGCTATGTCAGTCTCAAGTTGGGGCTGTCGTGGTATTCATGGGGATTCCCTGCCTGTGTCTATTGCTTCTTCTACGCCTTCGGAAGTTCCGGAGTATTTGTCTGATTATCAGGATGTCTTCAGTGAGTCTGAGTCCAGTGCACTGCCTCCTCATAGGGACTGTGACTGTGCTATAGATTTGATCCCAGGCAGTAAGTTTCCTAAGGGAAGACTGTTTAATCTGTCGGTACCTGAACATACCGCTATGCGTTCATATATCAGGGAGTCTCTGGAGAAAGGACATATTCGTCCGTCTTCTTCCCCCCTTGGTGCGGGTTTCTTTTTTGTGGCAAAAAAGGACGGATCTTTGAGACCTTGTATTGATTATCGGCTTTTAAATAAGATCACTGTCAAATTTCAGTATCCTTTACCGCTGTTGTCTGACTTGTTTGCCCGGATTAAAGGTGCCAAGTGGTTCACCAAGATAGACCTTCGTGGTGCGTACAACCTTGTGCGCATTAAGCAAGGTGATGAATGGAAAACCGCATTCAATACGCCCGAAGGTCATTTTGAGTACTTGGTGATGCCTTTTGGGCTCTCCAATGCGCCTTCAGTTTTTCAGTCCTTTATGCATGACATTTTCCGGAAGTATCTGGATAAATTTTTGATTGTTTATCTGGATGATATTTTGGTTTTTTCTGATGATTGGGATTCGCATGTGGAGCAGGTCAGGTTGGTCTTTAAAATTTTGCGTGAAAATTCTTTGTTTGTCAAGGGCTCAAAGTGTCTCTTTGGTGTACAGAAGGTTCCCTTTTTGGGGTTCATTTTTTCCCCTTCTGCTGTGGAGATGGACCCAGTCAAGGTCCGAGCTATTCTTGATTGGACTCAGCCCTCGTCGGTTAAGAGTCTTCAGAAGTTCTTGGGTTTCGCTAACTTCTACCGTCGTTTTATCGCTAATTTTTCTAGCATTGTGAAACCGTTGACGGATATGACCAAGAAGGGCTCCGATGTAGCTAACTGGGCTCCTGCTGCCGTGGAGGCTTTCCAGGAGTTGAAGCGCCGGTTTACTTCGGCGCCTGTTTTGTGCCAGCCCGATGTCTCACTTCCCTTTCAGGTTGAGGTGGATGCTTCAGAGATTGGAGCAGGGGCCGTTTTGTCGCAGAGAGGCCCTGGTTGCTCTGTTATGAAACCTTGTGCCTTTTTCTCCAGGAAGTTTTCGCCTGCCGAGCGAAATTATGATGTGGGCAATCGGGAGTTGTTGGCCATGAAATGGGCATTTGAGGAGTGGCGTCATTGGCTCGAGGGTGCTAAGCATCGTGTGGTGGTCTTGACTGATCACAAAAATCTGATGTATCTCGAGTCTGCTAAACGCCTTAATCCGAGACAGGCCCGCTGGTCATTGTTTTTCTCCCGCTTTGATTTTGTTGTCTCGTATTTACCAGGTTCAAAGAATGTGAAGGCCGATGCTCTTTCTAGGAGCTTTGTGCCTGATGCTCCTGGAGTCGCTGATCCTGTTGGTATTCTTAAAGATGGAGTTATCTTGTCAGCTATTTCTCCGGATCTGCGACGTGTGTTGCAGAGATTTCAGGCTGATAGGCCTGAGTCTTGTCCACCTGACAGACTGTTTGTCCCGGATAAATGGACCAGCAGAGTCATTTCCGAGGTTCATTCCTCGGTGTTGGCAGGTCACCCGGGAATTTTTGGCACCAGAGATCTGGTGGCCAGGTCCTTTTGGTGGCCTTCCTTGTCAAGGGATGTGCGGTCATTTGTGCAGTCCTGTGGGACTTGTGCTCGAGCTAAGCCTTGCTGTTCTCGTGCCAGCGGTTTGCTCTTGCCCTTGCCTGTCCCGAAGAGACCTTGGACACATATCTCCATGGATTTCATTTCTGATCTTCCGCTATCTCAGGGCATGTCCGTTATCTGGGTGATATGTGATCGCTTCTCCAAGATGGTCCATTTGGTTCCTTTGCCTAAGCTGCCTTCCTCTTCCGATCTGGTTCCTGTGTTTTTCCAGAACGTGGTTCGTTTGCACGGCATCCCTGAGAATATTGTGTCAGACAGAGGATCCCAGTTCGTTTCTAGGTTCTGGCGATCCTTTTGTAGTAGGATGGGCATTGATTTGTCGTTTTCGTCTGCTTTCCATCCTCAGACTAATGGACAGACGGAGCGAACCAATCAGACTTTGGAGGCTTATTTGAGGTGTTTAGTCTCTGCTGATCAGGACGATTGGGTGACATTCTTGCCGTTGGCTGAGTTTGCCCTTAATAATCGGGCTAGTTCCGCCACCTTGGTTTCGCCTTTTTTCTGCAACTCTGGTTTCCATCCTCGCTTTTCTTCGGGTCATGTGGAGCCTTCTGACTGTCCTGGGGTGGATTCTGTGGTAGATAGGTTGCAGCGGATCTGGAATCATGTGGTGGACAACTTGAAGTTGTCACAGGAGAGGGCTCAGTGCTTTGCCAACCGCCGCCGCGGTGTGGGTCCCCGACTACGCGTTGGGGATTTGGTATGGCTTTCTTCCCGCTTTGTTCCTATGAAGGTCTCCTCTCCCAAATTTAAACCTCGTTTTATTGGGCCTTACAAGATATTGGAAATCCTTAATCCTGTATCTTTTCGTCTGGATCTTCCTGTGTCGTTTGCTATTCACAATGTATTTCATAGGTCCTTGTTGCGGCGGTACATTGTGCCTGTAGTTCCTTCTGCTGAGCCTCCTGCTCCGGTGTTGGTTGAGGGCGAGTTGGAGTACGTGGTGGAGAAGATCTTGGATTCTCGCCTCTCCAGGCGGAGGCTTCAGTACCTGGTCAAGTGGAAGGGCTATGGTCAGGAGGATAATTCCTGGGTGGTCGCCTCTGATGTTCATGCGGCCGATTTAGTTCGTGCCTTTCATGCCGCTCATCCTGATCGCCCTGGTGGTCGTGGTGAGGGTTCGGTGACCCCTCACTAAGGGGGGGGGTACTGTTGTGAATTTGCTTTTTGCTCCCTCTAGTGGTTACTAGTTTTTTGACTCTGGTTTTTCTGTCATTCCTTTTATCCGCACCTGGGTCGTTAGTTAGGGGTGTTGCTATATAAGCTCCCTAGACCTTCAGTTCAATGCCTGGCAACGTAGTTATCAGAGCTAGTCTGCTGTGCTCTTGTCTACTGATCCTGGTTCCAGTTATATCAGCTAAGTCTGCCTTTTGCTTTTTGCTATTTGTTTTGGTTTTGTATTTTTGTCCAGCTTGTTCCAAATCTATATCCTGACCTTTGCTGGAAGCTCTAGGGGGCTGGTGTTCTCCCCCCGGACCGTTAGACGGTTCGGGGGTTCTTGAATTTCCAGTGTGGATTTTGATAGGGTTTTTGTTGACCATATAAGTTACCTTTCTTTATTCTGCTATCAGTAAGCGGGCCTCTCTGTGCTAAACCTGGTTCATTTCTGTGTTTGTCATTTCCTCTTACCTCACCGTTATTATTTGTGGGGGGCTTCTATCCAGCTTTGGGGTCCCCTTCTCTGGAGGCAAGAAAGGTCTTTTGTTTTCCTCTACTAGGGGTAGCTAGATTCTCCGGCTGGAGCGTGTCATCTAGAATCAACGTAGGAATGATCCCCGGCTACTTCTAGTGTTGGCGTTAGGAGTAGATATATGGTCAACCCAGTTACCACTGCCCTATGAGCTGGATTTTTGTATTCTGCAGACTTCCACGTACCTCTGAGATCCTCGCCATTGGGGTCATAACAGGGCGCACTGCGCATGCGCCCGCCATTTTCTTTCCATAGGAAGAAGCCGGCGTGCAGGAGGGGACGCAGGAGGACCCAGGGACACCGGTAAGTATCATAGGGTCCCCGAATCCCCCAATTTCTCTGTCCTCTGATGTGCGATCACATCAGAGGACAGAGAAATACACATCGCTTTTTTTTGTGGTCGCCGGTAAACAGTTAATTACCGGCGATCGCAAAACAGGGGTCGGTAAAAACCGACCCCGATCATGTTCTTTGGGGTCTCGGCTACCCCCAGCAGCCAAGACCCCAAAGATCTCCCGGGTGCCGCCGGCGGGCGCACTGCGCATGCGCCCGCTATTTTTTTGCAGGGAGAAGATGGCGGCGCCCATCGGGAGCCACGAGGAGCACCGGGGGAGACAGGTGAGTATCGGGGGGGGGCGATCGGGGACCCCATTTCTCTGTCCTCTGATGTGCGATCACATCGGAGGACAGAGAAATTAAATGGGAAATCGCGGGTTTTTTTGCGACCGCCGGTAAACGGTTAATTACCGGCGATCGCAACTCGGGGGTCGGTAAAAAAACCCCGAATCATGTTCTCTGGGGTCTCGGCTACCCCCGGTAACCGAGACCCCAGAGAAAATCCGACTCTGGGGGGCACTATTCACTTTTTCCACAGCGCCGTTAATTAAGATCGCGATTCTGCCCGCGCCTATTACGGGCACATGTCAGCTGTTCAAAACAGCTGACATGTCCCGGCTTTGATGCGGACTCACCGCCGGAGCCCTGCATCAAAGAGGGGGATCTGACCTCGGACGTACTATCCCGTCCAAGGTCAGAAAGGGGTTAAAGAAGTTGTCCACTACAATAATTTTTTTTTTTTTCATAAATCTTGCTATTATGTGCCACTGAAAACATCCACTGTGTTTATTTTAGCAATATTACCTTTTATCATGCTGTAGCAGCACATCTTCAGTGCTGGATTCAGCTCTCATGGGGTTAATCGACAACTTCCTTTCTCCTCAGTTATTGTGCTCTAATACTACAAGTTCCATGATGCATTGCACTCGCCTGTAACTCTGCACCTGGCACACCCACTCCAAAACACACCCCAACCCCTCCCTCCTCTCCCTCCTCTATCTTCAAAAGGATTTGTGATGTCATTTCTGTCCAACCTCCTCTTTTACATTTGTCCAACCCACACTCCATTACACACAGATATATAGATAGATAGATAGATAGATAGATAGATAGATAGATAGAGGATGGATAGATAGATAGATACAGAGATATATCTATATATCTATGTCTATTTCCATAGATGTGTCCATATCTATGTTTCTAAACCCCTTCACTCCTGGAGCTTTTTTCGTTTATCGCTCCCCTTCTTTCCAGAGCCATAATTTTTCCGTTAATATGGCCATGTGGGTGCTTATCTTTTGCGGGACAAGTTCTACTTTTGAACGACACCATTGGTTTTACCATGTCGTGTAACAGAAAATGTGAAAAAAATTCAAAGTGCGATGAAATTGCAAAAAAAAGTGCAATCCCACACTTGTTTTTTTGCTTCGCTTTTTTGCTAGGTTCACTAAATGCTAAGGCTGTGTGCACACGTTGCGGATTTGATTGCAGATCCGCAGGGTTTTTTGCTGCACAGAATTGCATCAAATCCGCAGTGTAGTGCACAACCAATGTAAGTCTATGGGAGCCGCAGACTTGTTGTGCACATGCTGCGGAAAAAGCCGCACCGAAACACAACTTTTTTTTTTCCGCAGCATGTCACTTCTTTTGTGCCGAATTGCAGCGTTTCTGCACCCTTAGGCCGGGATCACACACAGCGAGATACGGCCGAGTCTAGCAGATTAAAATCAAGCTCTGGCACCGGCACTCCAGAGCCGAGCATGCGGCCTCATAGCAATACATGGAGCTGCACGCTCCGCTCCGGAGTGCCGGTGCCAGAGCTTGTATTTAACCTGCAAGACTCGGCCGTATATCGCTGTAGTGTGACTCCTGCCTTAGACTTTCATTGAGTCAGGCACATCCGCCGCAAAACCGCAGATGTAAAAAAGATCTGCAGTTTTGCTGCAGATGTGGGTCCGAGAAACGCTGCAGTTCGGGAGGAGGGAAGTGTGTGGGCGGTGACTGTGTGCATGTATGTGTGTGCGGGCGGGGTCTGCGGGCTGTTTGGGTGTGTGTGGGACTGTTCGGGTGTGTGCGTGACTGTTCGGGTGCGTGCGGGGCTGTGCGGGGGTCTTTTGGGGTGTGTGTGCAGGCATCATCCGATGGGACTACAAATACGCAGCATCCAATCTGCAGCTAATTCAGATGTAAGGCTACTTTCACACTTCCGTTGGTACGGGGCCGTCGCAAACCGTGGGCCCGACGTACCGACGTACGTTGTGCTAAATTTAGCACAACGTGGGCAGCGGATGCTGTTTTACAACGCATCCGCTGCCCATTGTAATGAGCGGGGAGGAGGGGGCGGAGTTCCGGCCACGCATGCGCGGTCGGAAATGGCAGACACGTCGCACAAAAAAAGTTACATTGAACGTTTTTTTGTGCATCGCGTCCGCCAAAACACGATGGATCCGTCGCACGACGGATGCGACGTGTGCCCATTCGTCGCGATCCATCACTAATACAAGTCTATGGGCAAAAAACGCATCCTGCAAGCACATTTGCAGGATCCGTTTTTGCCCATAACGACGGATTGCGACGGAGGGCAAAAGACGGAAGTGTGAAAGTAGCCTAATCCGGACAGTGGACACGCACTCTACACTATCCATACATCTATCATGAGATATATCTATCCAGATATATCTATAGATAGATATATGAATAGATAAATGTATGCATCTATAGATCTATTCATATGTAGATCTGTCTATCCATTTCATCTATCATCTATCTGTCTATCTGTGTGTAATTGAGTGTGGGTTGGATGTTATGATCCTGGTGGTAAGGAACACATGAACTGACCTGATAAGTAAACCCAAAAATAAGGACAAGCTCGGAATGTGGGAACTTTACTGACCGCAATTCTGATCCTATCAAACCACACTATAGGCAGCCGTGGAGCGTTCCTAACTCGGCCTAGACGCCTCGTTCACAGCCTGAGAAACTAGCTACCCCTAGAGAGAAACAAAGCCTCACTTGCCTCAGAGAAATTTTCCCCAAAGTGTAAGCAGCCCCCCACAAATAATAACGGTGAGTTTAAGGGGAAAACACAAACATAGAAATGAAAATAGGTTTTAGCAAATGAGGCCCGCAAATAACTAAATAGTCAGAAGATAGCAAGGAATCTGTGCGGTCAGTATAAAATACTACTAAAGTATCCACGCAGAGAATACAAAAAGACCCCCACACCGACTCACGATGTGAGGGGCGCAACTCCGCACCCCAGAGCTTCCAGCTAGCAATCAAATAGCATATAAGCAAGCTGGACTGAACTCATAACATACTGAGAAACATTTTCAAATAGAAATGAGCAAAAATGGACTAGCATGAACTTAGCTTCTCCACGAGGAGACAGGTCACAAGGGAAGTCCCAGAGAGATCGGAACCAGTACTGAATACAACGAGAGCAGGCAACAAGTAAAGGTCCAGATGGAGTTAAATAGGCAGCAGGCCTAGCAGGAAACGAGGCAGCTGGAGTCCAGCTACAGACCAGCCGTAACACTAAAAGCCACCAGAGGGAGCCCATGAACAGAACTCACAAAGTACCACTCATGACCACAGGAGGGAGCCCGAGAACGGAATTCACAACAGTTGAACAAGTGTAAAAGAGGATGTTGGACAATAATGACATCACAAATCTTTGTTTTTTTTTGTTCAATTATATATCTTTATTTAGCTTTCAAAAACATATACAAAAACCACGCAAAAAACACACAAAATTAAAAAAAAAAATACACAAAAAAATGCACCAAAAACGCATCAAAACTGCATCAAAAACACATCAAAACTGAACCGAAAACTGCATCAAAACTGCAACAAAACTGCATCAAAACCGCACCAAAAAGCATCAAAACTGCACCAAAAACTACATCAAAACTGCATGAAAACCGCACTAAAAACTGCATCAAAACTGCACCAAAAATGCATCAAAAACACATCAAAACCGCATCAAAACTGCACGAAAAACTGCATCAAAACCGCACCAAAAACTGCATCAAAACTGCACCAAAAACTGCATCATCACTGCATGAAACCCGCACTAAAAACTGCATCAAAACTGCACCAAAAATGCATCAAAACTGCACCAAAAACTGCAGCTAAACCGCAGAAAAAACTGCATCCAAAACGCATGAAAACCGCACCAAAAACTGCATCAAATCCGCACCAAGAACTGCATCAAAAACTGCATCAAAACCACACCAAAAACTGCATCAAAACTGCATCAAAACTTCACCAAAAACTGAATAAAAAAGCATAAAAAACCTGAATCAAAACCACTAAAAAAACACACTGAAAACCGCACCAAGAACTGCATCAAAACCACACAAAAAAGGCATCAAAACCATGAAAAAAAGTGAAAAAAATGCATAAAAAACGCAGCTGCGTTTTCTGCAAGGAGATGCAGATTTTGAGCAGAAAATTTTGCACCCAAATCTGCAACGTGTGCACACAGCATAAAACTGACCTGCCATTATGATTCTCCAGGTCATTACGAGTTCATAGACACCAAATACATCTAGGTTATTTTTTATCTAAGTGGTGAAAAAAAATTCCAAAGTTTGCTAAAAAGAAATAAAATAATTGCGCCATTTTCCGATACACGTAGCGTCTATATTTTGAGATATCGTCGAGCAGACGTTTTTATTGATACCACTTTTGTGCAGATACGTTCTTTTGATCGCCCGTTATTGCATTTTAATGCAACGTCGTGGCGACCAAAAAAACATAATTTTGGCTTTTGATTTTTTTTCTCGCTACACCGTTTAGCGATCATGTAAAATTTTTTTGTTGTATTGAAAACAGCTGACATGTTGCGGCTTTGAAGTGGGCTCACCGCCGAAGCCCACCTCAAAGGGGGGATACTGCCAGCTGACGTACTATTCCGTCAGCTGGCAGAAAGGTGTTAATGAACAATGTTTCAGGTAAAAATAACTAAAAAAAAAATGGTGTGGGCTCCCGCGCAATTTTCTGCGCCAGAGGGGGAAAGCCGATGGCCGGGGGCCAATATTTGTAGCCTGGGAAGAGGATAATACCCATGGCCCCTCCGAGGCTATGAATATCAGGCATCAAAAAGACACCTATCCATTATTAATCCTATAGTAGTGAAAGAGTTAAAAAAAAAAAAAAAAGACACAGCCAGAAAAAAGTATTTTAATATTCTTCATTTAACCATACTTACCATACTTCAGCGCCTGCAAAACAAGTAAAATAATAAACCGTATACTCACTTTCCACCGTAGTCCAATTAATAACGAGTGTCCCACGACGATCTCCCCTATAGAACAGTGACATCGGGTGATGTCACCGCTCTATAGGACCTTCAGTTGCACACTGACAGGAGACAATGGCTCCTGCAGTGCAGCACTGAGAGGTTACTAGAGTTCAAAGTCTCACTTTATGGCAATTGCTGTGTGGGAAAATTTCTCACACAGCAATGCCAAAAGTGAGACTAGGGACTATTTTCTCACAGGGGCGTAGGAATACATTGTGAGGAATACAATGTGGAAGGATACCTTCCATCATTGTATTCCTGGAGCCCCTGGAGAGCGGTCGCATCAGCTGATGCTCCTGCTCTCCACGGGAGATCGTTGTGGGACGCTCGTTTTAATTGGATTTCTGCAGATCAGGGAGTATAGTGTTTGTTTATTATTTTAATATTTTTTACAGATGACACTGGCTTCGGGGAACAAAGTGACAAGTCATGGTGAGTATGTACTCTATGCTATATGTACTGTATGTCTATATGTATGTTGTATGTATGCACTGCATGTATGTACTGTATGTGACATGTTATATGTCGCCTGTTGCATGTCGTCGCATGTTGCATGGTGCATGTCATCGCATGTCACATGCCGCAAGTCGCATGTCATCGCATGTCGCCGCATGTCACATGTTGTCGCTGCATGTCGCCGCATGTCGCATGCAGTCGTATGTTGCATGTCGCATGGTGCATGTCGCATGTCATCACATGTTGCATGTCACATGGTGCATGTTGTATGTCATCGCATGTTGCATGTCGTCGCATGTTGCATGTCGTCGCATGTCGTAACATGTTGCATGTCATCGCATGTTGCATGTCGTCGCATGTTGCATGTTGCATGGTGCATGTCGTCACATGTTGCATGTCACATGTTGCATGCTGCATGTCGCATGTCATCGCATGTCGCATGCTGCATGTCATCACATGTCGCATGCTGCATGTCATCGCATGTCGCATGTTGTCGCATGTTGCATGGTGTATGTCGCATGACGTCGCATGTCGCATGCTGTATGTCATCGCATGTTGCATGTAGTATGCTGCATGGTGCATGTTGTTGCATGGTGCATGTCGCATGTCATCGCATGTCACAAGCCACAAGTCGCATGTCAATGCATGTCGCATGTCATCGCATGTCAATGCATGTTGTCGCATTTTGCATGTTGCATGTCGCTGCATTCACATGTTGCATGTTGTCGTATGTTGCATGTTGCATGTCGCATGTTATCGCATGTTGCATGTCGTCGCATGTTGTCGCATGTCGTCACATGCTGCATATCGCATGTCGTCACATGTCATTGCATGTTGCCACATGGTGCATGTCGCATGCAGTCGCATGGTGCATGTTGTCGCATGTTGCATGTGATCACATGTTGCATGTCGTCGCATGCTGCATGTCGTCGCATGTCATCGCATGTTGCATGTCGTATGTTGCATGTCGCATGGTGCATGTCACATGTTGTCACATGTCGCATGTTGTATGTCTGTATATGTGTGTATGTGTTTTTTTTTTTACATTCAACACATTAGCCGGATGATGGGACTACTACTGTCCCATCATTGGCTAATGTGTCACTCACTGTCACTGTAGCAGGCAGAGCCCGATGGGACTTGTAGTCAGAGACACACACACCAATGACCACCCACCCCACACATACACACACATCCCGGCACCGGCACGCAGACACCCAGCGCCGGCACATAGATCACCGGCGCCCGCACATCCCGGCGCCGGCACGCAGACACCCGGCACCCGCACATCCTGGCACCGGCACGCAGACACCCGGTGCCGGCACACAGACCCCCGGCGCCCGCATATCCCTGTCTAGCCCCGCCCGCCCCCAGCACAGCCCCGCCCACCCCCAGGCCCGCCCACAGCCCCACCCACAGCCCAGTCACTCTTGAGTGACCGCTGTCTGTGGCGGCTGGGTCACGCCTCCTCATGACGTGACGTCAATTTCTAGAGTCTGGAAATTGACGTGACGTCGGCCGAAATAAGCGGCTGCAGCCTGGGGGTCATGTGATCCGGACTCAGCTACCAGCATAGCGCCGCTCACAGGCGAAAACGGCAACGCAAGGTATTTACACAATTCATCAGGGGCCCCGGGGGGATACATTGGGGGGTTAATTGAAAGTAGTGGACAACCCCTTTAAGTCAAGCAAATAGAATCATGTAGCATGCCTATATAGATACAGCAGATAGTAATGAAAAAAACACCAAAACTGCCAAAAAGGACTCCCCCCGACTAAGGCACACCGCCGAAATGCACGTAGCGGAAGTGGCACCATCACCTGGGCTTAGGTAAGTTGTTTCTACATGTACCTTTAGGGGTTTTCTTAAACCTTTTTGGCAGTTTCTGTGTGCCACCTAAATCTTTTTGACTCCTTTTCAAGCACCATTGGCCACTTTTTAATCATTATATCAGTACTTTACTTTTCTTTAGTGCTCTGAAATTCATGCGTATGTCTTTTTTTTTTGGACCAAGGACACCCAACCCTCTATCAGCTTAGTATCTCCAAGCAGCTGGCTCAGAGTCACCATATTAATTCTGAGGACAGAGAAGACCCCTGACCCACATAGCACAGGATGGACCAGAACTGACACATTATATCAGTATCATTATATCAGTACTTGTTGTTCTTGTTATTAATAAAGTTTTCTACTTCGTTCATCTTATGTTTTTTGTTTATATGCTTCTATCTTTTTACGTAGAAATATCTATATACAGTACAGTCCTATACTTTGGATGCGGTTTCTTTCTTATTTTCATCTCATGAAACTATCTTATACCATCTTGCGTCCCATTTTTTAAGGATACTAATCTGTTTTCTCCAAAATATACATTAAGCAAGATGATAATACACTTTACAGCATAGCAGTACCATCATATAGACTTGGTAATACACTTACTCGCGTAGCAATACCAACAGGAGTTAACCAATAATCCAATACTGATAATCTGTGGGCAGTGGGACAAGGGGAAGAAGCAAGGGTATAAACGTAATATATCCAACCCCCTACACTAGTACAGCTGCAGATCTGCAACTTGACTTTGGATGGAGGCATATTTGGGCTGAATCAGACACCGAGGCCCTTATAGAAATGCTACCTCTGAATCCTCCATAGCTAAGTAGTGTATACTCTTGTTTAGGTTTTGTTAGATATGCAATTTCTTCAATATTAATTATTGGAGGCAACTGTCTCTGATGGCACGATGTTTGAAGACAGCTAACATAGTTATTGTGAAGTGCAGAAGAGGAAAATACAAAATGTTTATGGTACAACTGAAGTTAGGACTCTTGTGGGTGGTTTTAGATCTCCGGAGTGAAGAGAAGGGCAGTATGGATCAATGGGTTCCCTTGGGTCAGGTGAAGGCTGGTAAGGGCAAATGGTGTTGATCACTCTAGACATATTGCCAAATCATGAAAATGATTAATGCATCCATTAACTGCTGATATCTAATGTGTATGGATATATAAAATATGTTTTGTTAATCTATCTATATAATCGTGTAAGGGTCACTTCCGTCTGTTTGTCTATCTGTAACGGAAATCCCGCGTCGCTGATTGGTCGCCCAATCAGCGACGGGCACAGTTCGGCCGCAAATTCACCCCTTCCTACTCTCCGTCAGTGCCCTCTCCATACTTCCCTCCAGTCAGCGCTCACACAGGGCTAATGGCTGCATTACACTGCGTTATGCCGCAGTGTAACGCAGTCCATTAACGCTGCTATTAACCCTGTGTGACCAACTTTTTACTATTGATGCTGCCTATGCAGCATCAATAGTAAAAAGGTCTAATGTTAAAAATAATAAAAAAATAAAAAATCATTATATACTCACCTTTCGGCGCCTTTCCCGCTCCTTGCGACGCTCGGGGCCATGCATTGCGGTCTCTCGAGGCTGGGCAATATACTACGTGGCTGTGCTATATACTACGTGGGCTGTGTTATATACTACGTGGGCTGTTATATACTATGTGGGCTGTGCTATATACTACGTGGGCTGTGTTATACACTGCATGGGCTGTGCTATCTACTACGTGGGCTGTGTTATACACTGCGTGGGCTGTGTTATATATTGCGTGGGCTGTGTTATACACTGCGTGGGCTATGCTATATACTGCGTGGGCTGTGCTATATACTACGTGGGCTGTGCTATATACTACGTGGGCTGTGCTATATACTACGTGGCTGTGCTATATACTATGTGGCTGTGCTATATACTACGTGGCTGTGTTATATGCTACGTGGGCTGTGTTATATGCTACGTGGCTGTGCTATAAGCTACGTGGGCGAGACTCTTTCGCCCGGTGCCCTCAAAAACCTGGAGCAGGCCCTGGCTTTACTGATTGGTCACACCCGGCCGGCTGCCAACAATCAGCGACAGGCGCAGTCCGGCCGTGAATTGGCACGGAATTTGAACCAATCTTCGCTAATTGGTCGTGCCCGGCCGGCCGAATCTTGTGCATAAATTGCATTATTCTGAAAACTTCATAAATAAACTACATACATATTCTAGAATACTCGATGCGTTAGAATCGGGCCACCATCTAGTGTTATATAATTGGTGATATGATTGAGATTTCATAAATTTGCTGCAGACTTTTCAACCAAAACCATGGAATACGTATGTGCTTTTTTGAAGTTTAAAATTAAATATGTTTGGAGGAGAACTAAAACCCTGCAGTCATACAGTTGGGTCACTGCTACCTCCGATATGTGTCCTCCTATAAATCTTCTCTAAGCAGATCACTGTTAATAGTGATCAAATTACCAGCAGGCATCAAAGGGGTTGTACAGTCATAAGACATTGATAACTTATCCATAGGATAGGTCACCAATATCTGACACCAGTCACCTCTACTCATAAACTGTTTCAAGCTCCGGCAGTGGCCAGATGTAAACACTTTGTCACAGCAAAAAGCAGCTCCGTTTAATGGTAGCGGCCACAGCAAGGTATTGCAGAACAGGTCCTACTCAAAAGAATTGTTGTACAGTATCGGACTTTGGCTGCTACACATTAAATGAAGCTTCCTTTGCGAATAAACAAAAAACTCAGGATGGTGCTTCAAAGATCTAGTGATTTCAACATTTGTGATACAGAGAAACATACTTTAAACATCAGATATTGGCAACAGGTATAGTGGATTGGGGGTCGACTGTACTGTGTTCCTCAAGGGCAGGCCTTAGGCTCTGCAGCTATCTCCTTTGGACTTGAGTGCACATGCTTCAGTCTTCCAAGCTATATAATGCATCTCCACCCCAGTTGGCATCCATTCTCAAGCAATCTGACAAATCTTTACTAGAGCAGTGGAGTAGTACTCCCCTTATTTGCTTCTCTTCTTGCCCCATCCACTTTCCTCTAGGGCAGCTCCCTCTTTAGAAAGTTTTCCTCTTAGACAGGTATACAGGTGACTTGTGAACCTCATTTTTTTAGACTAAACTGCTTTCCCTGCCATCTTTCTTTATTCAAAGTACACTTCTTCTCAACAGCTACAAGTCCTCTTCTGAGCAAATTATCTACAACTCTGAACTCTAACTGTGGCTGGGGCCTATATTTAACTTTTACTTTTCCTACCACCAACTAAAATATTCTAAATAAATTAGTTTAATGTGACAAAAGGTAACTGTTTTTTCAAGCAACTTTTCAGAATAACAATATTTCTGCCCACTAAACCATTTTTGCCCGTTCTATCTTTGATTTGCAATCCAGTGTGAACTGGAGGGAGGAGACTAGATGTAGTGATTTATCCTATATACTGCAGACACACAGGGGGATTCCTGCTCTTCATTCATTTTTAGCACTGAGAGACAAGCAGCAGCATGGATAACATTATACAGCTGAGCAGAGCTGCGATGTAAATCAACATTGGTGTGAGGTAAATGACTTGTTAGATAGCTCACCATGATGGTTGTCTGCCTCTTACTGTCTACTCTCCCTGCTCATCTGCTCTAAGGGGCTGTGTGACATGACAGCACAGTGAGAGAGGAAGAAATGACTAATAAGTGAAGATCACCCTCTTGCATCCTTCATGTGACCTTCCTAAAGGTTGCTTGCTGGAAAAAGGTGCTGGCGACTGAGAAGGAAAGATAGGTGCCCCCTTGAAGTTGCTGGTGATATCAGCCATGACACGGAGCAGTTCGTCTATGAAAAGGTGCTATACAAACTGCTCAGTGATGACCCTATAACCAACCTAAAAGTGAACTTTTTCCCCCAATTTTTAGTTGCTGCTTAATCTAATCTACAAAACTCTTCTTGTTGTGCTGAACATATTAATGAATAATTTGCTTTTCCAATTCTACAATTAGAAAATATTTTTCACAAGGCTTACATGTTCTTGAGACTAATTGAAAGAAAACAATTCGGAGTACAAGGCTGTCACCGGAGAAATATGTTGTTTTACTTGGTAGAGTAGCAGGTAGGAAAATAAAAGAAAGTTATATGTAATCTCCATATTTGTTATTTCTTCCACTGTAACCTCAGGACATAACTGTTGAAGGAACAAGCTACACCCTAGAGACAGATGGATGAAATTAATTACTAGAGGATAACATGCTGAATTACTCTACAGACCAGCTATGGCAATAGTCCAATTACAGGGTAGCTATGTACAAGGGTGTTATAGCATGTGTATAGATATCGTGCACCTTAGAAATGTCGCACCTTTTATCCCCTTTTCATATAAAACTCGCCTGCCGAATGGAATTGGATTTAAAACAAAGACATCAAGATGTAATTGAAGTGTAGATTTTTCATTTTAATTTAAAGGTGTTTTACAAAATTATCGCATTAAATGTCAAATATTTACAGACACTTTTTACGTTGCTGTTGAAATTTTACCAGTGTGAAAGTAATTCGATAGATGACCATAATCATTAGTGATGAGCGAGTGTACTCGTTGCTTGGGTTTTCCCGAGCATGCTCAGGTGATCTCCAAGTATTTGTAACTGCTCGGAGATTTAGTTTTCATCACGGCAACTGAATGATTTACAGCTACTAGCCAGCCTGAGTACATGTGGGGGTTGCCTGGTTGCTAGGGAATCCCCACATGTAATCAAGCTGTCTAGTAGCCGCAAATCATTCAGCTGTGGCAAGGAAAACTAAATCTCCGAGCAGTCACAAATACTCGGAGACCACCCGAGCAACGAGTACACTCTCTCATCACTAATAATTATACATAATTGTACTACTGTCAATGTAATCTGTCCAAGGTGGAGAAGAGTTATGGCTCACATGATGAGGTGGATTCTCTGAGCCATAAGTGTGGATGTGCAGCATGGTCAGATGTATTTTTTGCAGAGTTGGATACGATGGACTTCACATAGAGCAACGCTGATCAACAGGGCTGTGTATGCTGGATGGGAAGTGGATCAATGTGAAATAGCAGAACTGGATTTGTTGAAGAGCACGTGAAACATCATAGAACAGCGCTCATGGATTTGCTAATCTGCACCTTGCAACAGCAGAACTGGGTATGCGGACAGGCACATTGGAGCAACAGATAAAAGTATGCGGATCGGCATTTTGAAATAACATTGTGGAGTATGCAGACAGACACCTTGGAATAGGAGCGCTGAGTATAGAGGATGGCTCCTTAGCTGAGGAATGACAGCGCTGAGTATTGCACCTTGAAACAGCAGTGCCAAAAAATGAAGACAGGCTTATTGCAAAAGCAGAACTGAGTAGTCAGACAAGCACCTTGGAACAGCTGAGCTGGGTATGCAGACAGGCACATTGGAAGTGCACATCCAACTATGCAGACAGGTATTTTGAAATAGCATTGTTGAGTATGCAGACAGAAACCATTGTAATCGCAGAATCAAGTGGCTGTAGCAGACCTGGGTTTGTCTGAAGTCTACATGTGGCTATGCTGCAGAATAGCAGAGCTGGATATGATTGGAAACTCACTATGACAGAATAGAAGAGCTGGGAAAGTCGGAGGGCATGGCTTGCAAAAGTCCAGAAATGTAATAGCGGAGTGGATGACCATTATATTAGAGATGTGTATTTAGTTACCAGTGAACAGGAGCAAATAGAGGAAGAGGATGGAGCCAGGACAGATAAGTAACAAGGAGACCAATCTATGTGCATGAGAATACTGCAGCTCGAAAGGGAGAAGAGTATATGTCTTATTCCCACCAACAGGGTGAAGATTGCGTGCTCTAATGGTGAGGATTTACTAGAGCAGAGGATTGACTGACTGACTGTGAGGATTGTAATACCAGAGGAGTCTGAGTGCTGATCTTTGATTGTGAAGAGAAATGCCGCACCAAAGAACACTGGAGGAGACCTTTAGGGACTAATACGCTATAACAGACTGAGTAGGACACAAGAGTGCCCAAATTGCCAGACAAGTCCTAATGAATTACTGCCAAGAAAGATGACAAAGAGAAGGGAACATTGTGGGAAACACAGAGACTATTGCCGATTATGGAAGTGCTGCTAAAGAGAGTGCACAGCAGACTGCTGCGATGTAGACTGTTACAGAGTATAGAACGAGTCACTGAGAAGTAATCATCAGGCCCTGGGCACAGAATCTCATGTACAAGTAAAGTGTTACAAGCATCAGTAAGATGATGTACAAGCCCACTGTTGTTTGTACCAACAATCTTCTTCTATTCAAGATCGCCTGTTGCCTCATGTAAGACTGATGAAACCATCACGCTCGTTGCCTTCTGTGAGACTGTTAAGCTGCCATGCACAAGATAGCATTCAGCCAAATAGAAGATGTCCATCTCTAATGACTTCCCCAGAAGTCCACAGATGTGGTATTTTCCTGATGAAGGAGTCTGAGAACTTCGAAACGCTTTGAATAAAGTCACATCCTATATGACATACGTCTGGACTTTCACTTATTCAGCAGCGCAGAGTGAATCCACGTCTACCCATTTTTTTTCCTTCGAATGGAGGAAGTATGTAATGCATAAGGTATCCCAATGGTTTATCCAATGAGTTAAAAAGTTAAAAGCAAAAAAAATACATTTCTTCTTTCTTCTGAACATTCACACGATAAGATCATATTCTTATTAAGTTTAATAATGGTCTTACTATTCAAAAATAGGAATGTTGGTGAGAATGAGAAAATTGTATTGTCTAAGGTTTAAAGGGAA
Organism: Ranitomeya variabilis; assembly: GCF_051348905.1. NCBI lineage: Eukaryota > Metazoa > Chordata > Amphibia > Anura > Dendrobatidae > Ranitomeya > Ranitomeya variabilis. Next base: position 51,757,462 of record NC_135237.1, on the reverse strand, counting down.
TCTGTCACTAAGTTATTGACACCTAATCACCTAATCTGAGAGCAGGGTAAAGTAAAGACAGAGACATAAAGACGCAGATTCCAGAGATGTGTCACTAACTGAGCTGCTTGTCATAGTTTTGATAAAATCACTATTTTGTCAGCAGGAGATCATCACTAGAGGATTAGTAAACCTCTATATGGAGGTCAGTGTGTGCTCTCGTCCGCTGGCCCAGTTGTCTTTAGATAGACTGCATGGACCAAGGCTCATGCTACTGAACGCCTGCGCTCTCCCCGTGGGCAGAACATTACTCAGACAACACAGAGTAAGGATAAAACAGTGTGGCAATAATTTATTGAACCATCAACCCACAATAGCATACCAAACAGTCCCAGCAAATACCCAAGATGGTGCAAATTGCAAAGTCTCACCCTTCCCCTGACTCGCAGGGATTAGAGCTGCTTCCAGTGCCGCATACCCCCACCAGTGGCTCCCCGATTTTGGCAGGCCTCCACAGCGAGGACGTAATGACAAGCTTAAGAAGCTAACCGAGACCAGTAAGGTAAGTGGCCAGGTGACCCGATTGTCCCAACCTGGATTCTTTAAGATATCTCTGGGGTTTCAGTGATGGTCAATGAAGCAGTCCTGTGTTCTTCCAGCCAGGCCGTAGTCCCCTAAGCTGAGATCCTGAAGAGTCACACGGACCAGAAGAAGAGAAGAAAAAGTCTCTCAGTTGATGGGCTAATATGAATTGGCCAATTTATGTGCTAACCTTCACTTTTGTAAGTAATTGTTAAATTATTTTTTTTACTTTTTATTACAGATTACTCAGCAATTATAATAGATTTTTTGTCTGCATATACAGTATATTGGTCTCTACAAAATGCTGCTGCGTTCCTCCTGTTTGCAAGTTAATCTGTGATACTTGCAAAAGGGAGTGGTACTAGGTACTGACCATGCAAAGTGGCCAAACTTTTTCATCATCCCATTTTCCTTTTTGTAATTGTAAAAATGTAAAAGATAGAAATAAATATACAGTATATATATTTTTGCCTAAATTTTACAAAGTAAATGTGTCATCTTTAACTTCAGGCCTTTTAGAGATCATTTCATCTTCAACTTACAACATGGTTCACAAAAAGTGTAATTTTGACCAGGGGTGCCCAAATTTTTACATGCAACTGTAACATAGTATGTTCGAGGTGCTAGGCTTCTGTGGCTGGATCACTGATCAAGTGATTTATTTTGTTTCCATTTTTGTACTTGGGCAGAAATTTTTCCCTAAACCCTTTCACACCCCAAGCCTGTTTTCGCCTTTATGACCAGGCCCAATTTTGCAATTCTGGCCAGTGTCACTTTATGTGGTAATAATAACTCTTGAATGCTTCAATGGACCCCACTGATTCTGATATTGTTTTTGTGACATATTGTATGTCATGGTAAAATTTGTATGATACGCGTTTCTGTGATTGTTTTCTCATGACATGTTGTAGTTCATGATAGTGGTAAAAATTTGTTTGACATGACTTTCACTTATTTGTGAAAATATTAGAAATTTAGAGAAAATGTAGAATTTTTTTAAAATTTTCAAACTTTTATTTTTTTTATGCCCAAGCCACTTTGTAGGTTAATGACCAAGCCTTAATTTTGAAGTCTCACCACTATCACTTTATGTGATTAGAACTCTGGAACGCTTCAACGGATCCCACTGATTCTGAGATTGGTTGTTTTTTTGTGACATATTGTACTTTATGATAGTGGTAAAATTTCTTCAAAATTTCTTGTGTTTATTTGTGAAAAAAATGTAAATTTGGAAAACAAAATTGAAAATTTCACAATTTTCAAACTTTTAACTTTTATGCCCCTAAGTCAGAGAGTTATGTCACACAAAATAGTTAATAAATAACATTTCCCACATGTCTACTTTACATCATCACAATTTTTGAAACATAATTTTTTTGGCTAGGAAGTTATAAGGGTTAAAAGCTGACCAGCGATTTGTCATTTTTCCAACAAAATTTACAAAACCATTTTTTTTAGGAAGGAAACACCTCACATTTGAAGTTACTTTGGGGGCCTATATGACAGAAAATACCCAAAAGTGGCACAATTCTAAAAACTAAATCCCTGAAGGTACTCAAAACCACATTCAAGAAGTTTATTAACCCTTCAGGTGCTTCACAAGAACAGAAGAAATGTGGAAGGAAAAAAATTAACATTTACCTTTTTTCACAAAAATTTTACTTCGGACACAATTTTTTTATTTACTCAAGGGTATGAGGAGAAAATGAACCACAATGTTCAATTTCTCCTGAATACACCGATACCCCATGTGTGGAGGAAGATCACTCTTCAAGCGCACGGTAGGGCTCGGAAGGGAAGGAGCAACATTTGACTTTTTGAACGCAAAATTGGCTGGAATAGAGAGTGGACAGTATGTTGCATTTGGAGAGCCCCTGATGTGCCTAAACAGTGTAATTCCCCACAAGTGACCCTATATTGGAAACTAGACCCTTAAAGGAATTCATCTAGATATGTTTTGAACACATTAGGCCCCATGTGCTTCCCAGAAATTTCTAATATTCTAATGTTAAACTGGAATCTTCATCCGTCTGAATCACCTATTTTAGAGATTTACATAGAAACCCTGGAGTAAGCGCTCAGCGTAGAGCGCAGGATAAATGTGAGCCTTTTGTGAAGGAAAATGAAAAAATCAACAGCAGGTGAAGAATTGGTTTAACTTATTTTTACACCGTTCCTAGTGTTGTATAAATGATTAGACGACTTTGGGTAGTTGCGATTACAGCGATCCCAGCTTTAAATCTTTTTTTAAGCTTGGTTGCTGTCACATACACTAAAAGACGCTTTTTGTGCAAAAACTTTTGCATCCCCATATTTTGAGAGCTATAATTTTTCCATATTTCTGCGACATGCAAAGGCTTGTTTTTTGCAGGAGGAGTTGACGTTTTTATTGATACTATTTTCGCTTACATAACATTTTTTGATTGCTTTCTATTCCAATTTTTGGCAGGAAGAATGAACAAAAACCATTCAGGAATTGTTTTTGGGGTCTTTTTTTTTATGCCGTTTTGCGTGCGGTAAAATTAATAAGGCATGTTTATTTTTCAGGTCAGTATGACGTTTTCAACTATACCATTTTATTTACATTCGTCTTTTTGATTGCCTTTTATTCCACCTTTTGTTTGGCAGCATGATAAAAAAACATAGTTTTTTGTCTTGTTTTTCTTTGGATTAAACTGATGGGAATGGTGCAGGCACTGTGCCTGGCAGTGAGTGCCGTGTGTCAGCTGTCATGTCGGCTGACACACAGCTGTGATCGTGCTCGCACAGCTCCTGTGCGTGCAAAATCACCAGGACGTATCTATACGTCCAAGGTCGGGATGTCCTTACCAACCTGAACATATGGATAAGTCTAAGTTCGTGAAGAGAGTAAAAAGATTTTTGCTTTTTTTTCTAGACTAACCGTAAGATCCGAAAGTGTCTTCTTTTAAAGGGAACCTGTGACCAGTTTTGGCTGATATAAGCTACGGCCATCACCTTTCATGGCTTATATACAGCGTTTCCAGAGAGTATGTAAAAGGGTGGGGAAAGGGGTATCATGTATCTTAGTCTTTCCAGTACAGTCTTAGTTAATTAGTAATACTAATAATAGATGTAGAGTATATGTGTATATGTAAATATATTTTTCCATTCAATCATCATGTAACTATTAAATTATCACAATGCACATTTCTTAATTTGTGATTTATGATGTAAAAATATTTTATAATGGTGTAAAATAAATATTTCAGATTTGTGCAAGCGCTGGATGTTGCAATGTGTTACTAGATGGTTTATAAACAATTCAGGCATTCCAAGAATCATCTTAATGAAATGTTATCTCTGCCGTAACCATGTAGCACCTCTCCCCACAGATGCCATTCATATTCCTCAATCTGTTATGTAGATCTTTTATCCCAGCGACCTCTGTTATTCTATTCTCCCACACAAACACTGAGCGAGCTTCCTCTGCAACGTATGTCTACAACTAGGACCCTGCTACTCAGGAAATTTCTAGACATCAAAGGCATCTGTGGGTTTCCACATCCTCTAGACCTAAACCCTGTGGATGGACACAGTGCAAATAGTGAGGCCGAGGGATTGGCAACCTTTGTCAACTCAGCTGTGTCTGAATGACATGACCTAAGAAATCTCAACCAAAAAAATGGCATCCGAACTTCCATTGGCGGAATAGTTGTTCCTTTGGAAAGCCCACTATGGTGAAGAAAATGTAAAGAATTCTGAAAGTATGAACAATTCTGCTATAAGTTATACTGAACAAATCTCACTTGCTGACCGAAAAAGAGTCATGCGTTTATCATATATCTATTTTCGTTTTTTTATTGAATTATATTTTTATCACAATTATGAGTTAAAAATTTTGGTTCACTAAATAAATGTTTCTGTTTTTGAAAGATTTGTCAGTGTAAGATGCATGGCAGACATAAGTGTGATTACTACCACCTTTGAGCAATCTGCACTGGACAGGCAGTATGGGGGGAGGGGCAGTTCAGAAGAGGTGACACTACTATGAGAGTAGGAAAGCTGATAGAAGGGTAATGTGACCCAGCTAAACTCAACTGTGCTGCTCCTCCACCCATATGGACTGCTGGGATGTTATCTGAAATGTATTAGTGCCCTCATACACATTAGAATATAGTTGGCTGAACCAATGAGTTCAGCCAATGGTCTAATGTGTATGGGGGTGACTAATGGTCGTGACAGATGTTGATCGGACATGTCTGACTTTGGACTGCCGATCACATTATTCTCTCGGAGATAAGACATGGGCTGATGTGACTGTCAGTAGCTTCTCATAGAGATCACAGGAGTGTTCAGCCAAACGAATGTCGACTGAGATGGCTGTCAGCTGAACGATCGGCCGAAGCATCATTCACCGGACAGCCATCTGATATGCATGGCCAGCTCTAGTCATTTGTACGCTGTTCCTAGCACTTTCCAATGTTGCTGCCTGCTTATGATTGAGCAATATCTTTCAGGGGGAGAAGTACACGCCCCCAGTGAAAACTATCTGATAACACCCACTAAGACTCAACAAAAAATTAACACATAAGCTGCCAAATTAATTAAGCTAAAATATGGGAGACTGTATACATTCAAAACTGAGGAAACAATGAGAGGTTTATACCCTGCCACATTTACTGGTTCCCGACTCTTGCTACACACAGAGGTCCTTGTCTCCTTGCTGGATCAAAATAAGTAACACTGCACCTTGACCTTTGGTGATGCTGAGGTTTCTACTTCAATTAGTCTTGACCACAAGTCCCCTCCTTAAGTACGCTATTTTATTTTAAAGAACAGTGATGCTAGTCTTTCTCCATCATCAATGAGAGCAAAAAGCAAATATTCAGATGCAATATTTTTTAAAATATTTTTACAATTTTTTATAACTTTTTTACTTAGTCCCTCTATGGGACATTAACGTTTAGCACTCTCATCACTGGTATAATGCATTGCAATGCACCAGCATAGCAATGCATTATACCTGTCAGTGGTGCACTGACAGAAGCCTCTTAGCAAGCTCTTGGCATGGTGTAAGCAGGCTCCTATAGCTGGCAGACCGAGAGGTCATCATGACGACCTTGGTTTGCCATGACAACAATCGGGTCACTTGGATACGTCGCAGGGTGCAGATCGGAATGGAGAGGGAGCCACTTCCCTCTGTCAGCCTCCTAAATGTTGCAATCAGTATCGATTGTGGTATTCAGGATCTTAAACAGCCAGGGACGGTGAGGACACGATACTGGGTGTGACAGCTGGGGTTCAGCTATCACGTAAGCTGAGCTCCCAGCGGCGATCATGCGGACACAGCTCCGGTGACCACTCGATCAACATGAAGTACCTAAACGTCACAGGCCGGGAACCCTTATGGGACCATGACATATAGATAGGTCAAATTTAATGAAGGGGTTAATATACAGATATATTAAATAAATGTGCAGCGCCCCAGAGTCCTGGTCATTGCAGTAATGTTGTTCTTCCACCAGGGGGAGCAATATTACGTCTGAAGGCAATAAAGGAGATCTTCTGTCCAGGTATCACAACCACACACAACACACTTCACACTCCAGTCCAGCAGGGGGAGCAAAGGTTCTATCCACTAGGCCACTCCTCACAGAAGGGTAAAACTGGTGGGCTGGATAGAAAGTGAGAGAGAAGCTGACTGGGCTTTGCCCAGGCAACACCTGTCAGGCAGACAGGGGGAAAGGAGGAACATCGGAGCTGCAGACAGAGGGTCCCTGACAGGGGTGGGATCCTGTCAGAGGCCTAGCTAGCTAGATGGCTACAGAGCTGCGCCTGCCCCACATGCGGCAGCATCCTAAGAAAGGACACGAAGAGAATTGTGTTGTACAGGGTGAGAAACGAAGTCATAGCACAAGGAGATAACACCAGAAGGAGTTCTGCCCTGTAAAGGCTGCCTCCTTCTGAGGCGCGTGGCCGGAACACCGAGGGAGTAATCGTCTCCAAGCCTTGCTCCAGAGACCGGCAGGACAGTCATTTCCAAGTTGGCTGCCCAACCTTAATACCTAAGAAGACACGGTGGCAACTTGTGGGGGTCGGGGCGTCTCTAGGGTCCCTATAAACAAGCCTCAGGCCATCAGTCATACGGGTTTGTCCTATCCACACCATCTGGGGGACAGAGAGGAAGAAATAACATCTAGAACCTCTACAACAGTTGTGAGGACCTTACCGAGAAGCTCAGCAGGGAGGTACTACAACACACAGGCGCTAAAAGGAAGGCTACTGATTTCCACCTGGATAGGGGACTCTGGATTTGCTTTCAGACCAGCGGGACTCTGCCTACCCTGTCGTCTGTACCCTGGACTGTGGATGCTGAAGTCTTCAGTAAAGGTAAAGAGACTGCAACCTTGTGTCCTCGTTATTCACTGCGCCTTTCATCACCTACCATCACCGTCTACACTTCTGGGAAACCCTGGGGATACACTTCACCTGTGGGAAGGTACACCAACTAGCTGCCATAACATAACCCTAGTGGACCCCTCACAGCAGCGTCGGTCACCCTGACCGATTACCACAGGTGGCGTCACGAACTTCCCATTTAAAGACCTTTCCCAAAACCATATATATAAACTCTTTTACTGGACACCCCCTGAGGGCCACGGACCGGGTCAGCCACCGTGACATCCCCGAACCAGAGGTCCCGGTACCGAGTACCCCATTGCCCTTGCGTGGGGGCGATCCATCTTTTTGGCATCACGAACAGGATCTACTTAAGCCTGAGAATCGGGTCATGTGCGCCTAAGAACTGTGTTGGAGCTGTGATTTGCTTAAGGACTGTGTATTGCCATTACCGCCAAAATTCCCGCCAAAACTGCCGCCATTACAGCGCCATGAGGAACGCAGGAGAAGAAGGACGTGCCATGGGAGGAGACTACCAAAGCGGCGCCAAGAGTGAAGACCGCCCCCTCCGACTACTGCTACTGGATGACGACGTGCCCAGGAGCAAAGGAGGTTGGCCCCGATTTGCAATGGCGGGAACCGGGGGAAGGAGCTCCACCCCCAGAAAATGGAGGAGCAGCGTGCATCTGCGGCCGCAGACCCCGAAGCAGAGATGGCGACCGGAGGATACCTGAAAGGGGACGAATCGACCCACAGCAGTCCCGAGCCATCGGAGGAGTGCCCAGGCATGCTGCCATTAGAGGAAATCGACTTCGTGCAGTTATGGGTGGAGCAGCTGCGTCGACTGTGGTGGCACAACGGCTTTACGGCACCGAGGAAAGCGAGGCCGATCATACGCCAGGAGGACGCCCAGGTGGAACTACCGGCCGTGCAGCTACCAACCCCAGCATTTGGGATGGCGAAACGGAGCGGCATCGGGGAGACCATGTCCGGCACAGGTATGGAGAGGGCCATCACCCCGGCGACCAAACCGATTCCAGTGGCCGTACAGCACCCAGGCTCTGACTCGACACCCGCACTTCCGGTGTGATGGAGGGTAGTGGTGGTCTCTCCCCTCCAGAATAGGAAGGGCTACATCCAGGAGATAGAGCCACCAATAGGGGCCCCTGCCACCGAAAAGGAAGTACCATCTCCCACTGACACAGACTGTGCTGACCACAAGCCATGTAGGGGGGACATAGTTACTTACACCCGCAACTGGACAGATGCTGGTTGGCATATCCGGGAAGTAAAGAAGGCTACCCCTCTAATGATGTCGCCTAGCGTCGGGCAGATTGATCTTGTCGCCCCTGCAGCTAACAAGGATGTGGCACAAACTGATATGCGCACGCAAGCCACTCAGACTGCAAATGCAGCCCACGACCTGACAATGCATGAGCAATGGACCCATGGGGTCGACGTAGACGAGGACATATACACGAGTCGTCCAAGGCCAAAGGTTACCAGATATCGTATAAGGCCAAGGATGCAGTTTGACCAATAAACCTCGAAACCCTGAAGAAGGAATGTAAATAGTTCTTTAAAAACTCTTCCTGTTTGTTTTGCTGCTTTTTCAAGACTAAGCCCTTCCAGGGTTATGCCTTAAAGGGGTCCTCAGTTCCAGGGGGATTCCAAGTTTAAACCTGTTTTGCACAAATTGTTTCATACCAAAGAACTGCAGAATCATGGACTGTGCATGATCATAATCTGTTCCTGTAAATAGTTTGCACCTTCTTAAAGGTGTTCTCTACTGGTTTTACAAGAAGAGCTTTGTGAAGAGACTGTTCCTGATGACAGCGTGAAAGTTCTTGCTGCTTCATCGTTGATAACTGACTTGTATGTTGATTGTTTGCACTACCTCAGAAGAGACTGGAGATTTTCTCTAAAAGGGAATGTTAGTTGTTGCACTTTCTCCAAGAGTAATAATGTCGCCTTAAGTAGTTAGATAGCAATAATGTTTTACATAGTGATGGTATGTAGCTAGGAATAGAAAATGATAGGTAATGATGTACTTTGAATAAAATTGAGGTTAAAGTAAATGTTAGGTTTTATAGGAATAAACTGAAGGAAAATGCAGTGAGCCCATAGGGGTTGATAGATAGTCCTGCATATGTAGAAGAAGTGAGAATAGCATATTGGTTTGCACTTTGAAGTTTTATAGTACACCCTTAGAGGGTATTTGCACGTGAATAAAGGAAAATACTGTTTTGTACTTGCGCTTAGTAGATAGTATACCTGTACGGGTAATTGTGTTTCATAGTTAGTTAATTAATAATTGTTATTTCCTTAAACTAAAGTCGCGCGCACAATGTAAATATGTTTTTGTTTGTAACGTTCAAGTGTTCTCACCTCCCATAAAGGGAAGCACTGTTGTATTAATTTGTTTTAAAGCATTTCAAAAAAATTTTGTATGTCTTTTTGCTAATGCATTGATGTTTTCTCTTCGCAGCCCGGGAGTGCTGGATTTAACAGGTGGGGGGGGGGTTAGTGCAGCGCCCCAGAGTCCTGGTCGTTGCAGTAATGTTGTTCTTCCACCAGGGGGGGAGCAATATTACGTCTGAAGGCAATAAAGGAGATCTTCTGTCCAGGTATCACAACCACACACAACACACTTCACACTCCAGTCCAGCAGGGGGAGCAAAGGTTCTATCCACTAGGCCACTCCTCACAGAAGGGTAAAACTGGTGGGCTGGATAGAAAGTGAGAGAGAAGCTGACTGGGCTTTGCCCAGGCAACACCTGTCAGGCAGACGGGGGAAAGGAGGAACATCGGAGCTGCAGACAGAGGGTCCCTGACAGGGGTGGGTTCCTGTCAGAGGCCTAGCTAGCTAGAAAGCTACGGAGCTGCGCCTGCCCCACGTGTGGCAGCATCCTAAGAAAGGACATGAAGAGAATTGTGTTGTAGAGGGTGAGAAACGAAGTCATAGCACAAGGAGATAACACCATGAGTTCTGCCCTGTAAAGGCTGCCTCCTTCTGAGGCACGTAGCCGGTGGCCAGAACACCGAGGGAGCAATCGTCTCCAAGCCTTGCTCCAGAGACTGGCAGGACAGTCAATTCCAAGTTGGCTGCCCGACCTTAATACCTAAGAAGACACGGTGGCAACTTGTGGGGGTCGGGTGTTATGACCCCAATGGCGAGGGTCTCAGAGAAACAAGTAAGTCTGCGACGTACAAAAATCCAGCTCATAGGGCAGTGGTAACTGGGTTGACCATATATCTACTCCTAACGCCAACACTAGCAGTAGCCGGGGAACATGCCTACGTTGGTCGCTAGATGTCTCGCGCCAGCCGGAGGACTAACTACCCCTAGGAGAGGAAAACAAAGACCTCTCTTGCCTCCAGAGAATAGACCCCAAAAGTAGGATAGTAGCCCCCCACAAATAATAACGGTGAGGTAAGAGGAAATGACAAACACAGAGATGAACTAGATTTTAGCAAAGAGAGGCCCACTTTACTAATAGCAGAATGTAGTAAGATAACTTATATGGTCAACAAAAACCCTATCAAAATCCACGCTGGAGATTCAAGAACCCCCGAACCGTCTAACGGCCCGGGGGGAGAACACCAGCCACCCTAGAGCTTCCAGCAAGGTCAGGAAACAGATTATATACAAGCTGGACAAAAATGCAAACAAAAACAAATAGCAAAAAGCAAGAAAGCAGACTTAGCTTCATCAAGCAGGAACCAGGATAAGAAGACCAGAGCACTACAGATTAGCTCTGATATCAACGTTGCCAGGCATTGAACTGAAGGTCCAGGGAGCTTATATAGCAACACCCCTGACCTAACGACCCAGGTGAGCATACAAGGGATGAATGACATACCCAGAGTAAAATCACTAGTAGCCACTAGAGGGAGCCAAAAGGTAAATTCACAACAGTACCCCCCCCCTTAGTGAGGGGTCACCGAACCCTCACCAAGACCACCAGGGCGATCAGGATGAGCGGCGTGAAAGGCATGAACTAAATCGGCCGCATGCACATCAGAGGCGACCACCCAGGAATTATCCTCCTGACCATAGCCCTTCCACTTGACCAGGTACTGAAGCCTCCGCCTGGAGAGACGAGAATCTAAGATCTTCTCCACCACGTACTCCAACTCGCCCTCAACCAACACCGGAGCAGGAGGCTCAGCAGAAGGAACCACAGGCACAACGTACCGCCGCAACAAGGACCTATGAAATACGTTGTGGATGGCAAACGACACCGGAAGATCCAGGCGAAAGGATACAGGATTAATGATTTCCAATATCTTGTAAGGACCAATGAAGCGAGGCTTAGCTCGAGCACAAGTACCACAGGACTGTACAAATGACCGCACATCCCTTGACAAGGAAGGCCACCAAAAGGACCTGGCCACCAGATCTCTGGTGCCAAAAATTCCCGGGTGCCCTGCCAACACCGAGGAATGAACCTCGGAAATGACTCTGCTGGTCCATCTAGCAGGCACAAACAATCTGTCAGGTGGACAAGAGTCAGGCCTACCAGCCTGAAATCTCTGCAACACACGTCGCAGATCTGGAGAAATAGCAGACACGATAACTCCTTCCTTAAGAATACCCACAGGTTCAGCGACTCCAGGAGCATCAGGCACAAAGCTCCTAGACAGAGCGTCGGCCTTCACATTCTTAGACCCTGGTAAATACGAGACCACAAAGTCAAAACGGGAGAAAAACAATGACCAGCGGGCCTGTCTAGGATTCAGGCGTTTAGCAGACTCGAGATACATCAGATTTTTGTGATCAGTCAAGACCACCACACGATGCTTAGCACCCTCGAGCCAATGACGCCACTCCTCAAATGCCCACTTCATGGCCAACAACTCCCGATTGCCCACATCATAATTTCGCTCTGCCGGCGAAAACTTCCTAGAGAAAAAGGCACAAGGTCTCATAGTAGAGCAACCAGGGCCTCTCTGTGACAAAACGGCCCCTGCCCCAATCTCCGAAGCATCCACCTCAACCTGAAAAGGAAGTGAGATGTCAGGCTGGCACAAAACAGGCGCCGAAGTAAACCGGCGTTTTAACTCCTGGAAAGCCTTCACGGCAGCAGGAACCCAGTTAGCCACATCAGAGCCTTTCTTGGTCATATCCGTCAGCGGTTTAACAACGCTAGAGAAATTTGCGATAAAACGACGGTAGAAGTTAGCAAAACCCAAGAACTTCTGAAGACTCTTAACTGACGAGGGTTGAGTCCAATCATGAATAGCTCGGACCTTGACTGGATCCATCTCCACAGCAGAAGGGGAAAAAATGAACCCCAAAAAGGGGACCTTCTGTACACCAAAGAGACACTTTGAGCCCTTTACAAACAAAGAATTTTCACGCAGAATCTCAAAAACCATCCTGACCTGCTCCACATGCGAGTCCCAATCATCAGAAAAAAACAGAATATCATCCAGATAAACAATCAAAAATTTATCCAGATACTTCCGGAAAATGTCATGCATGAAGGACTGAAAAACTGAAGGTGCATTAGAGAGACCGAATGGCATCACCAAGTACTCAAAATGACCTTCGGGCGTATTGAATGCGGTTTTCCATTCATCGCCCTGCCTAATGCGCACAAGGTTGTACGCACCACGAAGGTCTATCTTGGTGAACCACTTGGCACCTTTAATCCGGGCAAACAAATCTGACAACAGCGGCAAAGGATACTGGAATTTAACAGTGATCTTATTTAAAAGCCGATAGTCAATACAAGGCCTCAAAGATCCGTCCTTTTTGGCCACAAAAAAGAATCCCGCACCAAGAGGGGAAGAAGAAGGACGGATATGCCCCTTCTCAAGAGACTCCTTGATATATGAACGCATCGCGGTATGTTCAGGTACCGACAGATTAAACAGTCTCCCCTTAGGAAACTTACTGCCAGGAATCAAATCTATTGCACAGTCACATTCCCTATGAGGAGGCAGTGCACTGGACTTAGACTCGCTGAAGACATCCTGATAATCAGACAAATACGCCGGAACTTCCGAAGGCGTAGAAGAAGCAATAGACAAGGGCAGGGAATCTCCATGAATTCCATGGCAGCCCCAACTTGACACTGACATAGCCTTCCAGTCCAAGACTGGATTATGGGTCTGTAACCATGGCAAACCCAAAACAACCAAATCATGCATTTTATGCAGAACAAGAAAACGTATTACCTCCCGATGTTCGGGAGTCATGCACATGGTAACCTGTGTCCAAAACTGCGGTTTATCTTTTGCCAATGGCGTAGAATCAATACCCCTAAGAGGGATAGGATTTTCCAATGGCTCAAGAACAAATCCGCAGCGCTTGGCAAATGACAGATCCATAAGGCTCAGAGCAGCACCCGAGTCCACAAACGCCATGACAGGATACGATGACAGTGAGCAAATCAAAGTTACAGATAGAATAAATTTAGGTTGCAAATTACCAATGGCGACCGGACTAACAACCTTAGTAAGACGTTTAGAGCATGCTGAGATAACATGTGCAGAATCACCACAGTAGTAACACAAGCCATTCTGGCGTCTATGAATTTTCCGCTCATTTCTAGTCAGGATTCTATCACATTGCATTAAATCAGGTGTCTGTTCAGACAACACCATGAGGGAATTAGCGGTTTTGCGCTCCCGCAACCGCCGGTCGATTTGAATAGCCAGGGCCATAGAATCATTCAGACCTGTGGGAATGGGAAAACCCACCATCACATTCTTAATGGCTTCAGAAAGGCCATTTCTAAAATTAGCAGCCAATGCACACTCGTTCCACTGGGTCAGCACGGACCATTTCCGAAATTTTTGGCAATACACTTCAGCCTCGTCCTGGCCCTGAGACATAGCCAGCAAGGCCTTTTCTGCCTGAATCTCAAGATTGGGTTCCTCATAAAGCAAACCGAGCGCCAGAAAAAACGCATCAATGTCAGCCAATGCCGGATCTCCTGGCGCCAGCGAGAAGGCCCAATCCTGAGGGTCGCCCCGTAAAAAAGAAATAACAATTTTTACTTGCTGAGCGGAGTCTCCAGATGAACAGGGTTTCAGGGACAAAAACAATTTACAATTATTCCTGAAATTTCTAAATTTAAATCGGTCTCCGGAAAACGGTTCAGGAATCGGTATCTTAGGTTCTGACATAGGACTTCTGATAACATAATCTTGTATGCCCTGCACACGAGCAGCAAGCTGGTCCACACTTGTAATCAAGGTCTGGACATTCATGTCTGCAGCAAACACAAGCCACTCAGAGGTAAAGGGGAAAAGAAAAAAAAATGAGAGAGAGAAAAACTCTCTAAAAACTCAGAACTTTCTTATAATCCCGCTTCTGCAATGCATTTAACATTTAATTCTGGCCTGGCAAACTGTTATGACCCCAATGGCGAGGGTCTCAGAGAAACAAGTAAGTCTGCGACGTACAAAAATCCAGCTCATAGGGCAGTGGTAACTGGGTTGACCATATATCTACTCCTAACGCCAACACTAGCAGTAGCCGGGGAACATGCCTACGTTGGTCGCTAGATGTCTCGCGCCAGCCGGAGGACTAACTACCCCTAGGAGAGGAAAACAAAGACCTCTCTTGCCTCCAGAGAATAGACCCCAAAAGTAGGATAGTAGCCCCCCACAAATAATAACGGTGAGGTAAGAGGAAATGACAAACACAGAGATGAACTAGATTTTAGCAAAGAGAGGCCCACTTTACTAATAGCAGAATGTAGTAAGATAACTTATATGGTCAACAAAAACCCTATCAAAATCCACGCTGGAGATTCAAGAACCCCCGAACCGTCTAACGGCCCGGGGGGAGAACACCAGCCACCCTAGAGCTTCCAGCAAGGTCAGGAAACAGATTATATACAAGCTGGACAAAAATGCAAACAAAAACAAATAGCAAAAAGCAAGAAAGCAGACTTAGCTTCATCAAGCAGGAACCAGGATAAGAAGACCAGAGCACTACAGATTAGCTCTGATATCAACGTCGCCAGGCATTGAACTGAAGGTCCAGGGAGCTTATATAGCAACACCCCTGACCTAACGACCCAGGTGAGCATACAAGGGATGAATGACATACCCAGAGTAAAATCACTAGTAGCCACTAGAGGGAGCCAAAAGGTAAATTCACAACAGTCGGGGCGTCTCTAGGGTCCCTATAAACAAGCCTCAGGCCATCAGTCATACGGGTTTGTCCTATCCACACCATCTGGGGGACAGAGAGGAAGAAATAACATCTAGAACCCCTACAACAGTTGTGAGGACCTTACCAAGAAGCTCAACAGGGAGGTACTACAACACACAGGCGCTAGAAGGAAGGCTACTGATTTCCACCTGGATAGGGGACTCTGGATTTGCCTTCAGACCGGCGGGACTCTGCCTACCCTGTCGTCTGTACCCTGGACTGTGGATGCTGAAGTCTTCAGTAAAGGTAAAGAGACTGCAACCTTGTGTCCTCGTTATTCACTGCGCCTTACATCACCTACCATCACCGTCTACACTTCTGGGAAGCCCTGGGGATACACTTCACCTGTGGGAAGGTATACCAACTAGCTGCCATAACATCACCTTAGCGGACCCCTCACAGCAGCGTCAGCCACCCTGACCGAATACCACAGGTGGCGTCACGAACTTCCCCTTTAAAGACCTTTCCCAAAACCATATATATAAACTATTTTACTGGACACCCCCTGAGGGCCACAGACCGGGTCAGCCACCGTGACATCCCCGAACCAGAGGACCCGGTACCAAGTACCCCATTGCCCTTGCGTGGGGGCGATCCAAATGTGTATGTGTGTAAATCAACCATAACTATATAGGGTTGTCCCCAGCAACAAGGGACCCATGGACCAAAGTCACTACGCTCCCCGAGTCCAGGAGAGCCTGTTTGGTTCGCTGTCGGCAGGGCCTGTAGTGGTGGTACAGACTTGATAGGCATACATAGACATACGGCAAGTATAACCACAATCCATGGGTTCAGACATCAGGAGGCAGATGGCAGCCACATGTCCAGGCCCTTAGCACTGCCAACACTTGATCGCTGTGGCACGACTATACCTTGGGGTCGCTTTAGGGGAAATGAGACTTTTGTCACCTTCACTTCGGGTTCGGGTTACCCCCTCATCCTGGGCATGGTCCTGGTTAGCCCCAAGAGAGTTTTGTGGGCCTTTCCCCTGCTCCTGGGCTGGCGAGGCCCAACATGATAGCCGAAGTGGAGCAGTGTCCCGCACAATGTCCTGAGTGGCTGTATAACGCTCAACCAGTCCTATCAGCTGATCCAGAGTGCCCAGGTCCCCTAGTCCCACCCAACGCTGTATGGCTGCTGGCAGAGCTCTCACCAACCGGACGACCACCACCCTCTCTACCATTTGGAGTGGGTTAAGGTCTCAGGTTGGAGCCATTTTTTTACCAGTAGCAGTAAGTCACATGCCTGAGACCTGGCAGGACGAGACTCCACAAAGGACCACTGGTACACCCGCTGAGCCCGCACATATGTATTAACCCCCAGTCTGGCAAGGATCTCACCTCTCAGCTCCTCGTAGTCCAGTGCATCATCCTGACTGAGGTCCAGGTAGGCCTTCTGGGCATCTCCCATCAGGAAGGGGTCCACCACTTCAGCCCACTGGGTCACCGGCAAGCTCTATGCAGTGCATTCGAAGATGGTGAGGAAGGCCTCCATGTTGTCCTCAGGACTCATCTTCCTCAGTGCCAACCAGACCTTGTACTGGGCCTCCGAACAGAACATCATCGCTGGTGTGGAGGTCTCTCGCAGAGCCGTGATCTGCTGCATCAACAGGTGATTTATCTGGTGCTCCTGTTGCTGCTGCTACCATTGCTGAGTGAGGACCAACTGCTTCAAAAGCTCCTCCATTTTGTCAGCAGGCTTGGGCTTCAGTGTCGCAGGTCTAATCACTGACATGCAGCACGCTTTGTGGTATGCCTCAGTTCACAATGACCACATTGTGCACCATATGTGGTGCAGTGGTATCCACAGTGCAGTGATGAGGCACTGACCCAGCAAAGTTCAAAGGTAAATGTGTTTTAATGTCCAACTCACAGAAATACACAGCACACGATATCCTCCATATCGCAGCCGGGAAACAAATCCTCCGGATTGCAGCCGGTAAACATGCCAGTCCATCTCCAAAACTTGTTGCCGTGGGTGACTGCAAAGCCATGTATGCTGTGGGTGCCAGGCCTTTCAACTCCCTTGGCCTTTTTGCTCCGCTTGCCTGTGTTGCCTCACACAGGTGGAGCTCTGCAAAGCCTTCTGCTCTGCACACTTGCAAAGACCAAACTGACACACCGAACCCTCTGCTTCAGGAGTTTTTACAAGGAACCTGTGGCAGTAGGCCATATGGAAACCCAACCGGGGAGGAAACAGACTGCTCCACTACCATCCTGTAGCCTGTTTCAAAATTAAAAGCCCAGAGCAGGTTTTCTTAAATCTGCTTGGACAAATAGCTTTCCATAGACCAACCCTCACTTTTATTTTGCATTGCAATCACAGCTATGCCTGTGACTGCAATGCACTCCCATGGCCTTAATACGCTTCTGTGCATGTGCACATCCTGGGGGGGACACACAGCGACCCTCATATGTGACACCGGTCACTGCCTCACACATTGTACCATTTAAAGATAATCATTCTCCTTAATCTAAGCTTCTTGAAATGTGTTACCAAGGTAACTTTGGGGAAGTAAAATAGTAGATGAGCTCACCGTTGAAGGCATCCACCATCGCATACATTTCGAAGTTCCAACAAGCTCCTCGGCCTGGACCAATGAGTCCAATATAACAAAGAAAAAACTGGAGTCTCCGGTAAAATCTTGGTAGCTTTATTACATTTCCATTTCCATTAAAATCAGGTCAGAAAGAAGACAATGTTCTGGTAGAAATCAAGATTTTACCGGAAATGCCATATTTTTCTTTGTTATATTTGAATCTTTGGGGAAGAACTGGTTCATCTTTTATAGACTAGTTGATTTTGGAGACTTATTTGCAATAATTCATGAGATAAAAATATCCGACTTTTTACGCTATTTTACACCAAATCATGTAATCTGATAGGTTTCTATGACAAGAAGTGGTTTTAGGGCACTCTTAAAATTGTAGATACTGTGGTAGATTGGCTCTCTTGCAAGTGTTCCCTTGGAGAAGTTTCTACCCTAGTGGAGAAGTACGTGAGATCCTCCACTGGCAGGTAGCAAGTTAAAGTAACTCGTGGATGGGAAACCTCCAGCAGCCAGGAGACTTCCTGATGACTGTGGACTGGAACTGTGCACAGACTTACTTAAAAGGGTTACTAGCAAGTCTTAGATCAATACCAAGCCCTAGGTGAGTGTCTTGGGAGGCCTTATATAGTCCTAGGAAATAGAACAACTGAGAGCATACCATGCTACTTGTAAAGCCTGACGAGGAGCACAAGAAATTCTAACGGATCGGGGAATGTGCATAACAGCTTCTTAATGGGTGGAACATTGACTTGAAGGGTAACTACTTTTGTCATGTGGCACTTGAGAAATAGTTTCCTTTCGTTCTGCAAGAAAACCAAATTGTCAAGTGTGACAGACAAGAAGTAGTTACTCTGTAAGTCAATGTTTCACCCTCTAAGAAGTCTAGCGACATGACCAGGGACACATACTTGTAGGGTAGATACGTCTCCAAGGAAGCATTTACAAGATAGATTGGCTCTCTTACAAAGTGGAAGAAAGATGCCACAGTATCTACAATCTTAAACACTTCTTGCCCTTAAAACACCTTTTGTTATGGTGACCTATCGCATTCCATGATTTGGTGTAAAATATCTTTGTATATACGGCAGTGACACCTAAGTTTGTATGACAATGCAAGAAAACTGCATGGATCCATACCCAAAACTCTCACACGTTGCATAGTAAAAAAGTTGATATTAATAGCATGTAATGAAGTTACTGAATTGAATTGATATAGCTTTATCACTGACACAGTACAGGTCCCCATCTTCAGTGTGTCATTCTTAAGCATCTACACACTCATAACTGCTCCGTTTGGACCTTTGACCGACTAGCATGGAAAATTCTTGCCTGATAAAGTAGTATCCACATATCAGCTTCATAAGTGTCCTTTTTTACCCTCTCTCTCATTTATCAGACCTCATTTACCTGTCAGCAGGTTTTGCAACATGAGCTTGAGTAGAACCAGACACTTCACCTATAAAGTGTAATGGAACCTGTAAAATGGAAGGATAAGGATCCAGCCAAGAGAGTGCAGTGTTGAAGGTCACTAAATGCTTCTGGAATGTTGCTCCTTGACAAGTTCTTAAACGAATTAATGTGCAATGGTGGTGTCCGCATAAATGAAGTGAGATAACATAACCACCAGGATTCTGTCCTCCCTCAGGAGGAGCCTATATCCCTGCTGGAACTGATGACCCTGGAAATAGATCACTGTTATGGAGCAAGAAGTCATGTGAAAAACACTGAAAAGAAACATACTGGCTTTATTACATATAATATTCGTTTTTTATTATTTGGCAACTTGTGGCATGTGTACACATTAAAAAAATAGACCATATTTTGTAAAAAGCAATAGATACTTTAAATGAGCTTTTTTTTTTCTTTTTTTTTTTCCACTGACATATTTGCCATACAAATGATTTTTCTTTCTACAATATAGAAAACAAAATAGGTCACGTCAAGTGCAAAACATCAGTGTTTTTTTTTTCAGTTTAGCTGAAATGGTTAAAGTGCACCAATCACCCATGCACAATAGAGATAGTAATTTTCATGGCTGGAACTTAAGTTCATGAGTGAGGCCGACTGAACACTCATTAGGGCTCATGGAGACGACCGTGTAACTTGGACGATTGCTATCTGTTGTTTTGATGGATAACAATCGTCCCCGTGTTATTTTATGGGGCAATGAACATGTCTCTTTTTTTTTTTTGTGAACTGAGAAAAAAATGTAGCATACATGATTTGCCTCCAAGAATCGGATGGCACTCGCCCATTCAACTCTATGGGTCCGTGGAGAACATCAGACCGACATCCAAATGTGGTCCGATTTTCATGAACTGACAATGTAGGAAAAGTGGAAAACCTTTTATTTTGTTCTCTCCAACTCGGAGAAAATCGGATCACACTCTGATCAATATCTCATCAGCGTGTGATTAGCCTAATGGGGCTGATTTCTCAGATGTGGAGCAACTTTATCCTTATTTTAATAGATGAGTTGGGGATGTGATTTTATGGCACTAACTAAAAGTACCGCAGCTTCTTCTCCTGCACTTGTTGGTGCTGCTGCATTATCAGCTTTTTTGTTCCCAAAAAGTTGAAGGAGGGTCATTTGACCAGCCTCCTCCTGTTTTCAATTGGACAAGACTGATGGACAAATCTGGTCACATGCTCCTCCGTCAGGAGGGCCATGCAGTCTGTAAAGGTGACACTTATAAGTGCAAGAGGAGAACCTTTAGTACTTATATACGAGTATGTGCAATAAAATCATGTCCCCAACATATCTGATAAAATATAGAACTTCAATCTTTACTAGCAACATTTGTTTCGCCATGTCTTGCATGTTATACCCCACTGATGGGTATGTATATATTATATGTATTTCAATCTATAAATGTCACATATATTATACATTCCAGGTGTAATATCATTGGAAACATTTAAAAAAAAAATTGTGGGGGGAGGATTTTGCAGTGGAGAATAGAAACTCTTTACAGATGTCAGCCCAGGTCAGATTTGAACTCGGGACTCCATTACTTTAAGGGAGTCATGTCGATAACTGCAGGGTCGAAATTACTATCTCCGCCATATGCAAGTGACCAGTGAACTTTAAGTTCTCATTTATACACAGTTTTCTTTCTCATATTTAAATGTAAAAGTGTCTATTAATGATTACAAGTCAGATTATTCTTTATAAGATATTCTATGTAAAAAAATACTCGTAACAAAAACAGGTGTTAGTGAAACAGCTAAATCTTAAAATACATCCTAGGAATGGTTTTGCAGATGCTCAACGACATATTCCTGTATAGTTTCACCACCATTCTGCATGAATTACAACAATTTTTAAACCAGGGGTGGTGCCCGAGACGGATCCCCTCCAACTCTTTACACAAACGAACACAAAACATTTGTTTCAGTGTAGTGTACACTATAGAAGACAAATATTGTCACGTTAATCATTACTAGATCTACCGACAAGGTAGAAACCATGAAATTAGACCATTGCAGCAAGAGAACTGCCGATGTTACGTTGACTTTCACTGATTTGCTTCTCAGGACAGATACTTTAACCTGCCGTTTCTATAGACCGCCCATGGCGGTCACCCCATGGACAGGCAACTCCGACAGGCCAGTATGCTGGTGTCCCCTCCCGTAAAATCCTGTAAGCCTGAGAATTCCTGCAGGGATTGGAGACGCCCTTGGCTTACAGACGATTATACTCTACTGTCAACCTCACAATGTGTACAATATAGGAAGAAGGTGGATTGGAGTCACTCTGGTCATACGAATAAGTATGTCCCTGAATAATAACAGTATCTCATGTCAAAATAACCCAGGAGTCAATTTTAATTGTTTTTTTTATATTCTTTACATGAATATTGGTCTTGAAGCGTGAAGCTTCCATAAAGCAGTTTGGAGGACTCGTGCACAGATTTCTGGTAGCTTAACTTGGCCATTCACATGAGAGATCTGTTAGTCTGGTGGACAGCTACCTCTTGCATCGTATTATCTCTCCTAAAAAAAAAAGGATTGGGCCCTGAAATGCCAACTGAGAGATCCTTCTCTTTTATCATCTGTTGGGGCAGAGTCAGGACGCCTCAATACACATTAGATGGTTGGCCAGTCCCTCTCAAATTGATGAGTTCCCCTGGCTTTTATCCAATATATTTGAGGGTGTTTAAACTCTGGCCATCAAGTACCGTAGGTCATACCTCAAGTCACGTAGGACTTTATGATGCCTTCCCAGTAACCTTCTATTGACGTTCTCCTCATATTTCCTATGATTACCTAACTGACATATTAATATTTTGCATTTTAATAAACATTGACCAGTGTATTCCCACATTCTCACTATGAGCACAGTTGTGCCCATCCTTACCATTTAGCAATTTTCATTAAAGGAGTTGCTCCCTCTCAGAAGAAAAAGTCTACTTTCACTCTGTGTGGTTACAGACTGCTTAATTGTGATAGGTGGCACATGACTGAAAATATGCAAACTGTATACATGTGGTTACATGCCCACCTACAGCCAGATTACAGAGGAATCGTGGCACAATGCACACTGTCACGATTTATCAGTCTGCAGTCATGTGGAAGGACAGCAGACTTTTTATCTGAGGCTGGAGAACCCATTTATGGACAAATTAAAAATGTTAATTAAACATTCTAGCAAAAGCTTTGACAGGCTGCAATGCTCCTCACAATTACTGGATGGATAGACATGTACAACATAAACATCTCCAGACATAATATGACCAAATCTTGTTTTTTTTCAAAGTTAGTTATCTCGAACCACCCACTCATCTCAGGATACAATGAGCCAAGAGAAAAGGTAAGGAAGGACCATTTAAATCTTTATTGGAAAATATAAAAATCACTTCTACATGCCATCTAAGCATGAGGTGCTTACTAGATCCTCCAAGCCAGTCAGAGTTTCTTGCATATTAGCACTTAATGTGTGTTGTTCTTCATAATATGCAGTCATATTATTTCTGGATAGAATAATAGTAAGTGTTAAAAATCCTATTTTTCGCTTTCCCTAACTGCCAAATATACTAATCTGTATCAAAACTCAAGGAGGAGAAGCTTGCTACTTCTGCGTTCTCCCATATCATACAGAGTTCCAGCATTTCTTGTTTTTCAGCTTATTAGAATGGGACTTTACGTGGCTTTCGCGTGATGGTAGTGTGTTTTGTGACCAAAGAGGGCACGATAAAATTCTGCAGGATGTCTCACAGTTTTGAAGCAATACATAAAAATAATGTGTGTCACCTATCTTTGTTGGTGGATCACCAGGACTGGATGTGAAAATGTGGCAAATTAAAACCCTGATGCACACTACCACCACTCGGATACACAATGAAACTTTGGCTTTATACAAAAAAATTTGAACAATATGGACTAGACATTGGGGTGAAGGCTCTTGACTGCCTCTCATTCCTCATGGACAAATGGTCACTGATAACAGATTATGTTTCACGCTACGTACTGTAGATTCAAGAGGGATGTTTGTGAATTCAAGAGGGATGTTTGTGATTTCTCACCAGGAAGACGTGAGAGATGGAGAGAGCAACTTCTACAAAAATAAGTGCTAACTTGGCAGACAACGGTAGGGAGCTACTTCTTGTCTTAGATACTGAAGACAAGAAACATTTTGAGCATGAACAGTCTAGTCTACGAAAGAAAGATTGCCCATAGTTGCATACGAAGTGGAAAAACTACGGACCACCATATGATTTTTGGGCACAGTCCTATTTAAAGTTATATCTTCTTGAACAAAATCTCATTTACAAAATTTTACCCTGGTATTCCTATGAATGTAATGATCTTAAAAAAATCCCAAGGGACTACCCTCTGTAAAGACATATTTGACATGAGATAATGTTACCTATTTGTAGCTTACATCCCTAAAAATTTACTGTAGCGTCCATATATATTTATATTCAGCGATAATGCCGCTTAGATTGCATTAGTGCTATACATACAGTATTTTATGTCCTTAACTTTTTTAAGTTTAACATCGTTAATATAGAGAAAAAAGTGTCATGTTCATGTTTGTATGTATGGCAAACAATTATCTAATGACCCCAGAACAATGGAGCAAAGTGTAAACCACGTAGATTTATCATTCCTATATCAATCACATTTTAAGTACGTTTTGGAAAATCTAGATATTGTTAGAAGAGTCTTTCAAAGATAAGCTGACCATCCCACTGCCCGATGCTCAATTTCACTATCGCGCCACCAAAGGGGGGAATGAACGTTTGACCATATTGTCAAATGTCAATGCACTTTCAGAGAGAGATGCATTTGGAGCAACTCGGTGCCATGGCTGATAGATAAAGACCCCAAATACACAAGATCGAAATTCTCTAATATTTAATTTTATAATGGGTTTCACAACCATACAACTCCTTTTTGGCTACTACAACTGGTAAAAGAATAGCCCATGTTGTAAATGAATGACAGGAATGTTTTTATATTTTGCTCCATTTGTAAAGGACATCAAGTTGTAATAGACATTGTTCTGGTCTCTTTATTCCCGATTTATCAGCTCCATTTCTTCAGTGACTCCATGTGAATCGCACCCTGACAATTCCGAATGACTTGGGTAGTAAGAATAAGGTTATGTGCACACAGCATCTTATCAACGCCTGCATTACCCACATGCCTCCCTTGAGGAAGGTTCATCCGAAACGCGCGTCAGGAGGGTGGGGGATGGCGTGGTGCATCACCCATTACTCATTACCACGCGGTATGTTATTAGATATGTTTTCTGAATGACTCTTTGTTATCATTCTGTCCCTATTGCTTGGATACCATATATATTAGTTTTTGGCATTTCAGATTGGGCATTAAATTATGTCTGTTTTAGACTGTTGGAGTGTATATGCCGCTCTGTCCCCCTAGCATGTAGTCACAGGTGTTTTGCTGATTTTAGCCTTTTACTGTCACTTTTGACCTGGTGTATTTGTATTCTAAATAAAATTTATATTTGCATTATTTGTGGACTAGTACACTGCTTGTTTTTGTGGTAATTTAGTTTTTGAAGCAGAAGACGCTTTCAGGAAAACAGTGGCAGCGGTTGTCTTTTTTTTGTCGCTTTTGCTGGAGATTTACCTATATATGTGATCTTTGATGTGTGAGTGACTTCAGATAAAGTTTACATCAGTCAAGGAGGAGGAGTCACTGGGTGGGGAATAGAGCTGGAGTGGCAGAGTTTTCAGATCTACCATAGCTCTTCAACTGAATCCTATCAAATTCACTATAGAAGAAGTTACATAAGACTGAACATATGCACAGCAAATCAATTCATTGTTTGTGGTTGTCCTGAAGAAGAAGTAGTATGCTTCGAAACGCGTTGACGACTAAACCACATACTCCGATTGGCAGCCTTTATCCTTTCTACACAGAAGCACAGAATTAACGCATCTGTTTCTCCACTACCTACGCTAGCAAGTCATATTTTGACATAGCAGTGCATATGTTAATTATTTTTTACGTTCTTTTAGCGCTTTTTCTGGCAGTATCCTGGTGGAATCCGCTTAAAAAAGACTCCATGTGCACATACGCTAAGGATTGGGTTATTCCACAGATTGTGGTTTTTGCTAATGATTACCCTGTAGACTAAAAATGTATTTAGAGAAGAAAAAAACAAGATGGGCACCTCTGCAGGTGATTATCTGGTCCCAGCCTCCAGCGGCAGCCTTCAATCTCTTGGGACTGCCTATAGCCATCACATCGAATGGAGAATCTTCAAAGGACCAAAAAATCACCGGCAGAGGTGAGCTGATTCTTTTTTTTCTTCTTCTTTTTTTTTTTTTAAGGTTGTCACTCATGAATTTTGTCTGTCTGTTGCATATTAATTCTGTATTTTAGCCACCCCTTCTTGTCTATGTGGAAAATAAAACTGCATTATGTACATGAAATTTACATACTGTGGATTGAAAAATCAGCAAAACAGGTAAACTTCTGTCTTGAAGATAAAAAACAATGTGTATGAGAATAGAATGATCTCATCCACTTTGCTAGCATTACAGCCTATTAAGTATTTTTTGAAAATCTGAAAACAGTAAAAAATATTACATATGAACCCACCCAAGGGTCATGTGGTCAAACCAAAGAACAGAGAATGGAGCTGATGTATCAGGAATAATTCAATATTTTGGAAAAAAACTGCTTAACTTTTTACTCATTACAAACAGAGCAACGTATAAAAATGTCCAGAAGTGCATCTATATGGCTGGGGTCACACTTGCTTATGCAATGCGAGAAACTCGC
Organism: Ranitomeya variabilis; assembly: GCF_051348905.1. Lineage (NCBI taxonomy): Eukaryota > Metazoa > Chordata > Amphibia > Anura > Dendrobatidae > Ranitomeya > Ranitomeya variabilis. The sequence continues at coordinate 51,731,552 of NC_135237.1, read as the reverse complement.
GTGAGTCTCTCGCATCAGTACCCGGCAGTACCACCGGCACTTGGGACCGGAACGTGTGGCTGCATAGAAATACATGCAGCTAAACGCTCCGGTCCCGAGTGCCGGCGCAGTGCTGGGTACTGATGCGAGAGACTCATGTGAGTTTCTTGCATTGCACACACAAGTGTGACCCCGGCCTAATGGAAATGACGTAAGTGCACTCCAAAGCTACAGGCTCTGCACCGGGTAGGGATGCCGATCACACAGTGTTAGGCCTCATTGAGAATTAATTGGTGGCCATTTTTGGTGGTTTTAAAAACATTTAATTCCGCTTCCTCCATAAAGCAGTAAATGTAGGAAATGGTGGTTCTAGCTAAGCAGAATGCCAACGCAGTTCCTTGACCAGCTTAAGATCTTACATCAACAGCTTAATGCAAGACGTAAGTAGTAAAATAAAGCTTGTCTTATTTGGCCAGGAGACATGATTTCTAAGGCTGTCATTATTTGTTCAGATGTTACTCCATTATTATCTGTTTCAAAAATGTGATAAACCACATGGTATCGTCTTTCCATATGTGGACCTAGCAGTCGGGAACCCCACTGATTATGAGAACTGGAGACTGTGTGACCACTGCTCCATTCACTGTCTATTGAATTGAATGTTGCACATGGTCACTACATCTTTATTCACCCCTACTTTCTTGAGAAAGGTGGGGTCTCAGCAGCTAGACCCCTAGCAATCATCTATTCAATGGATAGGCGCTAAATGTAGTTTATGGTACATCTTTACACATAAATGTAGCATTAAGCTTAGTCACCCAGTCAAGTGAAGTGTTTTTCAATCTGGTCCTCAAGTAACCAAAATGGATCAAGTCTTTGGGATTTCCCATAGAATAAACATATATGCTAACTATATACATTGTAAAGCTAATTACATCACATGTGCGATGTCAAGGAAATCGTTAAGACATGGTATTTTGAGTTTTATGAGGACTAGTTTAGGAAAGACTTTTCCCGGCGATTTTGAGATCCATCTATAATAAAAATCAAATTCAATGTGATCTGGTTCATAAAACACACATCCATCTACTGTAAACTGAAACCAAGTGGATATAAAAGGAAACTTGTCCTATTTTTACATCTGGAGGTAGTAGTACAGTAGTATAGGCTTTTGTCACCCAATAAAAATGATACCTTTTTTGTAGGAATCCAATGTGCCAGTCATGAGCAATCTGGTGAAGAAGCCGTATGGAAATCAGGCTGGAAGTGCTCTGTGGGCGTATCAATGCACTTCCAGCTTGATTTGCATACGACTTCTACATTAAATTTCTCATGACTGGCACATCGGATCTCCACAAAAAAGGAATCATTTTTATTGGGGGACAATCTACTATACAGGCAAACCGCTAATTCCATATTTAAAAATGTGCGGACAGGTTCCCTTTAAAAGTTCACAGCTATCTTGCTTACAGCATCACTTTACACTGACGGGAGCCTCCTTTACTTTAGATAAACTGATGGAGGAGGCCAACTGCATGTTACAACTAGGCCCATTTTTCCATACATACTAGAAAATGGAAGTGTTCAGTATGTATTCTAGAAATGAAGATTTTACACAGTATTTACTGTGTGTAACAGTGTATAGATCTCTGCCCATGAACTGATTTAGAAGATGTTTTTTTATACACAGGCTGCCATTGATCTTCAGCATTAATGCCAATATAAACTGATCACTATAAATGTGATCAGCAACTTCGAAATATGACTACTTCAACCAGCGTTTATGATTATCTTCCAAATATGACTACTCCAACCAGCGTTTATGATTATCTTCCAAATATGACTACTCCAACCAGCGTTTATGATTATCTTTACAAATTCACAAGAACGGTGAGCGCTGATGTGTCTTATTTTGGAAAGGGCATGTATCACCTCCCCCCCAAAAATGACAAGTTAAGATATTAAAGTGCTAGATAGTATGAAATACAATGGCACGGCTTTGGAATGACAAAGGAGATGTCTTTGGATGTAGGATCTATTTCTTGATTGCATATGTGACCAGGTGGTAGCAAACATAGGCACTTAAACTAACAGCATTTTCTAATTGTCAAAAGACTAGACAAAACATAACCACATATATTCTAGTGCAGAGGAACACAACCATTGTCTCTGTGCCTATTGCAGAACAGTAGGGTCTGTAGACTGATAACGTTCTGCAGGAACCACAAAGCCAGAGGATCGCTAGACCTTGTTCCAAGTGATGGAAATGTTTGCAGAATATATCTCATTCAATATATATTCTACAGCTTCATGTGCTTTTGCAATGGCAGAATAAGGCAGAAATTAGGAATGAAAAAACAGGCACTGATAGTAGCATGAATGGAGGTATCACATGGAGCATCAGATCCATTTGCGGAAGTCATGACGGCAACAATATGAATGCATGTAAACTAATGTTCCCATTCCAATGTAACAGTATTGCTTAAATATGGTGATTGCCCCTTGAAATGATAGACAAATTAGACAATGGATTCATATTTACACCTTACAGAAAGCAATGGCCCCGGAAATACTGTATAAGACCCAACAGTGCTCACCTCTTCTTCTTTACATATAAAAGTACAAACAGGCATATATCAGGCACAATATAATGTTTCTATCCTTTAAGGGTGAAGTTGAATTTCTGAAAGTATCTTGGAAAAGACTGCCTGTTGGAAGCCACCTGAGACTTACTCTTGTGAGTATGCATGAAATGCTAGTAGTCACAGGGTTAGCCCCCTTTAGAATAATTAGAAATAATGAATCTATCTGTAGATCCACTACTTCATGGTATTGCATGTCGAAATAGCCATCAATTGACTATTACTATCAAGCAATACAAGCCTAAGAGTATAATATAGATTATAAGTGCTGTCCCCTTCTATTTTATATTCCGAGAGGTGAGGTGTTATATCTTGAAGGAAATGTACATGTACTTTCCATTAAATGCCACCAAGGTTATTACATAACATTAATCAGAAGAGATATAAAGATGGTGGAGCATTGAAGGGACTGTCCTTAAGATAGGTCATCAGTGTCGGAGTGAAGCTCCGTAAACTGTCTGATAGTCATTCTTGGGTACTGCATGTCAGATCATATTGAATATGATATGAGCAGCCGTACCCAAGAATGGTCACTGAGTTGTGCTGTCTTGGATCAACAGGGCTGGTGTCAGCACTCGGCCAAGTGCCCGGGCCATGAGCAGGTGGGGGGGGCCCTCTCGCTGTCAGGAACACTGTCACTCAATGGAGGCCCAGTGCCAGAGCCTTCCAGTGCCCATACCCCCGCCCCCCGCTTGCTCAGGGCCCAATCAATACATTGTGAACATCAGCCCTAAGTCAAGGTAAGATGAGTGGGAGAGAATGCTAGGTGTTGGATTAATCTAATATTGATGAAGTATCCTAATGATATGTCATCAATATCTTAGTGACAAAAAAGGGGCAATCAGATCATCTATCTGGTGCATGGTAATAGCCCTCTGTAGCAATATGGGAAGATCCAGCACTTGTAATATTCCATAAAAAATTAAGTTTATCGTTCAGATTAATAACATGAGTGACAACGAGCAGCAACAAAAATAATTAATAATGCATGAGCCAGACTAAAAGACCGCACTGGCCAGAAACTAGTTGCCCTGATGCCAGATTAGACGTGATCCATTCTCTACCATTGTTACATATATTTTTAATTATTTCTGTTGCTGCTCATGTTTTTACTCTGAACAATAAACTTATTTTTTATGGAACACTACAAGTTCTGGCTTCTACATGGATCTACTCATCAATATCTTAGTCTTGGACAACAACTCTAATTACTGTGACCCAACATCCAACTCAATATTATTATTATTGTGGTATAGTTTAGTAAATGTTGGACCATATTCAATGCTTTCATTGAACCCTACATGTAACTTCAATTACTTGTGTAATTCTTTTCATCCTCCCGGCAAAACTCTTCCCATTTGGAATCCTCACCTTACATATCACTTCAAGCAGCAAGTCACGCTACCCTTGGAAAAATCAGCCATCAACGTGATGTTTACTGATTTCTCTATGATGGAGAAACCCCCACACTCTACATTGCAGCCAGTTCTTTTTCCTATATGTCTTTAAAACCTCCCCCACAGTCAAAACATTTTACAGTTCTCCAACAGATCCAATTAGACATGTTCATTCTCTTCCCGAGCTGTTGTTTGGAAGGGTTTTTTGCATTCATAAAACACACATCAATTCTTCAAAACAAAGTTCTTTCTTTCTTCACAGAACTGTCATCAGTGAAGAGGTTTAATGATGTGTGATGAGTTGGGTTCATTACGTGTTTAGCCATCCGTCAAAAATGCAGCAAAGTACAAGAGTCCATAGAAGAGTTGAGTAGTAACACAGGTATAAAAAAAATTAGGATCAGGCTCTTCAAGTCCATGCAATGTGTTGGTGTGGATACATTCAGGTTGTTACTAGCCTCCTGCGTCATACCTAAGCAGAGTTCAATACTACATTCATTGGGACTGTGACACACAATGTGCTCGTCAAACATGAGTTATGTTTACAGACCTCATTGGGGAGCGTTGGGCAGAAATCTTTTCGGTGTGCTTCTTACAAAAAAACTCTAAATTCCATGTATCCTTCTTTTAGATAAACTATTTACTTATGTACAGTGCAGATGACAAATTCCATTCATTTGGCAGTAGTAAGGGCAGTGTGGGTATGCCATAAATAACTGAAATATTTCGGTTGAGAAGACAAGGTAAAAATTTACCATCTGGTTCAGTGCACATTCATTGACACTGTACGAAATAATTCTCAAAGGATTAGGTTAAACTCTTTCCACTCTCGCTGGGTCATATGCCTCTGTAAAAAAACAGAAATAATTAAAAAGATAAACACAAATTGTAAACTTATTCTACAAATTCCAATTTTGCTACCCCATTCCAAAATATTGAAAAGCTAAAGTGAGAGGTCAACTTTTACTTAAACCAAGAGAAACATTTCTATTACCAGCAACTCAAAGACTGAGGAACCACCTTCGAGGAAGTCATGAGTCAGGTGAAAGCCCTTTATAGTGAATGTATCATCAGTAAATGACCTATTTTGAAATCACGTTGCTTCCTCAAGGTCTATGATGCCTGCTCAAGTGGTAAGCACAATGTACCCAAACTGACGTGAAGGCAGGAAGTTGTTCTTTCAGATCCTTTGGCTGATCACGCCACACTTATTAGTCTGCCTGTGAGACTGACGATGATTTTTCCAGCCGGGTGATCATCAGTAGTTTCAAATTCTCCAATGTAACCAAGCTTTATCATCATCGTTAAGAAGCGCAGAATCACTTTTGAGCATGGTCTGGTGAGAGAGAACCTGGCGCTTTCCACTTTCTTCTATTTTTAAATCAGGTTTTTGTTTTAAAATTATTCTTTTTTAAATACTTGACAATGTTTTATTTTCTGTATTAGCATCCTCCAATCACAATAGATGATCTCACAGCTCCCCTGCTCCTTCTCCCTTCACAATGAAACAAGCACATTAGATGCTTCAATACAAAAAATAGGTTCTGAGTCAGTCTATTGCTGCTAATGAACATGTGAATTTTCTGAAACAATAAGAAATTTGATAGTAGAATAGTCCCAGTGACCAGGACGAAAATTTCAAAATTTCTCATTTTCTTTTTAATATACATCGTGGTATGGAAAAAAAATACATTGCCACATTTTAAAGAAAATACATTTAACACAAAAGCCTGATTTAATCAATGGGACATTTTTCTGATGACACAATTCCTTTAAAAATATCTAGGAAGACTTTTATATAAATTGGGTCTTGCTATTTGCCCATCCACATGCCTAAAAGAAGCTAAAATACAGTTCTGATATTTTTAACATACTTTAAGTTATACCAAGATACAAAATCAAGTTAATAGTCAAGATTTTAAGAAATGCTTCTGTGGGAAGATAAAAAGGACAAAACACTCTAATATAATTTATGTCTAGGAATTAGAAAAAGAAAGGCTATGGCCTGTTGCCCTAAAAGTGGGGGTCCAACTTGTGTTTTTGTGCAACAGGTAGGTACAACACTACTGACAACAAAGGACTGACATTCACTGGCAACTCTTTGTCCTCTAGGGTAAGACACACATGAATATAAATAATGCCTCCTGAAAACTTAGAAGTGTGTGCCCAAAGAGTCACTAAAAACACATTATCTGCATGGACATTAAACATAGTTTAGTGTTTTTCAGTGAATAACCTACGGTAATATATAGTGTCTTATTGGCGCCTAGTTGTCCTCAGCTAAAAGGTTGATAACAACACTGAAGTTCAACAATATGAAGATGCCAAACATCCGTCTTGTAGGCTTCTTTTGAACTATGACAACAGAGAAGCGTCTTAAAAATGATGTTTATATATTGGAGGATAAGACAAAACATGACACTATTCTGTGCAGACTCTGGGTTGTCATAAAAATGGATGAGTACGATAGAAAGGATTAGTACAGTCCAAAGGTAACAAATATTTTTTAGAGCGGAAGAAGGATGGGAAAACAAGACTACATTTGTCTAGATTTGGATTTTACTGACGTTCCTCTAGCAGTGCATATTTTCTAGAGGTAGCTGACCACTAGTAACAACTACCATAAATACTCAATCTATATACATGTATTTTTTATACCAAATATTTTTACAATTAAGAGGAAAAAGTTGACACAAAAAATATAATAAGTTACTAACCTATGCATGATAGATCCAACTTTTCTTTCCCTTTTGGTGTTAAGAGTATATTCTCATCCAAGGAGATCATTCGTTTATAAATAGAGCCGGTGGAAAATTTCCGCGTTCTTCCATCTTGCATGCCATGGAATTGTTTTTCTTCATCTAATTCATCACCTGAATCTGTGCTTTTAATACTTAACCGCCTCATTCGTGAAACAGAATCAACCTCTTTCATTCGAGCAAGGCGATCAATAGCAGTCCGAACAGGTGTAGAGGCCAGCTTTCCCTGTAATGTCTCAATCATCTTGGAAGGGTTCCTTACTCTTTTCTCAGCACTGCGAGTAAAGTTTGTCTCGGTGTGTTCTGAAACAGACTGACAATAAAAAGGGGGATCCTGACGTTCAATATCTTTTAATTTCTCAGCAGCTTTCTCACTGTCAAAAGGCATATGTAGGACACTCTTGAATACCCCTGTGGTCTCTTTTGTAGGAAAAAAAATTTCACTCAGTTTTTTCTCCATTTTACCCTTGTCTGGTTCTAAACCACTACTAGGGAAGACATTTTCAGGACTTTGAGCTTCAGAGCTCCCATTTGACACCAGGCAATCATCTGGTACATCAATTCCAAGAATTCTTGCAGCCCTCTCATGTAGAGACTCATTCTCGGGAATATCCAAATAATTGTGCTCCTCATAAAAGTCTCCATTGCGATTTGTGCTGATGAACTGTTTGCTCAGGTCTGGCACAGAGCGTCCATGATTTCTGTCAGCCAGCGACAGCTTGCGAATTACATTGTCCCCTAGTTGGCCAAATTTTGCACAGCTGACCTTTACAATGTCAAAAAATGTATGATCAAAACATGTTTTATCTTCTTTAAAATGATGAACGCCAACATCTGTAGAAAGCTGCTTTTTATTGTTGGAGATTTTACTTGCATGTGTTTGCATTGGTTGTTCCTGCTCTGATTTAGTCATTGCTCCACTGTTTGTAGTCACTTTGTCTCCAGCTTTCTTGGTTTGAACTTGTGTTTCTCCCGACAGACATCCATCTAACAACTTCACAGCTTTATTCTTCACCTCAGCAATTTTTGAAGTTTTGAATAAGTCAGCACTGATTTCACTAATATCATACCGCAACTTATCTGTGCACCAGCTATTTAACGTACTTTTATCCTGAAGAACCTCAAACATTGGAATTTCTTCAACCTCTAAAATATGTCTATTGTTGTTCAACATTTCTCTCCTTAATGCTGTCCTCGTGGGGGAAAAATCCACCTGGGTCATCCTACTTTGCTCCTTTACTACATTCTTTTCTCCATCATTAGCAGTACAACTATCTTGATCCTGAAATTCTTTATTCATGCTTTCCAGTTCACTTATTGCGTCCCATGGACGCCGATTTACAGGTTTTAAAAGGAATTGTCCAAAAATTTCCTTTTTATTGCATGAATTTTCTTCTTCAAATTCATTCTTTTCGCACTTGACAATTTTTTCTTTTCCATCTGTACTTGTATTGGGAAGGTCAAACCTTTGGCTTGGCTCTGTTCTTGGTATCTGTGTCAATAATAATGATGTCCTACTGAATGCACTATTAGTAGATGGTGTAAAGCTAACATGACCTTTGAGACCAAATAAATTTTGTCTAGCGTTTTCTAGATGCCTTCTCGGATCTCTCAATGCACCTGCTGGAACAAACTGAGATTTATTTTCCATTTCACTTTCTTTTGCACCATTTTGGAGTGGGGAAGTTGGTACATCGGTACAAATAGTTTGAGTTTGTTGATCTTTATACTGATCGCCTGGCCAAGAGCCAGCATATGTCAGTTCTTTGTGTTTGCTCTGCTCACCAGATCTGAGGTCATTTGCTTGTTTATTTTCCTCTGTTATAGACTGAGCTTGTTTTAGTAGCTCGGTATTATTGTTCATGCTTCCTGTAAGTGTTTGCAACTCCAAGTCACTGGAAGATGCACTTAAAAGCCTTTCCTCATGTAGACCCCCATTGCTGTGTTTTAACATGTTCATCCTGTCCACATTGTCTGCTATACGACTGTTGCTCTTAGACATATCTGATGTGGCAGAGTCAGGTTTAATAGGGATGGAGACTAAGCAAAATATTGTTTCATTTAGTTTTCTCTTTGAACTTTTTTTACTGAAAACAAAGGATTCGGGCTCAAATTTTTTCACTTTTGTTACAGTTTCACAAGCACTATCTGAATGAGTCTTTTTAAGAGAGAGTTTATGAGTGGGCTCACTGTCCTCTGGTAAACTGCAAGCTGTCGCGCCATCTCTATTTTCCGGCAACGGATAGCACATTTGATCGGGGATGGAGATGTGCAACCATTGCTTGTGTTTGATACCCTCTCTTTTTACAAAATGATGGCCTGAAATTCTAGGATTTATAAAGGCACTGTCTTGTTCTCTCTTCCGAAAATGACTTTCTTGACTGGGCTGCTCAAGTCTCGAGTGATCATTGTGTTTTTTACTGTGATTGTGTTTTTCTGCCTCCTGGGCACCTCCTATATGTTTTATACGTGGATCATCAAACGAGATATATTGCACAGAGTGTTTACAATGTTCAGAATGCCTGTGGATGGCAGGTTTAGTGAATGGACCATTATTTCCAAGACAACAGGTTGGCTTTTTGTCACTTGTGCTGGTTTTCTCCACCGAAATATTTTGGCGTTTGCAATCATTTGATCGAGGCACTTTTTTAAAAGGTTGGTTTGCTGCATGTAGGAGAGGTGGGGACTTATATGATGGGGGAGGTATGTAATGAGGGGGCTCCATGCCTGAGTCATGAAAGCAGGATTCCTGGGGGGCCTCTAACACTTTAGGAGATGAGTGTTCTTCTTTTTGTTGGCTATCCTCGTTTTCAGGAATATCTACAGTTCCCCATGTTTGCTGGTGAACTTCGTATGAAGGTGGCTTTGAGGGTCGACTGTATTTCGGTTTTAAGAATGGGCTTTTAAAGTCCTGCTGTAGAACATATTTCTCTTGTGAGTGTATTTTATTTTCCTTTACAAAGGAACTGTCACCCGTAGTTGAAGATATAGCCATATGACATGAACCTTCCGGTGAAACTTTTGGCATAAGTTGAAATCTCTGTTTATTTGGACCCAAAAATGAACTTTCTTCAAGAGTGGATGGAATGAATTCTAACTTTTCACAACTGTCATCTGACATCTGGCTCTCAGATGATTTTGGACTCACTCTTACTTTCTGCTTGACCCTTTCCACATTTTCCGTTACGGTATTATGCAATTCCTTGATGCTTTTATCTATAAAATTGCATCTTCTTTTTTCATTAATATCTGTGGACAATGCAAGATTTTCACCAGTTGGTCTACTGCCCCCATGGTTTAATAAAACACTGAAATCCTGGCCTCTCCTTCTCCAGTACTGGATATCTTTATCTGTCCTTGCCCAGCATGGTTTATCAATTTGAAGTCTTTCAGGGACCCTAAAACAGAAAAAAAATAATATTCAATGAGAAAAAAAAGAAGCAAGAGATGTACGTTAACAGTTTGTTAACAACAAACCCAGAACCTCTTACAGGGCTAAATCCAGATTCCTTAAAGCGTAGTAAAAATATCTTAAATTACGTTGAATTTGTCACAAGTTAAGAAAACTTTTGAAATTTGTTTTGGGCAGATTTGTTTAAATTGGCCTGCAGATTCTATTCCATCCAATGAAATTTTGGTACAAAGTGCATCTGCTCCAAAAAGGTCTTTATTGTCCTAAAAGTTTCTCCAGATTCCAAAGCATAATAAACAGAAGGTCTTATCTGTCTTGCCACCGCAACTCTCAGCTAACTTCAGATCAGTGTTCTGATCAGTCGTCCCAGATTTCTGTTACTCACTAAGCTTCACACAATCACATGGGCCATGATGCACGTCATTGACATAAATGACCTGTATTTTTCATCATGTGACCATATGAGGCCTAGTCAGCACTGGAAGATCCAGACCAAAGACCAATCTTAACATATAGTATGATCTGAAGTGAGCAAGTTATAACTTTTTAACTCCTTCCTGGACTGAAGTTTTGAACCCCAGAAACTTCAGAATCTGGTGAATCCTACATTTTTGGCTAACTACCGTATTTTCCGGCGTATAAGACGACTGGGCGTATAAGACGACCCCCCAACTTTACCAGTTAAAATATAAAATCTTCTTAAAAGTCGGGGGTCTTCTTATACACCCTATGTCGTCTTATAGGGCCGGTGAATATGTGCCTTTTGGGGGGGGGGGGGAGTGATCCTGATGCCGAGGGGGCGTCTCACAGGAAAGTGAGTATCCCCCATTACCTTATCGTAGCGGTGCAGCGTGGGGGTCTCAGTGCTGGGAGTGGCGGCGGCGGCGGCTGCTGTGCTCTGGTGCGGCGGTTGCTGTGCTCTGGTGCGGCGGCTCCTCTTCTGTGTGGGGCCTCTGTGCTGTGCGGTGGCGGTGGCGGCGGCATATCTTTATCCAGTTGGGGCTCCTCCGGCATCTCCTTAGCCCTGGAGGCCCCGCCGCAACTCCATCGGTGCAATGCAGCGGCCATTTTCCCGGAGGCAGCTCAATAGGTGCGATGCGGTGGCCTCCGGGAAAATGGCCGCTGCTCAGATTCAGATCTCGTCCCGAAATCTCGGGACACGAGATCTGAATCTGAGCAGCGGCCATTTTCCCGGAGGCCACCACATTGCACCGATGGAGTTGCGGCGGGGCCTCCAGGGCTAAGGAGATGCCGGAGGAGCCCCAACTGGATAAAGATACGCCGCTGCCGCCGCCACCTCACAGCACAGAGGCCCCACACAGAAGAGGAGCCGCCGCACCAGAACACAGCAGCCGCCGCACCAGAACACAGCAGCCGCCGCCGCTCCCAGCACTGACACCCCCACGCTGCACCGCTAGGATAAGGTAATGGGGATTACTCACTTTCCTGTGAGACGCCCCCTCGTCATCAGGATCACTCCCCCTCCCCACCCACCATATACACCGGCGTACAAGTCGATTCCCGGCGTATAAGACGACCCCCGACTTTTAAGAAGATTTTCGGGGGTTAAAAAGTCGTCTTATACGCCGGAAAATACGGTAGTTAAGATTCATTACAAGTTGATTTGTTCAACCCCAGTCACAAGATTTAACAATACAAATAACATACTTAAATCTCAAGAGGCTATTGTGCTTACTTTGACAATTCATATCAGATTGACGGTATAATCCTGATATTAAATTACGTCCAGCTAAACCGTGAAAGCGCCCTTGACTCTTGAGTTTCTGTCTTCCAAGACTGACTGACAGCTACAACTTTCAAAAAAGATTTTAAAGCCGTTCTGATGTGGATCCTCAAAGTAAGTTCACCAGCTTCATCAGTTATAATAGAACGATTGATAAATGTATGCAATTTGAATTAAGAAATCTAGAGACTAATCCATTTTAAGGACAGATAGAAAAATGTTGTGTTTACTTTTTTGTCAAATTATGGACTGATGTACAAAATACACAAAAATCTCATTATTTTTGTCCAGCATGGGCAGAAAAGAACTGGCTTGGCACAGCTGATATATGTGAACAGGTGCGTAATGATTGCGGTCGTAGAGGGTATGACTGAGACTGGGCCCATACGGGAGGAGGGCCCGATGACACCAGCACCAATTTCACCTGGATGCGAACCCTCAGACGCACATTCAAATGTATTGTGTTGCAGAGACCAGCCGGCTCCCTTCACTGAAATACATGCTGCTGGCCAATCAGAAGTTATCAACAGATGTCGGCTTCTACGCCGGCTACAGAGGAGGGCACCACATGTCGTGGGAGCGGGACAAGATAATCATTTGTTTATTTTTAAAATGGGCTGGAGAAGTAAGGAAGGAGCCCAGGATGGAGGGCATTATACCAGGAAGGAGCCTGAGGGACATTGTTATAGGATGGGGGGCACCCAGGACCATACATATTATTACTTAAAATGGCCTTGATGGGACTTTATTACAGGAAGTTGCCCAGGATGAAGGATGTTATTATAGGAAGGGGCCCAGAATGTTGGACATTATTAAATAAACAGCCCTGGACAAGGGACATTATTTTTTGATGGGGTACATGGGGAACATTATAACAGGAGGGGGAAGGGACCCAGGATGGGGGACATTATACCAGGAAGGGGCCCTGCATGGGGGATATTGTTTTAGCATGGGGCCTAGGATGGGGGTATTACTTTTGGAAGAGCCTAGGACAGGGAGAATTATTACTGGAAAGGTCAGGATTGGGGGTATTATTACTGGAAGGAGAAAAGATGTGGACACTACTACTGGAAGTGGCCCAGGATAGGGAACATTATTCCTGGAAGGAACCTAGGATGGGGGGACCTTATCACAGTACCATCAGCAAAGTTGAGGCCAAAATGTATTTTCTTGACTAGCCCCGTTGCGTTAATCCTCTATCTTCCCGGTATTCTGACCTCAGACAGTGACTTGACTACGCCTTTGTCTTTCCCCTTAGTTTATGACGCGCTCTTTTGGGATATGACCCCGGAAAGTTTTACTACCCTGCCTCTGTGAATAGTGACTAGCATCACAACGCCATTCTTCATTATATCAGCGGTACTTCTACATTACGAATGAAACCAATTCATTCCAGATCTACATCCCATGTTTTTGTGCCTGTGATTTAATACAAAAGTTTCCGTTAATAAAAGACAAAAAAGCAAAAAAAAGTATCTAAACTTGAAAAAGCAGCTTTATAAGATATCAAAATAATTTTACTTTTAGTGTCCGGATATGAGTTGTCATCCTCTCTCTTTACATTTCTGCCACCAGCGAAATGACAAAAGAGAAGAATTCAATTTGACACAAATAGGACAAGGATGTGAGCGAAATCCAAGAGAAAATACTCTTCTCAGGTTAAAAGTGCATGCAGTTAATTTTCAATATACCATTCATAAAACATTTTATTTGTTTTACCACAATGCAATGTACTGTATGATTTAACTCCTTAAAGACACAGCCAATTTTCATTTTTGCATTTTCATTTTTTCCAGTCCATTTTCAAAGAGCCATAAGGTTTGTATTTTCCATCAACATAAAAGTATGAGGGCTTGGTTTTTGCGGGATGAATTTGTAATTTCGAAAATCATCATTCATTTTGCCATATAATGCACGGTTTCTTGGGGAAAAAATCAAACTGTTGTGAAATGTTTAAAAAAATACAGTTCTGTCATGTTTAAAGTTTATTTTTACAGTGTTAATTGTGCAGAAAAAAATGACATGGGAACACAATTCGGCAGGTCATTATGATTACAGCAAGACCAAACTTGTATATGTTTTTTATTATTTTAATGTATTAAGAAATTCTGAACTTCGTAAAAACAAAATTGGTTGCTATCACCATTTTCCAAGACCCATAACTTTTGTATGTTTCTATCAATAAATATGTGTGAGGGCTTGTTTTCCGGGTGACAAGCTGATGTGTTTATTGACGCTAGTCTGCGGCACATACCATATTGGTTTTTTTTATTGCATTTTACACTGTATGCACAATTATTAGGTGTCATATTCCACAACTACAACATCCCTGGAGCTCCAGAAGTGCAAGGTGCCGAGGTGAAGGAAACTGAACCTGACCACCACTGAACAAGGCACAGAAGGGAAAACCTCAAGACTGGGCCAAGAAATATTTGAATACATATTTTTTAAGGTTTCATGGACTGATAAAATGAGAGTGACTTGATGCACCAGATGGATGGGCCCGTGGCTGGATCAGTAGTGAGCACAGACCTCCATTTTGACTCAGGCGCCAGCAAGGTGGAGGTGGGTACTGCTAAAGGCAATATTATTAAAAATGAGGTAGTTGGACTGTTTCGAGTTGATTTTTTAGAAGACACTTTCTTCAAGCAGTGGTACAGAAAAAAGTCTGCATCTCTCAAGAAAACTATGATTTTTATGCAGGACAATGCTCCATTGCAGCATTGAAGTATCCATTGCTTGTCTAGCCAGTAAAGGCTTTAAAAGGCTTGTCCCAAGAACAAATTACATTGTAATCAATAGAACTTGGAATAATAATAATTTCCACAATTGGATGTGTTTAAATAAAATGTTCCTGTGCTGAGATAATCTTATAAATGTGTCCTGTGTACTGTGTAATGGCCGTGTCTGAACATGCAGGAACATGGTCTGATCATAACACACCTCCTGGTCAGGGGAGGTAACAAAAAGTGATCTCGAACTGTAAACCGCATCCTCTCTTTTTTTTGGCCAGGAGCTGTGGTATTATCAGACCATGTCCCAGCACGGTCAGACACAGCCATTACACAGTACACAGCAGGGAAACATTTATAAGATTATCTCAGCACAGGAACATTATTTTAAAGCGCATCCAATTGTGGAAATTATTATTATTCAAAGATCTATTGATTAAAATGAACTTTGTTTGTGGGGAAACCCCTTAAGAGATGAAAGAATAATGACACTGCCCTCTCCTCACCTGACCTAAACCCTACTGAGAACTTGTGGGCCTTTCTTAAATGGGAGATTTATCATGAAGGAAAACAGTCACCTTTCTGATCAGTGTCTGGGAGGCTGGAGCTGGTGCTGCCCAAAAAGTTGATAGTCAACAGATTAAGAAACTGACAAACTCCATGGATGGAGCTTATGACTTATTGAAAAGAAGGGCGACTATATTGGGCACTGATATTTTTTTCTTCTAAATGTCATAAATGTATTTTTACACATTTTTAGTTGTTTTGTTATTATTCTCACTTTTACAGATAAAAATCAACAACTGAGATGGGAAAATTTATGTTTTTCATTTAGCTGTATGGTAATTCGGCACACAGAAGATATTATTCTCCTAAGAAAGACAAAACATCACTTTTATTTTCTTAAATATTCAGGATTCAAGTTTCCTGACGTCGGACGGGATAGTACGTCCGACGTCAGGTCCCCTGCTTTGATGCAGGGCTCCGCGGTGAGCCCGCATCAAAGCCGGGACATGTCAGCTGTTTTGAACAGCTGACATGTGCCCGCAATAGCGGAGGGTGAAATCGCGATTCGCCAGCCGCTATTAACTAGTTAAATGCCGCTGTCAAACGCAGACAGCGGCATTTAACTACCGCATCCGGCCGGGCGGCCAGAAATGACGTCATCGCCAACCCCGTCACATGATCGGGGGTCGGTGATGCTTCAGTATTGTAACCATAGAGGTCCTTGAGACCTCTATGGTTACTGATCGCCGGTAGCTGTGAGCGCCACCCTGTGGTCGGCGCTCACAGCACACCTGATTTTCTGCTGCATAGCAGCAATCTGATGATCGCTGTTATGTAGCAGAGGCAATCGTGCTGTGCCAGCTTCTAGCCTCCCATGGCGGCTATTGAAGCATGGCAAAAGTTAAAAAAAAAGTTAAAAAAATGTGAAAAAAAATAAAAAAAACATAAAAGTTTAAATCACCCCCCTTTCGCCCCAATCAAAATAAATCAATAAAAAAAAAATCAAACCTACACATATTTGGTATCGCCGCATTCAGAATCGCCCGATCTATCAATAAAAAAAAGCATTAACCTGATCGCTAAACGGCGTAATGAGAAAAAAATCTGAAACGCCAGAATTACGTTTTTTTGGTCGCCGTGACATTGCATTAAAATGCAATAACGGGCGATTAAAAGAATGTATCTGCACCAAAATGCTATCATTAAAAACGCCAGCTCGGCACGCAAAAAATAAGCCCTCAACCGACCCCAGATCATGAAAAATGGAGACGCTACGAGTATTGGAATATGGCGCAATTTTTTTTATTTTTTTTTAGCAAAGTTTGGAATTTTTTTTCACCACTTAGGTAAAAAATAACCTGGTCATGTTAGGTGTCTATGAACTCGTAATGACCTGGAGAATCATAATGGCAGGTCAGTTTTAGCATTTAGTGAACCTAGCAAAACAGCCAAGCAAAAAACAAGTGTGGGATTGCACTTTTTTTGCAATTTCACCGCACTTGGAATTTTTTTCCCGTTTTCTAGTACATGACATGGTAAAACCAATGATGTCGTTCAAAAGTACAACTCTTCCCGCAAAAAATAAGCCCTCACATGGCCAAATTTACGGAAAAATAAAAAAGTTATGGCTCTGGGAAGGAGGGGAGTGAAAAACGAATACGGAAAAACGGAAAATCCCACGGTCATGAAGGGGTTAACCTTTTTTGATTGACAGATAAAGCTGTAGTTATTCTATAGAATTAATAATCAAAAAAATACAAATTGCCTAAAAATTGTGCACAAAGTGTATGTGTGAGATGCGGTGACAAAAAACAGCAATTTTGGAGTTTTGATTTTTTTTGCAAATTGAATCTCACAAATTTCGGATTTTGGTGAAATCCAAAATTTGGGTGAAATTTGCATTGAATTTGATTAATTACAAATTGATTTGCTCGTTTCTAATTATGGAAGAACAGTTGACTTGCACTATATCTTTTGTTTTTCTTTTTACAGACTAATTTATTTAACCCCATAACGACCGCTGATAAGCCTTTTAACAGCAGCAGTTAAGGGTACATACTCCACAGTGTCACTTTTTAACAGCGTTGAGAAATAAGTGTGTAGTGCCCTCCCAGCATCGGAAAATCTCCAGGGGATCTTAGCTACTGGGGGTAGCTGAGACCCTGGAGAACATGGTAAGGGACGGTTTTTACGATTCCCTGTCACGTGATTTTTGTTATTCACCAACTAATGGAGATCACAAAGTCTGATTTAAAATTAATTTCTCTCTCCTCTGATATGATCTAACATCAGAGAAAAGAGAAATGGGGTCCCCCAAGCCGCCCCAATACATTCACCATCACCTGGGCCCTTCTGCTTTATCCCCCAGCCCTCTGCATCATCTTCCTGGAAAAAAATGGCAGGTGCATGCACAGTGCACCCGCCGAGATCTGCTTCTGGTACCTCGCAACAATAGGGAATTTTTTTCTATTGGTTCCTGTTCATCACTGTGATAGACCCTATCACAGTGATTAAAATAAAAAACATAGAAAATGTAATCCCTCTTTATCACCCCCTTAGTTAGATACAAATTATAAAATAAAAAAAATAATAATTTTTTCCACTCTTTGCAGTTAGGGTTAGGGTTGTGGTTAGCATTGTGTTAGGGTTGGGGTTAGGGTTATGTTAGGGTTTGGAGTTAGACTTGGTTTTTTTTCAAAAGTAAAAAAAATGATGATGATATGTCTGTTAGTGTTGAGCGCAAGTGCTTAATACTCGAATTTGCAACGGGTGCTCGGGTATGCATGGAGTATCGTGGATCACCGCATATTTTTTTTGTGTGTCTAATAGCCGTGAAACATGCGGGGAGAGGCTAGAGAATGTCACTCGAGCATCCACAATATTTGGTGCATACCCGAGCGCCCGATGTAAACTGGAGTAGAGAGCACTTACGCTCAACACTAGTCACGGAGTATTCAATATGAGAACCTACTGTTATCAAATTGCGCAGGCCGGTCTTAAGTTTGCCAATGAACACCTGGCTAATTCTGTGAATGATTAGGAGAAGGTGCTGTGGTCAGATGAGACAAAAACTAACTTGGCATTACCTCAACTTGCCATGTTTGGAGGAAGAGAAATGCTTCCTATGACTCAAAGAACATTATCCCCACTGTCAAGCATGGAGGTGTTCTGGGGGTGTTTCTCTGCTAAGGGCACAGGACTACTTCACCACATCAATGGAAGAAAAGAAAGGATGGAGCCATGTACCGTAAAATCCTGAGTGACAACCTCCTTCCCTCTGCCAGGACATTAAAAATGGGTCGTGGCTGGGTCTCCAGCAAGACAATGACCCAAAATCTACAGCCAAGGCAACAAAGGAGTGGCTCAAAAAGAAGCACATTAAGGCCATGGAGTGGCCTAGCCAGTCTCCAGACCGTAATCCCATAGAAAACTTATGGAGGAAGATGAAGTTCTGAGTTGCCAAGAGACAGCCTCAAAATCTTAATGATTTAGAGATGATCTGCAAAGAGGAGTGGACCAAAATTCCTCCTGACATGTGCGCTAACCTCATCATCAACTACAAAAACCGTATGACTGCTGTGCTGGCCAACAAGGGTTTTGCCACCATGTATTAAGTCTTGCTTGCCAGAGGGATCAAACACTTATTTCCCCTTATTGGGGTTGAAATTTACTGACAGATTCCCTTTAACTACGTCTGATTTTCACCATTTTTCAGAGTGAATAATGAGTTTAGGGGGCAGAGAGGAGGAGAAGAAATGGCTCATAAGTGGAAAAAGAAGCAGATATCGCTCATCAGATATCGTATACTACAACGTTTCTTAAAGATGCTTGTAACATTGAATTATGTAACATTTGTTGAAACGATAGTAACCATTTAACAATAGAATAGTTTGTTAGAAGTATACAAGGAGTATAGGAATATTTTCTGCTTATTATCTGCAACAGGCAGACAGGATTTTCATAAGTACTGGAAAACAGATGGAGTATGTCTTCATGCTATATGAAAATGTGGTTTAAACATGTTTCCCTTGTGGATGCTATCTGATCAAAAACCTATGGAACTTGCACACCTATTAAAGAAAAATTCCAATAAATACACAGATAGTGTATCTTTGACCTATTTACTATATCACTAAGTGAGTGTTAGGACCTGTGTTATAATGCACATTTTGAAGCAAAATTTTTGTAATAATGAGAACTAATGCTGTTTATAAAATATACATTGGATGTTAGCCAGGAATGAAGGAGGATGTAGCCTAAGGCAAACATATCCACCTTGGATAACCCGGTCGCAACAACTGATATAAATAACATGTGTAGTCTTTAGCAGTGTTTTTATTCTTTTGGTCTTATAATTTAGCATCAGTGAAGGTTGTAACTAAGCATGATAAATGACATAATAATCTCACAAGCTGATGGCAAAATGAGTAGTTGTTCTATTTAAAGTGTACCTGTCGTTTTTGTCAACTTTTCACAATACGCTGTCATAAAATACCCTACACTATATAGCTAAATTTTTTTTTTATTTTACAGTCTGCAACGTGTCATTTGAGATGATTCTCAAACGAGGCATCACAGGTAGTGTTGAGCGATACCGTCCGATACTTGAAAGTATCGGTATCGGAAAGTATCGGCCGATACCGGCAAAGTATCGGATCCAATCCGATACCGATACCCGATACCAATACAAGTCAATGGGACTCAAGTATCGGACGGTATTCCTGATGGTTCCCAGGGTCTGAAGGAGAGGAAACTCTCCTTCAGGCCCTGGGAACCATATTAATGTGTAAAAGAAAGAATTAAAATAAAAAATATCGCTATACTCACCTCTCCGACGCAGCCGGGACCTCAGCGAGGGAACCGGCAGAGTTGTTTGTTTAAAATTCGCGCTTTTACTTGGTTACGTGAGGTCCCGGCTTGTGATTGGTCAGGGCGGCCATGTTGCCGGGACGCGGACCAATCACAGCAAGCCGTGACGAAATTACGTCACGGCTTGCTGTGATTGGTCCGAGTCCCGGCAACATGGCCGCCATTAACCAATCACAAGCCGTGACGTCACGAGAGGCTGGACACGCGCGCTTTTCAAAATACGCGCATGTCCAGCCTCCCGTGACGTCCCGGCTTGTGATTGGTTAATGGCGGCCATGTTGCCGGGACGTCACTGGAGGCTGGACACGCGCGCTTTTCAAAATACGCGCATGTCCAGCCTCCCGTGACGTCACGGCTTGTGATTGGTTAATGGCGGCCATGTTGCCGGGACGTCACTGGAGGCTGGACACGCGCGCTTTTCAAAATACGCGCATGTCCAGCCTCCCGTGACGTCCCGGCTTGTGATTGGTTAATGGCGACCAAGTTGCCGGGACGTCACTGGAGGCTGGACACGCGCGCTTTTCAAAATACGCGCATGTCCAGCCTCCCGTGACGTCACGGCTTGTGATTGGTTAATGGCGGCCATGTTGCCGGGACGCGGACCAATCACAGCAAGCCGTGACGTAATTTCGTCACGGCTTGCTGTGATTGGTCCGCGTCCCGGCAACATGGCCGCCCTGACCAATCACAAGCCGGGACTTCACGTAACCAAGTAAAAGCGCGAAATTTAAACAAACAACGCTGCCGGTTCCCTCGCTGAGATCCCGGCTGCGTCGGACAGGTGAGTATAGCGATATTTTTTATTTTAATTCTCTTTTTTACACATTATTACATTAATGTTGTTGCGATACCCGATACCCGATATCACAAAAATATCGGATCTCGGTATCGGAAATTCCGATACAGCAAGTATCGGCCGATACCCGATACTTGCAGTATCGGAATGCTCAACACTAATCACAGGAGGTTGGGGCAGCACTCACTTCCCTGCAGCCCACCCTACCTGGAACAGAACATTATCATCAGGGGGTCAACTATCACTAGTAATGGGCAGTCTGTCTTTTTTTGGTGATTCGGCTCACTTGGCTTCGCTCACTAAAGAGTAGGTTATTTTGGATCCTAAATGGATCCCTATGAAATATGTGTTCACCTGAAACCTCGCCTACTTGCAGCCAGCCAATTAAACTGATGAGTGGGCAGGGTTTGGTTAATGTGGGCAGGGTTACGTCCGCTGAACACCAGAATTTTACGCCCAGTGAAAGCCATTAACAGAATTTAGTGGCTTTCACTGGGGGTGCCAACTCCCATCTTTCAGAGTAGGGAGCCGACCCTTTGTCTCAGATCATTCACAAACGACCCATTACTACTTACCATGGCTCCTTTCATTGCCACCTTCTAAAGATGTCCTGAATCTATGGCATTGAAAGAAGACAGAGGAGCTGACAATTCTGTCATTGTCAGCTTCAGCTACTTACTGTGAAAGGAAAGGTCATCAGGGTGTGGTGATAGAAGCAGGGTGAGTGACATCAGCATTGCCCTTTGATAGTTTGTTTGAGAGTGATGATAGAAGCTGTGAAGTGGCGCTTTTGTAACTAACCCTACTTCTATCACCGACACCTTATGACATCTCCATTCAGAGTAAGAAGCTGCAGCTGGCAGAAACAGAATCAGAGTGCTGGCGCCTAAGTGTCTACTCCCACAGTTTCTATCAGTCCATGGATTCAGGACATCTTCAGAAGGCAATGAAAGAAACAAGGTGATTGACACTGCGGGGATGTGAGAGCAGCTCCAGCTTCCTGATGATGCCTTTTTTGAGAATCTGAACATCCCACTTCCATTTCCAAGATGTCTCTTTTGCTGCACCAGTTTTCTTGAATGTACTAACCCAGATGATCCAATTAATATCTAGCTGACAAATTCCCTTTAAGACTGTCTGTCACGATAATGTATAAAATGGAGCAGGATTTTTCACATTCCCTGTTAGCACACCACTGTGGGCTCCGACCCCCCCTTCTCTCTATGCCTCTGCTGTGTGTGAAGCTATTCCTCTATGCTCTGCCCTTCCTCCAAGCCAGGAATTTTTATTGTGCTTGTAGTTGCACAAATCTCCCTGCAGCTGAAACTGGTCTGATATCCCTCTCAAGACATGAGGTTCTTTGTTCTATTATAGTAAAATATTGGGCCACCGATTTGGGCTAGAAAAACCAGGAAGAAGCTACCCCACATCGTCAACTGGACAGACAGCTGTGAGGGGGCCTTCCAGGCATTGAAAACAGCACTGTGCAACGTCCCTGTGTTGAAAGCAGTCGAACGTTCTTGGTTCAGACCGACGCCAGCGAGTTTGGCCTTGGTGCTGTGCTCAGCCAGGTTGACTCGGAGGACCAAGAGCACCCCATGTTATACCTGAGCCAGAAAGTTCTGCCGAGGGAAGTGGCCTACTCCACCGTCGAAAAGGAGTGCCTGACCATAGTCTGGGCCCTGCAATGTCTGCAGCCCTACTTGTATGGCCGCGCCTTCACTGTGTTGACCTACCACAACCCTCTGTGCTGGCTAAAGGCCATGTGTGGAACCAACGGAAGGTTGCTACGCTGGAGCCTTGCCCTTCAGCAGTTTGACTTCACCAATGAACACAAAACAAGCAGGGAGCATGGCAATGCAGATTGACTGTCCCGTCAGGGTGAACCTACTGAGGTGCGCATGGAGGCATGCCGAGGGGTTCTGCCTCCATAACGCAGACCAAAAGGGGGAGGTGTCACGATAATGTATAAAATGGAGCAAGATTTTTCACATTCCCTGTTAGCACACCACTGTGGGCTCCAACCCTCCTTCTCTCTATGCTTATGTTGTGTGTGAAGCTATTCCTCTATGCTCTGCCCTTCCTCCAAGCCAGGAATTTTTATTATGCTTGTAGCTGCACAAATCTCCCTCCAGAAGACAACTGGTCTGATATCCCTCTCAAGACATGAGGTTCTTTGTTCTATTATAGTAAGCTATTGGGCCACCGATTTGGGCTACAAAAATAATAAGTATATATTGCTAACTTCCATCGGTAGATCTGTCCAACACTGTAAGCGCGAGTAGCTAAACACAACAAGTACAAGGTGCGGATTTCTCCAGAACCGTGTGGAACAACTACGACGAATTTGGCACCATTAGAAAGCTAATTTTAATACAAGATAGATGAGGTGTGTGTTATGACTCTGCCAGATTCTCGAGCGAAGATATGAGAGTTATAAGAATTGTTGGAAAATACTGTACAGCTGAGGAGAGGGGAGGGCGATGGTAACTCAACCCCTTTAGTGATGTCACAAGGCTGCAGTTATAAGTTTCTGCACTTCACCCAGCATTCAGTCTTGCCTGAGGAGCTGTTCCTATCCAGACTTTCTGATGCACTGGGATATTTGGCTCCATCTACCAGCATGGTTTTGCCTGCAATGATCTGAGCACATGTGAGTTTTATCTTTCTTCTTTAATCCATGGTATTTTATAATTGCTTTGTACATACATACTTTGTCTCATATTGTAACATCTTTACATACCTTTTTATAAACACTGCCTGATCTTTATGGAGTAAAATATTTAAAATACTAGCTTCGTTCTCCTGCTCTAAAAGTACCCAAAGTCTTCTGAAGGGCATTACGCTACTGTTTTGGGTTAGCTTTGTACCCGTTAATTGAACCTGGTGGCGGCATACCTTGTCCTGCGCTTTTGGGAGTCGTTGTAGCGACGGTGGTGTTGATAATTATTGTTCCTGCCTGAGTGGGAGTAGTTATATCGCCCTCGCTGCAGTGTTCCCAATAGCCAGTACATAGTAGGCAGCCTTTCTGGCGACTAATTACCCTAGGTGCAGTACCTAATCTGACCTGATGGTAAGGGGGGTGCCAGAGAGCTGCAAGTTTTCAAGCGGAACTGTAAAGCGGGATATACATAAATCCCTGCAGTTCGTGTTATATTGCAGAGCAGTGGGATAACTAAAATAATTGTTTGTGTTTTCATCACATTGGAGCAGTGGAGGGATAATGCAAGAGTTCCACTTAAAAGTTTGTCTGGTGATTGCATACAGCCCATTCTCTAACACCTTATAGAGGGCAGTGCATTTAGGGTCTATATAACTCAAATATAAGTTTTATTACTTGAATGTAATTTCTTATGATTGCAAAGAGCATCTCTGTATGTTTCGCCCTTTACAAACACTGGCACACCACTATTATAGCTAAGAATAACTCACAACACACTGTTCTATGTTAAATGATCAATTAAAAACCTGCCGCTCAATACTGTATATACTGCAACTGCATTACCGTAAATGGATTTATGTGTCTGTATATCATAAGGTTTACAACCGCTTTCATATGGTTACAAAGAACACATTCAGCTTATTTCAGCACAGTGCTATAACCATCTAACATAAACCCATGAACTTTACTGATATTTAGGCCACGTTCACATGTTGAGTATTTGGTCAGTATTTTACATCAGTGTTTGTAAGTCAAAATCAGGAGTGGGTGAAATTTTTCTAATATACTTTTCCTCTGATTGCCACTCCCAATTTTGGCTTACAAATACTGATGGAAAATACTGACCAAATACTGAACGTGTGAACATGGCCTTACAGGAATACTCCGTAATATCATGTACACTCGTAATGGTCAACTTTAGCATAATAAAAGGGGAGAAGCCAGCGCTGCTTGTGGTCAGAACACAATACAAAAATGCATATGCACATATTAATTTCTAACTGTATATCAAAATGAGATATTTAGAAAACAATTGATCAATTAAATATATTTGATTTGTGCACCTGCCTGTCTCACTCTTTGGCCGGCGTCACACTGGCGAGTTTTACGGATGTAAGAGCACAGAAAATACGTCCGTAAAACTCGCAAAATAAACGGCACAATTATTCTCAATGGGGCTGCTCCTATCAGCCGTATATTACGGTTCAGTATTATACGGCTTTCTACGGCCGTACAAAATCGCAGCATGCTGCATTTGTCACCAATGTCGCCAATGAAAGTCTATGGGGGCGAGAAAAATACGGATTCCACACGGACCAGCAGTGTGACTTGCGAGAAATACGCAGCGGTGTTAGTGAAAAGTCGGTAATTCAATTGCCGGCTTTTCATTTCTCCTGCCTAAACCCGACAGGATATGAGACATGGTTTACATACAGTAAACCATCTCATATCCCCATTTGTTTTGCATATTCCACACTACTAATGTTAGTAGTGTGTATGTGCAAAATTTCAGCGCTGTAGCTGCTAAAATAAAGGGTTAAATGGCGGAAAAAATTGGCGTGGGCTCCCGCGCAATTTTCTCCGCCAGAGTGGTAAAGCCAGTGACTGACGGCAGATATTAATAGCCAGGAGAGGGTCCATGGTTATTGGTCCCCCCGTGGCTAAAAACATCTGCCCCCAGCCACCCCAGAAAAGGCACATCTGGAAGATGCGCCTATTCTGGCACTTGGCCACTCTCTTCCCACTCCCTGTAGCGGTGGGATATGGGGTAATGAAGGGTTAATGCCACCTTGCTATTGTAAGGTGACATTAAGCCAGATTAATAATGGAGAGGTGTCAATTATGACACATATCCATTATTAATCCAATTGTTTGAAAGGGTTAAAAACACACACACACATGATTACAAAGTATTTTAATGAAATAAACACAGCGGTTGTTTTAATATTTTATTGCTCTCTCAATCCATTAGGAAACCCTCGCTTGGCAAAACAATAAACACACAATATACATACCTTCTGATGAACCGTCTCGTCCCACGAGGTAATCCATCTGAAGGGGTTAAAATAATTTACAAGCAGGAGCCCTGCTAATGCAGCGGTGTGCTCGTGCTTGTAATTCCCCGGAGAATGAAGGAAATGTAGGTCAATGACCTACATTTCCCTCAGTCGCGGTGATGCGCCCCCTGGTGGATGTCCTCATATGACCTGGAGCGTGGAAAAAAGTTCCCAGGCTGCAGTTCATGAGAACATCCAGCAGGGGCGCATCACCGCGACTGAAGGAAATGTAGGTCAATGACCTACATTTCCTTCATTCTCCGGGGAATTACAAGCACGAGCACACCGCTGCATTAGCAGGGCTCCTGCTTGTAAATTATTTTAACCCCTTCAGATGGATTACCTCGTGGGACGAGACGGTTCATCAGAGGGTATGTATATTGTGTGTTTATTGTTTTGCCAAGCGAGGGTTTCCTAATGGATTGAGAGAGCAATAAAATATTAAAACAACCGCTGTGTTTATTTCATTAAAATACTTTGTAATCATGTGTGTGTGTGTTTTTTAACCCTTTCAAACAATTGGATTAATAATGGATAGGTGTCATAATTGACGCCTCTCCATTATTAATCTGGCTTAATGTCACCTTACAATAGCAAGGTGGCATTAACCCTTCATTACCCCATATCCCACCGCTACAGGGAGTGGGAAGAGAGTGGCCAAGTGCCAGAATAGGCGCATCTTCCAGATGTACCTTTTCTGGGGTGGCTGGGGGCAGATGTTTTTAGCCACAGGGGGGCCAATAACCATGGACCCTCTCCTGGCTATTAATATCTGCCCTCAGTCACTGGCTTTACCACTCTGGCGGAGAAAATTGCGCGGGAGCCCACGCCAATTTTTTCCGCCATTTAACCCTTTATTTTAGCAGCTACAGCGCTGAAATTTTGCACATACACACTACTAACATTAGTAGTGTGGAATATGCAAAAAAAATGGGAATATGAGATGGTTTACTGTATGTAAACCATTAAATAAACAAACCTCAAGGCACAATGCACAAAATGCAAAGGAGGACACATATATATGTATATATATATATATATATATATATATATATATATATATATATATATATATATATATATATATATATATATATATATATATATATAAACCAATGTGCACCAATGGAGGAAAGTAATGGACAGATCCGGAATTTATATAGAAAAACAAAGAAAACCCAGACAAAAAAGTCCAAAAAGTGTGAAATAGCAATATTTATTTATAAATAAACAGTGGATCGGTGGGAAAAATACCAAAAAAGCACAAAACGAGGGACATATAAATAGTACACAATGACTGAAACAACGTATGATGATGAATATACGAGTTAATACTACATTTAGAGGGGACCATATAGCAGTATAAAAAACAGATGAAAGTATTAATATATCATAAAGTGCATGTGCAAAGGTATGTGTGAACAATGGGCTGGCTAAAATAACCAAAAAGGCCAGATAAGTGTAGAGCCAATAGTGGCCAGTGCTAATTAGCAAACAAAATAGGGGCCAAAAGTATCAAGAAGCCAGATAGATAAGGAGCAGCATAGTGGCAAGTGCCAAGACAGACTGAAGTGCTACTGTGATAAAGCAAAAACAGCCATGAGTGTTACCTGCTATATGGTAAATATGTCCCAGGGATGTGCCGAACCCCGACGCGCGTTTCGGCGTCTGCCTTCGTCAGGGGGTGGCTACATCCAAGGAAAGCTGGGTATTTATAAGAGGGAGCAACCAATGGGATGGGGAACGGGTGTGTGTAGCGACGCACGCCGACACAGGAGGTCATCCGGAGGCGCCGACCCACAAGCCCACACAATCCCGGCGCCGCGGTCAGCTGACGCGACGCAGGGAAGCATGGGAAAGGGGGCGGAGCCACCCGGGACGCAGTGCCGGCGTGCGTTCCACCCGACCCACCGTCATTGGGTAAGAAGGTACATGTGATACAACAGGTCCTAGAAAGAAAATACCAATACTATAGAAATAAATAACAAAATAAATAAATGAAGAATTTGTGGCTGCAGGTCCTGATTTAAGAAAATAGCGGCCGCGGAGGACTAAAGAAAAAGGATGTGAATAGTGATAATGAGAAAATTATGAATATAAAAGTGTAACGTGAGAAGTGCATAAATATATGGCTATATATAGTAATATATAATAATAATAATGAAAATAATAATGAATATATATATATATAGAAAGATATATAAAGGCAAATATAATAATAATAATATAAACTGAAGTAGATAATAATAATAATATAAATGAAGTGAGGGGGATATGAAAGAATGGGGAAACAAACATGTAAATAAAGGAAAAAGAAATTTAAAATAATAATATTAATTATTAACATTAATTATTTTCTCCACTTCACAGCCAGGCCTTTTTCAATCTTGACCTGCGTAGACACGAAGAACAACACGGCTCGAAGAAAACTCAAGAACAACTGGAAAGAAGATTCGCAGCCAAAACAAACACCAGAGTGATCAGTGAAGAACAAAGGTAACTATAATAAAATAAAATAATTTAAATAAGAAAAATGAAATGACACAACAAATAAAATAACAGTCAAATGGATAACCAGTGTATACATAAAATATAAATAAATAAATAAATAAATATAAACAAATGAAAAAATAAATAAATAAATGAATGAATAAAAAATAAAAAATAATAAATAAAAAATCAATCAAAAGAACCAGAAAAAAGGACCAGAAAAAAAAAAGAGGGGGATGGGCGAAATACTATAGCTCACACTAAAACCAGAAAATAGACACAATTTAATACACATAGATTGGAAACAATTAAAATGCAATTAAAATAATACTAAAACCTTGGATTGTCAGGTGGACAGGTAGTTATCTATAAAAAAGGGACAAAGCTAATATATTCATTCAAACCTAGAGGATGCATAGTGTTAAGTGTCCATATCCATCTAGTTTCAGTTTGTGCTAATTTCTGACTGATGTTACCTCCACGTAGGGATGATATTACTCTATCGATACCTCTGATCCTCAATAGGGTTGGGTCACAGTTATGGAATAGCTTAAAATGTCTCGGGATAGTCCTTAGAGTAGAGACATCATCCACATTCAATGCAGCCTTAATTCCATTGACATGTTCGCGTACCCGTATTTTAAATTGGCGGGAGGTGAGGCCTATATAAATTTTTTGGCATGGACAAGTGGCATAATAGATTACTGCCTTGGTTTCACAATTAATAAAATGATTGATGTTAAAGCATTTTAGTCCAGAAGAGTCAGTAAATATACTTGTTCTTTCAATATTGGGACATGCCACACAATGACCACACTGAAATGAACCTTTCCTTTGAGTAATCTGAGAAAGAAAAGTTTGAGGTTCGTTTTGGTAGTGGCTTTTCACCAATGTATCACGAATGTTTCTCGGGCGACGGTATGTAATGCTTGGTTCTTTTGGAAGATATTTAGACAGTGTACTGTCCGCTAGTAGTATTGGCCATGCTTGATGTAAAATGTTACGCATTTTCAAGTTTTGAGTATGGTATTTAGTGATGAAGCGTACTTGTCTTGAACTAGAAGGTTTTGGGGATGAGTATAGTAATTCATTCCTAGAGGAATGCTTTGCTCGATTATATGCCTTCTTTATGCAACGACGGCTATAGCCACGATCCCTAAACCTATTTTTCAACTCATCGGCCCTTAGTTCAAAATCTTCATTAGTAGAACATAACCGTCTGAGGCGTAAAAATTGACCAACTGGTATAGAACGAATCAATGGTGTTGGTTATTTTAGCCAGCCCATTGTTCACACATACCTTTGCACATGCACTTTATGATATATTAATACTTTCATCTGTTTTTTATACTGCTATATGGTCCCCTCTAAATGTAGTATTAACTCGTATATTCATCATCATACGTTGTTTCAGTCATTGTGTACTATTTATATGTCCCTCGTTTTGTGCTTTTTTGGTATTTTTCCCACCGATCCACTGTTTATTTATAAATAAATATTGCTATTTCACACTTTTTTGACTTTTTTGTCTGGGTTTTCTTTGTTTTTCTGTATGTAAACCATGTCTCATATCATGTCGGGTTTGTGCAGGAGAAATGAAAAGCCGGCAATTGAATTACCGGCTTTTCACAGATATCGCGCTGAAGTAAATATAAATACAGACTATATATATATGTGTCTCAATGACATATATATATATATATATATACTGTATCTATGATTTACCGAACATTTGAGCACATAAATCCATTAGATGTCGGTTTTGCAAGCCTGCGAGAAAAACTCGCAGTACGGATGCCATACGGATTACATACGGAGGATGCCATGCGCAAAATACGCTGACACACCCTGACTACGGATCACTATTTTGGGAACATTTCTCAGTATTACGGCCGTATTACGGCCGTAAAATACGGACCGTATTGTCTTACGCCGAGTGTGACGCCGGCCTTTATCTGTGGTGCTGGTCAGGCAGTGTGGAGGTCAGATCTGAAATGTCTGTGTTTGGACCTGGTCGACCTTTATCTGCGATTGCCCTTTCTGGCGCCATGGGAGTGATTCTGAAATGCTACAGGTACAGTTTGCATTCAATATGGTCCCTCTTTTAATACATTTAGGAGGCCGTAATGGCAATATAAAAAACGTAAAGTGGAATTAATGTGGTCTTGCTTCCAACACATTTAGAAGGCCATAATGGCACAGCAAATATAAAAATCATAGGGTAGGACTGCCCCATTATGAGAATGCCTTGGCGTGGCAGGGTGGCTCAAAGAATTAATCAATTGTTTGCTAAATGTCTCATTTTGATATACAGTTAGAAATTAATATGTGCATGCGCACTTTTGTATTGCGTTCTGACCACAAGCAGCGCTGGCTTCTGCCCTTTTATTTCAACTTTAGCATATAGGATGTGAAGATGATGAGTCAAAGGGGAAAAACTCTTATCATGAATTATGAGAAAAGGTAAAGTTGTTGTCTGAGTAGAGAAAAAAAGCTCTCCTTTTTTAAAGAAACAGTGGCACTCTTGGTTATATGATGTGTTTGATATTATAGTTCTGCTCTATTCACCTAAATGATCTTCCTTTCCAGCTTTCAACATTTATCTCTTATCCACTAGACTCAAAGTACTTTAAAGAAGTTGTCCATTACTTGTGCTTATACTCACATCCCATGCCGATGCCGTCTGAACGGTGTTGGCACACACTTTCCCCATGCGTTGCTGTGACACGTGACCCCGGCACCCAATCAGTGCTGGTGTCACTGTCTCCGCCTTATGTCGAATTGAGCATGAAAAAAAAGTGAGAGATCAGCTGCAGCCCCGGCTTCTTCTTCATGTTCAATTTGTACGTAGGTGAGGACAGTGATGCCAGCGCTGATTGCGCGCAGGGTTCACGTGTCACAACAACACGGGAACCCCAGGGAGAGTGCAACACTACAGAAAGCCGGTTGTTACAGTGGTATTGCCTTCCTCACGGGGAGGGTGATGTCATGCCTGGTAGCGAGGAAGATCCCTTTAACAGGTGACACATACACACAACACTGTTCTGACTCGAGGTCAGAAGGGGAAGCTCTGATCCAGTTTTTGGGTGGCTTGCCTATGTATTCTGGCTGGAGGAGGAGTTAGGTAGTCAGTCTAGAGAAGAGCTGGAGCCGTGCATACACGAGGTTCTGCAGCTCCTGACAGATTAGTCTTGAGGAAAGCCGGGGCCGTGCAGACATGAGGTTCTGCAGCTCCTGGAAAGAGCATAAAGAGAGACAGAGCAGACTGTGAGAGACTGTGAGGGGAGAAAAGGCGAAGGAGAGGAAAGATACTGGGAGTGGAGCTGCGAGAGAGAGTTCACTCCAGAATCAGCGCAAGAAACCGGTGGCCGGAAGACTGAGGTTGTGTTGGTAACTGTATGCCCCACAGCAGAAACCGGCAGGCAGGAGATTTCAAGTCTCCTGGCCACCATTACACTCGAAAGCACAGCAGCACATAGAGCCCGGAGTCATCATAGAGACACCTGTAAAAAGTATCGAATTGCCTGCCATGTGGGTATTGTCCTACATATAGGACAGAGAGAGGACCTTGTGTGAAGCATCAGGCAGCAAGGGACGTACACTACAGCACAGTGAGGAAGGCTTCCAACCCCACCTGGCTAGGGGGATTCCGAATCGCTTCCAGGCTGGCCGGACCTCACCATTATCTATGATCGTACCTGGACTTTCGCTGAATACCACCAGTAAAAGGTAAAGAGACTGCAACCTTGTGTCCTCTCATTCTTTCCAGCACTACACCATCTATCATCTTTGCCACTACACTGGGAGCCCTGGGGACTAAGCTTCACCTGTGGGAAGCCATACATCCCTGCTGCTATAACATCATCCCCAGAGGACCCCTTTAAGCAGCGTCAGTCATCCTTGACCGAATACCACAGGTGGCATCACGAACATTCTTTAATTGCATTATTCAAAACATCCTCTTTAAAGACCTTCCCTTTAACTTGGACACCCAGGGCCACGGACCGGGTCACTGTCACCGTGACTACCCCTTTAACGACCACCGGACCCGGTACCGAGTATCCCCTAGGCCCTAAAGGGTGCTCCAACTGCGAGTGTTGACACTGCGTGGGAGATGAGTAAAAGCTTTTTTATTTTATTGGGGACAAACATTTAGATCAAGAAGGGGTAGTCCTAGTGCAGCGCCCCAGAGTCCTGGTCGTTGCAGTGCTGTGGCTTCGCCGCTAAGGGGAGCCATGGTACGTTCGATGGCACCGAAGGAGTTCCTCCAATCAGGTATCACAGACACCAATATGTTTCACAGCTGGGCCTCCGGGGGGAGCTAAGGGTGCTATTCATTAGGCCACTCCCCACCATAGTGGGTAAACTGGGGGTCAGGCAGGAAGTTAGTAGAGAACGCTGACGGGATTGAACGGAGCAACACCCTGTGGCAGGGGGTGTTGTGAAGGGAGAGACTGTAGGGTCTCTGCCAGGGGTGGGATCCTGGCAGAGGCTTGGCATTGAAAGAACGTAACGGGTCCGCGCAGGCTCCTGGAAGCGGCGGGACTCAAGAAAGGACTAGAAGCGAGATAGATTGTGCTGAGTGAGAAACGAGATCAAGCAGAAGGAGAATACCAGCAGGGGTTTTGTTGAAAGAGGCAGCACCCTGCTGAGGCGCAATACCGGTGGCCGGAACGCCGAGGGAGTGGATTAGAATACAGCTTCAAGCCATACTCCAAACAGCGGCAGGACAGTCGGTCTCAGGCGGGCTGTCTACCACATATCACCTATGAAGTCTTGGGGGGCAATTGCGGGAGAGGGGCGACTCTAGGGTCCCGGAAGAACTCCAGGCCTACCTGACAAACGGGTGCCATTCCAACCTGAATACAGGGAAGGGGTGGATTACAGAGGAACATCAAATCGAGTTGTGAGGGAACTTAAGAAACAGACACAACCGTTGTGGGGTTACTTTCCGTAAGCACAGCAGGGAAGGACTACAACACATAGCGCTAGAAGGAAGGCACAGATTTCCACCTGAGAGGAGAACTCTGGAGGTGCCATTGGACCGGCCGGACTTGCGTAGCCTGGTGAACCGTGTTCCGGACTGAGGACTCAGAGATCTCCAGTAAAGAGGTAAAGAGACTGCAACCTGGTGTCCTCGTTATTTACCGCGACTTACACCCCACAACCGCACCGCACCATTACTACCACCTATTACACCGGACGTCCCCCACTGACGGACAGGGCCACGGACCGGGTCTAGCCACCGTGACAACCCCGAGACTGAGAACTAGAGGCCCGGCTCCGGGTACCCCTCGGCCCTGCGGCGGTGTGGGGGCGCTCCAAACTTGGCGTCACGAACAGGATCTACTTAAGCCTGAAGAATCAGGTCATGTGTGCCTAGAGACTGTGATTTGTTGTGCTTGGACTGTACTTTATTACAAAGACTGTGCTGCGCCAGTTGCCGCCAAAATCCGCCGCCATTGCAGCGCTGAGGAAAGCGCAGGAAGAGAAGAGGGGCGTGGAGTGGGCGTAGACGAGCTGGAGAGCGCGAAGAATAATGGCCGCCCAGTCTAAATATTTCTGTGCAGTGAGGACGTGTCCGTCAGCAGCAGAGATCCGCCTCCTAATCCTTAATGGGGGGCGGAGGCAGAGAAAACTAAACTGCTCACGCAGGAGAGAGCGGGAAAAAGACCAGGAAGCGACCCACGTGGAGGACGCTATGGCCAGCAGCTCCGAACCCGACAGCGGGGTTGAAGTGGAAGTCTCCCCTGACTACCCGGCTGAGCCTAGCAGCCTGTCCTCCGTGGATAACACCAAATTCCTGAGAGCCGAGATGGAGGATTTATATAACCAGCTCCTCCAACTGCATGTAAGAGTCCAGGCCCCGCATCAGGTGGGACCGGCAGTGGATTCCCGGACATCGGAAGAACCAGCGGGATCTGTTGCGGAAAGTGGAATCGTACCAGTGGGTGAGTCCGCCGATCCTGCCCCACCAGCAGAGGGTGTGTTAGTGGGTCCCGTAGCAGCACCACCTCTCCCGGGGACCCATAGACTTCAGCGCCTGTTACCATGGGAGGAAGCCACGGGCATGGAACACCGTATGCGAGCCCCAATCACCCCTACTCCCTTGCCGTGTGAGGTCAGCGCGGAGCGCACGGTGTGCCGCTGGGTGAACCCTGGATCCAATCTCATGGGGTTCCCCGGGGTGGAGACCCAGAAGGGAGAAATGGTACAGGCCCTAAGCTGGGAAGAATACCAGATCCAGCTAGAACAGCGGTGGCGAGAGGAAGAGGAAACACATCAGGCTAAACGGGAGGCCTACCATCAAAAAGATTTGGCGGTCAAGGACCGGGCCCGTAAGGACCCCACCACTCACCAGGCCCCGCGCAGGCAGGGCATCGTCACCATCTTTAAACTCCAAGGAGGCTGGGGCTTCATTAAAGAACCGGGGCTATATGCGGAGGTCTTTGTCAACCGACGGGATGTCGAGTCACACCTTAGAGAGGGTCACC
This sequence comes from Ranitomeya variabilis, assembly GCF_051348905.1. Taxonomy (NCBI): domain Eukaryota; kingdom Metazoa; phylum Chordata; class Amphibia; order Anura; family Dendrobatidae; genus Ranitomeya; species Ranitomeya variabilis. The sequence goes on along the minus strand of NC_135237.1, from coordinate 51,696,733 downwards.
CCGATCGAGACCTCTATCCGGGAGACAGTGTTACCTACACCCGGCATCTTGGGGAAAAGGGGTGGTTCGCTCTGAACGTCTACAAGAAAGAGAAACCAGCCCCTGTGGCCAAAGTGCCGCCGTGTGACCGATCTGTAACCACCCTGGTCGGCCCCACCTGCCTGACCACGGAACTTGCGATCTGCCACCCGATCGCCGCCACCAACGTCGTGCCTAAGGAGGTGCCCCTTCGAGTGACCGATGTTCCGGATGTACCAGCACAGAGAGAAGTGGGGACACAGACCTTGATCGCCGCGCACGACCTGGTCGTGCAACAGACCCGAACCCATGGGGTGTATCTGGCAGCGGGAGTGGACCTGAAACCTGAATTGCAGGGGTCCGCCCGCCAGGTGGCGCCTCATGGAAACTTCTGAAAGAAGAGTAAGATTGCTTTATAAAAATGTAAATAGTTTTCCTTTAACTGTTCCTGATTGTTTGTTGCTAAACCCGTCCAGGGTTAATGGATCCCTTTGTTGACCCGGGATCCCTGTGTTTGTTCTGAGTTTTCCTAAAATTTTGCACAAGTTTAAAGAACTGCAGAAATCATGGACTGTGCATGATTCGAACTTCCTTTGTAAATAGTTTGCACCTTCTTAAAGGTGCTCCCTACTGGTTTTAGCCAAAGACACTTTGCGAAGATATTTGCCCTATTGGTTTGAGCCAAAGACACTTTGTGAAGATACCTTTCCTACCGGTTCTAGTTAAAGACACTTTGCGAAGATACCATAACGGAACCTTTGCATGGGCTGGTAGGCTGAGAAGACGAGCTACCTTAGAAAGACTTGGTCCCCTCTTAAAGGGGATGTGAGAAACTGAACTTGAGAGAGATACTGTTGCAGAACAGTAATGCCATAATGATGCTTTGAAAAGAAATGTAACTGTTTTACATGCTAAGTTATATGTGTTGAATTTGTTGAAATGTGAAATCTAAATAATGTTTTGCAGAAAGAAAAGATGCAGAGAGCCCGTAGGGGGTAGAGATAGAGATCTGCATAGCTGAAAGTAAACGAAGTAATAATGAAGGTGAGGATAGAAGGTAAACCCCGCGTCCCCATTGAAAGTTACTTTGTTACTAAGGACAGAGAGTGAACCCGTAGGGGTTAGAGAGTGAGTCCTTAAAGGAGCCGAGTAGAGCTGGCTCAGAGTTCTTTAAATGAAAGGAATGTTATGTCTATACTATGTATAGTAGCGAAAGACAGTAGGCCCTGGCTGAACGGGGCGGTCCTGTAAAAGAAAGGAGAGGCAGTAGGTCTGGTGCCATAGGGACAGGCGGTCCTGCAGGTTCAAAGTAGGAGAATGTGAAGTTACCTTACCCTGTAATGTGATTATAGGAAGGCCTTTGGTAAACTAAGAGTGTATGTTTCTTAAAGGCAATGTTAATTTATTGTTCCAGAATTTGCACTAAGTAGAATACCCGGTTGGGTAACAGGAGTTATGCATAGCCTGTAATTTATAATGTTGACCATGTTTGTAACGTTAAAAGTGTCCTCACCTCCCATAAAGGGAAGCCTGTTCAAGTATACTTATCGTTTTGCACTCAACAAAATTGTATGTCTTTTTGCTAATCTGTATTGTTGTTTTTCTTCCCAGTCCCGGAGTACTGTGTTTAACCAGGGGGGAGTGCAGCGCCCCAGAGTCCTGGTCGTTGCAGTGCTGTGGCTTCGCCGCTAAGGGGAGCCATGGTACGTTCGATGGCACCGAAGGAGTTCCTCCAATCAGGTATCACAGACACCAATATGTTTCACAGCTGGGCCTCCGGGGGGAGCTAAGGGTGCTATTCATTAGGCCACTCCCCACCATAGTGGGTAAACTGGGGGTCAGGCAGGAAGTTAGTAGAGAACGCTGACGGGATTGAACGGAGCAACACCCTGTGGCAGGGGGTGTTGTGAAGGGAGAGACTGTAGGGTCTCTGCCAGGGGTGGGATCCTGGCAGAGGCTTGGCATTGAAAGAACGTAACGGGTCCGCGCAGGCTCCTGGAAGCGGCGGGACTCAAGAAAGGACTAGAAGCGAGATAGATTGTGCTCAGTGAGAAACGAGATCAAGCAGAAGGAGAATACCAGCAGGGGTTTTGTTGAAAGAGGCAGCACCCTGCTGAGGCGCAATACCGGTGGCCGGAACGCCGAGGGAGTGGATTAGAATACAGCTTCAAGCCATACTCCAAACAGCGGCAGGACAGTCGGTCTCAGGCGGGCTGTCTACCACATATCACCTATGAAGTCTTGGGGGGCAATTGCGGGAGAGGGGCGACTCTAGGGTCCCGGAAGAACTCCAGGCCTACCTGACAAACGGGTGCCATTCCAACCTGAATACAGGGAAGGGGTGGATTACAGAGGAACATCAAATCGAGTTGTGAGGGAACTTAAGAAACAGACACAACCGTTGTGGGGTTACTTTCCGTAAGCACAGCAGGGAAGGACTACAACACATAGCGCTAGAAGGAAGGCACAGATTTCCACCTGAGAGGAGAACTCTGGAGGTGCCATTGGACCGGCCGGACTTGCGTAGCCTGGTGAACCGTGTTCCGGACTGAGGACTCAGAGATCTCCAGTAAAGAGGTAAAGAGACTGCAACCTGGTGTCCTCGTTATTTACCGCGACTTACACCCCACAACCGCACCGCACCATTACTACCACCTATTACACCGGACGTCCCCCACTGACGGACAGGGCCACGGACCGGGTCTAGCCACCGTGACAACCCCGAGACTGAGAACTAGAGGCCCGGCTCCGGGTACCCCTCGGCCCTGCGGCGGTGTGGGGGCGCTCCACTAGTAGTGGACAACCCCTTTAATTAATTTGCAAACATCATCTTTCCTTAAAAAAAATTACAATATAGGAATGCAACACTGAACAAAAGTTGGACTCTGCCACAACTTTTTGTATACTGCACAACCATCCCATTTTAATAAAAAAGATCACAATTTGACGAGGCTTATAGAAATATGCATCAAAGTGGGCTGTTCCTTAAAATCTTGAGCACAGTTCACAGGTACCGTAATGGGGCTTCAGAGTATCCTGCAAATGTTGGGAGGCATCTTTTTGTGCGACCCAGTGCTGTGAACTGTTTGCTTATAGTATGACTAGATGGCAGCCCGATTCTAAAGAATCGGGAGTCTAGAATCCATATATACTTTATTTATTCAAATGTAAGAATAATACAATTAATAAATAATAGTAAGAAAGAACAAAAAATGGCTGCACTCACCAGCTCTTGACAATTCTTGTTATTTAAGGTACAGTTACACAGGATCCATGAACATGCTTATGAGGGGAGTGATGAAAGACATCAGACAACAACTTTACGTGTTGTGGCAAATGCCACAACAACGGTTCTTTGCTTAAGAACAATAATGTAAATAATAAATAATATGTATCAATAACTATGTATATTGGTATGTTCTTTCTTGGCACAAATTGCAGGAAGTAGTATTCTAGGCAATTATATATTAGATGGGCATTTCCTGAAGGAAATACATGGTGCTTGAACAGCGCTACCAGCTTTACAGCAGCACTTTTCACACACGGGACTGGGGGGCGCGCTTACTTTTGCACCCGGGGCCGGGGGCACGCTTACTTTTGCACCCGGGGGCGCACTTACTTTTGCACCCGGAGGCGCACTTACTTTTGCACCCGGGGGCGCACTTACTTTTGCACCCGGGGGCGCACTTACTTTTGCACCCGGGGGCGCACTTACTTTTGCACCCGGGGGCGCACTTACTTTTGCACCCGGGGGCGCACTTACTTTTGCACCCGGGGGCGCACTTACTTTTGCACCCGGGGGCGCACTTACTTTTGCACCCGGGGGCGCACTTACTTTTGGGGCCGCACTTACTTTTGGTGGGCGGGGCTCCTCGGCCTCCGATTTGGTTGGTGGGGCCCCTCGTCCTCCGATTTGGTGGGTGGGGACCCTCGGCCTCCGATTTGGTGGGCGGGGACCGGCCTCCGATTTGGTGGGCGGGGACCCTCGGCCTCCGATTTGGTGGGCGGGGACCCTCGGCCTCCGATTTGGTGGGCGGGGCCCCTCGGCCTCCGATTTGGTGGGCGGGGTCCCTCTGCCTCCGATTTGGTGGGCGGGGACCATCGGCCTCCGCTTTGGTTGGCGGGGCCCCACGGCCTCTGATTTGGTGGGCGGGGTCCCTCTGCCTCCGCTTTGGTGGGCGGGGCCGCTCGGCCTTCGATTTGGTGGGCGGGGCTCCTCGGCCTCCGATTTGGTTGGTGGGGCCCCTCGGCCTCCGATTTGGTGGGCGGGGCCCCTTATCCTCCGATTTGGTGGGCGGGGACCCTCGGCCTCCGATTTGGTGGGCGGGGCCCCTCGGCCTCCGATTTGGTTGGTGGGGCCCCTCGGCCTCCGATTTGGTGGGCGGGGACCCTCGGCCTCCGATTTGGTGGGCGGGGACCCTCGGCCTCCAATTTGGTGGGCGGGGACCCTCGGCCTCCGATTTGGTGGGCGGGGACCCTCGGCCTCCGATTTGGTGGGTGGGGACCCTCGGCCTCCGATTTGGTGGGCGGGGACCCTCGGCCTCCGATTTGGTGGGCGGGGACCCTCGGCCTCTGATTTGGTGGGCGGGGACCCTCGGCCTCCGATTTGGTGGGCGGGGACCCTCGGCCTCCGATTTGGTGGGCGGGGCCCCTCGGCCTCCGATGTGGTGGGCAGGGCCCCTCGGCCTCCGATTTGGTGGGCGGGGCCGCTCGGCCTTCGATTTGGTGGGCGGGGCTCCTCGGCCTCCGATTTGGTTGGCGGGGCCCCTCGACCTCCGATTTGGTTGGCGGGGCCCCTCGGCCTCCGATTTGGTGGGCGGGGACTCTCAACCTCCGATTTGGTGGGCGGGGACCCTCGGCCTCCGATTTGGTGGGCGGGGACCCTCGGCCTCCGATTTGGTGGGTGGGGACCCTCGGCCTCCGATTTGGTGGGCGGGGACCCTCGGCCTCCGATTTGGTGGGCGGGGACCCTCGGCCTCTGATTTGGTGGGCGGGGACCCTCGGCCTCCGATTTGGTGGGCGGGGACCCTCGGCCTCCGATTTGGTGGGCGGGGCCCCTCGGCCTCCGATGTGGTGGGCAGGGCCCCTCGGCCTCCGATTTGGTGGGCGGGGCCGCTCGGCCTTCGATTTGGTGGGCGGGGCTCCTCGGCCTCCGATTTGGTTGGCGGGGCCCCTCGACCTCCGATTTGGTTGGCGGGGCCCCTCGGCCTCCGATTTGGTGGGCGGGGACTCTCAACCTCCGATTTGGTGGGCGGGGACCCTCGGCCTCCGATTTGGTGGGCGGGGACCCTCAGCCTCCGATTTGGTGGTCGGGGACCCTCGGCCTCCGATTTGGTGGTCGGGGACCCTCGGCCTCCGCTTTGGTGGGCGGGGCCCCTCGGCCTCCGATTTGGTGGGCGGGGTCCCTCTGCTTCCGATTTGGTGTGCAGGGACCCTCGGCTTCCGCTTTGGTGGGCGGGGCCCCTCGGCCTTCGATTTGGTGGGCGGGGCCCCTCGGCCTCCGATTTGGTGGGCGGGGACCCTCGGCCTCCGATTTGGTGGGCGGGGACCCTCGGCCTCCGATTTGGTGGGCGGGGACCCTCGGCCTCCGATGTGGTGGGCGGGGCCCCTCGGCCTCCGATTTGGTGGGCGGGACCCCTCGGCCTCCGATTTGGTGGGCGGGGGCCCCCGGCCTCCGATTTGGTGGGCGGGGCCCCTCGGCCTCCGCTTTGGTGGGCGGGGCCCCTCGGCCTCCGATTTGGTGGGCGGGGACCCTCGGCCTCCGATTTGGTAGGCGGGGTCCCTCGGCCTCCGATTTGGTGGGCGGGGACCCTCGGCCTCCAATTTGGTGGGCGGGGACCCTCGGCCTCCGATTTGGTGGGCGGGGACCCTCGGCCTCCGATTTGGTGGGCGGGGACCCTCGGCCTCCGATTTGGTGGGCGGGGCCCCTCGGCCTCCGATGTGGTGGTCGGGGCCCCTCGGCCTCCGCTTTGGTGGGCGGGGCCAGGCCCCTCGGCCTCCGCTTTGGTGGGCGGGGCCGCTCGGCCTTCGATTTGTTGGGCGGGGCTCCTCGGCCTCCGATTTGGTTGGCGGGGCCCCTCGGCCTCCGATTTGGTTGGCGGGGCCCCTCGGCCTCCGATTTGGTGGGTGGGGACCCTCGGCCTCCGATTTGGTGGGCGGGGCCGCTCGGCCTTCGATTTGGTGGGCGGGGCTCCTCGGCCTCCGATTTGGTTGGTGGGGCCCCTCGGCCTCCGATTTGGTGGGCGGGGCCCCTTATCCTCCGATTTGGTGGGTGGGGACCTTCGGCCTCCGATTTGGTGGGCGGGGCCCCTCGGCCTCCGATTTGGTTGGTGGGGCCCCTCGGCCTCCGATTTGGTGGGCGGGGACCCTCGGCCTCCGATTTGGTGGGCGGGGCTCCTCGGCCTCCGATTTGGTTGGTGGGGCCCCTCGTCCTCCGATTTGGTGGGTGGGGACCCTCGGCCTCCGATTTGGTGGGCGGGGACCGGCCTCCGATTTGGTGGGCGGGGACCCTCGGCCTCCGATTTGGTGGGCGGGGACCCTCGACCTCCGATTTGGTGGGCGGGGACCCTCGGCCTCCGATTTGGTGGGCGGGGACCCTCGGCCTCCGATTTGGTGGGCGGGGTCCCTCTGCCTCCGATTTGGTGGGCGGGGACCATCGGCCTCCGCTTTGGTTGGCGGGGCCCCACGGCCTCTGATTTGGTGGGCGGGGTCCCTCTGCCTCCGCTTTGGTGGGCGGGGACTCTCGGCCTCCGATTTGGTGGGCAGGGCCCCTCGGCCTCCGATTTGGTTGGCGGGGCCCCTCAGCCTCCGATTTGGTGGGCGGGGACCCTCGGCCTCCGATTTGGTGGGCGGGGCCCCTTGGCCCCCGATTTGGTTGGTGGGGCCCCTCGGCCTCCGATTTGGTGGGTGGGGACCCTCGGCCTCCGATTTGGTGGGCGGGGACCCTCGGCCTCCGATTTGGTGGGCGGGGACCCTCGGCCTCCGATTTGGTGGGCGGGGACCCTCGGCCTCCGATTTGGTGGGCGGGGACCCTCGGCCTCCGATGTGGTGGGCGGGGCCCCTTGGCTTCCGCTTTGGTGGGCGGGGCCAGGCCCCTCGGCCTATGCTTTGGTGGGCGGGGCCGCTCGGCCTTCGATTTGGTGGGCGGGGCTCCTCGGCCTCCGATTTGGTTGGCGAAGCCCCTCGGCCTCCGATTTGGTTGGCGGGGCCCCTCGGCCTCCGATTTGGTGGGCGGGGACTCTCGGCCTCCGATTTGGTGGGCGGGGACCCTCGGCCTCCGATTTGGTGGGCGGGGACCCTCGGCCTCCGATTTGGTGGGCAGGGACCCTCGGCCTCCGATTTGGTGGTCGGGGACCCTCGGCCTCCGCTTTGGTGGGCGGGGCCCCTCCGCCTCCGATTTGGTGGGCGGGGTCCCTCTGCCTCCGATTTGGTGTGCGGGGACCCTCGGCCTCCGCTTTCGTGGGCGGGGCCCTCGACCTTCGATTTGGTGGGCGGGGCTACTCGGCCTCCGATTTGGTTGGTGGGGCCCCTCGGCCTCCAATTTGGTGGGCGGGGACCCTCGGCGTCCGATTTGGTGGGCGGGGACCCTCGGCCTGCGATTTGGTGGGCGGGGACCCTCGGCCTCCGATTTGGTGGGCGGGGACCCTCGGCCTCCGCTTTGGTGGGCGCGGCCCTTTGGCCACTGATTTGTTGGGCGGGGCCCCTCGGCCTCCGATTTGGATGGTGTGGACCCTCGGCCTCCGATTTGGTGGGCGGGGCCCCTCGGCCTCCGATTTGGTTGGCGGGGCCCCTCGGCCTCCGATTTGGTTGGCGGGGCCCCTCGGCCTCTGATTTGGTGGTCGGGGACCCTCGGCCTCCGATTTGGTTGGCGAAGCCCCTCGGCCTCCGATTTGGTTGGCGGGGCCCCTCGGCCTCCGATTTGGTGGGCGGGGACTCTCGGCCTCTGATTTGGTGGGCGGGGACCCTCGGTCTCCGATTTGGTGGGCGGGGACCCTCGGCCTCCGATTTGGTGGGCGGGGACCCTCGGCCTCCGATTTGGTGGTTGGGGACCCTCGGCCTCCGCTTTGGTGGGCGGGGCCCCTCGGCCTCCGATTTGGTGGGCGGGGTCCCTCTGCCTCCGATTTGGTGTGCAGGGACCCTCGGCCTCCGCTTTGGTGGGCGGGGCCCCTCGGCCTTCGATTTGGTGGGCGGGGCCCCTCGGCCTCCGATTTGGTGGGCGGGGTCCCTCTGCCTCCGATTTGGTGTGCAGGGACCCTCGGCCTCCGCTTTGGTTGGCGAAGCCCCTCGGCCTCCGATTTGGTTGGCGGGGCCCCTCGGCCTCCGATTTGGTGGGCGGGGACTCTCAGCCTCTGATTTGGTGGGCGGGGACCCTCGGCCTCCGATTTGGTGGGCGGGGATCCTCGGCCTCCGATTTGGTGGACAGGGACCCTCGGCCTCCGATTTGGTGGTCGGGGACCCTCGGCCTCCGCTTTGGTGGGCGGGGCCCCTCCGCCTCCGATTTGGTGGGCGGGGTCCCTCTGCCTCCGATTTGGTGTGCGGGGACCCTCGGCCTCCGCTTTCGTGGGCGGGGCCCTCGACCTTCGATTTGGTGAGCGGGGCTCCTCGGCCTCCGATTAGGTTGGTGGGGCCCCTCGGCCTCCAATTTGGTGGGCGGGGACCCTCGGCGTCCGATTTGGTGGGCGGGGACCCTCGGCCTGCGATTTGGTGGGCGGGGACCCTCGGCCTCCGATTTGGTGGGCGGGGACCCTCGGCCTCCGCTTTGGTGGGCGGGGCCCTTCGGCCTCCGATTTGTTGGGCGGGGCCCCTCGGCCTCCGATTTGGATGGTGTGGACCCTCGGCCTCCGATTTGGTGGGCGGGGCCCCTCGGCCTCCGATTTGGTGGGCGGGGACTCTGGGCCTCCGATTTGGTGGGCGGGGACCCTCGGCCTCCGATTTGGTGGGCGGGGACCCTCGGCCTCCGATTTGGTGGGCAGGGACCCTCGGCCTCTGATTTGGTGGTCGGGGACCCTCGGCCTCCGATTTGGTTGGCGAAGCCCCTCGGCCTCCGATTTGGTTGGCGGGGCCCCTCGGCCTCCGATTTGGTGGGCGGGGACTCTCGGCCTCTGATTTGGTGGGCGGGGACCCTCGGTCTCCGATTTGGTGGGCGGGGACCCTCGGCCTCCGATTTGGTGGGCAGGGACCCTCGGCCTCCGATTTGGTGGTCGGGGACCCTCGGCCTCCGCTTTGGTGGGCGGGGCCCCTCGGCCTCCGATTTGGTGGGCGGGGTCCCTCTGCCTCCGATTTGGTGTGCAGGGACCCTCGGCCTCCGCTTTGGTGGGCGGGGCCCCTCGGCCTTCGATTTGGTGGGCGGGGCCCCTCGGCCTCCGATTTGGTTGGTGTGGACCCTCGGCCTCCGATTTGGTGGGCGGGGACCCTCGGCCTCCGATTTGGTGGGCGGGGACCCTCGGCCTCCGATTTGGTGGGCGAGGACCCTCGGCCTCCGATTTGGTGGGCAGGGACCCTCGGCCTCCGATTTGGTGGGCGGGGCCCATCGGCTTCCGATGTGGTGGGCGGGGCCCCTCGGCCTCCGATTTGGTGGGCGGGGCCCCTTGGCCTCCGATTTGGTTGGTGGGGCCCCTCGGCCTCCTTTTTGGTGGGCGGGGACCCTCGGCCTCCGATTTGGTGGGCGGGGACCCTCGGCCTCCGATTTGGTGGGCGGGGACCCTCGGCCTCCGATTTGGTGGGCGGGGACCCTCGGCCTCCGATTTGGTGGGCGGGGACCCTCGGCCTCCGATTTGGTGGGCGGGGACCCTCGGCCTCCGATTTGGTGGGCGGGGACCCTCGGCCTCCGATGTGGTGGGCGGGGCCCCTCGGCCTCCGCTTTGGTGGGCGGGGCCAGGCCCCTCGGCCTATGCTTTGGTGGGCGGGGCCGCTCGGCCTTCGATTTGGTGGGCGGGGCTCCTCGGCCTCCGATTTGGTTGGCGAAGCCCCTCGGCCTCCGATTTGGTTGGCGGGGCCCCTCGGCCTCCGATTTGGTGGGCGGGGACTCTCGGCCTCCGATTTGGTGGGCGGGGACCCTCGGCCTCCGATTTGGTGGGCGGGGACCCTCGGCCTCCGATTTGGTGGGCAGGGACCCTCGGCCTCCGATTTGGTGGTCGGGGACCCTCGGCCTCCGCTTTGGTGGGCGGGGCCCCTCGGCCTCCGATTTGGTGGGCGGGGTCCCTATGCCTCCGATTTGGTGTGCGGGGACCCTCGGCCTCCGCTTTCGTGGGCGGGGCCCCTCGACCTTCGATTTGGTGGGCGGGGCTCCTCGGCCTCCGATTTGGTTGGTGGGGCCCCTCGGCCTCCAATTTGGTGGGCGGGGACCCTCGGTGTCTGATTTGGTGGGCGGGGACCCTCGGCCTCCGATTTGGTGGGCGGGGACCCTCGGCCTCCGCTTTGGTGGGCGGGGCCCCTCGGCCTCCGATTTGTTGGGCGGGGCCCCTCGGCCTCCGATTTGGATGGTGTGGACCCTCGGCCTCCGATTTGGTGGGCGGGGCCCCTCGTCCTCCGATTTGGTTGGCGGGGCCCCTCGGCCTCCGATTTGGTTGGCGGGGCCCCTTGGCCTCCGATTTGGTTGGCGGGGCCCCTCGGCCTCCGATTTGGTTGGCGGGGCCCCTCGGCCTCCGATTTGGTGTGTGCTCTGCCTGGGGCCACTGTGCTCTGCCTGGGGCCCCATATGCTGCCTGGGGCCCCTGTGCTCTGCCTGGGGCCCCATATGCTGCCTGGGGCCCCTGTGCTCTGCCTGGGGCCCCATGTTCTGCCTGGGGCCCCTGTGCTCTGACTGGGGCCACTGTGCTCTGCCTGGGGCCCCATGTTCTGCCTGGGGCCACTGTCCTCTGCCTGGGGCCCCATAAGCTGCCTGGGGCCCCTGTGCTCTGCCTGGGACCACTGTGCTCTGCCTGAGGCCCCATATGCTGCCTGGGGCCCCTGTGCTCTGCCTGGGGCCACTGTGCTCTGCCTGGGGCCCCATATGCTGCCTGGGGCCACTGTGCTCTGCCTGGGGCCCCATATGCTGCCTGGGGCCCCTGTGCTCTGCCTGGGGCCCCATATGCTGCCTGGGGCCCCTGTGCTCTGCCTGGGGCCCCTGTGCTCTGCCTGGGGCCCCATGTTCTGCCTGGGGCCCCTGTGCTCTGCCTGGGGCCACTGTGCTCTGCCTGGGGCCCCATATGCTGCCTGGGGCCCCTGTGCTCTGCTTGGGGCCCCATATGCTGCCTGGGGCCCCTGTGCTCTGCCTGGGGCCCCTGTGCTCTGCCTGGGGCCCCTGTGCTCTGCCTGGGGCCCCATGTTCTGCCTGGGGCCCCTGTGCTCTGCCTGGGGCCACTGTGCTCTGTCTGGGGCCCCATATGCTGCCTGGGGCCCCTGTGCTCTGCCTGGGGCCCCATATGCTGCCTGGGGCCCCTGTGCTCTGCCTGGGGCCACTGTGCTCTGCCTGGGGCCCCATAGGCTGCCTGGGGCCCCTGTGCTCTGCCTGGGACCACTGTGCTCTGCCTGGGGCCCTATATGCTGCCTGGGGCCCCTGTGCTCTGCCTGGGGCCACTGTGCTCTGCCTGGGGCCCCATATGCTGCCTGGGGCCCCTGTGCTCTGCCTGGGTGTAGGACACTGGTGACGTCACTTATCTGCGGACATTAGCTCCGGACATTAGCTCCGGACATTAGCTCCGGACATTATCTCAGGACATTAGCTCCGGACAAAGCCACGGAAGTTGGCACAAATTGCAGGAAGTAGTATTCTAGGCAATTATATATTAGATAGTAGTTTGATAATTAAAACTTTTTTATCCTATGGGCTTGTGCAGACAGACATATTTTCGGTCTAAGTGCGAGCCGACAAAAAATTGTATTGCACATGAACCAAAGTTACTCTATAGGTCCATTCACGTGTTCTGATTTTTTCCTCGGACAGAGACTGTCGAAGGAAAAAACTACAGCATACACGATTTGCATCCAATATTTGGATTGCACATGGCAATGAAAGTCAATGAGTCCTTGGAAAAAAATCGGACCGCTCTCTCTGGCATGTCGATTTTCACAGACTAACAGAATGGAGAAGATACAAAAGTTCTCTTTTTCCATCTTTTTCTCACACAAGAAAATCAGATCACACAATGATCACACTTTGATCAAACTCTGATTAGAGTGTGCTTACCATAATAGGACAGATTTTCTTGTGTGGGAGAAAATAGAGTCTTTTGACCCTAGCCTAAGGGTACCGTCACACAGTGCCATTTTCATCGCTACGACGGCACGATTCGTGACGTTGCAGCGTCGTATAAGTATCGCTCCAGCGTCGTATACTGCGGTCACACGTTGCAATACACGGCGCTGGAGCGATAATTTCATGACGTATTTGCGATGTAGAAGCCGTTGGTTACTGTGCGCACATCGTATACAACCTGTGTCACACAATGCAATCATGCCGCCACAGCGGGACACTAGACGACGAAAGAAAGTTTCAAACGATCTGCTACGACGTACGATTCTCAGCGGGGATCCGGATCGCAGGAGCGTGTCAGACACAGCGATATCGTAAATGCATCGCTGGAACGTCACGAATCGTGCCGTTGTAGCGATCAAAATTGCACTGTGTGACGGTACCCTAAGGTTAAGGCATCAAAAGTTCAGGTATGACTCCTTTAATACCAATAACTGAACGCACATCCCATGTAACATAATTACAAAAACACACACCACATAGATTGCACCAATACAAAAAAAAAATAGAATCAGCCACCTGGATAGACTGACAGGACGTCCATTTTTTTCCGAGGCTGTTTATATCCTGCCTGTTTCCTGTGTTTGTTTTTTGAAAAGGTGCATTTTAACGTCACCAGAATTTCATTTTAGATGCTATCATAGACAAAAACAACATTTTCAGGTCATACAATTGTCCATTAGTAAAGTCTTTGACACATTTTGCATGGAAACAATGTTATATTTGGTGAACATAAGAAAAGAAGCAAGTCACAAAAAGTCCAACTGGTTAAGACTTTTTGCAAGTCACAATGTGATCACATTCCCTTCCATTATGCTGCAATAGCAGGAGCAGAATGATCTTTGTATAAGCGAGCGGTGTTGCTGCCAAAGTTGCCCCGTAGCCCCGATTTCCGTGTAACCCCGGTTGCTCTGTAGCTCCAGTTTCCTTGTAACCCCGGTTGCCTTGTAACCCTGGTTGCTGTGTTACCCTGGTTCTCATGTAGTCCCGGTTGCTGTGTAACCCTGGTTGCCGTGTAACGCCGGTTGCCGTGTAGCCTCAGTTCCATGTAGCCCCAGTTGCTGTGTAGCCCCAGTTGCCGCGTAGCCCCAGTTGCCATTTAACCCCGCTTGCCATCTAGCCCCACTCGCTGTGCAGCTCCAGTTGCCGTGTAGCCCTGGTTGCTGTGTAGCCCCAGTTGCCATGTAGCCCCAGTTGCTGTGTATCCCTAGTTGCCGCGTAGCCCCAGTCGCTGTGCAGCCCCAGTTGCCTTGTAGCACCGGTCGACGTGCAGCCCCAGTTGCTGTGCAACCCCAGTTGTCGTGTTGCCCCGGTTGCCAAGTAGTCCCGGTCGCCGTACAGCCCCAGTCGCTGTGCAGCCCCAGTTGCCATGTAGCCCTGGTTGCTGTGTAGCACTGGTTGCCATGCAGCCCCAGTCGCTGTGCAGCCGCAGTTGCTGTGTCACACCGGTTGCCATGTAGTCCTGGGTGCCGTGCACCCCCAGTCGCTGTGCAGCCCCAGTTGCCATGTAGCCTCAGTTGCCGTACAGCCCCAGTTGCTGTGCAGCCCCAGTTGCTGTGCAGCCCCAGTTGCCATGTAGCCCTGGTTGCCGGGTAGCCCCCCAGTCACCGTGCAGTCCCAGTTGCCGTGTAGCCCCAGCCTTAACCTGCTGCTTTATGGACACTCGTTCTTACATTATTGTACCACATGGATCCTAAAAAGCAACACAAGGTACAAGCCCATCTCTAGAACTAGGAATGGGTTGTCGGGTTTACAAAATCTATTTCAACTACCCTATTATGTAATACCATGTCCAATAGTAATGCAAGTCCGGCACCATAGCTGCACGTGTACGGCATCAATCTTATTGCATGGTGTGCATTACAGTAAATGGCTAAAATGCTGAAACTGCTCGCTGGGGAAAGCTTAGAGGTGAGCAAGGACAAAAGCACTTAGATCCATCCATCTACGTATCAATTTATTGTATTAATGTCGACAACTATTGAATAGTGGGTAAGAGAAATGACATATTAATATCAGCAATGAGCAGTAACATCATCCATGGCTGCAGGTCAACATTTTTCACAACTTTATTGAGATAGTGAAATATGTCTGTCTATCTCACTGGTGGACACAGACAGAAAAGGGCCCCTGTGCACGAGCAGTATACGGGCCCTTAACAGCCCAATAGTTCATCATAATGGACAATTTCACCTGCTTTGGAGATGAAAATGGGCCCCATTACAACTATCTATCTATCTATCTATCTATCTATCTATCTATCTATCTATCTATCTATCTATCATCTATTATCTATCTATCTATCTATTATCTATATATCATCTATTATCTATCTATCTGTTATCTATCTATCTTATTTATCTATCTATTATCTATCATCTATTATCTATCTATCTATCTATCTATCTATCTATCTATCATCTATCTATCTATCTATCTATCTATCTATCTATCTATCTATCTATCTATCTATCTATCTATCTATCTATTATCTATTATCTATCTATCTATCTATTATCTATTTATCTATCTATCTATCTATCTATCTATCTATCTATCATCTATCTATCTATCTATCTATCTATCTATCTATCTATCTATCTATCTATCTATCAATACCTATCCATCCTAAATCTCATGTCTTTGTCTACTAACTCCAATAATTTTTTCGTGTAAAGATGTTTCTTTAGTCACATATGACACATCACATTACATACAGTGCTGTTATTTCACGTACGGTAACCTGTTGCCCGTGATTGATGACTTTGCTCGTCCTGCAGCAGGTGGCTTCCTCCATACCCGGAGAATACATGTCCTACACACCTGATAACACTTTGGGTTAATCCCACAAATTGTGTTCAGAATTGTGACTTATTGAAACGAATTGTATATATCACTGAACAGATTTCCACTTCTTCATCCTTCTATACTTATTTTATTGTAAAGAATAAATTATTCCTCCTATATTATTCTGCTATACAAATGAGAAAATCAGCTTCCAGAACAATAAAGCCATCGTTAGTTTATTATGCACTATCACGACACCCGCTTGCTAAAAATAGGGTCGTAAGAAACAGCATGAAAAATGACAAAAATACAGAAGTGGAAAACCGCACGGTGACATACGACTGAGCAAACACAAGCAGGATCAGATTGTAGGGTGAGGTACGTACCCCGTGTCCGTGGTCTGACATGCTTCTGAAGTCTGGGTGCTCCTGGGATGACCTGCAGACGTAATCTGCCTTCTCTTGTTCATACAACCCTTTTCATGGTCATTGAAGAGGCCCTTGGATGGAGCGGGGTTCACAGCATTAGTGTCTGGTAGTTCTGGCGGATATCCATTTAACATCCCATTGCCAGACTTGGTGTCTGCAGCTTCGTGTTGGTAGCCATCAGTCCTGTGCTGATATGTGGAAAGCGTGCTCTTCGACACTCTGTACCCATGAGAAACTAGGAGGTCCTCTACGCTGAACATGCTGTGCTTCCTGGAGGAACAGCTATGCCGGGGCAAACTTTACTTTCAAAGGGTCTTTCATCACTGGAAGGAAGAAGAGTAAAATAAATATCACTCAGCAGCACGTGTTCCACGCTGGTTCAGGAATCCTGGGTTTTTCATTACATACTTTGTTTAGTTACCTAATGTTAAATTATATGCAGATGCTCTGATGAGTAATGGAAGGATCCTGCCAAGATAAGGAACTTGTAGGTTGCAGCCAGAAATCGGGGATGAGATTTAGCTGCTGACTCTGCTTATTTTATAAGGTAACTCGGAATCAGGAAACGCTTTAGGAAACGGTAAACTCAATAAAGGCCTGACATAGATAGAAGAGAATGCGAGTTAGCGGATCTGTGCCCTGATGATGAGCCACGTTGTACCGAGCAAAAAGGAGTGGAAATTTGCCCGGGAAACTTATATGAAATGTTGTCATTCGTTGCATATTAGAACTGCATTAAAAGCAAATCTGAAAGTTTACGTTGGATGTTGACTAGTATTTAAGGTTTAACCTCAAAGGGTAGTCCTCTACTCGAACAACCCCTGCTCACTCAGCACTTTTGACACTCGCAAACTGTGAGACTTTGATCAGAGCGTCACGGGTTTACCATGACAGAGAAGAGCCAGAAGACCGCAGCGTCTGATGTCTCCAACTCCTGCACTGATTAGAAGCACTTCACATTTCTATTAAACGGTGTAAGTTTCTTTTGTAGTGCAGGGGTTAATCTGCTCAGTTGCGATCTCCTGGAAGCTTTCCTGCATTAATGCTCTCAGCTGTTCATTGTTAGCCACTCCCATCTCCTATATAATCTGGGCCCTGGCAAGCACTCATTGCCAGAGGTAGCTTTTGCTGCATGGTGGGAGGTGGTTGGTTACTATTGGAGAAGGCTTTTGGTGGATTTATCTGTGACTGTTGCAAGGTTTTGGGTGCTTGCTAATTTCCCCTCCCTCTGCTACTTTAGTTTTACCCATCCTCCACTCCCCAGTGTTTACCTCTGTTGTTTGTGTGAGTATATTTATATGATTGGTATTTTCCTTTATCCCTGTTTGTATTTACCTTGTTAGTCTGGTTGGTGTATTACGGTATACTATTACTCCCCTCTTTCCTGGGTGGGGGAAGGGTACAGACTGAGGACAGATTCAGGAGCTAAGGCAAGGTACGTGGCCTCAGCATCATCACCATCAGAATTAATCCGGGGAACAGGGCGGGCTAGTGTGCCCCTAGCATTAGGGACAGGGAAGGACCCCCTGGTCCTGAGACACCCGACAACAGAGCTGTGACTCAGAGTGTGATCATGGTGTGATCTGATTTGTTTGGATGAAGAGAAGATGAAGAAAGAAAATTTATCCATCCTCTAAATTCCGTCAGTCTATGTAAATTGAACTGCACTCTGATGTCATCCAAGTGCAGTCTCATTTTTCCACAGACTCTTTGACTTGTATGGCTGAGAGCGATCCAAACATAGGATGCAAATTGCGCATATGCTGCCATTTTTTTCCCTGGATAGATTCAGTCCAAGGACAAAATTGAACATGTGCGCGGCCCCATAGAATAACACACAGTTGTCTGCACCTGCCCTTAGAGAGTCTAACATGATCTCCTTCTCACATTCCCACAAGCTGATGCAGAAAACACTGCAGCTTCATCCCCCTCCTCCCTCACTGTCTTCATGTTTTGTGGCCGAGAAGGTACCTTTTTATGTCTTGACACTTACTACACTTTTGTGAAGAATTATAGCATAGTTTTCATGTTGATATAATTGTAAAATTGAGCCCACACTTTAACCAAGCTTTCCTAGCCGTCAGAGCCTGGGAACGTGTTGCCAGTATTAAACTGTGTGAACATAATGTACAAGGGGAAAAACACAGCAATCTGGCCTCTCTACGGTAATGAATACACAATACATTGTTTTCACATTAATTTGCCAAGTTTTCACTGTGACTGATTTCATATTTTAAGGCCAAAGACATATAAACATTCTTCTGAATATTTAACTTCATGAGTACATGGAGCAAATAACCCTATAGTCTGGGTCCTTAAAGGGGTTGTCCAGTCAAGACCGATAAGTCTGCAGTCACTCTGTGTGACTGCAGACTTCTGAATCCCCCCAGTGCACAAGTGTATGGCGCGAGGCTGCACTCACTGCCTGGGGGTATGTATATAACTCATTCTCTCCGTTCCCGTTCCCGGGTCTTAAACCGGCGAATCCCTGCAGCGCACAGTGCATGCCCTCTAGGAATATTCACTCTCTGTGACTGCAGGCTTATCGGCTTTGATAAGACAACCCCTTTAACTCTTAAGACAATGCTTTACGGTGTTAAACTTTAAGTCCTTGGCAGTAAAAACTAAAGTAGTTGGCCCAAATTGGCATATAAGAGTCCCGCTCTCATGCCCTATAACTCAGACCATGCCATCAGCACGTTATCTATCCTGTGGATAGGGTAGGACTGCCCCTTTAACGTTTAATTGTGACCACTTCTAAATTACCTCCATGTTCTCAGAATTTGCAGTTCTCTGTCCTGGATTGCTCTTGTGAGAGTGTGAGATCCTTTTAGACAGGGGGAAGCTACGAGTATGTACCGGCCTAAAAGTGTTATCCAACTTCTACCTTTTTTTTTTTTTTTTACAGAGGATTCGTCACCACATTTCACATTACAAACGCCATACATTATGAAAAAAACTATCAGAACAGATGAGGCTGGTGTCCTTACATTAAAACTCCATGTCAAAATAGCTTTTATAGTCCTTTCAAAACTTTTCCTGGTATTTCTATGAGCATTTTGAATATTAAAATCAATTCCAGCTGGATTGATATGCTCACTTTAAAATCAGGATTAAACAGCCATTTTGATATCAGATCATCTCATCAAAGTAAGTACACCAGCATCATCAAGTCATCGGTATCATTAGATCTGCTTGGAAAAAAAGAAAGCGAGACAGCAGAAAATGTTGTCAAACAAGAAAAGAACCTACAATCACATCTTCTTGCCCGTGGAGATCCAGTGGGCAGCCAACCGTATGCCTACTGCAGTTGATTACTGGCCTCAGCAGTCAGATGCCGAACTAATGGCATCGTTGTTTCCATCATTGAGTGGTGGCCAACAATACGAGGAATGACTGCTGAAGCCACTATTTGGCTATAGCCATCGCATGCTGGCTGCTTGTAATCAGCAAATGAGAAGATGCCAGAGAATAGTTGAGCTTTTCAGGGAGTCTGTCAGTATAACATATGTAGGGAAGTAATAAAGATCCAGACATGCACCGCCAATGGGGCAGCAGACCAGAGGCCACTATGGGTGCTGTGAACTGTGGGGCACAGCGCCAAATGGTCCTGTCCCCCTCCCGCCAACCCAATTTCAACTATATCTGTATCCACAGGACCCAAGTTTAGTTGAATACAATGGTGGAGCAGGGGGCCGTCGGCTCCTTCCTCCTCCATTCAGCCAGTGCGTCTGTGTTACAGAGAACCAAAAGCGATGATGTCTCTACCTACATCTCACTTGCTGTGAGGAGCCTCCATCTACACACAGAATGGAGCATCATAAAACACGGTTAGGTCTTTTTTTTTTCACTATGTTGATGCATTTTTCTGCAAGGGAAGGAAGAGCATACATGTATATTGAGGGGCTTCATACTGGATTGAGGGCATTGTGGGGTCATCATACTGGAATATGCAGTGTGGGGGCATAAAACTGTATTGGGGCATTCTTGCGGCCTTATCAGTGCCATATGAGGCATTGAGGAGGCATCATATTGCATTGTGGGTTTGGGGGGGCTTTATATTGTATTGGAGATAACTGTGGTAGCTCCATACTGTTTTGGGTAGCATTGTGTATCATAATACTCAGGGGTGGGATTCAAATTTTTAACAACAGGTCCTCTAAGTCGCGGCGGCCTGAATTTTGGCCACGCCCATTTTCAATAACCACGCCCATACTAATAAGCCACGCCCAGTGGCACGATTCATATTTTTGGAAGCAGTTTGTCTCCCTTAATGACAAGAATACGTTGTGACATACGGTATTAAAGTCATTCAAAGAAACAAACGACTAAAGCAAATGTACTGCACAGGACAATTGTCCGTGTACAAGGTGCTTTAGCTGATCAGTCCACAACATCCTTAGTTAAATTACTAAAGTAGAAGTATGAAACAGTAAACTATGTAGTACTCACTTGAAAGCAAAAACAGTATTCAAGGATTCTAACCAAAGAAAAGTTTAATACTGTAATATAATATAAAAAAGTTTAATTTTCTTTTATAAAAGTAAGCAGCTGTCAAACCTGCCCTGCGAGCGGGTCTGAGAGTGCTGGAGCGCATACCTGCGCTCCTGTTACAGAGCCCGCCCCGACCGCAGGTGTCCTAAACGGGACTCAGAGAGGCAGCGCGATGCTGCCTCTTTGAGTCCCGTTCAGGACACTTGCGGTCAACTCCAGGCTTTGAACAGGAGCGCAGGTATGCGCTCCAGCACTCTCAGACCCGCTCGCAGGGCAGGTTTGACAGCCGCTTTGCTGCGATTATACGCACCGTATAATCGCAGCAAAATCGTCCGTGTGCGCCTGCCCTTAGGTAAACCTGCATTCGCAGGGGGTTGGACCCGATGGCCCTTGAGGTCCCTTCCAACTCTACAATTTTATAATTCTAAGAATGCTAGCACCAAAGAAAAGGGCGCTGATACTGTATATGGGAGAGGGGTGTTATACGGGTTGTGTACTACAGCTCTGCATTTCTCTATACATTATTCAAGGACCAAACAAACCTTGAGGAGTCTTCCATGATGTCAACGTGGCATCCACTGTGTTTCTAGCCAGCAGCTTCAGCTGGTAGCTAAAAATAAGAGAGAAAGTGTTAGGGGCACTGTGATGTCTATATGAACACGATCGTGTCATATACACATCAGCCTCTCCCTCCTATATACATACACATTTCCCCGTATACACAGCTCCACTTTCCAGGATCCTCCACCTTCCCCCATCCTAACCCATCATCTTCTGCAACCTCTGCCACTGTTCTGCATCCCCCCCCCCTGTGTCCAGCGCTCTGCCCCCCCTGTGTCCAGCGTTCTTCCCCCCCTGTGTCCAGCGTTCTGCCCCCCCTGTGTCCAGCGTTCTGCCCCCCCTGTGTCCAGCGTTCTGCCCCCTGTGTCCAGCGTTCTGCCCCGTGTCCAGCATACTGCCCCTTTGTCCAGCATACTGCCCCGTATGTCCAGCATTCTGCCCCGTGTGTCCAGCATTCTGCCCCGTGTGTCCAGCATTCTGCCCCGTGTGTCCAGCATACTGCCCCCTGTGCCCAGCATACTGCCCCTTTGTCCAGCATACTGCCCCTTTGTCCAGCATTCTGCCCCGTGTCCAGCATACTGCCCCCTGTGCCCAGCATACTGCCCCTTTGTCCAGCATACTGCCCCTTTGTCCAGCATTCTGCCCCGTGTCCAGCGCTCTGCCCCCTGTGTCCAGCGCTCTGCCCCCTCCTGTGTCCAGCGTTCTGCCCCCTCCTGTGTCCAGCGCTCTGCCCCCTGTGTCCAGCGTTCTGCCCCCCCTGTGTCCAGCGTTCTGCCCCCTGTGTCCAGCGTTCTGCCCCCCCTGTGTCCAGCGTTCTGCCCCCCGTGTCCAGCGCTCTGCCCTCCTGTGTCCAGCGTTCTGCCCCCTCCTGTGTCCAGCGCTCTGCCCCCTGTGTCCAGCGCTCTGCCCTCCTGTGTCCAGCGTTCTGCCCCCCTGTGTCCAGCGTTCTGCCCTCCTGTGTCCAGCGTTCTGCCCTCCCGTGTCCAGCGCTCTGCCCCCTGTGTCCAGCGCTCTGCCCCCTCCTGTGTCCAGCGTTCTGCCCCCTCCTGTGTCCAGCGCTCTGCCCCCTGTGTCCAGCGTTCTGCCCCCCCTGTGTCCAGCGTTCTGCCCCCCTGTGTCCAGCGCTCTGCCCCCTGTGTCCAGCGTTCTGCCCCCCCTGTGTCCAGCGTTCTGCCCCCCGTGTCCAGCGCTCTGCCCTCCTGTGTCCAGCGTTCTGCCCCCTCCTGTGTCCAGCGCTCTGCCCCCTGTGTCCAGCGCTCTGCCCTCCTGTGTCCAGCGTTCTGCCCCCCTGTGTCCAGCGTTCTGCCCTCCTGTGTCCAGCGTTCTGCCCTCCTGTGTCCAGCGCTCTGCCCTGGCCCCCCCCCCCCCCCCCGGATCGCCGCTCTCAGTAAAAAAAAAAAAAACAAGCTCTACTTACCTCCCGCGCTCCTGCTTTCTCCAAGCAGCTGCAGCGTGCACTCGCCGGCGACTGACAATGACGTCAGACGCCGGCGACATGCACGCTGCGGCTGACGTCAGCTGCCAGCCTCAGATTGGCTGGCGGGCGGCGGCTGTTAACTATTGAAGTGCGGGCACAGGCCCGCACGTCAGTAGCGCTGCAGCGCCGGCCGCAGCTAAGGGCCCGGTTCAGCCTGCGGCTGCCGGTAGGGGCCCGGTGGGCAGATGAGACGGGGCCCGCTGCGGGCCCTCTCTGCCCACCGGGCCCCATACGCCAGTCACGGCTGTAATGCCCTGATGGCGGCCCTGCCAGCAGCACAGCAACCCGTCCGGGGGCGGTCCGGAGGCGGTCCGGGGGCGTGGTAACCATTTTCAATTACCGGAACGCTGGCAGATAGAAATTTTAGTAAACGGCTGCCCCGTACCGGGTCGTACCGGCTGAATCCCACCACTGATAATACTGTATTGGGAGGACACTAGGGACATCATACTTTGTTAAGAACACTCTGGTAGCAGCATACTGTATTGGGAGTACTGTGGGGGCATTATATTGTGTTGGGAGCTCTGTGTAGGGGCAGCATACTGTATTGGGGCACTGTGGGGGCATTATATTGTGTTGGGAGCACTGTGTAGGGGCAGAATACTGTATTTGGGGAACTGTGGGCGCATTATATTGTATTGGGAGCACTGTGTAGGGGCAGCATACTGTATTGGGGCACTGTGGGGGGCATTATATTGTATTGGGAGCACTGTGTAGGGGCAGCATACTGTATTGGGGCACTGTGGGGGGCATTATATTGTATTTGGAGCACTGTGTAGGGGCAGAATACTGTATTTGGGGAACTGTGGGCGCATTATATTGTATTGGGAGCACTGTGTAGTGGCAGCATACTATATTGTGGCACTGTGGGGTATTATATTGTGTTGGGAGCACTGTGTAGTGGCAGCATACTGTATTGGGGGCACTGTGGGGGCATTATATTGTATTGGGAGCACTGTGTAGGAGCAGCATACTGTATTGGGGGCACTGTGGGGTATTATATTATATTGGGAGCACTGTGTATGGGGCATTGTACTGTATTGGGGCATTGTAATGTATTGGGGCACTGTGGGGGCATTATATTGTATTGGGAGCACTGTGTAGGGGCAGCATAATGTATTTGTGGCACTGTGGGGGCATTATATTGTATTGGGAGCACTGTGTATGGGCATTGAACTGTATTGGGGCACTGTGGTGGCATTATATTGTATTGGGAGCACTGTGTGGGGACACTGCTGTGTCATTATACTGGGCACTTTAGTTGCAAATTTCTGTGGGAATTCACTCTGGGGACATCATTCTGTGTGAGGGGACTATTTAGGGACATCATACTGTGTGGAAGGTCAGTGTGGGGACATTGTATGATTCCATGTAAGGGGTATTGTAGTGGGTCAGATCACCAAGAGGCATTGCAAGCACCGTTATGGGCAATTATTTGTGGAATGGAGGGCACCTTAAACCCACCAAATAATTTTTTTTTTGGAGGGGGACAGGAGTCCCCAATTTAAACTTTTGCAGTGTGGCTTTGTAATTTCTATGTACATCTAAGGCTACTTTCACACTAGTGTCGTACGACGCACGGCGAATTGCGTCGTTGCGACGTACCGACGCTAGCAGTGAATGCGCCGCACAACGGGGGCAGCGGATGCTGTTTTTCAACACATCCGCTGCCCCATTGTGAGGTGCGGGGAGGAGGGGGCGGAGTTCCGGCCGCGCATGCGCGGTCGGAAATGCTGGACACGACGCACCAAAAAACGTTACATGCAACGTTTTTTGGTGGCGACGGTACGACGCAACATGACGCAACCGTCGCACGACGGTTGCGACGTGTGGCAATGCGTCGCACTGCGTCGCTAATGCAAGTCAATGGAGAAAAAACGCATCCTGCAAGCACTTTTGCAGGATGCGTTTTTTTTCAAAACGACGCATAGCGACGTGCAGTGCACGACGCTAGTGTGAAAGTAGCCTAAGACTCTTCTGTTCATCAGCTGGTCCTACAGCTCCAGGAAGCATTGGCTGACACAGACATTCGTACATACAGGTATACGGAGGTGTTGTGCCCTGAGCAGATCCAACCACAGTGGTCACTTGATTGGGATCACCATTTGGGTTCAGACCTCTACACTTAGAGTCTCCCTAAGATCAGCTGTTTCTTCTTCTTTTTTTCTATAGGTTTAAAATTTAATTTATCCTTAAGAGTGCAGGAAATAAATAATATAAAATGTAAATAATGGACAAGACAATCGATTACCCTATCAGTACTTGTGTTACTGTATGTATCATCGACAGGAACATCAACATCTTCTACATAACATCAGTGCATTTCCCCAATCTCGTTGCCACTTGCGTATCATAATCCACACAATGCCTGATGAGAAGTTCTACATTTGTTTGACCGGGCAAAATCCATAACCACATAATGAAATGGCCTCCCATGAAGTTTTATGCCTTCGCTGTACATCAGAACCATTCATCTCCATGCTCCTTACCCTCACCCATACGAAGAGCCAGAAACTCTCCATAAATGGCTATGGAAGCGATTTTTCATGTTTGAAGTTAATCCTCCGACTCACAGCTGGATTACCACTGGCCCCTGTCCAAAGTTAAAACAGACAGCCACTTGGATGTTCTTTGCTAAGAATCCTGTCTTTTGTAAAACCACACATAAAGATACACAAACAAGAGGCTTCAACGGCTGCACCCACATGCGCGGAGCGCAGAAAGATCTTCTTTGTATCATGCAAGGCATTCCCAGAGGACACATAATATCAACAGCAAAGTGAGAGGATCATGTACAAGTGTAATGATTTTACATCAGCATTAATCATCTAGTGATGACAAGCAACATGGAAGGAAAGGAGTTTACTACCCTGAACTCTTAACCCTACTGATGCCAATGCATTTTGCTAAAATCTAACTTGGAGAATCTTAGAAAA
Source organism: Ranitomeya variabilis (assembly GCF_051348905.1). NCBI lineage: Eukaryota > Metazoa > Chordata > Amphibia > Anura > Dendrobatidae > Ranitomeya > Ranitomeya variabilis. The sequence goes on along the minus strand of NC_135237.1, from coordinate 51,671,800 downwards.
GTGCTGGGGTGAATGGCTACTGGCTAGTGTGTGACATCCAGGAGACATGCAAATTGTGTCTTCAGAGAGGAAGAGGACTAGACCTCTAGTGGCACCTATTGGAAGGAGCTATCCTAAAACTCATTATTTCCTAGAGGAGCATTGCAGCTTAAAAGTCTACTCATCTTGGCATGCTTGACATGTCACTCTCCACAAGGAAAAACGTATCCTGGTCAGACGCCTCTCAACGAGACCAAACCAAATCTCACACTTTGCACTGACGAGGTTCAGTACCCCGTAACACAGTGTCTGGAAATTGAGATTCTGGTTTTGGCTTTTATCCTAAGTCATGTGACAAGGCTTGACATTGACTTTTAGGACCGCTACTTCCTATAGGTGGCACTAGAGTTCTAGTCCTATTCCTCTCTGATGAGACAATTTGCATATTTCCCAGAGGAACATTGAGGCTTAAAAGTCTCCTCACCTTGGCATGTCCGGCTTGACATGTCACTCTCCGGAAGGAGAAAGGTTACCCCTCGGATCCAGAAGACATCTATAGCACACGAGGCATGACTGCTCTGTGCACTAGAATGAAACAGAGCCTAACAAGTGAACTACTACTTGAAAGACAAGGCACTACGGACGTGCTGGGCTGGAAAGTTCTCTCACCTGGTCGATGCTGAAGGGCTTTTCTACAATTTAGTAGAAAATATTTAATGTAAAATGGTTGCAGAATGTCAGTTTCTGTAAATTATATTTATTTTCTCTTGCTTATATAGTGCTAAAATATTCTGCAGGGCTGTACAACAGTTCTCATCTGTCTCCTCAATTGGGCTCTAGTGCCCCTATCTCAAACACGTGCTAGTGACAGCTTCATAGAAAGTGATCAGTATGATTTTGGAGTGTGAGAGGAAATCCACGTAGACATGGAGAAAATACGAACCCAATTAGATGTTGCTTTAGGTCACATTCACACTCCAGTGATGCTGCAGGGCAATAGTGCTAAGCAGCGAGTCACAATTCTGGAGCACCTCTATTCTTGGAACTCTACTTTCTTATGTTCCTCTTTTATTCGCCTGGAAATTTCCAATTAAATTGTCAGGTGTTAGCATCGCCGTAATCAATGGGGCATTTTCCTATACAATCTGTCCAATTAGCGCTGCCAATGTCAGAGTAGGAAATGTATGAATAAATTAAAAGGGTTGTCCAGGGCTTAAATATTGATGACTTATCCTTAGAATAGGCCATCAATATCTGATTAGTGCAGTGTCAGGCACACACTGATATGATATTGATGACCTATGCTAAGGAAAGGTCATATATATAGAAGAGCTAATTCACTCCAAATTTCCCCAAGAAAATCAAATTTTAACGAAGGGGAATTTTTGGGGATTCGAATTCAGCAAAATGGTTGTAAAGTGGTTACAAAAAAATAGACTTTTATTCTCATGCCTCATCATCCTCCCCATAACTGTCCCATTTCGGCTCCCCACTTTATCATGATCAGTCTTTTTCTTCCACCAAGTTTTCCAGTTAGTGCCGTCGCTGACTAGTCCTTACGTCTGACATACATTACATACCAGATGACTGCGAAGAATGTGATCCTTGTAATTAACATCAATGACGTGTGTCACACTCCACATAATTGAACTCCTCGGAGTACTAAGCGAAGGGGACACATGACTGTAAAAATGGGGGGAGGCATCAACTCCTGGAGCTAATATTAGTTATACAGTATTTATATTGATTGTATTAGGCTGAGTGTTTGTCCTTTCAAAATCAGGAGCCCGCTTGTACGCCTGTTTTTTTGTTATTATTGTGAGGGAGGAGTTTATGGAAAAATATAACTTCCTGTCTGATGGTCTCTTCCTCTTTCCAGAAGAAATGGCAGAAACATTTAACGCCCACCCACCCCTTTTGTTTTTTTTTGTACTGTGCACATATGTCGTCATGTAATTTAAAAAAAATGTTGATTGGCATTTTTGGGATTAACCTTCTAAGCCCAAGGGTGGGTAAATCCTTCAGTCATGGTTCCCTAGAGGTTTCCTCCACAGTATGTTTTATGTCTAAGTTTGGAAGGATGACTCTGCGTGAGTTGGGCGTTTAGTATCTTTTTTATAGATTTTGGCCTTAATTTATAAAAATAAGTAAATAAAAATGTCAGAATGGAAGTCAATATAAATCACATTAGCTTGGTCTTTTATTGTCAAATTTGTGATATTGCAATGGGGGAGTCAGGAGGAAGTGGACGACATGTTATGGTGGACTAATTTTAATTAATAGAAGTTATTACACTATGGTGATAAATAGACTGCGCTTTGGTGGCCAGACTTAAGGATGTGATACTGGTAACGTAACTTGGCGGCATTTAGCTGTTAAGCACCGGAATGAGGATCTTTGGTAGGGTCATTGGAGCCCTTGAAGTAAACTGGGTTTGCTACTGCGGCAATTCAGAGCGCACCACCCCTGGATTGCTGCCTGCCGATTGCTGTATGGCAGGCAGCTGTGAGATTGTTCACGGTGTGTGTGAAACTCAGAATATACATACCTCACATTTCACCTGACTCTTACTATATTCGTGTGATTTTAAATAAAACTGTGGCCTTTTGATACCAAAATAACGTGTTGTTATTCTATTCAGTCATGTAGCTTGGGTCATGTGCTAATGAATAATGAGAATCCATCCCATATCATAAAGTAATGCGTGGAGCGTAGTCAGCAACAGAACCAACCAAAACACACAAATGAGAAGACCGAAGAGGAACAGATGAAGGACCAGGTGAAGACAGTGGCAGGACAAATATATGGAGGCCCAGGGGAGATGAGTGTTTATTAGAGTTTTGTTTTTAACCTCTTACTGGCAGAATTGATTTGCAAAAACTTTTTTCAATACAAATCAAATTTCCAACCTTCCCCTGAATTGACCATATTGAATTCCAGAATATTCGCTTAATTGTAGTCATCAATATCTAAGCCCCTGATAACCACATTAACTGGGTATTACTATTTTCATTGCCTTTAGAGATCCCTCAGCATTGTTCTTCATGGGGAATCTGAATTATTTACTGTGACAGAGACATCAGGAGAGCTGACAGCTCCTCTCTGTAGTAAAATAAGATGCCATTTTGGGTAAATCTACTGACAGCTCTGATATTTTCTGTGTTGTTAGAAAGTAGAGTAATTAGATAGTCTTATGTTTTGGAATGCTGTTGCATAGTCTACATAGGTAAGGGTGGATTCACAAGCAGCAGATTTCTTACATTACAGAAAATTCATTCTACTGTCTCATTTATCTGAATGGGGCTTGCAGAAATCCAAGTGCTTGTTGCCAAAAATATCCCATTCAGATGAAAAGAACTAATCTTCAGTCATAAATATTTCTGCAACAAAAACTGTTTCGTGTGAATTCACCCTAAAGCTCATTAACTTGAAAACCCAATTCAGAACCCTATTAGGAAATTCTGAGTTAACCTTTTGAGAATCTTTATTTTTTGGCAAGAGGGAAGACTGACTGCAAAAATTGTCTCTTGCTATGGAGGAGCTTTACTGTCTTACATTTTATAGATTGCTCTTTGAAGTGAATGGGCTGTGTAATGCTTGATTTCACCTAATGATGGCGCTGCAGGGAACCTGAACACCTAGTGCTAGTTCTTCACACAGATTACATCTGAGGGTTCTAGGAGAGAGACACTTTGTGATCAGCTAATAATAAGTAGGAATTGTCCAAAAGTGGAAACCGCTTTATTTTGAGTGATGGCTGCAATTACTGATGAGCAACCATGATTGGAAAACGTGTTATTCAAGCATGCCCGGGTGTTATCCGAGTATCTTGGGCGTGCTCGAATAATACGTTTGAGTCCCTGCGGCTGCATGTTTACGGCTGTTGGACAGCCGTAACAAATGCGGGGATTGCCTGTTTGTTAGCCAAGCCCTGCATGTGTTGTGCCTGTCAAACAGCCGCGAAACATGCAGCCGTGGGGACTCGAACAAATTATTCGAGCACGCCCAAGATACTCGGATAACACCCAGGCATTCTTGGATAACACCCTATCCGAGCACGTTCACTCATCACTAGCTGCAATATTTATTTTCAGTGAATCACTACTAATGTGTCTAAGGGTTCATGCACACATCAGTGATTTTCTTGTAGAGTGTTTTTTATCAGAGTTTCACCAGATTTTCATCAGCATGTCCATCAGGGTTTATATATAGAGTATAGAGGATAATATCTGTAAGGCACTGTGGAATTAATTGCACTATATAAGTGAGTAAAATAAATAAATAAATATGGCACTCCTATTAGAAGAGGGTGCCCAGGAAGAGTTCCACAAATAGTAAAAAATAAAAAGTTACTTGGCACTCCAAAGTGAAAATGATAGCTGAGGTTTTATTGTCAGGCAATCGAAACAAAACTGTGACATTTCAGTCCCGATACTTCAATCATCACACACGGATGGATGCAGGATGACACCATTTTGGGGTAGATACAATGTTTTGATTGCCTCTTATTGCATTTTATTGCAATGTTGCGGTGACCAAAAAAAGTAATTCTGGCATTTTGATTTTTTTCTCGCTACGCCGTTTACCGATCAAAATAATTTATTTTGTGTAGAGCAGACATTTCTGAACGCAGCGATACCAAATATATTTATTTTTAATAGTTTTATTTTTAGTGGGGCAAAATGGGGGCGATTTCAACTTTTGTGTTGTTTTAATTTTTTTCATATTCTTAAACTTTTTTTTTTTACTTTTTACTATCTTCAGTAGTCTCCTTAGGAGACTTAAAGCTGCAATCGTCAGATCGCCTGAGTTAAACACAGCAAAGCTTCAGCACTGCTATGCATTGCAGAAATCACAATCTTCTATGAACGCCAGCCAATTCACAGGGGTATTGTAATGACAGGCACGGCATCATCAACAGATTCCCGGCACCCATTGGCACCCCTCGATCCTGTGACAGGGGCGCTGATTAATGACGCGCTTTCGGCTGGTGTCTGTTAAATCCCGCTGTCAGTGATTGACAGTGGGATTTAACTGGTCAACAGCCGTGAGTGGATGTTAGAAGCACTTAAAATCTGCCATCAAGTGCAGGAAAAAATGTGGGGTTAGCAGGGACACTACCTTCGACGTACATGTACGTCGAAGGTAGTGAAGGGGTTAACAACTAATTTTATTTATTTATTTTTATACCATTAATAAGTAATTTAATTAATTTTTCTTATGACTAGTACTGTTTGTTTTACAACCTTTTTTCAACAGGCTTAAAAATTGGAAAAGTAATAAAAATAATGAATCTAATATATCATGTATAATAATAATAGTAATAAATAAATCATGTATTTATTTATAGCACTTTTTCTAATACGGCTGTAGCATAAAAAAAATAGATTTTAGATTTGTATTTGCCATAATATAACATTAATTTTGATAGATTACATATTCTATATATATTGAATGGGTTGCCAATTACTTTGATATCTGGCCACCAACAAAGCTGATTACAGTTGATCGGTGGGGTACTTGGTGTCGGACACCCACTAATCTACTATTGATGACTTAAAGGGAATCGGTCAGCAGGTTTTTGCTATATAATCTGATCACAGCATGCTGTATGCCTAAAACACAGAATTTAGAGATGTGTCACTTATCAGGTTGTGTTCTGTTGCTTACTTACAATGGGTTTTTTTTTTCACCATGAGATTATCACTGTCAGGACTAGGTCTCATGTGCCTGCTAGCCGGACCACACCCCCTCCCGTGATAAGCAGCTCTCTGTCAATAGACAATGTGCATAGAGAGCCTGATGTGGGCGGGGTTAGCTTTCTCAGCTTTGCTGCATTGCTACATCTAAGAACTTTGATTGTGTCACAAGTTCTGCACCGAGTACACTAAGTGATATATCCTTGGAATCAGGGTCTCTATTCTTACATTATGCTGCTCTCAGATGGGATAGTAAAACAATGCTTTAAAGCATTGGGAAATGTGTGTTTTTGGAATCCATTTTAATCAGAAGGTTCTCCTAAAAATAAGTTGACCCCAGAAAGCATTCAATGTTACCGCAGCACCACCACTGGAGAACGGAAGTGTTACATGACACTCACTCAGATCTATGAGACTGGTCGTATAATGTAGCCACTTGCTCGTTCTCCCACATTTTGCAGTGACTTTCTGATCTGACTGACAGATGAGGATCCTTAAGGAGGCACTCCCCTCAATTAACTAGTGACTTGTGTTATCTTATAGCTGATCACATTATCATTGTAGGACTACTCCTAATGTAATAACAGCCTATAGCTTATATGTCTATATGGAGACATTGTCACCATATAATAATATTGTGTCCCCGGCAGTATTTCTAAGCATAAAACTGTTACTCCAATCAATACATGAAGTATATGACAAGTTATTATTCTTTGCTTAGATAGCTCCATCATATTCTTCAGCACTTTACAGATATCACCATCTTTGTCCCCATTGGGGCTCATAATCTAAGTTCCCTATCAGTATGTCTCTGGAATGTGGGAAGAAACCGGAGAACCTGGAGGAAACCCACGCAAACACGGAGAGAACATACAAACTCCTTGCAGATGTTGTCCTTGGTGGGATTTAAACCCAGAACCCCAGCGCTGCAAGGCTGCAGTGCTAACCACTGAGCCAACGTACTGTCCCAAGTCATGAATTAGGCTAAAGGATTTGCCAGGTTTGATATTTGCTTTTGACAAATTTAGGTAATGATTCCCTTATTTTATTAAATGGTGAATCGATGCACTAAGGGGAAGTCACATTACTACAGCATCTCTGCTTAGAAACTTGTCAGTAGCAAACTGCCTAGTCAGAATTCTGCTAGAGAAAGAACGTCAAGGCCGTTCCTGCCTGGAGACAAGGTGAAAATAAAAAGGCAAGTGAAGAACGTCTGCGCTGTGAAGAATACTGGGTATCACATCTCGGCATTATATTTATATGTTTATTCTTCTACCTTTTACAATAATATATTCTGTTCTGATACATAAATACTGTCAGCCTTGAGACATAATATTGTTTAAATGGCTATTATACAATGCGTAAAGGGAACCTGTCATGTTGAAAATGATATCTCATCTGCAGGCACTACGTTACAGAGCAGGAGGAGCTGATCAGATTGATAGACATTTTTATGAAAAAAGTGTCAGCATTTTATTTACTGAAATCCCTGATGTTTGTATGTGTAGGAGTCCAGTGGGCGGGCCTACTCTGTGATCGACATTCTTCACTGTATGACTGAGCATGCAGACACAGCAGTCAATCACTAGTAGGACCGCCCACAGGACTCCTATGCATACAAACATCATGGATTTCAATGAATCAAACACAAGTTTGTTATAGACCTGGTGGTTAGGAGCACCCGAAATGACCTGATGGTTAAAATGGAAAACCTGGGACAAGCTCTGAGGAAGTGGTAACTCTACTGACCGCAATTCCTAATCCTATCACAAACACTAGAAATAGCCGTGGAGCGTACCTAACTCTCCCTAGACGCCTCTTCACAGCCTAAGAGCTAACTACCCCTAAAGATAGAAATAGCAGCCTACCTTGCCTCAGAGAAATTCCCCAAAGTAAAGGTAGCCCCCAACAAATATTGACTGTGAGTTAAGAGGGAAGTAACAAACACAGGAATGAAACAGATTTTAGCAAAGGAGGCCGAATCTTCTCTAGATAGACAGAGGATAGGAAAGGGAACTATGCGGTCAGTATTAAAAACTACAAAAGCCACGCAGAGTGTGCAAAAGGACCTCCACACCGACTCACAGTGTGGAGGTGCAGCTCTGCACCCCCAGAGCTTCCAGCTAGCAAGGAAATATCATAATAGCAAGCTGGACTAGAAACATAGCATGTACTGAGAAATATATTAAAAAACCAATGAACAGCAAATGAACTAGCAAAGACTTAGCTTCTGCTGGAGTAGACAGGTCATCTGAGAAATCCAAGAGAGATCTGAACCAGTACTGAGACATTGACAGCTGGCATAAACTAATGACCTGGGCAGAGTTAAATAGGGAAGCCAGCAGCAGCAATAAACGAAGGCAGCTGAGAAAGCCAACCTCAAAGATCAGCAGTTCCACTCAAAGCCACCAGAGGGTGTCCAAGGACAGAACTCACCAAAGTACCATTCACGACCACAGGAGGGAGCCCGAGAATGGAATTCACAACAGTACCCCCCCCTTGAGGAGGGGTCACCGAACCCTCACCAGAGCCCCCAGGCCAGTCAGGACGAGCCAAATGAAAGGCACGAACCAAATCGGCAGCATGGACATCGGAGGCAACAACCCAGGAATTATCCTCCTGACCATAGCCCTTCCATTTAACCAGGTACTGAAGCTTCCGTCTCGAAATACGAGAATCCAAAATCTTCTCCACCACATACTCCAACTCCCCCTCAACCAACACCGGAGCAGGAGGATCAACGGAAGGAACCATAGGCGCCACATATCTCCGCAACAACGACCTATGGAACACATTATGGATGGCAAAAGAAGCTGGAAGGGCCAAACGAAACGACACAGGATTGATAATTTCAGAAATCTTATAAGGACCAATGAAACGAGGCTTGAACTTAGGAGAAGAAACCTTCATAGGAACATAACGAGAAGACAACCAAACCAAATCCCCAACACGAAGTCGGGGACCAACACAACGACGGCGGTTAGCAAAACGTTGCGCCTTCTCCTGAGACAACGTCAAATTGTCCACCACGTGAGTCCAAATTTGCTGCAACCTGTCCACCACAGAATCCACACCAGGACAGTCAGAAGGCTCAACCTGCCCTGAAGAAAAACGAGGATGAAAACCAGAATTACAAAAAAAAGGCGAAACCAAAGTAGCAGAACTAGCCCGATTATTAAGGGCGAACTCGGCCAATGGCAAGAAGGTCACCCAATCATCCTGATCAGCAGAAACAAAGCATCTCAGATAGGTCTCCAAGGTCTGATTGGTTCGTTCGGTTTGGCCATTTGTCTGAGGATGGAACGCTGAAGAAAAAGACAAATCAATGCCCATCTTAGCACAAAAGGAACGCCAAAACCTAGAAACAAACTGGGAACCTCTGTCCGACACAATGTTCTCCGGAATGCCATGCAAACGAACCACATGCTGAAAAAATAATGGAACCAAATCAGAGGAGGAAGGCAATTTAGGCAAGGGTACCAAATGGACCATCTTAGAAAACCGATCACAAACCACCCAGATGACAGACATCCTTTGAGAGACAGGAAGATCAGAAATAAAATCCATGGAAATATGCGTCCAGGGCCTCTTCGGGACAGGCAAAGGCAAAAGCAACCCACTGGCACGAGAACAGCAAGGTTTGGCCCGAGCACAAGTCCCACAGGACTGCACAAAAGAACGCACATCCCGTGACAAGGAAGGCCACCAAAAGAACCTAGCAACCAAATCTCTGGTACCAAAAATCCCAGGATGACCAGCCAATACTGAACAATGAACCTCAGAAATAACCCTACTAGTCCATTTATCAGGGACAAACAGTTTCTCCACTGGACAGCGGTCAGGTCTATCAGCCTGAAACTTCTGCAGCACCCGCCGCAAATCAGGGGAGATGGCAGACAAAATCACCCCCTCTTTGAGAATACCAGCCGGCTCAGGGACTCCCGGAGAATCAGGCAAAAAACTCCTAGAAAGGGCATCAGCCTTCACATTCTTAGATCCCGGAAGGTATGAGACCACAAAATGGAAACGGGAGAAAAACAGTGACCATCAAGCCTGTCTAGGATTCAACCGCTTGGCGGACTCGAGGTAAGTCAGATTCTTGTGATCAGTCAGGACCACCACGCCATGTTTGGCTCCCTCAAGCCAATGTCGCCACTCCTCGAATGCCCACTTCATAGCCAACAACTCCCGATTGCCGACATCATAATTACGCTCAGCAGGCAAAAACTTTCTAGAAAAGAAAGCACACGGCTTCATCAAAGAGCCGTCAGAACTTCTCTGAGACAAAACAGCCCCTGCCCCAATCTCAGAAGCATCAACCTCGACCTGAAAAGGGAGCAAAACATCTGGCTGACACAACACAGGGGCCGAAGTAAAACGACGTTTAAGCTCCTGAAAAGCCTCAACGGCCGCAGGGGACCAATTCACCACATCAGCGCCTTTCTTCGTCAAATCAGTCAAAGGCTTAACCACACTAGACAAATTAGCGATGAAGCGACGGTAAAAATTAGCAAAGCCCAGGAACTTCTGAAGACTCTTCACAGATGTAGGTTGAGTCCAATCATAAATGGCCTGAACTTTAACAGGGTCCATCTCAATAGTAGAAGGGGAAAAAATGAAGCCCAAAAAGGAAACCTTCTGAACTGCAAAGAGGCATTTAGATACCTTCACAAACAACGCATTAGCACGAAGGACCTGGAACACCATCCTGACCTGCCTCACATGGGACTCCCAATCATCCGAAAAGACCAAAATATCATCCAAATATACGATCATGAACCTATCCAGATACTTCCGGAAGATGTCGTGCATAAAGGACTGAAACACAGATGGGGCATTAGAAAGCCCGAATGGCATCACCAAGTACTCAAAATGGCCCTCGGGCGTATTAAATGCTGTTTTCCATTCATCGCCCTGTTTAATACCCACAAGATTATACGCCCCTCGAAGGTCAATCTTGGTAAACCAACTAGCCCCCTTAATCCGAGCAAACAAATCAGACAACAGAGGCAAAGGGTACTGAAATTTGACCGTGATTTTATTGAGAAGGCGGTAATCTATACAGGGTCTCAGAGAGCCATCCTTCTTGGCCACAAAAAAGAACCCTGCTCCCAACGGTGACGAAGACGGGCGAATATGCCCTTTCTCCAAGGACTCCTTTACATAACTCCGCATAGCGGCATGTTCTGGCACAGATAAATTAAACAGTCGGCCCTTAGGGAACTTACTACCAGGAATCAAATTAATAGCGCAATCACAGTCCCTATGAGGAGGTAGGGCACTGGACTTGGGCTCATCAAATACATCCTGGTAATCCGACAAAAACTCAGGAACTTCAGAAGGAGTGAAAAAAGAAATTGACATCAAAGGAACATCACTATGTATCCCTTGACAACCCCAACTAGACACAGACATTGATTTCCAATCCAGTACTGGATTATGAACCTGTAACCATGGCAAACCCAACACGACAACATCATGCAAATTATGCAACACCAAAAAGCGAATATCTTCCTGATGTGCGGGAGCCATGCGGGAGCCATGCTCAGCTGAGTCCAGTACTGAGGTTTATTCTTGGCCAATGGCGTAGCATCAATCCCCCTTAAGGGAATAGGACTCTGCAAAGGCTCCATGGAAAAACCACAGCGCCTGGCAAACTCCAAGTCCATCAAGTTCAGAGCAGCGCCCGAATCCACAAATGCCATAACAGAGTAGGACGACAATGAGCAAATCAGAGTAACAGACGAGAAATTTAGGCTGCACAGTACCAATGGTGACAGACCTAGCGAACCTCTTAGTGCGCTTAGGACAATCAGGGATAGCATGAGAGGAGTCACCACAGTAAAAACACAGCCCATTCTGACGTCTGTGTTCTTGCCGTTGAGCTCTGGTCAAAGTCCTATCACATTGCATAGGCTCAGGCCTCTGCTCAGAGGACACCGCCAAATGGTGCACAACTTTGCGCTCGCGCAAACGCCGATCAATCTGAATGGCCAAAGACATTGATTCATTCAGACCAGCAGGTGTGGGGAACCCCACCATAACATCTTTAAGGGCTTCAGAAAGACCCTTTCTGAAAATTGCTGCCAGGGCACACTCATTCCATTGTGTAAGCACAGACCACTTTCTAAACTTCTGGCAATATACTTCTGCTTCATCCTGACCCTGACATAGAGTCAGCAAGATCTTTTCTGCCTGATCCACAGAATTAGGTTCGTCATAAAGCAATCCAAGCGCTAGAAAAAATGCATCTACATTAAGCAATGCAGGATTTCCTGGCTCAAGGGAGAATGCCCAGTCTTGCGGGTCACCACGCAACAAAGAAATAACAATCTTCACTTGCTGAATGGGGTCACCAGAAGAGCGGGGTTTCAGAGCAAGAAACAGTCTGCAATTATTTTTGAAATTCAAAAATTTAGATCTATCCCCAGAAAACAAATCGGGAATTAGAATTCTAGGCTCTAACATCGGATTCTGAACTACATAATCTTGAATACTCTGTACCCTAGCAGCGAGTTGATCCACACAAGAAGACAAACTTTGAATATCCATATCTACACCTGAGTCCTGAACCACCCAGAGGTTAAGGGGAAAAGAAAGACAAAACAAGCTGCAAAGAAAAAAAAATTGCCTCAGAACTTCTCTTTTCCCTCTTTTGAGATGCATTAACACTTTGTGGGCCAGCTGTACTGTTATGGACCTGGTGGTTAGGAGCACCCGAAATGACCTGATGGTTAAAATGGAAAACCTGGGACAAGCTCTGAGGAAGTGGTAACTCTACTGACCGCAATTCCTAATCCTATCACAAACACTAGAAATAGCCGTGGAGCGTACCTAACTCTCACTAGACGCCTCTTCACAGCCTAAGAGCTAACTACCCCTAAAGATAGAAATAGCAGCCTACCTTGCCTCAGAGAAATTCCCCAAAGTAAAGGTAGCCCCCAACAAATATTGACTGTGAGTTAAGAGGGAAGTAACAAACACAGGAATGAAACAGATTTTAGCAAAGGAGGCCGAATCTTCTCTAGATAGACAGAAGATAGGAAAGGGAACTATGCGGTCAGTATTAAAAACTACAAAAGCCACGCAGAGTGTGCAAAAGGACCTCCACACCGACTCACGGTGTGGAGGTGCAGCTCTGCACCCCCAGAGCTTCCAGCTAGCAAGGAAATATCATAATAGCAAGCTGGACTAGAAACATAGCATGTACTGAGAAATATATTAAAAAACCAATGAACAGCAAATGAACTAGCAAAGACTTAGCTTCTGCTGGAGTAGACAGGTCATCTGAGAAATCCAAGAGAGATCTGAACCAGTACTGAGACATTGACAGCTGGCATAAACTAACGACCTGGGCAGAGTTAAATAGGGAAGCCAGCAGCAGCAATAAACGAAGGCAGCTGAGAAAGCCAACCTCAAAGATCAGCAGTTCCACTCAAAGCCACCAGAGGGTGTCCAAGGACAGAACTCACCAAAGTACCATTCACGACCACAGGAGGGAGCCCGAGAACGGAATTCACAATACAAGTTCTATTCTATTATCTTTTCCAACAAACCGATGTATCATTCTGCTCCGCTTCCCCTTCTTTAAACCATGCTAAACACAGATCGGACTGCAAGTACAACATGATTTAGATCTGATTTAACATGATTTAATATTTAGTTGCCAGTGAAAAAACTGCTATTTCTGAAGTTTTTAATTAAGGGTTTAATTAAACTTTAATAATTGAACTAAAACTATTAAGAAAATGCCCATAGACAATGAATGCAGTGGTAGTGTGCATGCTTCACTACAGGTTAATTCAAATGGGGACATGGGACCCCAATAATCATGATCAATCTGAGACTCAGTAGTGGGTAGGTGATAATTTTCTATGTGGACAAACGCCTTAAATCTCTGTAGAAATAAAACATTTTACAATTATTCTATGATACTAGCCTGCCATTAGTTACATAAGCAAATCTAGGATGATAGATTCATTTAAATTACTCAAAAATATATTTACAGTAGGGGAAATAAGTATTTGATCCCTTGCTGATGTTGTAAGTTTGCCCACCGACAAAGACATGAAGAGTCTACAATTTTAAGAGTAGGATAATTTTAACATTGAGAGATAGAATATCAAAAATAAAATGCAGAAAATCACATTATATAAATTATATAAATTTATTTTAATTTTGCAGTGAGAAATAAGTATTTGATCCCCTACCAACCATTAAGAGTTCTGGCTCCTACCGACTAGTTAGACATTCCTAATCAACTCGTTACCTGCATTAAAGTCACCTTTAAAAAAAAACTCCTGTCAACAGACTCATTTAATCAGTCAGACTCTAACCTCTACAACATGGGCAAGACCAAAAAGCTTTATAAGGATGTCAGGGACAAGATCATAGACCTGCGCAAAGCTGGAATGGGCTACAAAACCATAAGTAAGACGCTGGGTGAGAAGGAGACAACTGTTGGTGCAATAGTAAGAAAATAGAAGAAATACAAAATGACTGTCAATGGACATCAATATGGAGCACCATGCAAAATCTCACCTTGTGGGGTATCCTTGATCACGAGGAAGAGATCACCCTAAAACTACATGGGGGAACTTGTTAATGATCTCAAGGCAGCTGGGACCACAGTCTCCAAGAAAACCATTGGTAACACATTACGCCGTAAAGGTTTAAAATCCTGCAGTGCCCCAAAGGTCCCCATGCTCAGAAAGGCACTTGTGCAGGCCCATCTGAAGTTTGCCAATGAACACCTGGATAATTCTGTGAGTGATTGGGAGAAGGTGCTGGTCAGATGAGACAAAAATTGAGGTCTTTCGTATTAACTCAACTCACCGTATTTGGAGGAAGAGAAATGTTGCCTATGACCCAAAGAACACCATCCCCACTGTCAAGCATGGAGGTGGAAACATTATGTTTTGGGGGTGTTTCTCTGCTAAGGGCACAGAACTACTTCACCACATCAATAGGAGAATGGATGGAGCCATGTACCGTAAAATCCTGAGTGACAACCTCCTTCCCTCCGCTGGGACATTAAAAATGGGTCGTGTCTGGGGCTTCGAGCAAGACAATGGCCCAAAACATACAGCCAAGGCAACAAGGGAGTGGCTCAAAAAGAAGCACATTAAGGTCATGGAGTGGCCTAGCCAGTCTCCAGACCTTAATTCCATAGAAAACTTATGGAGGGAGTTGAAGCTCCAAGTTGCCAAGTGACAGCCTCAAAATCTTAACGATTTAGAGATGATCTGCAAAGAGGAGTGGACAAAAATTCCTCCTGAGATGTGCGCAAACCTCATCATCAACTACAAAAAAACATCTGACTGCTGTGCTTGCCAACAAGGGTTTTACCACCAAGTATTAAGTCTTGTTTGCCAGAGGGATCAAATACTTATTTCTCACTGCAAAATGCAAATCAATTTATATAATTTACACAATGTGATTTTCTGGATTTTATTTTTGATATTCTATCTCTCAATGTTAAAATTAACCTACCCTTAAAATTATAGACTGTTCATGTCTTTGTCAGTGGATAAACATACAAAATCAGCAAGGGATCAAATACTTATTTCCCCCACTGTATATTTATTGCCCAAAGTAGCCACCAGATACCTCCAATCTAAGGTGTCACAGAGTATGGTCCCTAACAGCGACAAACGAAGGAACACAGCATTTGCTTGGAAAGTTAATAAACTCTTAGAGCTAACTAACATTTGAAATACCATACTTATTACCCCATTCATTTTAGGAAAGTTTTAGGGGCTTGGTTATCCCAGAGGAGCCTTTGTTACAATGTGGTGACATCACCCACCTAATACATGTTTCTTCCTGAGGATGCAGACTAGTTCATTCATTTCCAGTCTGTTAATATAATCAGTGGATCACCCACAATCAACAAGGCAACCACGTTGAACTTAAGTGTCTTATTCTATAACCAAATAATTCCCTGCTTCAGCCATTACTATATTATAGAGCGTTTGTCATTTTTAAATAGACTCAAATGCATAAACAAATGAGCTATACAAATCATGTTTTTGGGCTATATTAATAAAAATAAAAAATATATATTTCTAAAGGTGCCATTGACATGAAATTCTTACCAGGTGTCGGAAACAACCCATCCAATCCACACAGGCAAAGAAATCAAACCATAGATGTATATAAACTAAGTTATGTGTAATAATGAGAAATTACACAGGGAAAAGTATTAAACACATGAAGAGGCAGAGGTGCAAAAAAACATGGAAAGTCCTCACTCCAGCTAAAATATATTACTAATGTGAAAGCAATCCTGCCACTTAGTGAAAAATAATATCAGCTGGTTCAACTAATGACCTATAAAAAAAAGTGTCTTGCTGCCCAGGAGCCACACAAGAAACATCTCACGAAGGGTAAAACCAGTGAGCCGTCTCAAGACCTTTGCAACCTTATTGTTGCAAAATATGCCGATGGCATTCCATATAGAAGAATTTCTAAATTACTGAAGGTTCAAGTGAGCACTGTTCGGGCCATAATCCATAAGTGGAAATAACAATTTCACTATAAACTGGCCTCAACCAGGTGCTACCCAAAAGATTTCAGACAGAAGAATGAAAATAATTATCAGTCAAGTTGTCCAAGAGCCAAGAAACACATTTTGAAGAGCTACTGAAAAACCTGGAATCAGCAGGTACAATTATTTCAAAGAAAACAATAAGTAATGCACTAAACCTCCATGACCTGTATGCACGCTCACTACGCAAGACTCCATTGCTTAACAAAAAGCATGTTCAAGTGCATTTAAAGTTTTCTCAACAACATTTAGACAAGCGCGTGAGATACTGGGAGTATAAAGTCAGATGAGACCAAAATTGAACTCTTAGGATAACATAATACACACCATGCTTAAAGGCCAAAAGGTACAGCATATCACCCAAAAGCACCATACCAACAGTGAAGTTTGGAGGTGGGAACATCATGGTGTGGGGTTGTTTTTCAGCATAATGCACTGGCAAACTTAAAGGGAACCTATCACCCCGTTTTTTTCGGTATGAGATAAAAATACTGTTAAATAGGGCCTGAGCTGTGCATTACAATAGTGTAGTTTGTGGACCCCGATTCCCCACCTATGCTGCCGAAATACGTTACCAAAGTAGTCATTTTCGCCTGTCAATCAGGCTGGTCAGGTCGGATGGGCGTGGCTTCTTCCCCCAGATATTGCGTAGTTTTCCGTTGGTGGCGTAGTGGTGTGCGCATGTCCAAGGTCCCCAATCCTGCACGGGGGGGGTGAAAATAGCAGCGATGTCCGTTATTCCATTGGTGATCGGTGGGCGCGGCCATCTTCCTTTGGCCGCGCGTGCGCAGAAGCGGCGCTCTGCTGGCCGCGGCTTCAGGAAAATGGCCGCGGGATGCCGCGCGTGCGCAGATGGAGATCGCGGCGGCCATTTTCCTAAAGCCGCGGCCAGCAGAGCGCCGCTTCTGCGCATGCGCGGCCAAAGGAAGATGGCCGCGCCCACCGACCACCAATGGAATAACGGACATCGCTGCTATTTTCACCCCCCCCGTGCAGGATTGGGGACGTTGGACATGCGCACACCACTACGCCACCAACGGAAAACTACGCAATATCTGGGGGAAGAAGCCACGCCCATCCGACCTGACCAGCCTGATTGACAGGCGAAAATGACTACTTTGGTAACGTATTTCGGCAGCATAGGTGGGGAATCGGGGTCCACAAACTACACTATTGTAATAGACAGCTCAGGCCATATTTAACAGTATTTTTATCTCATACCGAAAAAAACGGGGTGATAGGTTCCCTTTAATATTATTAAAGGAAGGATGAAAGGACAAATGTACCGAGACATTCTTGATAAAAATGTGCTGCCATCTACCAAGATGAAATGAGGGTGGACATTTCAACAACTCAATGATCTAAAACACACACCAAAGGAAACTCTTAATTGGTTTGACAGAAAGAAAATAAAGCTTCTACAATGGTCCAGCCAAACACCTGACCTAAATCCAATAGAAGATGCATGGAAGGTATTAAAGCTCAGAGTTCATAGAAGGAGCCCACGGGACCTTCATGATGTAAAGAGCGTTTATGTGGAAGAATGGGCCAAAATCACACCTGAGCAATGCCTGCGACTAGTTTCTCCATACAGAAGGCGTCTTGAAGCTTTCATCACCAATAAAGGCTTTTGTTCAAAGTAATGACTACATTTCAGTAAGTGTGTTCAACACTTTTTCCCTGTGTCATTTCGTATTTTTACACATAATTAATTTATGGACATCTACAGTCTGATTGCTTTACTTGTGTGGATTGAGTGGTTTGTTACCAACATCTGCTGTTAATTTCATGTCAATAGCACCTTTAGAAATACATTCATGTACTTAGAATATTAGTGACGTGTTAAATACTTATTTCACCCACTGTATATACATTGTATATAGTAATTGTAACACTAGCCACAAGGCCTAATACTGGACCCATACATCCCGTTCTTTTCAGAAAACACATGGGCATACGCTGCAATAGAGTGGCTCTGACTCAAGTGACTTATAGAAATATTTTATGGGCATGTTCTGCTCTGGTAAATGGTGACTGTGAAAGGAAAGGAAATGGAGACGGTGCGGTGCGGCCATCACATACTGTGACTGGTAGATCCAATATTATCTACTGAATATAGAGATGTTACCTTTCATCACAATCCTGTCTGTGATGATAGTGAGACTGCTGTTCAGGACAGTCTAAAAAAGTGTAAAAATCACAAGATTTCTTAGGTTTTTTTTTTCACTTAGAAAAGTGATATGGAAAATCATAAAATGCATAAAACCCTAATTTTAGGTGATTTTCTTAAGGCACATTTATTTTAAAAATATTAAAGAGTGTGAAGAAGCAATGAGAATAAAACTTTGGACAATTCCTTTTTGTTGGAAAGGTCTCCTAACCATAAGCTGATCACGGGTTATACTGATGCGGGAACCCTCAACAATTCCTTGCAAATAGTGATGAGTGAGCGTGCTTAGATAAGGTGTTATCTGAGCATGCTCGTGTGCTAACAGAGTGTCTTTGATGCGCTCTAATACTATGTTCGAGTTGCTGTAGCTGCATGTCTCGCAGCTGTTTGTTAAGCAATCCCTGCATGTGTTGTGGATGACAGCAGCGAGACATGCAGCTGTGGGGACTTGAACATATTATTCGAGCACGCCAAAGACACTCAGTTAGCACCTGAGCATGCTGAGATAACACCTTATCCGAACACGCTCACTCATCACTACTTGCAATCTGTATGGGAACAGCGCCACCTTAGGGGAAATGAAGAACTACATGGTTCACACTGAAATCAATGGGTTGTAAAGAATAGTTGTATTGTGTCTTCCAGTCTGAGAGATACTCTTGGTAGACACTCAGCAATTTAGCTAATAGATGCAGGTACTGAATAGGGGGATAGTCTCTACTAGAACAAAATTCCTTAATTGGGTATTTAGGTAAATGAGTTTTATAAACCATGCATCCCCTTTAAAATCTCATCTGATTGACCCACCCATTGGATGAGGAAGACTGCACTTCATAAGTTATTAATTTAAAGTACAGAAGTGCAAATTAAAAAAAAAAAATCCAAGTCAAACATATAACGTTAATCAAGGAAATACATGTCATATGCAGCAGCTATGGAACATCTGGAGAGAGCTAGTTGGTTTTATTAATTTCGATACTGGGGAGCAAAAAAAAATCATTTTGAAAAATGGGCCCAAGTGTTATAAAAATTATGTGGGGGAGAGAAAACATCCTGGATCTTTAGCAGTTCTTCCCTCTACATACTATAGTCACAGGAAGCCTCAGCAGTTTGTCTGTAGCTCCTTCCCCTCTTCATAGACTTCGATCAGAGCTAGGGAAAATTTGATTCCTTAGTAAAGATAGATCCAGTCAGAGTTAAGCAGCTTTTTAGAGTTCATAAAATGGGAGGAGAAAAGAAGTGACCGATAAGTAGGAAAATATGCACTTTTTTTCTAATAAGATGAATTACAATGTTTCTTATCTTCACTAGTACCATTGATTCGTTAACAAATAAAATCCTATGCTCCCATCTGATACCTCTGACCACATTTACCATCAGCTCTTGTGCTCAACTGCAAGCCAGCAGTGAGCGGACCCCCTGTAACTCCGCCTAAACCCCTCCCGGTCCGCCCTTATCAACATATCTTGTGTAGTGCATTGCTACGGGGAATAGAAGTAAACATAGGCTAAAAAGCAGTGTGTATACATACAGCGTGTGTACATATATATATATATATATATATATATATATATATATATATATATACAGTACAGACCAAAAGTTTGGACACACCTTCTCATTTAAAGATTTCTCTGTATTCTCATGACTATGAAAATTGTACATTCACACTGAAGGCATCAAAACTATGAATTAACACATGTGGAATTATATACTTAACAAAAAAGTGTGAAACAACTGAAATTATGTCTTATATTCTAAGTTCTTCAAAGTATCCACCTTTTGCTTTAATGACTGCTTTGCCCACTCTTGGCATTCTTTTGATGAGCTTCAAGAGGTAGTCACCGGGAATGGTCTTCCAACAATCTTGAAGGAGTTCCCAGAGATGCTTAGCACTTGTTGGCCCTTTTGCCTTCACTCTGCGGTCCAGCTCACCCCAAACCATCTCGATTGGGTTCAGGTCTGGTGACTGTGGAGGCCAGGTTATCTGACACGGTGATTGGAACCAAAGATCTCAAATTGGACTCATCAGACCAAAGCACAGATTTTCACTGGTCTAATGTCCATTCCTTGTGTTCTTTAGCCCAATCAAGTCTCTTCTGCTTGTTGCCTGTCCTTAGCAGTGGTTTCCTAGCAGCTATTTTACCATGAAGGCCTGCTGCACAAAGTCTCCTCTTAACAGTTGTTGTAGAGATGTGTCTGCTGCTAGAACTCTGTGTGGCATTGACCTGGTCTCTAATCTCAGCTGCTGTTAACCTGCGATTTCTGAGGCTGGTGACTCGGATAAACTTATCCTCAGAAGCAGAGGTGACTCTTGGTCTTCCTTTCCTGGGGCGGTCTTCATGTGAGCCAGTTTCTTTGTAGCGCTTGATGGTTTTTGCCACTGCACTTGGGGACACTGTCAAAGTTTTCCCAATTTTTCGGACTGACTGACCTTCATTTCTAAAAGTAATGATGGCCACTTGTTTTTCTTTACTTAGCTGCTTTATTCCTGCCATAATGCAAATTCTAGCAGTCTATTCAGTAGGAGTATCAGCTGTGTATCCACCAGACTTCTGCACAACACAACTGATGGTCCCAACCCCATTTATAAGGCATGAAATCCCACTTATTAAACCTGACAGGGCACACCCGTGACGTGAAGACCATTCCCGGTGACTACCTCTTGAAGCTCATCAAGAGAATGCCAAGAGTGTGCAAAGCAGTCATCAAAACAAAAGAAGGCTACTTTGAAGGACCTAGAATATAAGACATAATTTCAGTTGTTTCACACTTTTTTGTTAAGTATATAATTCCACATGTGTTAATTCATAGTTTTGATGCCTTCTGTGTGACTGTACAATTTTCATAGTCATGAAAATACAGAAAAATCTTGAAATGAGGAGGTGTGTCCAAACTTTTGGTCTGTACTGTATATATATATATATATATATATATATATACTAGCTGTACTACCCAGCTTCACCTGGGTTAATGACTGCTGTTAGCAAAATAGAATGTGTTAACAAAAATTTATTCTGCACACAAAAACCACAAAACAAATAGATAGAAATGTAATTATTAAAAGGCAAAAACTAAGCTAATAGAATTCCACAACATATATTAGCTTTGTTATACTGAGATTGTCTTTGTTGCCTATATTAACCAATCAGAGCTCAGATTAATTAACTGTAGCAAAATAGAAGCTGAGCTGTGATTGGTTGCTATTGGCAGCCTGATAAATCCCCAGCCAACAGGAAGCCCTCCCCCCTGGCAGTATATATTAGCTCACACATACACATAATAGACTGGTCATGTGACTGACAGCTGCCGGATTCCTATATGGTACATTTGTTGCTCTTGTAGTTTGTCTGATTATTAATCAGATTTTTATTTTTGAAGGACAATACCAGACTTGTGTGTGTTTCAGGGCGAGTTTCATGTATCAAGTTGTGTGTGTTGAGTTGCGTGTGGCGACATGCATGTAGTGACTTTTGTGAGATGAGTTTTGTGTGGCGACATTCGTGTAGCAACATTTTGTGTGTCGAGTTGCATGTGACAGGTTAGTGTAGCAAGTTGTGTGCAGCAAGTTTTGAGCATGGCGAGTATTGCGCGTGGCGAGTTTTATGCGTGGTGCGTTTTGAGTATGTGCAAGTTTTGTGTGAGGCAACTTTTGCATGTGGTGCAACTTTTGTACATGTGGCAATTTTTCTGTGTGTGCAAGTTTTGCATGAGGTGAGTTTTCCATGAGGTGAGTTTTGCGTGAGCCTAGTTTTGCATATGGCGAGTTTTGCATGTAGCGAGTTTTGCGCGTGGCGAGTTTTGAGTGGTGACTTTTGTGTTTCGACTTTTATGTGGCGAGGTTGGTGTATGTGTGGTGAAATGTGCGCTGAGGGTCGTATATGTGTTCAAGCACGTGGTAGTGTGTGGCGCATTTTGTGTTTGTGTTCATATCCCCGTGTGTGGTGAGTACCCCATGTCGGGGCCCCACCTTAGCAACTGTACGGTATATACTCTTTGGCGCCATCGCTCTCATTCTTTAAGTCCCCATTGTTCACATCTGGCAGCTGTCAATTTTTCTCCAACACTTTCCCCTTCACTTTTTCCCCATTATGTAGATAGGGGCAAAATTGTTTGGTGAATTGGAA
This sequence comes from Ranitomeya variabilis, assembly GCF_051348905.1. NCBI lineage: Eukaryota > Metazoa > Chordata > Amphibia > Anura > Dendrobatidae > Ranitomeya > Ranitomeya variabilis. Next base: position 51,649,276 of record NC_135237.1, on the reverse strand, counting down.
CGCGCGGGGTTAAAATTTCACCTCACAACATAGCCTATGATGCTCTCGGGGTCCAGACGTGTGACTGTGCAAAATTTTGTGGCTGTAGCTGTGACGGTGCAGATGCCAATCCCGGACATACACACATACATACATACATACACACATTCAGCTTTATATATTAGATATACCTGTATGTAATCTCCTGTATATAGTATATACCTGTGTGTCATCTCACCTATATATAGTATATATCTGTGTGTCATCTCCTCCTGTATATAGTATATACCTGTATGTCATCTCCTCCTGTATATACTATATACCTGTAGGTAATCTGCTCCTGTATATAGTATATACCTGTGTGTCATCTCCTCCTGTATATAATATATACCTGTATGTCATCTCCTCCTGTATGTAGTATGTACCTGTATGTCATCTCCTCCTCTATATAGTATATACCTGTGTGTCATCTCTCCTGTATATAGTATATATCTGTGTGTCATCTCCTCCTGTATATAGTATATACCTGTGTGTCATCTCCCCTGTAAATAGTTTATACCTGTGTGTCATCTCCTCCTGTATATAGTATATATCTGTATGTCATCTCCTCCTGTATTAGACCTCGTTCACACGTTATTTGGTCAGTATTTTTACCTCAGTATTTGTAAGCTAAATTGGCAGCCTGATAAATCCCCAGCCAACAGTAAGCCCTCCCCCCTGGCAGTATATATTAGCTCACACATACACATAATAGACTGGTCATGTGACTGACAGCTGCCGGATTCCTATATGGTACATTTGTTGCTCTTGTAGTTTTTCAGCTTATTAATCAGATTTTTATTTTTGAAGGATAATACCAGACTTGTGTGTGTTTTAGGGCGAGTTTCGTGTGTCAAGTTGTGTGTGTTGGGTTGCGTGTGGCGACATGCATGTAGCGACTTTTGTGAGATGAGTTTTGTGTGGCGACATGCGTGTAGCAACTTTTTGTGTGTCGAGTTGCATGTGACAGGTTAGTGTAGGAAGTTGTGTGCAGCAAGTTTTGCGCATGGCGAGTTTTGCGCATGGTGAGTTTTATGTGTGGTGCCTTTTGAGTATGTGCAAGTTTTGTGTGAGGCAACTTTTGCATGTGTTGCAACTTTTGTGCATGTGGCAATTTTTCTGCGTGTGCAAGTTTTGCGTGTGGCGAGTTTTCCATGAGGTGAGTTTTGCACGTGTGGCGAGTTTTGCATGTGGAGAGTTTTGCGCGTGGCGAGTTTTGAGCGGCGACTTTTGTGTTTTGACTTTTATGTGGCGAGGTTGGTGTATGTGTGGTGAAATGTGTGCTGAGGGTCGTATATGTGTTCGAGCACGTGGTAGTGTGTGGCGCATTTTGTGTGTGTGTTCATATCCCCGTGGTGGTGTGGTGATTATCCCATGTCGGGGCCCCACCTTAGCAACTGTACAGTATATACTCTTTGGCGCCATCGCTTTCACTCTTTAAGTCCCCCTTGTTCACATCTGGCAGCTGTTAATTTGCCTCCAACACTTTTCCTTTCACTTTTTCCCCATTATGTAGATAGGGGCAAAATTGTTTGGTGAATTGGAAAGCGTGGGGTTAAAATTTCACCTCACAACATAGCCTATGACGCTCTCGGGGTCCAGACGTGTGACTGTGCAAAATTTTGTGGCTGTAGCTGCGACGGTTCAGATGCCAATCCCGGACATACACACACATACACACACACATACATACACACACGCATTCAGCGTTATATATATTAAGATATATATATATATATATATATATAGAGAGAGAGAGAGAGAGAGAGAGAGAGAGAGAGAGAGAGAGAGAGAGCAAAATCAGAACAGCATCATATTACCACAATTGTAGTGCAAAGCTTTCCAAACCAATGATCCAATGGTTCCAATCATAAGAGAAAAAAATCCTTTTAAAAGGATTGTATATCCGAAACGTTGCCATGCCGTACAGGCATTAAAAGCCCACATTTTTATTTTTTGTGTGCTCTTTTCCTTTTTTTCTCATATATATATATATATATATATATATATATATATATATATATATATATACACACACACGCTGTATGTATACACACTGCCTTTTAGCCTATGTTTACTTCTATTCCCTTCTATATATAATAATCCACCTTGCTGTACACATACATATACAAACTGCACAGGTCCAGAGTGAGAACTGCTGAATGGAGCCCCGCCCACCCACACATCAAACCCCGCCCACCCATCAGTTTCCTGAGCTCGGAACGGAGCCAGACTCTGACGTGACCTCACAGGAAGTCAGAGGATTCTCAGCCGGAGGTCATGTGACCAGGAGAGCAGCTCAGCTTATAGAAGCGTATCTATTGCAGTTAGTCTACATGAGAGGGACTTGTAACATAGTCACCAACCCCTTTAAATTTGGTCATGAATTCCATTATGAATTTCCATAAAAAAGTGACTTGTCAATTCTTTTTTTTTTTTTCAAAACTTAGTCAAATAACAATTCTCTGTATGAACAGTAACATGGATTAAACATTAAAATATTTTGGAAATTTATGGAAAGAGTGTTTGAAGCAGTTATTGATGCGCATTTTGGAGGAGATCCGCTTCAAAATTAAAAAAAAAAAACACTACATGAACATACCCTAAGGAGCAAGTCATGTGATCCATGGGAGAAATAGTGCCGATGTGAGTGATATCACTGTATGAATATTTTTCCATATTATTATTTCTTATTATCACCTCCAATTATAACTAGAAGCATAAATGTCATTTAAAAAAGGGTACAGCTCCTGGAAGAGTTTTACCCATAACCCCCTTAACCTTGTTTTTGGCCGGCGCACCCGGCATGCCCAGGCATTATACAGATAGCCTGTTGATTTCAATAGTCCCAATGTAATGCTCAATGTCCCCTATGATGGCTCTGCAGGGAAATTGAACACTTGCTGCTGTAGATATTAAAATATATTTGGAGCCTAAAATACATTAAAAAGAAAAAGGAGAACCATTTAAAAAAAACAACACATGAAATCCATTATTTCCAAGTATGAGTCCCTAGAATGAAATGCTACAATGATACATGTAGTAGAATAAGTTGCGATACTCACTGGGGGATATTATTCCTGGCTGGTATCAGTCATCAAGTCTTTTCAAATCAGACTGTGTAGCCTGTGAAAAAGAACAGTTTTGTTATCTTATACAATGTTATTTAACTGTGTAACTTTATTACATAAATATTGTATCCAAAGAACTGACTAATTAGATTAGCACCATTTCATTTGCTGAGGCTGCTGGGAGCTCCTGACATCATCAGGACATGTTGGTGATTTGGCTGAAGAAAATAAACATAGGCACTCAACTTATGCAGAGCTTTGTGTGATTTAATGTAGTTATCAAATAAAACGTTTCAGCCACAATGAAAGGCCTTCTTCAGTAACGATTAGTATCAGAGGAAGATGAAAGCGTAGGTGAACGTAGTTATATAGCATCGGCACATTAGCAGAAATATCTGTACAAAGGTATAATGCCTAAACCTGTGTAACCGGTGTGTAGTGGAGGCCCAAGAAGGACAGCGTGCTGGCATGTCTGGCAGGGACGCAGCATCCATCGCTAGTCAGCTGACCAATGTGCTGCTGGAAGCTCCAGACATCATCAGGACAATGTTGGTGATTTTGTTGAGGCTGCTGGGAGCTCCTGACATCATCATGACAATGTTGGTGATTTGGCTGAGGCTGCTGGAAGCTCCTGACATTATCAGGACAATGTCGGTGATTTTGTTGAGGCTGCTGGGAGCTCCTGACATCATCATGACAATGTTGGTGATTTGGCTGAGGCTGCTGGAAGCTCCTGACATTATCAGGACAATGTCGGTGATTTTGTTGAGGCTGCTGGTAGCTCCTGACATCATCAGGACAATGTAGGTGATTTTGTTGAGACTGCTGGGAGCTCCTGACATCATCAGGACAATGTTGGTGATTTGGCTGAGGCTGCTGGAAGCTCCTGACATTATCAGGACAATGTTGGTGATTTTGTTGAGGCTGCTGGTAGCTCCTGACATCATCAGGACAATGTCAGTGATTTTGTTGAGGCTGCTGGGAGTTCCTGACATCATCAGGACAATGTAGGTGATTTTGTTGAGGCTGCTGGGAGCTCCTGACGACATCAGAATAATGTCAGTGATTTTGTTGAGGCTGCTGGTAGCTCCTGACATCATCAGGACAAAGTTGGTGATTTTGTTGAGGCTGCTGGGAACTCCTGACATCATCAGGACAATGTCAGTGATTTTGTTGAGGCTGCTGTTAGCTCCTGACATCATCAGGACAATGTAGGTGATTTTGTTGAGGCTGCTGGTAGCTCCTGACATCATCAGGACAATGTAGGTGATTTTGTTGAGGCTGCTGGAAGCTCCTGACATCATCAGGACAATGTTGGTGATTTTGGTGAGGCTGCTGGGAGCTCCTGACATCATCAGGACAATGTTGGTGATTTTGGTGAGGCTGCTGGGAGCTCCTGACATCATCAGGACAATGTTGGTGTAAGTGATTGTTTAGCATGTAGAGAAGCAGCACTCATTGCTTATTTAACCCCTTAGTGACAGAGCCAATTTGGTACTTAATGACCGAGCCAATTTTTACAATTCTGACCAGTGTCACTTTAAGAGGTTATAACTCTGGAATGCTTTATTGGATCCCGCTGATTCTGAGACTGTTTTTTCGTGACATATTGTACTTCAAGTTAGTGGTAACATTTCTTCGATATTACTTGCGATTATTTATGAAAAAAATGGAAATATGGCGAAAATTTTTTAAATGTTGCAGTTTTCAAACTTTGTATTTTTATGCCCTTAAATCAGAGAGATATGTCACAAAAAATAGTTCATAAATAACATTTCCCACATGTCTACTTTACATCAGCACAATTATGGAAACAATTTTTTTTTTGTTAGGGAGATATAAGGGTTAAAAGTTGACCAGCAATTTCTCATTTTTACAACACCATGTTTTTTTTAGGGACCACATCACCTTTGAAGTCATTTTGAGGGGTCTATATGATAGAAAATAACCAAGTGTGACACCATTCTAAAAACTGCACCCCTCAAGCTGCTCAAAACCACATTCAAGAAGTTTATTAACCCTTTACGTACTTCACAGGAACTGAAACAATGTGGAAGAAAAAAATGAACATTTAACTTTTTTTTGCAAACATTTTATTTCAGAACCATTTTTTTTAATTTTCACAAGTGTAAAAACAGAAATTTAACCACAAATTTTGTTGTGCAGTTTTTCCTGAGTACGCCGATACCCCATATGTGGAGGTAAACCACTGTTTGGGCGCACCGCAGAGCTTGGAAGTGAAGGAGCACCGTTTGACTGTTTCAATGCAGAATTGGCTGGAATTGAGATCGGACGCCATGTCGCGTTTGGAGAGCCCCTAATGTGCCTAAACAGTGGAAACCCCCCACAAGTGACACCATTTTGGAAACTAGACCCCTTAAGGAACTTATCTAGATGTGTGGTGAGCACTTTGAACCCCCAAGTGCTTCACAGAAGTTTATAACGTAGAGCCGTGAAAATAAAAAATCGCATTTGTTTTCACAAAAATGATTTTTTTCGCCCACAAATTCTTATTTTCACAAGGGTAACAGGAGAAATTAGACCACAAAAGTTGTTGTGCAATTTCTCCTGAGTACGTCAATACCCCATATGTGGGGGTAAACCACTGTTTGGGCGCACCGCAGAGCTTGGAAGTGAAGGAGCACCGTTTGACTTTTTCAATGCAGAATTGGCTGGAATTGAGATCGGATGCAATGTCGCGTTTGGAGAGCCCCTGATGTGCCTAAACAGTGGAAACCCCCCACAAGTGATACCATTTTGGAAACTAGACCCCTTAAGGAACTTATCTAGATGTGTGGTGAGCACTTTGAACCCCCAAGTGCTTCACAGAAGTTTATATCGTAGACCCGTGAGAATAAAAAATCGCATTTTTTCTACAAAAATATTTTTGCCCCCAAATGTTTATTTTCACAAAGGTAACAGGAGAAATTAGACCACAAAAGTTGTTGTGCAATTTCTCCTGAGTACGTCGATACCCCATATGTGGGGGTAAACCACTGTTTGGGCGCACCGCAGAGCTTGGAAGAGAAGGAGTGTCGTTTTACTTTTTCAATGTAGAATTGGCTGGAATTGAGATCGGACGCCATGTCACGTTTGGAGAGCCCCTGATGTGCCTAAACAGTGGAAACCCCGCACAAATTACACTATTTTGGAAACTAGACCCCTTCAGGAACTTATCTAGATGTGTGGTGAGCACTTTAAACCCTCAGGTGCTTCACAGAAGTTTATAATGTAGAGCCGTGAAAATAAAAAAATCGCATTTTTTCTACAAAAATGATCTTTTTGCCTCCAAATTTTTAATTTACCAAGGGTAACAGGTGAAAATGGACCCCAGAAGTTGTTGTACAATTTGTCTTGAGTACGCCGACACCCCATATGTGGGGGTAAACCACTGTTTGGGCGCATGGCTGAGCTCGGAAGCAAAGGAGCGCCATTTGACTTTTCAATGCAAAATTGACTGGAATTGAGATCGGACGCCATGTCGCGTTTGGAGAGCCCCTGATGTGCCTAAACAGTAGAAACCCCCCAAAAGTGACCCCATTTTGGAAACTAGACCCCCCATGGAATTTATCTAGATGTGTAGTGAGAACTTTGAATGCCCAAGTGCATCACAGAAGTTTATAATGCAGAGTCGTGAAAATAAAAAATATATTTTTTTAACAATAAAGATTTTTTAACCCCCAAGTTTTTATTTTCACAAGGGTAACAAGAGAAATTGGACCCCAAAAGTTGTTGTCCAATTTGTCCTGAGTATGCTGGTACCCCATATGTGGGGGTAAACCACTGTTTCGGCGCATGGCAGAGCTCGGAAGGGAAGGAGCGCCATTTTGGAATGCAGACTTTGATAGAATTGTCTGCGGGCGTTATGTTGCGTTTGCAGACCCCTAATGTACCTAAACAGTAGAAACCCCCAACAAGTGACCCCATTTTGAAAAATAGACCCCCCCAAGGAACTTATCTAGATATGTGGTGAGAACTTTGAATGCCCAAGTGCTTCACAGAAGTTTATAATGCAGAGTAGTGAAAATAAAAAATATTTTTTTTTCCCACAAAAAAGATTTTTTTAGCCCCCAAATTTTTATTTTCACAAGGGTAACAAGAGAAATTGGACCCCAAAAGTTGTTGTCCAATTTGTCCTGAGTATGCTGGTACCCAATATGTGGGGGTAAACCACTGTTTGGGCGCACAGCAGAGCTCGGAAGGGAAGGAGCGCCATTTTGAAATGCAGGCTTTGATAGAATGGTCTGCGGGCGTTATGTTGCGTTTGCAGAGCCACTGATGTACCTAAACAGTAGAAACCCCCCACAAGTGACCCCATTTTGAAAACTAGACCCCCAAGGAACTTATCTAGATATGTGGTGAGAACTTTGAATGCCCAAGTGCTTCACAGAAGTTTATAATGCAGAGTAGTGAAAATAGAAAATATATTTTTTTTTCCACAAAAAAGATTTTTTAGCCCCCAAGTTTTTATTTTCACAAGGGTAACAAGAGAAATTGGATGCCAATATTTGTTCTCCAATTTGTCCTGAGTATGCTGGTACCCCACATGTGGGGGTAAACCACTGTTTTGGCACACGGCAGAGCTAGGAAGAGAAGGAGCGCCATTTTGGAATTCAGACTTTGATAGAATTGTCTGTGGGTGTTATGTTGTGTTTGCAGAGCCCCTGATGTACCTAAACAGTAGAAACCCCCCACAAGTGACCAAATTTTGGAAACTAGACCCCCTAAGGAACTTATCTAGATATGTGGTGAGAACTTTGGATGCTCAAGTGCTTCACAGAAGTCTATAATGCAGAGTAGCGAAAATAAAAAAATATTTTTTTTTCCCACAAAAAAGACTTTTAGCCCCCAAGTTTTTATTTTCACAAGGGTAACAGGAGAAATTGGACCCCAAAAGTTGTTGTCCAATTTATCCCGAGTACGCTGATGCCCCATATGTGGGGGTAAACCACTGTTTGGGCGCACGGCAGAGCTCAGAAGGGAGGGAGCACCATTTGACTTTTTTAGCGCAAAATTGGCTGTCGTGTTTGGAGACCCCCTGATGTACCTAAACAGTGGAAACCCCCAAATTATAACTCCAACCCTAACTCCAACACACCCCTAACCCTAATCTCAACCCGATCCATAATCCTAATCACAACCCTAACGATAATCACAACCCTAACCCCAAAACAGCCCTAATCTCAACCCTAACCATAACCCTAATCAAAACCCTAAATCCAACACACCCCTAACCCTAATCCCAACCCTAATCCCAACCCTAACCCTAATCCCAACCCTAATCCCAAACGTAACCCTAATCCCAACCCTAATCCCAAACGTAACCTAATCCCAACCCTAATCCAAACCCTAACCCTAATCCCAACTCTAACCCTAACTTTAGCCCCAACCCTAACCCTAACTTTAGCCCCAACCCTAACCATAACTTTAGCCCCGTCGTCACAAAAAAAGTTCAATGTAACCTTTTTTTTGTACGTCGCGTCCGCCATTTCCGCGCATGCGTGGCCGTAACTCTGCCCCCTCCTCCCCAGGACATAGACTGGGCAGCGGATGCGTTGAATAACTGCATCCGCTGCCCACGTTGTGCACAATTTTCACAACGTGCGTCGGTACGTCGGGCCGACGCATTGCGACCGCCCCGTACCGACGCAAGTGTGAAAGAAGCCTAAGGCTACTTTCACACTAGCGTCGTACTCGGCCCATCGCAGTGTGTTGGGCCGACGTACCGACGCTAGCGTTGTAAGCGCCGCACAATGGGTGCAGCGGATGCTGCTTTTTCAACACATCCGCTGCCCCATTGTGAGGTGCGGGGAGGCGGGGGCGGAGTTCCGGCCGCGCATGCGCGGTCGGAAATGGCGGACACGTCGCACAAAAAAGTTACATGTAGCTTTTTTTGTGCCGACGGTCCGCCAAAGCACGACGCATCCGTCGCACAATCCGTCGCAAATGCAAGCCAATGGAGAAAAAAACGCATCCTGCAAGCACTTTTGCAGGATGCGTTTTTTCTCCAACGACGCATTGCGATGGAAGCCAAAAAACGCTAGTGTGAAAGTAGCCTAACCCTAACCCTAGCCCTAACCCTAAATTTAGCCCCAACCCTAACCCTAACCCTAGCCCTAACCCTAACTCTAACCCTAGCCCTAACCCTAACCCTAATTTTAGCCCCAACTCGTCTCTCCTGCCGGCCGGCAGATGGCAGCAGATGGCGGGCGCACTGCGCATGCGCCCGCCATGAGGAAAAAGCCGGCCGGCAGGAGGAGACAGAAGAGGACCCAGGGACACCGGGTGCGTATGATAGGGTCCCTGAATCCCCCTATTTCTCTGTCCTCTGATGTGCGATCACATCAGAGGACAGAGAATTACAGATCGCTTTTTTTTTTTTTTTTGCGGTCGCCGGTAAACTGTTAATTACCGGCGATCGCAAAACAGGGGTCGGTGCAAACCGACCCCGATCATGTTCTTTGGGGTCTCGGCTACCCCCGGCAGCCGAGACCCCAAAGATCTTCCGGGTGCCAGGCGGCGGGCACACTGCGCGTGCGCCCGCCATTTTTTCCCCGGAAAAAAGATGGCGGCGCCCATCGGGAGCCACGAGGAGCACCGGGGGAGATAGGTGAGTATTGGGGGGCTATCGGGGGCCATCGGGGACCCTATTTCTCTGTCCTCCAATGTGCGATCACATCGGAGGACAGAGAAATTAAATGGCAAATCGCGGTTTTTTGTTTTTTTTTTGCGACCGCCGGTAAACGGTTAATTACCGGCGATCGCAACTCGGGGGTCGGTAAAACCCCCCCGAATCATGTTCTCTGGGGTCTCGGCTACCCTCGGCAACCGAGACCCCAGAGAAAATCCGACTCTGGGGGGCGCTATTCACTTTTTCCACAGCGCCGATAATTAACGGCGCTGTGGTTTAAGTACCCTTAGCGGCCGCCGTTAAAAGGCGTATCGGCGGTCGTTAAGGGGTTAATGAGCAAACAATGATTCTGAGAAAAAAGTGGCAGACCAAGGCTGTGCGCGCACGTTGCGGATTTGCCCACGGATTTTTCCGCACTGAATCCGCACCTCTTGGCAGAAAACGCAGGTGCGTTTTTTGCGTGGTTTTGTATGCGTTTTTGAAAGCTTAATAAAGATCTATTATTGAACAACAAAAAAAAAGTTTTGTGATGTCATTACTGGTCCAACCTCCTCTTTTACATTTGTCCAACCCACACTCCATTACACACAGATAGATAGATAGACAGATAGATAATAGAAGGAATGAGATAGATAGATGATAGATAGATCTATACATAGATCGATAGATATTATCTATCTATAGATCTATCTATCTCATTCCTTCTATCTATCTATCTATCTATCGATTTCCTTTTATCTATATATCTATCAATCTCATTCCTTCTATCTATCTATCTATCTAGTTAGAAAAAAATGGAACAGCACTAAAAGTTAAATGGGTGCAAAGTCTCCCAGCAATCAATCCATACTTGTCAACATATAGTAGTAAAAAATGGAAGGCAGCACTCCAAAACTTAGTTTCAAAATAAGGTAGACTTTATTAGGTCCTAATAAAGTTCATCTTATTTTGAAACTACATTTTGGAGTGCTGCCTTCCGTTTTTTATAACTATCTATCTATATCTATCTATCTCATTCCTTCTATAGATCGATAGATAGATAGATAGATAGATAGATAGATAGATAGATAGATAGATAGATAGATAGATTATTAAGATATGTATAAATATAGAGTATATGGATACACTCACTGCTTGAGAAAAGCTCATTAGGAGCTGAAACGTTGCCTGAATATGTGGGTAAATTAAACCCTGCACGTTTTTGAATTGGAATAATGGAGTGCCTGATTTTGTAAACTTGGATGATCGGTGGACTGGTTGTCTGGGGGCCTTGCACCCGAAGATAAGTATTTTTGTGCTGTTCCCTTTTTCTTGTTGTAGATAGATAGATAGATAGATAGATAGATAGATAGATAGATAGATAGATAGATAGATAGGCTTGAGAAAGGCTCATATGGAGCCGAAACGTCGCCCAGACATGTGGGTTGATTAAATCTTCCATGTTCTCACTGAAGGAATGGAGTGCTGCCTCTTTTTTTGAATACTTGTGAACTGGTGTAATCACTGGACGGATTACCTGGGGGCCTTGCACCCGAAGATAAGTAAAATGTTGTGCTGTTCCCTTTCTTATATTGTAGATAGATAGATATGGGATAGATAGATAGATAGATAGATAGATAGATAGATAGATAGATAGATAGATAGATAGATAGATAGATAGATCTAATACCCTGCTTCCCCGAAAATAGGGCGCCCCCGAAAGTAAGGCATGCTAGGGGGAGCACTGTGCCTGCTGATATAAGGCACCCCCCCCCGAAAATGAGGCATACCTTGTTCTGTGCATGGGACATGCAGTTGTGTCTCGCTCCCGCTGTCCGGTGCCCGCCGGTGCCCGCCACTGCAGCCGCGCTGTTCGCAGGAGTTAATCACAGCCTCGGAGCTGTGTGCCGATCTCTGCCCATGAGCCCTGCGCCAATCACAGCACAGGAACCATGGGCCAGCTGACGTCATCCATAGCCTCTGATTCCCTGGGCTGTGATTGGCCCAGGGCTCCTGCGCTCTGATTGGCCCAGGGCTCCTGCGCTCTGATTGGTCCAGGGCTCATTTAAGGACAGTGCTATTGCTAGACATGAGAGATATGGGCCAATGATTCTGAAAGAAATGGAGTCACAAGAAATTCCACAGGAACTTCAGAGTTTGGATTGTTATGATGATGATGACGACATGGTTGTCATTGAATTTGTGTTTTGTGTTATTAAATATTGAGATCAGTAAATGAACCATTGTTCGTTGTTTTACATGTTGTACATGGAAATACTGTAATTATATGGTAGTAACAAGAAATTCTTGATACGATTCACAGTTTATTTGATTCTACTGTTTTGTGATGACTACTGTTCAGCATACGCTGGTATGTTAATAAATGTTAATTTTTTTGTTCCAAAAAAATTTGTCAATTCTTTTTCTTGAGAAAATAAGACACCCCCCGAAAATAAGACATGGTGCAACTTCCGGAGCAAAAATTAATATAAGACGGTGTCTTATTTTCGGGGAAACAGGGTATATAAAGCTGAATGTGTGTGTGTGTGTGTATGTCCGGGATTGGCATCTGCACCGTCGCAGCTACAGCCACAAAATTTTGCACAGTCACACGTCTGGACCCCGAGATCATCATAGGCTATGTTGTGAGGCGAAATTTTAACCCCGCGCTTTCCAATACACCAAACAATTTTGCCCCTATCTACATAATGGGAAAAAAGTGAAAGGAAAAGTGTTGGAGGCAAATTGACGGCTGCCAGATGTGAACAAGGGGGAATTAAAGAGTGAGAGCGATGGCGCCAAAGAGTATATGCCGTACAGTTGCTAAGGTGGGGCCCCGATATGGGATACTCACCACACACAGGGATATGAACACACACACAAAATGCGCCACACACTACCACGTGCTTGAACACATATCACCCTCAGCGCACATTTCACTACACATACACCAACCTCGCCACATAAAAGTCAAAACACAAAAGTCTCCACTCAAAACTCGCCACGCACAAAATTGGCTACATGCAAAACTCGCCACATGCAAAACTAGGCTCACGCAAAACTCGCCACACGTGCAAAACTCACCTCATGGAAAACTCGCCACACGCAAAACTTGCACACGCGGAAAAATTGCCTCATGCACAAAAGTTGCAACACATGCAAAAGTTGCCTCACACAAAACTTGCACATACTCAAAACGCACCACACATAAAACTCGCCATGCGCAAAACTTGCTGCACGCAACTTGCTACACTAACCTGTCACATTCAACTCAACACGAAAAGTTGCTACACGCATGTCGCCACCCAAAACTCATCTCACAAAAGTCGCTACATGCATGTCGCCACTCGCAACTCAACACACACAACTTGACACATGAAACTCGCCCTAAAACACACACAAGTCTGGTATTATCCTTCAAAAATAAAAATCTGATTAATAAGCAAACTGCAAGTGCAACAAATGTACCATATAGGAAATACGGCAGCTGTCAGTCACATGACCTGTCTATTATGTGTATGTGTGAGCTAATATATACTGCCAGGGGGGAGGGCTTCCTGTTGGCTGGGGATTTATCAGGCTGCCAATAGCTACCAATCACAGCTCAGCTTCTATTTTGCTACAGTTAATTAATCTGAGCTCTGATTGGTTAATATAGGCAACAAAGGACATTCTCAGTATAACAAAGCTTGTGTGACGTAATAGCATGTCAGTTAGGGTGTGTTGGTGGAAAGGCTGATGTCAGTCACATTACCTCTATGTGAGAGGATATAGAAACTGACAGTTACAGACTATTTTTACCACAATAAATGCCTCATAAGAAAAGGAATTCCATGGCACGAATGTCAGCTGATGCGAAAAGAAAAGCAGCATTACGTGCCAATGAAAAATGTGAAGAACGAGAAACAAGGCTGACACACATGAGAACAGCAGCTGCTTCCTCAAGAGCCAATGAACTTTCTGAGCAGAGGGAAGCAAGGCTTGCAGACAAGAGAACAAGAGCTGCTTCCTCAAGAGCCAATTAACTTTCTGAGGAGAGGGAAGCGAGACTTGCAGACATGAAAACAAGAGCTGCTTCCTCAAGAGCCAATGAACTTTCTGAGGAGAGGGAAGCGAGGCTTGCAGATAAGAGAAGAAGAGCTGCTTCCTCAAGGGCCAATGAGTCATCTCAGCAGAGAGAAGGCCGACTTGCCACTAAGAGAATTGCTATTTCTTCCACCAGGGCACAGGAAATAGTTGGAGATTTGAAACATGCTGCCTTTTGTTACCAGTCAGACATAAACTATCAGGATAATCCTAAAGTTCAGATAGGAAAAATGGATGTGGTCTGCATGTACTGCAGTGCCCTGAAATGGAAAGATGAACCGCCAGGTTTATGCAGTGCAAATGGCAAGATAAAACTTCCACCTCTCCTGTCACCACCAGATCCCCTAAAGTCTCTGATGACAGGTACCAGTACAATATCAAAGCATTTCTTGGACAACATCAGGAAGTACAACTCCTGCTTCCAAATGACATCATTTGGTGCAACAAAAGAAATGTTTACAACAGGATTTATGCCGACATTTAAAGTTCAAGAACAGGTTTACCATTCAATTGGCTCACTGCTTCCATTACAAGGAGAAGAACCTCAATTTCTTCAACTCTTCTTCATGGGAAAAGCAGAAGCAGAGGCTCAGCAGAGATGCTCTTTAATTCCTAACACTCGCCTTGATATTGTCACTATTTTGCAGCAGTTTCTTCACTCATAGATTGTAAGCTTGCGAGCAGCAGGGCCCTCATTCCTCCTGGTATCTGTTTTGAACTGTGATTTCTGTTATGCTGTAATGTCTGTTGTCTGTATAAGTCCCCTCTATAAGTTGTAAAGCGCTGCGGAATATGTTGGCGCTATATAAATAAAATTATTATTATTATTATTATTATTATTATTATTCACTCCAACAATCCATATGTTCAACTTTTCAAGACTGCACTTGAATGCATGCCAAATGCCGATTACAAGGTTGTCATTTGAGCTGACAAAACACCACAAGGTGAGCATCAGCGACGTTTCAATGCTCCCACATTTGATGAGGTAGCCATCTTGATTGTAGGTAATGATTTTCAAAGCTGTGACATTGTGCTTCAGAAAGGGAACAATAGTTTGCAACGAGTAGCAGAAACTCACAGGTCTTATGATGGTCTGCAATATCCAATCATCTTTTGTCAGGTACAGGAAGGCTATCACTTTGGAATACCTCAGACAGATCCTACAACAGACAACCCTTCAGGAAAAAAAGTGTCTGCCATGGACTTCTATGCATATAGGCTCATGACAAGATTTGCAGAGGAAAATCACATATTGAAATGCAAACACCTCTTCCACCAATTTATTGTTGACATGTATGCAAAGATTGAGAGTGAACGTCTTTTACATATCCGACTAAATCAAAAGAAGCTCAGGGCAGAGGAATATATTCACCTTAGAGATGCTGTTGCAAATGATGCTGATCCAAAAGAGTTGGGGAAAATGGTTATTCTTCCATCAACTGTCACTGGAAGCCCACGACACATGTGAGAAAGTATGGCCGTCCAGATTTTTTCATTTTTCATCACCTTTACTTGCAATGCTGTCTGGGAGGAAATTGGAGGGCACCTGTTGCCGGGCCAAAAAACAGTGAATCGCCATGACTAGGGTTGAGCGAAACGGGTCGGCCATTTTCAGAAGTCGCCGACTTTGGGCAAAGTCGGGTTTCATGAAACCCGACCCCTGTGTGGGGTCGGCCATGAGGTCGGCGATCTTCTGAATCTGGTATCGGAATTCCGATACCGAGTTCCGATATGTTTGCGATATCGGAACTCGGTATCGGAATCCACATTTAAGTGTAAAATAAAGAATTAAAATAAAAAATATTGATATGCTCACCTCTCCGACGCAGCCTGGACATCGCCGCTGGTAACCGGCATCTTCCGTTCCTAAGAATGGCGCTTGAAAGACCTTTCGATGACGTCACGGCTTGTGATTGGTCGCGGCGGCCCACGTGACCGCTGAGCGACCAATCACAACAAGCCGTAACGTAATTCTCAGGTCCTAAATTCCTCATTCTAGGAATTTAGGCCATGAGAATTAAGTCACGGCTTGTGATTGGTCGCTGAGCGGTCACGTGGGCCGCCGCGACCAATCACAAGCCGTGACGTCATCGAAAGGTCCTTCACGCGCTGATTCTTAAGAAGGAAGGCTGCCGGAAAGAAGCAGGGTGCGTCCGAGGGTGAGTATATACCTAATAGGAATATACTCACCCTCGGCTTTTTCCGGCAGCCTTCCTTCTTAAGAATGAGCGCGTGAAGGACCTTTCGATGACGTCACGGCTTGTGATTGGTCGCGGCGGCCCACGTGACCGCTCAGCGACCAATCACAAGCCGTGACGTAATTCTCATGGCCTAAATTCCTAGAATGAGGAATTTAGGACCTGAGAATTACGTCACGGCTTGTTGTGATTGGTCGCTCAGCGGTCACGTGGGCCGCCGCGACCAATCACAAGCCGTGACGTCATCGAAAGGTCTTTCAAGCGCCATTCTTAGGAACGGAAGATGCCGGTTACCAGCGGCGATGTCCAGGCTGCGTCGGAGAGGTGAGCATATCAATATTTTTTATTTTAATTCTTTATTTTACACTTAAATATGGATCTCAGGGCCTGAAGGAGAGTTTCCTCTCCTTCAGACCCTGGGAACCATAGTATCCCATTGCACTGCATTGGGTTTCGCGTTTCGGCCGACCCCGACCCCGACTTTTTTATAGGATCGGCCGATTTCACTCGACCCGACTTTTGAGAAAGTCGGGTTTCGTGAAACCCGACCTGATCCTATAAAAATAAAAGTCGCTCAACCCTAGCCATGACCTTATTGCTCGGGTTTTCAAACCGAAACTTTCAAAAATGACTAATCTCATCACAAAATCACATATTTATGGTGAGACGCAGTGCTGGATGTATTCAGTTGAATGGCAAAAAGGAGGCCTTCCTCACGCCCACATCTTGATCTGGCTGAAGCAAAAAATACAGCCTACCAAAATTGACACTATCATCAGTGCCGAATTGCCAGACCTTCAGATTGACCCATTGCTGTTTGACACCATCAGAAAAAAACATGATCCATGGTCCGTGTGGGAGTGTCAACAAAAATTCTCCCTGTATGATTGATGGCAGGTGTTCAAAGCATTACCCACGATCCCTGGTCCAAGAAACCCAAACAGGACAAGATGGATATCCAGTCTACCGAAGAAGAAAGCCAGGGGATGCTGGTTTCACAGCAAAGCTCAAAATGCATGTTGGATCATCACTCCAAGAGATAGAAATTGACAACAGGTGGGTAGTGCCTTACAACCCTTTCCTCTCAAAAATCTTCCAGGCCCACATAAATGTCGAATCTTGCCACTCTGTGAAATCAATCAAGTATATCTGCAAATATGTCCACAAAGGAAGTGATCAAGCAGTTTTTGAACACCAGAAAAATGGACCTATTATTGATGAAGTGGAGGCATTCCAGATGGGCAGGTATATAAGCAGCAATGAAGCTGTTTGGAGAATACTAGGATTCTCCATTCATGAGCGCTACCCACGAGTTGTGCATCTGAGCGTGCACTTGGAAAATGGACAGAGAATTTACTTTAACCCAGAAAACTTGCAGCAGCAGCTCCTAACACCACCTAAGACCACCCTCTTGGCATTTTTTGAGCTGTGTCAACAAGACCATTTTGCAAGAATAATTCTCTACTGTGATTTACCAAGTACTACACTTGGAATGCCTCCAGAAAAACACTGGAACGGAGGAAACGGGGGCTTGATATTGAAGGCTATCCAGGTGTGAAAGCAACTGATACTCTTGGTCGCGTCTACACTCTTCATCTATCAAATGCAGAGTGCTTCTACCTGCGCATGGTACTTCATGTTGTCAAAGGACCTACATCATTTTCTGACCTGAAGACCGTCGAAGGCCATGTGTGTGAAACATTCAGGGAAGCTTGCCAAAAAAAAGGACTTCTGGAAATGATGGACACTGGGACATGACCCTCAGTGAAGCAGCAGCCACACAAAACCCAAAGCGACTAAGACACCTCTTTGCTATTATTCTAACAACCTGTAGCATTTCAAATCCTCTTGAGATTAGGACAAAGTACAAAACTGATCTCAGTGAGGACATCCTCATGCAGATTAGAAGGGAAAATCCTCAGCAACTCATCAACTTCACTGAGGAAATGTTCAATGAAACTTTAATGCTCCTTGAAGATCAGTGCATAGCAGTGTCAGGAAAAGCCTTACAGTTGCTTGGTTTGCCTGCTCCAATAAGATATCCTGAAGGCATCCAAATGTGTTGGGAGATTTTCATAGAAACAAACTACAATATTGATAAACTGACAGCATTTGTGTCTCTGAACGAGCCAATAATGGTACCAGATTAAAGGGACGCCTATAACTACATTTTAAGTTTCAGTGAAACCAACAAAGGTGGGGTTGTCTTCCTTGATGCTCCAGGTGGAGCAGGAAAGACATTTGTAATTAACTTGCTCCTGGCAAAATTTCGACAACAAAAAAAGATTGCACTTGCAGTGGCATCTTCTGGAATTGCAGCTACGCTTTTAAAAGGTGGCGGGACAGCACATTCGACATTCAAACTACCACTTAACCTGTCTCATAGTGACAGCCCTGTGTGTAATATTGCCAAGGGATCAGGACTGGCCAAATTGCATCAAAAATGCAGTGCCATCATTTGGGATGAATGCACCATGTCACACAAAAGGGCTCTAGAAGCAGTGGACAGACTACTGCAAGACCTACGTAGCAACAAATATATCATGGGAGGAGTAGTTGTTTTGGCAGGTGACTTCCACCAAACACTACCTGTTATTCCAAGATCAACCCCTGCAGACGAACTCAAAGCCTGTCTCGAAGCATCGTACCTTTGGAGAAAAGTAAAGAAAATGTCACTGAACACCAACATGAGGGTCTACATAACAGGCGATCTTTCTGCTGGACTGTTTTCGAGCCAGCTGTTGACTATTGGAGATGGCAAAACACCATTAAACTCAACCACTGGACAGATCACCTTCCAAGCAACTTTTGTTGCATTGTGACTTCCATTGAGGAGTTGAAAGCAAAGGTTTTTCCAAACATTCAACTCCACTTAAAAAATTCTGGCTGGTTGTGTAAAAGGGCTATTCTAGCTCCCAAAAATGACAGCGTCAACAAGATCAACCTTCAAATTCTAAATCTCCTTCCAGGTGTGTGCACAACCTACAAGTCAGTGGATACAGTAATACACCCTGCTCAAGCATTATCTTATCCAACTGAGTTCCTCAATTCCTTGGAGCCACAAGGACTTCCTCCTCACAACCTCTTTCTAAAACCCGGAGCACCTATTCTGCTATTGAGAAATTTGGATCCACCAAAGCTGTGTAATGGAACAAGACTCTTGATTAACCCCTTCACCCCAAAGCCTGTTTTCACCTAAGTGACACGGCCAATTTTTACAATTCTGACCACTGTCACTTTATGAGGTCATAACTCTGAAACGCTTCAACGGATCCTGGTGATTCTGAGATTGTTTTCTCGTGACATATTGTACTTTATGATAGTGGTAAAACTTCTTCGATATGACTTGCATTTATTTGTGAAAAAAACAGAAATTTGTCGAAAATTATGAAAATTTAGCAATTTTCAAATTTTTCGTTTTTATGCCCTTAAATTAGAGAGTTATATCACATAATATAGTTAATAAACAACATTTCCCACATGTCTGCTTTACATCAGCACAATTTTGGAAACATAATTTTTTTTTGTTAGGGAGTTATAAGGGTTAAAAGTTGACCAGCGATTTCTCATTTTTGCAACAAAATTTGCAAAACCATTTTTTTTACGGACCACCTC
The DNA here is from genome assembly GCF_051348905.1 of Ranitomeya variabilis. Classification (NCBI taxonomy): domain Eukaryota; kingdom Metazoa; phylum Chordata; class Amphibia; order Anura; family Dendrobatidae; genus Ranitomeya; species Ranitomeya variabilis. The sequence goes on along the minus strand of NC_135237.1, from coordinate 51,629,675 downwards.
ACACTTAAAGTGACTTTGAGGGGTCTATATGACAGAAAATGTCCAAAAGTGACACCATTCTAAAAACTGTACCCCTCAAGGTACTCTAAACCACATTCAAAAAGTTTATTAACCCTTCAGGTGCTTCACAGGAATTTTTGGAATGTTTAAAAAAAATTGAACATTTAACTTTTTTTTCACAAAATTTTTAATTCAGATCCAATTTGTTTTATTTTACCAAGGGTAACAGGAGAAATTGGACCAAAAAAGTTGTTGTACAATTTGTCCTGAGTACGCCGATACCCCACATGTTGGGGTAAACCATTGATTGGGCACATGGCAGAGCTCGGAAGGGAAGGAGCGCCATTTGACTTTTCAATGCAAAATTGGCTGGAATTGAGATCGGAACCCATGTCGTGTTTGGAGAGCCCCTGACGTGCCTAAACAGTGGAAACGCCCACAAGTGACACCATTTTGGAAAGTAGACCCTCTAAGGAACTAATCTAGATGTGTGGTGAGCACTTTGAACCTCCAAGTGCTTCACAGAAGTTTATAATGTAGAGCCGTAAAAAAAATTAATATTAATTTTCACAAAAAATGATCTTTTTGCCCCAAATTTTTTATTTTCCCAAGGGTAGCAGGATAAATTGGACCCCAAAAGTTGTTGTGCAATTTGTCCTGAGTACGCTGATACTTCATATATGGGGATAAACCACTGTTTGGGTGCATGGCAGAGCTCGGAAGGGAAGGAGCGCCATTTGACTTTTCAATGCAAAATTGGCTGGAATTGAGATCGGAACCCATGTCGTGTTTGGAGAGCCCCTGACATGCCTAAACAGTGGAAACCCCCAGAAGTGACACCATTTTGGAAAGTAGACCCTCTAAGGAACTAATCTAGATGTGTGGTGAGCACTTTGAACCTCCAAGTGCTTCACAGAAGTTTATAATGTAGAGCCGTAAAAAAAATTAATATTAATTTTCACAAAAAATGATCTTTTTGCCCCAAATTTTTTATTTTCCCAAGGGTAGCAGGATAAATTGGACTCCAAAAGTTGTTGTGCAATTTGTCCTGAGTACGCTGATACTTCATATATGGGGATAAACCACTGTTTGGGCGAATGGCAGAGCTCGGAAGGGAAGGAGCGCCATTTGACTTTTCAATGCAAAATTGGCTGGAATTGAGATCGGAACCCATGTCGTGTTTGGAGAGCCCCTGACGTGCCTAAACAGTGGAAACCCCCACAAGTGACACCATATTAGAAAGTAAACCCCCTAAGGAACTTATTTAGATGTGTGGTGAGCACTTTTAACCCCCAGTTGTTTCACTAAAGTTTAGAATGTAGCGCTGTGAAAATCAAAAAATAATTTTTTCTTTCCACAAAATGATGTTTTAGCCCGCAATTTTTTTTCCCCCAAGGGTAACAGGAGAAATTGGACCACAAAAGTTATTGTCCAATTTGTCCTGAGTACGCTGATACCCCAGACATTGGGGGGAACCACTGTTTGGGCGCACGGCAGAGCTCGGAAGGGAAGGAGCGCCGTTTGAAATGCAGACTTAGATGGATTGGTCTGCAGGTGTCATGTTGCATTTGCAGAGCCCCTGATGTACCTAAACAGTAGAAACCCCCCACAAGTGACACCATATTGGAAACTAGACCCCCCACGGAACTTATCTAGATGTGTTGTGAGAACTTTGAACCAACAAGTGTTTCACTACAGTTTATCACGCAGAGCCATGAAAATAAAAAATATTTTTTTTTCCACGAATATTATATTTTAGCCCCCACATTTTTATTTTCCCAAGGGTAACAGGAGAAATTGGACAACAAAAGTTGTTGTCCAATTTGTCCTGAGTACGCTGATACTTCATATATGGGGATAAACTACTGTTTGGGCGCACGGCAGAGCTCGGAAGGGAAGGAGCACCATTTGAAATGCAGACTTAGATGGATTGGTCTGCAGGTGTCATGTTGCATTTGCAGAGCCCCTGATGTACCTAAACAGTAGAAACCCCCCACAAGTGACACCATATTGGAAACTAGACCCCCCACGGAACTTATCTAGATGTGTTGTGAGAACTTTGAACCAACAAGTGTTTCACTACAGTTTATCACGCAGAGCCATGAAAATAAAAAATTTTTTTTTTTCCACGAAAATTATATTTTAGCCCCCACATTTTTATTTTCCCAAGGGTAACAGGAGAAATTGGACAACAAAAGTTGTTGTCCAATTTGTCCTGAGTACGCTGATACTTCATATATGGGGATAAACCACTGTTTGGGCGCACGGCAGAGCTCGGAAGGGAAGGAGCACCATTTGAAATGCAGACTTAGATGGATTGGTCTGCAGGTGTCATGTTGCATTTGCAGAGCCCCTGATGTACCTAAACAGTAGAAACCCCCCACAAGTGACACCATATTGGAAACTAGACCCCCCACGGAACTTATCTAGATGTGTTGTGAGAACTTTGAACCCCCAAGTGCTTCACTACAGTTTATAACGCAGAGCCGCGAAAATAAAAAATATATTTCTTTCCACGAAAATTATATTTTAGCCCCCATGGTTTATTTTCCCAAGGGTAAGGCTGGTTTCACACTTGCGTTTTTATCTGCATGCGTTTTTTTAAAAAACGCATGTGTAAAAAAACGCATGTAATCGCGGTAAAACGCATGCGTTTTTTAGACGCATGCGTTTTTATAGAAAAACACAAGAAAACAAGAAAAAAACAAAAAACCCTAACCCTACCCCTACCCCTAACCTGAAATACGTGGCACTGAAATACGTGGCACTGAAATACGTTTATATACGTATATACGTATATAAGTGCCACGATATTTCAGTGGCCACGTATATAAGTGCCACGTATATAAGTGCCACGTGTTTCATGTACATGCCACGATATTTAAGTGTCACGTATATAAGTGCCACATATATAAGTGCCACGTATTTAAGTGCCACGTATTTAAGTGCCACGTATTTAAGTGCCACGTATTTAAGTGCCACGTATTTCACGTAAATGCCACGATATTTCAGTGCCACGTATTTCACTGAAATATCGTGGCACTTAAATACGTGGCACTGAAATATCGTGGCACTGAAATATCGTGGCACTGAAATATCGTGGCACTGAAAGACGTGGCACTGAAATACGTGGCACTGAAATACGTGGCACTGAAAGACGTGGCACTGAAAGACGTGGCACTGAAATACGTGGCACTGAAATACGTGGCACTGAAATACGTGGCACTATGACTGTCAGAAAATGTTCATTAAACAGTTAGGGATGAGTTTAGGGGTAGGGTTAGGGTTTGGATCCCTTTATCACCTTGATGGTGGTGGGTGACTTTTCAGTGTGTGTTCTGTTTTTTTTCTATAAAAACGCATGTGTTTTTAACGCAAACAAACGCGTTGAGATCGGACGCCATGTCGCGTTTGGAGAGCCCCTGATGTGCCTAAACAGTGAAAACTCCCCAATTCTAACTGAAACCCTAACCCCAATCCCAACCCTAGCCCTAACCCTAGTCCTAACCCTAGCGCTACTTTCACACTAGCGTTTTTTTGCATACGTCGCAATGCGTCGTTTTGGCGAAAAAACGCATCCTGCAAAGTCATCTGCAGGATGCGTTTTTTCCCCATAGACTAACATTAGCGACGTATTGACACACGTCGCAAGCGTCGTGCGACGGTTGCGTCGTGTTGTGGCGGACCGCCGGCAGCAAAAAACGTTACATGTAACTTTTTTTGTGCTGACGGTCCACCATTTCCGACCGCGCATGCACGGCTGGAACTCCGCCCCCACCTCCCCGCACCTCACAATGGGGCAGCGGATGCGTGGAAAAACAGCATCCGCTGCCCCCGTTGTGCGGCGCTTGCACAGTATGCGTCGGTATGTCGGGCCGACGCAGCGCGACGGCCCCGTACCGACGCTAGTGTGAAAGTAGCCTAACGGGAAAATGGAAATAAATATATTTTTTAAAATTTTATTATTTTTCCTAACTAAGGGGGTGATGAAGGGGGATTTGATTTACTTATATAGCGTTTTTGGGGTGGATTTTTATGGTTGGCAGCCGTCACACACTAAAAGACGCTTTTTATTGCAAAAAATAGTTTTTGCATCACCACATTTTGAGAGCTATAATTTTTCCATATTTTGGTCCACAGAGTCATGTGAGATCTTGTTTTTTGCAGGACGAGTTGACGTTTTTGCTGGTACCATTTTCGGGTACATGACATTTTTTGATCGCCTTTTATTCCGATTTTTGGGAGGCGGAATGAACAAAAACCAGCAATTCCTGAAATTCGTTTAGGGGGTGCGTTTATACCGTTCCGCGTTTGGTAAAAAGGATTAAGCAGTTTTATTCTTCGGGTCAGTACGATTACATCGATACCTCATTTATGTAATTTTTTTATGTTTTGGCGCTTTTACACAATAAAAACTATTTTATATAAAAAAATAATTGTTTTTGCATCGCTTTATTCTGAGAGCTATAACTTTTTTATTTTTCTGCTGATGATGCTGTATGGCAGCTTTTTTTTTGCGGGACAAGATGACGTTTTCAGCGGTACCATGGTTATTTATATCCGACTTTTTGATCGCGTGTTATTCCACTTTTTGTTTGGCGGTATGAGAATAAAGCGTTGTTTTTTGCCTCGTTTTTTTTTTTTTTTTTTACGGTGTTCACTGAAGGGGTTAACTAGTGATATAGTTTTATAGGTGGGGTCGTTACGGACGCGGCGATACTAAATATGTGTACTTTTATTGTGTGGTGTTTTTTTTATTTAGATAAAGAAATGTATTTATGGGAATATATTTTTTTTTTTTTCTTTATTTAGGATTTTTTTTTTTTTTTTACACATGTGGAAAAATTTTTTTTTACTTTTTTACTTTGTCCCAGGAGGGGACATCACAGATCAGTGATCAGACAGTGTGCACAGCACTCTGTCTGATCACCGATGTGACAGGCACGTTCCACAGGCTTGCCGGCGCCTGCTATGAGGATTCTCAGCAGACGCCGGCAAGCAGGGTCATCTCATGACCCGGAAGGAGTCCCGCGCCCATCTTGGATCCGGGGACTCCTTCCAGGTCACCGGAGCAGCGCGATCTCATCGCGCTGCTCCGGTGGGAGAGCGCAGGGAGCCCCCGTCCCTGCGCGATCCCCCTCTATGCCGCTGTCACTATTGACAGCGGCATCAGAGGGGTTAAATGCCCGCGATCGGCGACAGCGCCGATCGTGGGCATTGCTGCGGGGTGTCAGCTGTCATATACAGCTGACACCCGCACCCGATCACCGCGGCGCTCAGCGTGAGACCGCGGTGATCGGGGCGCCGTACTAGTACTGCGGCTGGCACTAATGCAGTGCCGGCAGCGCCGTACTAGTACGGCGCATGGCACGAAGGGGTTAAGAACCTGTTTCCAAATGTAATTGAGGCAACCATTTTGACAGGATGTGGCACAGGAGAAGATGTTTTCATTCCAACAATTCCTCTCATTCCATATGATTTGCCTTTTGATTTTAAACGCCTCCAGTTTCCTGTTCGACTGCCATTTGCTATGTCCATCAACAAGGCTCAGGGACAGTCCTTAAAAGTAGTTGGAATTGACTTACAATCTCCATGCTTTTCTCATGGTCAACTTTATGTGGCCTGTTCAAGAGTTGGAACAGCCAAAAATTTGTTCGTCTTTGCACCTGAAGGAAAAACTAAGAATGTTGTGTATCAAAAGGCTCTCGAATAAGTAGTAGAAGATTACTTCACATTACTTGGCCAATTTAGTTAAATCTGTGTGGAATATTTCTGGTGTTCAAATATATGTTGTGAAATGCTTCTATTAGCTTAGTTTTTGCCTTTTAATAATTACATTTCTATCTATTTGTTTTGTGTTTTTTGTGTGCAGAATAAATTTTTGTTAACACATTCTATTTTGCTAACAGCAGTTATTAACCCGGGCGAAGCCGGGTAGTACAGCTAGTCAATCTATAAATATATCTATAGGTAGATATATCTATATATACATAGCTATATCTATCCATATATCTATCCATAGATATATAATAGCAAGGCCGATGTTTATTAATGAACAATATGTGTAATTTTCTCAAAAAATGGGGGAAAAAATGGCGTGGGCTCCCGCACAATTTTCTGCGCCAGAGGGGGAAAGCCGACGGCCGGGGGCCTTATATTTGTAGCCTGGGAAGGGGGTAATACCCATGGCTATGAATATCACCCCACAGCTGTCTGCATAGCCTTTACTGGCTATTAAAATAGGGGGACCCCCCCAAACAATGTGGGGTCCCCCTATAATTTATAGCCAGAAAAGCTAAGCAGACAGCTGCGGGCTGATATTCACCCTCGATCGCCTGCAAAAAATTAAAAATAATAAACCAACCGTATACTCCCTGTCTGACGCAGTCCAATTAATAACGAGTGTCCCATGACGATCTCCCCTATAGAACAGTGACATCAGGTGGTGTCACCGCTCTATAGGGCCTCCAGTGACACACTGACAGGAGACAATGGCTCCTGCAGTGCATCACTGAAGAGGTTACAGTTGTTCACTCTCTCGCTTTATGGCAAAGCTGCGTGGGAATTTTCCCACACAGCAATGCCACAAGTGAGAGTATGAACTATACTTACAGCGTATATAACACTTATACTAGGCCTATTCTAAAGCACTTCCATAAATACACAATACATCATACAAAAACAAGGAAGCTTTATGCCAATAAAACCAAATATATTTTAGTAATCAAAGAAATTCAATAAAATACCTTACAAACTGTCAATCAACGGGAATACTTATGCAGAATATGCTGTCTGCACCAGAAATACACCACCATATATCTATAAATAATCAAGTGATCAAGAAATGCCTATAAAAGCGTTTTATAGAGACCATCAACTAATATATATAGTCACCTTATACAAAATTATTCACATGATAATAAAAAAGGAGCAAGCCAAGTGGACAGAGAAATATTATAAACTCCTAGATGAACATGTGGTAATAGTTAGATAGTAAAAAAATAAAAGCACTATCTAAAAAAAATATGTATATTTATATGTGCCCCAGTGGACAACCAAGGTATAAAGTATACCTATATATCACATAAGTGTAAATATCCAGGAACAACTAAGTATATATGAATCAAGTATACGTAGTGTGACATCTAAAGTTCCTTACGGTAAAATACTTAAGGTGTACCTACGGCACATGATTCTAAAAGAAAGAACCATATATGTGCAACATGTAGCAGAAAAGTGTCTCTAGTGCATAATAACAGGCATAAACAAAGGCACGGGTGTATTACCTATAGGTGCAGCACAGTGTGAGTCCCCGACGCGCGTTTCGCATGATGTTTCATCCTGGGGGGTAGTAACGTGAACCAGTGGGCATGTGGTCACTTTTTATAGCATGTGTAATCAGTGGTGGCAGCGGTTTGTAATGGCGCTCGCTTTGACAGACCGGGTGGGACGTCACTGCCGGTCAGCGTCATGTGAGGCTTGTCCACTCCCCCGTCCGACGCGTCAGGACAGGGGGCGGAGTCAGCCACACTAAAGATGCGTATTTAATAATGAGTGTCCCACGACAATCTCCCCTATAGAACAGTGACATCAGGTGATGTCACCGCTCTATAGGGCCTCCAGTGACACACTGACAGGAGACAATGGCTCCTGCAGTGCATCACTGAAGAGGTTACAGTAGTTCACTCTCTCGCTTTATGGCAAAGCTGCGTGGGAATTTTTCCACACAGCAATGCCACAAGTGAGAGTATGAACTATACTTACAGCGGTGGAGGGATACAGTGCGGAAGGATACCTTCCGTCATTGTATCGTCAGAGCCCCTGAGTGCGGTCGCATCAGCTGATGTGGCTGCTCTCCACGGGAGATCATCGTGGGACACTAGTATTAATTGGATTTCTGCGGATCAGGGAGTATATTGTTTATTTATTATTTTAATATTTTTTACAGGTGATCAATGGCTTCGGGATGAAGGTTATTGGTGAGTATGTACTCTATGTTGTATGTACTGTATGTGTTGTGTAAATGTACTGTCAGTACTGTATGTTCTATGCACTGTATGTTGTATTTACTGTATGTGTTGTATGCTGTATGTACTGTATGCTGTATGTACTGTATGTATGTACTGTATGTGTGTATGTGTATTTTTTTTACATTCAACACATTAGCCGGATGATGGGACTACTACTGTCCCATCATTGGCTAATGTGTCAATCACTGTCACTGTAGCAGCCATAGCCAGATGGGACTTGTAGTCCGATTGGACGATACCTGCACGCACACACACACACACCCCACACACCTCCAAAGACCCCCCACACAGCCCCACAGACCCCCGGACAGCCCCGCACAGACCCCCGACAGCCCAGCAGACCCCCGACAGATCAGCACAGACCCCCGACAGCCCCGGCAGACCACCAGCAGCCCTGCACAGACCCCCGACAGCCCCGGCAGACCCCTGCAGACCCCCAACAGCCCAGCACAGACCCCCGGCATCCCCACGACAGCCCCGGCAGACCCGACAGCCCCGCACAGACCCCCGCAGATGGCCCGGCAGACCCCTGTAGACTCACGGACAGCCCGCAGACCCCGCCCGCACACACATACTCGCACATAACTCTGCCCTCACTCCGCCCACACACTTCCCTCCTCCCGATCTGCAGCGTTTCATCTGCAGCTAAACCGCAGATCTTTTTTACATCTGTGGTTTTGCTGCGGATGTGCCCGACTCAATGCAAGTCAATGGGTGCAGAAACGCTGCGGAGTCCGCACAAAGAATTGACATGCTGCGGAAAAAACACTGCTGCTCACTCGAGTGAGGATCGCATCGCAATCCTTGGACTGACCGTCGGCTCTTCTGGCCTGAGCTTGACAGCTCCATAGAAATACATGCTGTCACGCTCAGGGCAGGTGAGCCAACCTCCAGTCCGATGCAATCCTGTCTGACTGCGGGTTCGGCTGTGACACTCATTGAGCCTCCATACTTCGCTATCTGTTGCTTCTACATCGCAGTGCAATACAAATGAAAACGTGAATGCACCCGTAAATACATTTTACAGTAAATCTCCACCTTTTACCATGAAGTTGACTTTAGGTTCAGAAATCTGTGATCAGACAGGGCTCCTGTTTTTCCAATACAAAGCTCCAAATCCCAGACACAGATTTAGACGCTAACATGACGATTGCCTCAGACATGTCTAGGGTGTTATTTGCTCTCTGCAGAGTATTTTGCATAAACTCATTTTCATTCATATGCATAAGGTTGTTTCAGATGAATACTATCGAAAAATCATAGAAATTTTTGCAACTAAATCCGCCGTGTGTGAATTCACATCGAGAGTGAGCAATGCTTGCTGTATAATGTCTTATTATTGAGTCCAGTGCCTAACAGCATGCAGTCCTCCTATTGGTGGCAGCAAGCTAAAAATATTGTATTTTAAAGCAGATCTGTCACCACCAGATATGACAACATAAATGAATGGCATATATTATTCAGTAGATCTCTTAGAACCTATGAGTCTGGTGTACTTACTGTGAAAATCCAAGCTCTACAATTCTATTTGAAAGTTTACACTCAGTCTCCTTCGATTTATCTTGATTGAAAGCTCCTCAGTGTCCCTCCTCCCTGTTACTGCTGAGATCTCACACTGCTCAGTACAAGTTGCAGTTGTCAGTTAGTCTGGGATATTGGAGTATACACCTGGACTCATGAGCTTTCTCATTGTATAGATGAACTCATAAAATGCTCATTTTAATTTCAGGATTATACAGTCATTCAGACATAGATTTTTAAAGTAAGTACATCAGCCTCAGCAGGTCTGAAAGATCTTGGTAATAATGTGTGCAGTTCGTATTGCGAAATCTGGTGACATTTCTATTACAAATCTATGATGGTGCTGGAGATTTAGAACTTCAAGAAATTAAACAGCACCGATTACTGAACCTATTTTGATTAAAAAAAATATATATATATATTTTAGGGGGGACGTTAAAAGGGTTGTTTAGTTTCAATTAAAGGGGCTGCCGCGCACTCAAGGTGAGAAGAGTGGAGAAGATTCACCGGCGGACCAGGGAAAGGTGAGTAAAGCACAGTTTGTTTCTTTTTATAGCAAACTGCAACCAGCTGAAAAATGTAATTGAAAGGGAACAACCACGTTAACTTTAAATTTGTCATGTATAATAATCTCCTAACAACAATGGAACGTTCTATTTTAACTGGCAGAAAATTTTAAAACATTCCTCAACCACAAGACAATTTAACTGTTGTGATTTCTGGAATAAATGACCAGTTAGGCACGCCAGTAATGTAGCCAAACTCCATTTATTCTATACTCTTGGCACGGACAAGGGTAATGTGGACCATTAATTAGAACACCCAGAAACCCAGAAGCTTCTAGTAATTCACACTGCATAGGGTATACACATGATTCAGAATTTAATTATCACTGTAAAAGCAAAAAAAAACCACAAAAAAATGTAATATGTGCCACACATGTTGGTTTGGATATATTCAAAGGGATTTCCCAGGCATCAAATATTTATGACCTATTCTTAAGATATGAGATCAATGGTGAATGGTGATCTGACACCCGGTTTCCCACCAATCATCTATTTCTAACTCCAGCAGTAGCTGGATGTAATCACTTAACAGAGCTGCACTGCACAGATACTTCAATGTGTAGCATCCACTGCACATCAGCTCCTATTTAAAAGAATAGGTGCTGATCTGCAGTACTCGGCAGCAGCTGCTACGTGTTGATCAAAGCTGTGCACTAAAACTCCATTCAATGTTTACATCTGCCTGCTACTCGAGCTAATGACAGTTGATTTCTGGGGATTGTTGGTGTCAGATCCCTATTGATCTCATATTCATGACCTATCCAATGACCAGACAACCATTTAAATGGAGTCACTAGGGTCCATATTCCAAAGCCGTCTATGTGGGCATGCAGGTCATAGAAAGTGGAATAAAATTATACCTTGATATTTGCAATCTGATGTCTTATTCCAGTGTAATCCATGTTTTTCTTAGTCTGTAAATGAGCCGTTAAGATGTATGGGCCAGGCATAGATCTCCCTGACAATCTACCTCCAGAGCTCATTTTAAATAAAAGGGAGAGTTACCAGCGTGAGACATGTAATGACTCACAGTCTGCTTTCAAGATCTACATGTTTCACACTGGTAGCGCCCCCTCTCATTTACAATAAGCTCTGGAGGCTGATTCCTAGGGAGATCTATGTCTGGCCCATAGATCTTGAAAGCTAATTTACATATAAGAAAATGTGCATGTCTCTTGAATAAGGCATCATATCACAGATATGCGGCGCCCCAGGGTCTTGGTCATCGCAGTGGTATTGCTTTCCTCTCGGGGAGAGTGATGCTACGTTTGGAGGCAAAGAAGGATAACTGCATCCAGGTATCACAAACATGCAACACATTTCACACTCCAGACCACCAGGGGGAGCTTCTCCTATTTATTAGGTCACTCCCCATATATATATAACTGGTCGTCTATAGGGAAAGTTAGTCAGTTCCAGACAGAAGTATAGTTCCTGGCAGAGCTCCAGACAGGAGTTCTGTTAGTTCCAGACCAGAGTCTGAGGAGGACAGAGGGTCCACGGAGTTGTGCATGCCCTCAGAGCTGCAGCTCCCGGAAAGAGAGATTGAAAGGCAGAATTGTGTTGCAGTGAGCATGAAGGAAATCGAAGCAAAGGAGAGGATACCAGAAGGGGACCAGCCCTGCTCAAGCTGTCTCCTTCTGAGGCGCAACATCCCGGTAGCCGGAACACCAAGGGAGTAAGGACCTCTACGCCTTATTTCAGAGACAGGCAGGACAGCTAACTGCAGGTTACCTGTCTGCACCTACACCCAGGAGGCACCGTCACACCTACAGAGCCGGGTTATCTAAAAGACCCTATAAACAGGCTCAAGTCACCAGTCATACGGGTTTTGTCCTATCCTATATGGGGGACATAGAGCGAAACACCACATCTGTGAGACCCTTATGTGAAGCCATAGGCAGTAAGGGACTACACCACCGCAGCGCAAGGGAAGGCTACTGATTTCCACCTGGACAAGGGAACTCTGGACTTGCCTCCAAACCGTCCAGAATTTGCCTGCCCTTTAATCTGGTGCTCTGGACTGTGGATGCTGAAGTCTTCAGTAAAGGTAAAGAGACTGCAAACTTGTGTCCTCGTTCTTCTCCGCGCCTCTCACCATACCACCATCTACACACCGGGAAGCCCTGGGGACATACTTCACCTGTGGGAAGGTATACCATCTAGCTGCCATAACATCACCCCAGCGGACCCCTTAAAGCAGCGTCGGTCACCCTGACCGAACACAACAGGTGGCGTCACGAACATAAACTCTATCCCTTTAAAGACCTTTCCCTTTTACACGGACGTCCCAGGGCCACGGACCAGGTCAGCCACTGTGACATCCCCCTGTGAACTGCAGGACCCGATACCAAGTAACCCCTTGCCCTGACGGGGCGCTCCAGATATATGGGTATACAGGTTATAGACTGCTAAAAAGTCCTACCTGTATGTCTCATATCAGACGCCTTGTTATTGATAAATCATCTTTTATCACTTTATATAAATTACCTCTTCCAGGCTCTGGGGCGGATGGTGACTGGAAGATAACTCTGCCTCCAGAGCTTATTTAACATGAAGGAGGAGTTACCAGTGACGGCCGTTCCCTCCTCTCCTGATCTCACTGCAGAGCTCTGTGTGATTATACCTGACACATATGCAGGTTCCTCTTAACTTCAGCTTCCATCTCACAGGTAGACAGGGTAGTAATATTGTTGCAATACAGCAGAGCTCAGAGAGCTGCAAAAATTTAATTTCTCCTGTTCTGTGTTAGTTCTCCCCCTTTTATTTAAAACATTACGCATTCACTCATCACCGTAAGACCATTCTAACCCTCCAACTTAATATTGGGCTGATGCATGATGCTATCCATAGTAAATATAAGAATCCATGCCATGTTTCATCTCTATAGAAAGGTAAAATCATGATAGAACACATAATGACAATATTTATCGCCTGGAATCTATATCCTGAAAGTTGAGGATCTCATAAACTTCTAAAAAACCTAGCACAGCCCACAAACAGCCCCCAATATGAGCTCACCAAGAGGAGGTATGTGGGCATAACCTTGATCTAATAAAAGCAGAGTTTGGATTTTGGTTATTTATCAGTCCTGGAAGATATAGCTTCCAGTGGGTTCGGTTCGTTTTCAGGAATGCCTCCCTTCGCTATCCTCTGAGACATTTTCTTGACACGTTTTCTACTTTTCTTTTGCTATCGTTTTTATCACATGTGATTGTATATACCGTATTGTTTTGTTCCCATTTTATATCATCATGGTATGGTTTTTATAAACACTGCTAACCTTTCCGGACTGAATATATGAAATTTAACAGCTTTGTTCCTCTTGCTCTGTAAAACGCACCCATGAAGCCATACGATACTTGTAACACTTATCTAATCAGCCTGTATAAACGATGGGTGGTGTCATAGTTTGATGAGCAGCAGGTGTACAGGAGCACTCATGTGTAGGAAAACTCTGAAGGAGATCCAGCCTTCCTTACATTCTGCAGATTGATGAGGTCCAGCACATGAATGCAGAGGGAAGTCACTGACCTCTGCCAGTCCCAAAGACTTTGAATAGAGCAGCATTGCACGTGCAATCACACTCCATGAAAACAAAGCACATGGGATTCCCATTTTCATGAATAGGTGATCGCTTGGCAAAAAGTTAGAAAAATAGCAAAAAAAACTGTATATGTTGTAAGGGGGTGCATTATGTCCTTGCATTTCTTACTTGTCCCGGTACCGTATGTCATGTTTAACTGTTGGTCTGTGCTACTGTAAAATTTCCTTTGTTGTATGTATTTACTGTTGCCGTTATGTATTTTACTTTTAAATAAGGAAAGCGTAGTACTCACTTATAGCCACAAGATGGGGTACATCATAGTGTAGGAAATAGCACTGTAGACAGTTAATGGTTAATACTTAGGATGAGTTACTGTGGGTAAGTTAGGGGGACTTCCTGGTTGTCGGCGGTTGGGGCCAGGAAGCCCGTACGGTCCAGCAGGGCTATAGCCCTGGGACGGCGTAGTGAACCCGCAATGTTTAAGAGTAAGCCCAGCCATCCAGGGCCAGTGAGGAAGACTACAGTAGTGACAGCAGGAATAGCAGTGACAGTCAGTGAAGAAGGCGGAGTTTTGTTGTGGTCACAGCAGTAAAGATGGGCAGGTCGCTCAGCATGTGGACTATTGCTTCGTGGCCTGATGCCCTCATGTCTGGGGCAAAATGGACGAGGGAACTCCCAACTGAGGTAGAGCTAAAAAGGGAGGACGCTGAGGAGCCATACGATACAGCCCGACCCGGGAACGTGCTTAGTGACAAAGGGAAGTGTACAGGGAAAGAGAAAGACGTGTACCGCTAGAAACGTGATGTCAATGCTGAAACAGAACTGGATGTGCTGTGTTCTGAAGTCAATAAAGTTGTTCAGTTGATCGTTGCAATGGACTGTGTCTCAATTCATGCAAAACCAATTACAAAGCATCTCTTGCAACAGAGAAGAGACCCTGACGGTGCTGAACCTGGAGTTACAGGTATGATGAGTAATGGACACTGTATACATGTGATGGGAGGCCAGGGCACCGATATACCGAAATCCTCAGCTATGACTACAGCCCTGTCTCTCTCTCACAATGTAATCCACGGAGACAACCCTATCTCAACGTTTACAGCAGTATTTCAGCAGAGAATGAGTATTGTTAAAAAAGTACCCTTTAATAATAACAATAAAAATTACTCGCACCCATATATGATATCTATTCATAAAAACGCAAGATCAAAGACAGGCCATAAAAACACAGACCACAGAAAACACACATCAAAATTACAAAGTGCCAAATCCACGGTGATGGATGCGAATATATATAGTCCCTTACAATAGTGGGAGCTTGATGACGAAAAACTGACAGTAGTCAATTTACAATAAAGAGTCAAATAGTATATTGTGCCAAACAGCTTAACGCCAGTCTACTTGTCCTCAAAAATACAAGATACCTAAGCAATGGTGACTGACATAGGAAAGAAACAAGTGAATTATACATAAAAAGGAATTATCGAACCCATCTGTAGGAGCCATGTGGACCTTGCACATCAGTCTGTGCCACATAGATCCATTCACTCCAGGGACAGGAGTAATAGGCTCACCCTATGAGACCCTTACAGATCTAACAAGCCCTGTTCACCCCAAAAACTCCAGCCCTGACATGGGCAGTCCACAGCTGTCTCTATCTAGACATTGCACTACATCCACCGTATGTGCTCCCGACGCGTTTTTATTATTTAGGTTCCTCAGAGAAGAGTAATGCATGTATCTGTCACTCCAAACGGCTATGGTACCCACTCCCTGTGGTGAACTTAACGTTAGTGAAACTAGCGCCGGTACCAGTTCGACTAAAATTTAGTCCAGCACGGGGAGTGGATACCATAGCCCTTTGGAGTGACAGTTACGTTCAATGCTCTCTCCTGAAGAGCCTGAATGGTAGAAATGCGTTGGAACCAGTTTGTCAATCAGCATGACATCAGCAGTCACGCCCTGTCAACAGAGCAGCCTGAAAGAGAAGCCGCTGCTCTGTTGACTTGACGTCAGCGGAAAGAAGATAAGTCTCTGACTGCTCTGCGCCGGCAGAGATTGGCATCGGCACAACAGGCAGGTAGTTAGCAACTTTCTGCCTGTTAGTTCTTAGGCCCATAATTAAAAAAAATAGTCCTGGATAACCTCTTTAAAAGAGCTAAACAAAAATAAAGAAAACAACAACAAAACCAAAACAATACTTCTTCTGAACTTTGGGCTAAATATATGAAAGTCTACAATACAATACTCATACAATACTGACCTCCCATCCACAATTAAGGGCGATCTGCATTTGGAAACAAGATTCCGCTCTTATCTTAATTACACAACCTTGGAAACTATCTGTGCCAAAACACAAAACTGACTTCTCCTTGACATAAATCACATGGTGGTATGTGAGCTATTCCTCCCTGATACCAAAGGTTTGAGCACTTCCAAGAAATGTTAAGTGGGCCAAGGAGGACTTTCCTATCTACAAGAACCGTAACATTTCTTGACAGCTTGGTGTATCAGAATCATAACTTGATACCAAAGATATATGAAAGGAACTTGATTTTAAAGGGAACCTGTCACCCCCAGGCGTTTTTAACTAAAAGAGCCACCTTGTGCAGCAGTAATGCTGCATTCTGACAAGGTGGCTCTTTTAGTTATTGGTGCTGTAACTGCCGAAAT
Source organism: Ranitomeya variabilis (assembly GCF_051348905.1). Lineage (NCBI taxonomy): Eukaryota > Metazoa > Chordata > Amphibia > Anura > Dendrobatidae > Ranitomeya > Ranitomeya variabilis. The sequence goes on along the minus strand of NC_135237.1, from coordinate 51,613,338 downwards.
AATCCGTTTTGTAATTTGTCCTAAATACCTTTCTTCAGTCCTGGAGGCAGGCCTTTCCCCCCTGCCTCAGACGCCACACAGCCGTCACTCAAATCTTCTTGGCGCCGGGCGCCGCCTCCTCAACGCTGTTTTTAAATGAGCCGGCACCTGCGCTCTTTTCTCCTGTCTTGGGCAGGCGCATTGAGCGCTGCCCGTCTGTCCTCATATGCAGTCTAGCTGACTGCGCCTGTGCAGCCGCCCTGCCTGTGAATCCCAGCCCCGCAGTGTCTTCTGATTTATTCTCACTGCGGGGCTGGGAATCACAGGCAGGGCGGCCGCACAGGCGCAGTCAGCTGGGCTGCATATGAGGACAGACGGGCAGCGCTCACTGTGCCTGCCCAAGGCAGGAGAAAAGAGTGCAGGCGCCGGCTCATTTTAAAACAGCGATGAGGAGGCGGCGCCCGGCGCCAAGAAGATGTGAGTGATGGCTGTGTGGCGTCTGCTGCAGGGGGAAAGGCCGGCCTCCAGGACTGAAGAAAGGTATTTAGGACAAATTACAAAACTGATTATTTCGGCAGTTACAGCACCAATAACTAAAATAGCCACCTTGTCAGAATGCAGCATTACTGCTGCACAAGGTGGCTCTTTTAGTTAAAAACGCCTGGGGGGGTGACAGGTTCCCTTTAAAGTAGATGTTTATGGCTTATTAGGAATTAGGCAATGTCATGTGTTAGGTAAGGCAATAAACCCATGTCATTTATTGACGTGAGCAGAAGACCAATTATTTCTTTTGTGAATAGATTACATTTTCTTAGTATGAGGGGATGATTTCTTAACCACTTAGGGCTTGTTAAAAACGTTGTATTCCACATATTTTTGCCAAGTAAAATGTGAATAAGGTTTCTGAAGTCTCATGCACGTGCTGCTTATTTTTTCTTTGCAGATTTGAACCACCTTTCCACCTTGTTCCCCCGCTGCTCCGAGTGTCCGCACGTCTCAGGACAGAGGGCGGCAAGTAAAGAGGTCATCACAACCCTGTGAGTGTCTGCGTCAGGGACATCAGACACAGAGGGGGAATGACGGGAGCGTGACGCTTCCTCTCTCATCATTGCTTTCAAATGTATCAGCATCCAGCCGATGACGGGCAGAGGGCACGCCGCTGGCACCGGGCCCCCCCAGCTCATGGGCCCCATAACGGCAGGTTGGTAATGTAGGGAGATCGAGTCTCCCTGCTCTGCCGCAGAGTTTAACTGTATGGGAGCGCTGCACACGCCCACACAGTTAACAGTAGCGTAGCTCCAGGTGCGCCCCTCTGTCACCCCCGGTAGCTACTGCTGCCACATGTATAATACCAAGTTAGAAGTAAAAGCCTAAAGACATTTTAATAAGATGTCTATTTCGTTCACTTCAAATGGTTTATACTGAATTTGTCATCAGTAAATAACCTCTTGCTTAAGTCAGGTTTTTATATTTTTGTGTACTTTTAAAAAACTTTGACAATGTTTTTTTTTTTTGTTCATATCACAAACTTTAGTAAAAGAACTAAATTAGCAACCTTACAATTTTCACACCAGCCACTAAGGTTTTTATTAGACTCATGCGTTCCGTTCTACCATTTCAGGAAATATTTTCAGCAGGCTCCTTATCAGCAGAGGCAGGATTGCAATGACAGGTAACACCTCTATGGACAGCTGATAACACAGAATCCACCAATCACTATAGGCGATGTCACAGATGACTCTGCTCCCCTTCCTTTCAAAATGACCTTTGCACGCATTCATTAGATGCTTCAACACAAAAGATAGAGTCTGAGTCAGTCTATTGCGGCCAATAAACTTGTAGATTTCTTAAACCTAAAAACTACCCCTCCAAAAAAATATTTAACACAAAACCTGATTTATACAATAGGCCATTTTCTGCTGAGACATTTGTGACACCCCAGGTTCCTGGTTGTCACAGTGGCATTGCTTTCCTCATGGGGAGAGTGATGTCACGCTTGGAGGAAGGATTTTTTTTTATCAGGTATACAAAGGCATGCAACATGTTCACACTCCAGGGGGGGAGCTCTGATCCAGCTTGTGGGTGGCTCCCCTATATATATTCTGGTCTGGAGGGAAAGTTAGCTAGTTCCTGTCAGAGAGACAGAGGAGAAGGGAGCAGAGGGGCCGTGGAGCCACGAGAAGTGCTGCAGCTCCTAGAAAGAAAGAAAGAAAAAGCCAAACGGACTGTAGAGAGTGTGTAGGAGAAGTGAAGCGCAGGAGAGTGAGAACTGGGGAGAATAGCTGCGACTGGGCTACCTACCTACAGAGCACAGACACCGGTAGCCGGAATACCGAGGTTGTGAGGGACTTCATGGCTCACAGCAGAAACCGGCAGGACAGCTGGATTACAAGTCACCTGTCCGCCCTGACACCTGGAGACACAGTGGCGCATAGAGCCCGGGTCGTGATAGAGACCCTGTAAAAAGTCTCGAGCCACCTGTCATACGGGTTAGTGTCCTACCTACAAGGACAGAGAGAACACGTGAGGACCTTGTGAGAGGCCTAGGGCAGCAAGGAACTATACCACAGCGTTAGAGGGAAGGCTTCTAACTCCACCTGGTAAAGTGGACTCCCAACTTGTTTCCAAGCCGGCCGGACCCTACCTGTACCTATGATCTGGTGCCCTGGACTGTGACTGCCTGAATTAATCAGTAAACCAAGTAAAGAGATTGCAAACCTGTGTCCTCCGTTTCTTGATACACCACCCACCATCTTTATCTATACACTGGGAGCCCTGGGGAACCTACTTCACCTGTGGGAAGCCATACCATCTTAGCTGCCATAACATTACCCCAGTGGACCCCTTTTAGCAGCGTCGGTCACCCCTGACTGAGAACCACAGGTGGCGTCACAAACACAAACTTTATACAAAACCCCTTTAAGGATATTCCCTTTTACTTGGTGCCCAGGGCCACGGACCGGGTTGCCACCGTGACACATCCCCTTTAAGTTTCAGACCCAATACCGAGTACCCCACGGTCCTGGTGGGCATTCTACATTCCCTTTAAGGGGTAATTCCAGATATATCTTTAACAACTGATTGTATTTGAGCTGAATAACATGGCATAGTGCTTGTTCCTTCTTTGTTTACCAGCTACAGCACTGTACATGTGACTGGTACTACAGGTGCTGCAGGATAGGTCAGCAATGTCTGATGGGTAGGGGTGCGAACCCAGCACCCCCGCCGATCAGCTGTTCCCAATGTTGTTGGGAGCTGGAACTGGTCAGTTACGGAGCTGCACAGCGCCATCGACGGATTAGTGGCCACAGCTGGGTACTGCACATCCACCATCTATATAGTTGACATTCTGTGCTGTGCAGCTCTGTAACTGAGCAGTTCTGCCCGCTGCCGACACCAGGACCCCACCTATGGGACATTGACAACCTATTCTAAGGATAGACCATTCATGTTAAAGGTGCGGACAACCCCTTTAACAATATATAATTTATGGGTAACTTCCAAACATTTCTGTAACTGTTTTTAATTTTTTTTAAGGGGTTGCCAGTTTGGTGAACCATTAATTGATGTCACAGTAATAGTAAATGGAGATTGTGCTCAGAATTAATCAGAATTATTTTTTCTCACGTCTTGTCATAGATTATGTCCAGAATTTTGGAGTTAAACAAAGTTTAACCCCGTAGCGATATCCACTTTACATGTAAGGCGCAGGTGCACACTTGTATGTTGCGGGTTCGGGGCCCCCTTCATACATTTTGGGGGATGGCTGTGTTACATGGCCAACACCTGAGAGTAATTGATGCAATCAGAGATAGCTACGATCGCAGCATTTTATGGCCGGGGTAAGGCGAGCAAATGAAAATTGTTTGATTTTCATCCAGGATACTTGGACAATTTTATCAGTATTGTCATCCATGTGTCCGTATTTTACCTTCATGTGACATCGGTGTGTCATTTGTGTGTCTGTATTTTACATGTGTGTGGTTTCTGAAGTTTTACATCAACATTTTCAAATATTAAAAATGGCAATATATCCTTACAAAACGAATGTAATATGGATGTCTGTATAGTATTCAATTTTTTCTTTTGCACTTCCATAGACTTGAATGAGCAAACTTCATCCAATAAACAAGGGAGAATAGTTCATGGAGTGATTTTGTTTGCACTCAGTCCATGTGAAAAAGCTAATCTGAACAGCCCTATTGAATTGCTTGTGCAACGCAAATGCATACCTCCCAACTTTTGAAGACGGGAAAGAGGGACAAAGTTTGCGGCGCGCTAAGCGCGCCGTGCCAAGTTTTAGGCCACGCCTCTGACCACACCCATTCATAATTAGTCACACCCATATCCACGTCCCAACCACACCCATTTAGCACTGCCGATCACACTATTTCATATACAATAATTATAAACAAAAAAATATGGACACACAGTGCTCCATACTGTATAATAGCCACACAGTGCTCCATACTGTATAATGGCCACACATAGTGCTCTGGAGCGCCCCCACACCGCCGCAGGGCCGAGGGGTACCCGGAGCCGGGCCTCTAGGTCTCAGTCCTGGGGTTGTCACGGTGGCTAGACCCGGTCCGTGGCCCTGACTGTCAGTGGGGGACGTCCGGTGAAATAAGTGGTGTTGTAACGGTGCAGTTGTGGGGTGCAGGTCGCGGTAAATAACGAGGACACCAGGTTGCAGTCTCTTTACCTCTTTACTGAAGATCTCTGAGTCCTCAGTCCAGAATACGGTTCACCAGGCTGCGCAAGTCCGGCCGGTCCAATGGGACTTCCAGAGTTCTCTTCACAGGAGGAAATCTGTGCCTTCCCCCTAGCGCTATGTGTTGTAGTCCTTCCCTGCTGTGCTTACGGAAAGTACCCCACAACTGTTGTGTCTGTTTCTGATGTTCCCTCACAACTCGATTAGATGATGTTCTGCTAATCCTCCGTCCCTCCCTGAGGTTCGGGTAGGAACGGCACCCGTTTGTCGGATAGGCCTGGAGTTCTTCCGGGACCCTAGAGACGCCCCTCTCCCGCAATTGCCTCCCAAGACTTCATAGGTGATTTGAGTTAGACAGCCCGCCTGAGACTGACTGCCCTGCCGCTGTTTGGAGTATTGCTTGAAGCTGAATGTTATTCTACTCCCTCGGCGTTCCGGCCACCGGTAGTGCGCCTCAGTAGGATGTTGCTTCGATCTTACAGCACGACTCCTACTGGTATTTCTCCTTTTTGCGTGATCCCGTTTCTCACTCAGCACAATCTATCTCGCTTCTAGTCCTTTCTTGGGTCCCGCCGCTTCCCGGAGCTGGCGCAGACCCGTTACGTTCTTTCCAATGCCAAGCCTCTGTCAGGATCCCACCCCTAACAGAGACCCTACTGTCTCTTCCTCCACAACACCCTCTGCCACTAGGTGTTGCTTCGTCCAATCCAGTCAGCTTTCTGAACTAACTTCCTGCCTGACCCCCAGTTTACCCACTATGGTGGGGAGTGGCCTAATGAATAGCACCCTTAGCTCCCCCCGGAGGCCCGGCTGTGAAATGTATTGGTGTCTGTGATACCTGGTCAGATGAACTCCTTCAGTGCCATCGGACGCACCATAGCTCCCCATAGTGGCGGAGCCACAGTACTGCAACGACCAGAACTCTGGGGCGCTGCACTCCCCCCTGGTTAAACACAGTACTCCGGGACTGGGAAGAAAACAACAATACAAGTTTAGCAAAAAGACATACAATTTTGTTGAGTGCAAATAACAATATGTATACTTGAACGAGCTTCCCTTTATGGGAGGTGAGGACACTTGAACGTTACAAAACATGGTTAAACATTATAAATTACAGGCTATAAATAACTCCTGTTACCCAACCGGGTATTCTACTAAGTGCAAAAATTGCTGAACAGTACTTTAACATTGCCTTTAAGGACATACACTCTGCATCCACCAAAGGCCTTCCTATAATCACATTATAAGGTAAGTTAACTTTTTTTTTCTTTTTTTCATTCTCCTTCTTTGAGTCTGCAGGACCGCCTGTCCTATCGGCACCAGACCTACTGCCTCTCCTTTCTGTTACAGGACCGCCCCGTTCAGCCAGGGCCTACTGCCTTTTCAACTTCTATACGCAGTATAGATCATAACATCACTTTCAGTTTTAGAGCACTGAGCCATCTACGTATAGCTCCTAGGAGGACTCACTACCTAACCCCTACGGGTTCACTTTCTGTCCTCTGTAACACATTATTAACTCTTTCTTTACAATAACTGACTTACTATGGAGGACTCAGGGTTTATCTTCTATCCCCATTTTCTTATCAACATTATCAACTATCTTCTTAGATCATCAACCTTCATTAATACTTTCTTACTTCCGACTATGCAGGACATTCTGTCTACCCCTAGGGGCCCACTGCACCTTCCTTCTGTCTCTCAATCTTTCTTCTAAGGAACATTATCAACACTTCTTTTTACAGTTAACCATTTCAATACACATAACTTTTACATGTAAACATTATCATTTTTACTTTCACATTACTGTTCTAGAACAGTATCACTCATAAGTACACTTTTGGCATCCCCTTTAAGAGGGGATCAAGTCTTTCTGAGGTAGCATGTCTTCTCAGACTACCAGTCCTTACTCAGCACAGGTTCCAGTGTGGTATCTTCACAAAGAGTCTCTTTCCAAGTAAGACCAGTAGGAAGCGCCTTTAAGAAGGTGCAAACTATATACAGGAAGTTTGTATCATGCACTGTTCATGATTACGGCAGTTCTTATAACATTGTGGAACAAAAAGCAAAAACGAAAGTGAAAGCAAAAATAAAAAGCAATAGGGATCCCGGGTAAACAAAGGGATCCCTTTAAGAGTTAACCCAGGACGGGTTTTAGCAGCAAAATAGCAAGGAAATAAACAGTTAACTATTTACAGTTTCAGGTTTCCGAGGCTTATTCTTGCTCAGGTGGCCTTGGTCCCTGACCTCCGACCGCTGCGGCATTGACGCCGGTAGCGGGTCCCGCAGGGGCCGTCAGACCACCCGGTGTCCGGATCTGAAGGCTGACCTTGCTTGCGAGTTCAGTAGCCGCTACTACACGTACGGTGGTGATGGTCACAAGATCTGACAAATCCGGATCTGTCATGATCGGGGCAGCAGGTGACGCCCCCTCAGGCTCACATCGCCGGACATCCCGAGCACACCATCCTTGTGCGCTCCTATGACGGGTGTACGTCACCTGGTCCCCCCTTCGTAGTGGATCGCCATTCCGGTCGCAGCAGGGAGTTTTCACGTTATAACTTGTAACAAAAACGTCAGTGGGTAGCCCCCGGCTCCTGTATGGAACCCCATCCCCTCTTCGGGTGGAAGGCCAACACAGTCCCCCGCTTTACCACGCCTTTCCTGCCCTGCACAGACTTTCTGCGTTGCGTATGGGGCTGTTCAACCTCGTCTCGATTCTTCCAGTGGTGGATCAGACATTGCTTATATTGCTCCCAAGTGAGCACGGCAAGGGTGAGGCCATCCTCCCGGGCTCCATCCGGCCCGGTCCAGGGGGTGTCCCACCGGAGGACCACCCCGTCTGGGCCCACATCTATGGGTTCTCCCATCTGGGTTGGTAGCGGAGGCACTAGCTTCCCCACCGTGTTAGAGGTGAGGATCACCCGCTCCACCGAGAAGAAACGATCATTGCTGCGGGGAGGATCGGTCGCGGGAGCGGGATCGAGCGTTGGGGCAGGGGTATCTGTCGTACCTGCGCCTGATGTGGTTCCACCGGTGTCGATCCGGTCCGCTGACAAGAACGCTGGAGTCGGCTGCTGCTCGGACTGCGGCTCCTCCAATACGGTCCCCGGACACGGCTCCGCTCGCTGTGGTTCCTCCTCCGCTGGCTCCGAGGTCGGGATTGGTGGACGCAGCTCCGCTATCTGTTCCAGGGGCTTCGGATCCTCCGGCTGCAGGAGACACGGGTCCGCCTCCGGTGAACGAGGGCAAACCGGGACTGCTCCTTCCCCGTTCCAGCACTCGCTGTTCTTCATCATGATCTGCTGACCGGTGGCAGTGCATGCATCGGACTCCGCCATTTCTCCAGGGCCGAGCTTCTCCATCTCCTGCTTCCCGCCGTTGCGAATCAGGGGGTCGTCCTCTGCTTGAAGGCAGGTCCTCACTTTGCAGCCAGAAGCGCAGGGGGCGGTAACCATTTCTCGCGCCACCCTGGTAGTCTCCTCCCATGGCACGCCTTCCTTCTTCTCCGGCGTAGCAATGGCGACGGCTTTTGGCGCGAACTTTTGGCGGCAAATGGCAATCCACAGTCTTTGCAATAAAGTACAGTCCAAGCACAATAAATCACAGTTCTTAGGCACACATGACCTGATTCTTCAGGCTTAAGTAGATCCTGTTCGTGACGCCAAGATTTTGGAGCACCCCCACACCGCCGCAGGGCCGAGGGGTACCCGGAGCCGGGCCTCTAGGTCTCAGTCCTGGGGTTGTCACGGTGGCTAGACCCGGTCCGTGGCCCTGACTGTCAGTGGGGGACGTCCGGTGAAATAAGTGGTGTTGTAACGGTGCAGTTGTGGGGTGCAGGTCGCGGTAAATAACGAGGACACCAGGTTGCAGTCTCTTTACCTCTTTACTGAAGATCTCTGAGTCCTCAGTCCAGAATACGGTTCACCAGGCTGCGCAAGTCCGGCCGGTCCAATGGCACTTCCAGAGTTCTCTTCACAGGAGGAAATCTGTGCCTTCCCCCTAGCGCTATGTGTTGTAATCCTTCCCTGCTGTGCTTACGGAAAGTACCCCACAACTGTTGTGTCTGTTTCTGATGTTCCCTCACAACTCGATTAGATGATGTTCTGCTAATCCTCCGTCCCTCCCTGAGGTTCGGGTAGGAACGGCACCCGTTTGTCGGATAGGCCTGGAGTTCTTCCGGGACCCTAGAGACGCCCCTCTCCCGCAATTGCCTCCCAAGACTTCATAGGTGATTTGAGTTAGACAGCCCGCCTGAGACTGACTGCCCTGCCGCTGTTTGGAGTATTGCTTGAAGCTGAATGTTATTCTACTCCCTCGGCGTTCCGGCCACCGGTAGTGCGCCTCAGTAGGATGTTGCTTCGATCTTACAGCACGACTCCTACTGGTATTTCTCCTTTTTGCGTGATCCCGTTTCTCACTCAGCACAATCTATCTCGCTTCTAGTCCTTTCTTGGGTCCCGCCGCTTCCCGGAGCTGGCGCAGACCCGTTACGTTCTTTCCAATGCCAAGCCTCTGTCAGGATCCCACCCCTGACAGAGACCCTACTGTCTCTTCCTCCACAACACCCTCTGCCACTAGGTGTTGCTTCGTCCAATCCAGTCAGCTTTCTGAACTAACTTCCTGCCTGACCCCCAGTTTACCCACTATGGTGGGGAGTGGCCTAATGAATAGCACCCTTAGCTCCCCCCGGAGGCCCAGCTGTGAAATGTATTGGTGTCTGTGATACCTGGTCAGATGAACTCCTTCAGTGCCATCGGACGCACCATAGCTCCCCATAGTGGCGGAGCCACAGTACTGCAACGACCAGAACTCTGGGGCGCTGCAGCTCCATACTGTATAATGACCACACATGATTCTCCATACTGTATAATGACCGCACATGATGCTCCATACTGTATAATGAACGCACATGATGCTGCATACTGTATAATGACCGCACATGATGCTCCATACTGTATACTGGCTGCACATGATGCTCAATACTGTCTAATGACCGCACATGATGCTCCATACTGTATAATGACTGCACATGATGCTCCATACTGTATAATGACCGCACATGATGCTCCATACTGTATAATGACCGCACATGATGCTGCATACTGTATAATGACCGCACATGATGCTCCATACTGTATACTGGCTGCACATGATGGTCCATACTGTATACTGGCTGCACATGATGCTCCATACTGTATAATGACTGCACATGATGCTCCATACTGTATAATGGCCACAGTTCTCCATACTGTATAATGACATACAGGCACGCAGCTCACACACACGCTCACACACACGCACACAGCTCACACACACGCAGCATCACACACACACGCAGCATCACACACACACATGCAGTATCAAACATACACACGCAGCATCACAAACGCAGCTCACAAACATGCAGCTTTGACACAAATGCATCACACACGCAGCCATCACACACACACACGCAGCCATCACACACACACACGCAACCATCACACACACACGCAGCCATCACACACACACACACGCAGCCATCACACACACACGCAGCCATCACACACACGCAGCCATCACACACACACACACACACCCAGCCATCACACACACACACCCAGCCATCACACACCCAGCCATCACACACACACACCCAGCCATCACACACACCCAGCCATCACACACACGCAGCCATCACACACACACCTAGCCATCACACACACGCAGCCATCACATACACACCAGATACCTCATACACACATGACACACACACACACATGCAGCATCTCACACACACACACATGCATCACACACACATGCAGCATCACACACACACACACATGCAGCATCAGACACACACATGCAGCATCACACACACACACATGCAGCATCAGACACACACACACATGCAGCATCACACACACACACATGCAGCATCAGACACACACACACATGCAGCATCAGACACACACACACATGCAGCATCAGACCAGGGCCGGACTGGGACTAAAATTCAGCCCTGGCATTTGAAGGTACACAGGCCCACTTGTAACATGGTGACTGTATAATATCTTTGTGCACCTGTAGGTTACAAGACATGTGGTGAGTGTAACACGACTATATAACATACAGTCACAGAAGGGCCAGTATTACAGCTCAGAATTATTTATTGCTCTAAGGCTACTTTCACACTAGCGTCGTGCACTGCACATCGCTATGGGTCGTTTTGTAGAAAAAACGCATCCTGCAAAAGTGCTTGCAGGATATGTTTTTTCTCCATAGACTTGCATTAGCGATTGAGTGAGACGCATTGCCACACGTCGCAACCATCGTGCGACGGTTGCGTCGTGTTGCGTCGGTCCGTCGCCACCAAAAAACGTTGCATGTAACATTTTTTGGTGCGTCGAGACCGTCTTTTCCGACCGCTCATGCGCGGCCGGAACTCCACCCCCGCCTCCCCGCACATCACAATGGGGCAGCAAGTGCGTTGAAAAACAGCATCCGCTGCCCATGTTGTGCGGCGCTTTCACTGCTTGCGTCGGTAGGTCGCAACGACGCAATTCGTCGTGCGTCGTACGACGCTAGTGTGAAAGTAGCCTAAGGCTGGGGTCACACACTTGGCATATCTTGGACTGCACTGGTATGATATCCGAGTGCAGTGCGTTGTGTCACTCGTACCCATAGACTTGTATGGGGGTGCGAGTGAGCCAAATCTCGCTGCCAATTACAGAATGCTGCCATTGTTCTCTCATGCCAATTCAGCATGAGAAAATTATCGCTGAACTGCTCTGCCCCATAGAGTAACACTGGGCCGAGTGCTATCCGATACATCACATAGCACTACACCCAAACAAACTGCGCTTTATCGACACTCTGCAGATCCAGTGTCTACAGTTCTCATGTCACGTCATTAATGCTGCAGCCAATCAGGAGCTCAGAAGCTAATTCTCTGCAGCGCTATTGCCGTGATGTCAGAGATGCAGACAATAACAGAGGCCGGGTGCAGCAGCAGTGGGTATTCTTTTACAACAAACTGCAGAGGAGGAAGAGGTGTAAGTCTTCAATTGTACATATTGTATATATATATGTATATCTAAATTTAGTTTTTTTAAGCTCACTGAAGTATAAATGACAAGATAACTTAATTCTGGCTCTTGATATGATTAGAAAGATATCAAATTTAATTTTTTTTTTTTACATTTTTCTTTTCCTCAAAAAAAATCATTGACCACTAACAGTAATTTTTCTGTTTGGAGTTGTCATTGTTATACAGTTGGATTAAAGGGTTTCTCCGGCATCATTTATTTCTACATTGGGAACTGAGTGGTGGTGATACCCTGTGGTGAAACCATACCCACCAAGACACGGCCATGATAGCTGCCATTCATGCATCTGTCCCGTTGGGTATTTGTACACTATGTCTTCACCGCTGCTCACCTCCCAATGCAGAAGAAAGCAGCACTGAGCAAACCCTTTAAAGTGAACCTGACCGCTGATACTTGCTGTGTGACCCATGGGCAGCACATATTCGGCATCGTCTGTATAATCTAAGACCGGTATGCCTTGGTCCTCGGCAGCTTTTAGCCTGAAACACAGCAGCATTTCAGAGTCAACCATACCTTTCTCGAATCATACAGCCAATATCTGATACATGCAGCCTGTGGATGCATAAGGCTATGTTTCCACGTGGCATATTCCAAGCGCTTTGGATGCAGTGGACACCCGCCCCGTCCAAAGCGGTGCCAGCTTTAATACGCGCGGTGATTCTGCAAGTGGTCATTAACCGTGCGGAATCACTGCATCCTGTACATAGAACGGTGAGATTTATCTTGTGGAGACTGAGCGTCTCCGTAAGATAAATAGACATGGTGCGGTCTGGAGAGACACGCCGCATGTTCGTCCCCGCAGGGAAGCCAGAGGCATCCCTACATGCATAGTGGAGACGGGATTTCATAAAATCCCATCCACTATGCTGTAACATCTGACCGCTGCATCCAATCCACAGCAAGTACGCCACATGGAAACATACCCTCAGCCATCAGATTTCCTTTAAGATCCCATAGTTGACTATTATCCCTGCTTTTGAGGAGAACTATAACTCCCAGCATGTACAGCAGCTCCTATGGCATGCTGAGTGGGAGTTATAGTTCACAGGAATGGTGGTTTTCTTTTGAGATAGCGCCATGGAAGAAGAGTGGACACAGCTTTTTTTTTTCTTAATTCTATTAACGCTTGCCTGTTACTTCTTTGCTAGCTCCAGGTACAACTCCGGGGCTTTTGTGCTTTTGCTCTGTGCACGCAGGGCAAGGTTATCAGCAGCAGCTCATAAATCCATTCTGTCCCTGCCGCCTTGCTGGACAGGAGGAAGTGGGCGGTCTGATGTCCTGACTCCTGACAACAAGCGGTTGCATTAAGTGGCAGGGTCGGGGCAGCACAGAAGAGCAGAGCGCGCCTCTCCCCCTCCTCATGCCCTGTGTCTGTTACCTCACCGCAGCTGGTGATCAGGTCATCAGACCGCGGCCATCCACTTCATCCTGTCGGCAGCGGTGATTTTGGAAGTGCAGCGTGATCGTGTGCACAAGGCAAGCTGATGCTGCCTAGTGTGCTGGCTGCAGAAAACAGAACGCCGGCTGACAGATTGAAGGGGGTCAACAGATCGAGTGGCCCACTACAGGGACCGGCCCTTCTGGCATTTGCCAGAAATGCCCAATGGCCAGTCCGGCCCTGCCTGCCCGGGGCTGACTGTCAAAATCAGGACAGTCCTGCGGGATCCGGGACGGTTGGGAGGTATGCAAATGTGTCTGCCATGTTATAACTTCTATGAAGCCCATCCATAGGAGTAGAAAGTTGTCAGTTTGTCAATACACTGTACTACTACTGTAGTGGACTGTATTAAATATGTGATCAAGCAATTGCAAGATCAAGTTTACTAAGAGAACTAATTACAAATGTGAGACACATAAAAAAATATATTTTAAAAAGTCTAAAAAAAAACCACAAAAAAATCACCTGCCCTTTATAGAGCAAAGTATAAAAACTAAAAAATAATATAACACATTTGGTATTATGGCATGAGAAATTACCTAAACTAATTAATATAAACATATTAATCATAAAAATTAAAAGCTGAAATGAAAAAAAAAAATCCGAAGACTAGAATTGCTGTTTTTCTGTCGACAATCAAGACTTTGTATATGCCCCACAATGTTATGAATATAAACTACAGGTGTTACAGTTCCACCCCCCAGGGTGTATGGGATGCAGTTACTGACTGCTCGGCCGTCCAGTGTGGTACAGGGGCGTGCTGAAGCTGTCAGTACTTTGATTGACAGCATGATCGTCCAGTCTGGTTCAGGGGCGTGCTGAGCTGTCAGGGTGTTTATTGACAACTCGACTAGCCAATCTGTGACTGGGGGGTGTCGGCTGTCTCAGGTGTTCATTATCCCAGGTAATTGCCATGCTACTTAACTGAGCAGCTATATGTTTGATCTGTTGCCTGACCTTGGACTTTACTCTGACCTCGGAACGTTACCTGACTAGGCTTTTGTCTTTTCCTTCTGTTTATGACATACCCTCCTGACTTCTCACCTTGTACTTCCTGACCACTCTGACTCACGGCTTTGAAATAAGAAGTGACTAGCGTCACAACAGGTTCATCAAAGGAAGAATAGAAATATTACCGATCTCAGAAAATAGCAACACAAACAAAAAAAAATATGTATTTTTTTACAATGCTCTGAAAGAAAAAATTATATATATTTCCACTAAGTCACCCCACTTGGATTTTGTTTTCCCATTTTTATCACAAGAAATTGTAAAGTGAATGGGGTCATTCAAAAATACAATTTGTTGTTTTTAAAAAAAAACATAATGAAGGTGGCGATGGAAAAATAAAAAAAGATATGGATCTTGCAAAAAAGGGAGGAAAAACTGGAAGTGTAAAAAAAATGGAAATTCGTCTGGTCATGAAGGGGTAATATGGATTCTTTTGCAAATGACATGCTATATAGTATGATCTCTGGGAATAACAGTGACCACAAGAATGGCACAAAGTAATTTTCTATGAGGATGGACCAAGCGAATCGGCTTCCTTCACTGACCCACAAATACAAGGCGTCAAGAAACAACGCACAATAGTGAATAGGATTTTCAACAAATGAGATAATCTTTTCCATTTCTAAGGTGGAAATCTAAATAAATTGGTGCTTGTTGACCGCCCCAACAAAATTAGGGATACAATCCTTATTTTTCGACAACAGTTTCCATAATAAAATAACAAGAGAACAATTATTTCCTGCAGTGGTGCCCCAGCCTTCTAAGTCCCTCAGGATTAATTAGGATGGACCCCGGCCAAGTTCATTAAAACTGAAAACTTTTTTGTGGTAAAAAAAACAATCCAGCACAATGTGGAGGGCTCATGCCAAAATATGTCATTGAAATGCAATCAGTTTAAATAGCTATTTACAGAAAGTAGACTTGTCACAAGCTAGAAAAGAATTAGGGCACGCCAGGAAATTATTAAAGGGGACATAATGTGTACAGGAAACAGACCCCAGCACTGTTTTTGTAATCATAAGGGACTAAATATTTGTAAGCTGAATGTCAATATCCCTGAAAGTGAATGTACATTTTAAAAAGCCATCTAAAAAAAAATATATAAATAGATTAAAGCGACTTTAACATTAATGGCCTATCCTTATAATGTACCTGATTGGTTAGGATGCGGCACCCGGCACCCCTGCGGATCTGTTCTTCCCGGGGTCGGCGGTGGCCAGAATTGATCAGTTGCGGAGCTGTACAGCTCCTTTGAGTGGCTGCAATCAGTTACTGCACCTCCACCCCTTATTTGAATCAATAGGGGGCGGATGTGCAGTAAATATGGTTTAGAAACACTTGGGCTCAGAAGGGGCATTTGGATTTGGGAGCACAGAATTTGCTAAATTTCCTTTGGGGGGCAAGGAGCTATTTTGCTTTTCAAGGGCCTTTGTGCTACCAGTAATGTGGAAGCCCCTATATTTCTGTTACCAGATGATGGACCTGAGTGGGGACTTGCTTTTTATGTGGATTGAGTTTTATTGGGAACATTTTACATAACATTTAGGATCACATTTATCCAGCACTCTACGCTGAGCACATACTTTGGGGTTTCCATCTAAATCTCTGGGTGACATGATTTAGATGAAACTCTAGAGGGAACCATGTCACTGTAATGAAGCAGCAGAGTTACTCTAGATTCCATCTGGCCTCTGTTCAGCGCTGTCCCTCTTTTCAGAAGTGCACAAAACTGTGGTCGACTGCTCTGTCATACTCGCCTAAAAAGACAGACACCACCGAATCAAAGGTCAGAGGGCTTCCATAGTGCCTCCATCAGTCTCATTATAGGGAATCTTCCGCCAGAGGTTCCATCCGAATCATGTATTTCAGAGATTTACATGGATCAGCGTACAGCGTAGAGTGCAAGATAAATGTGCACTGAGCCGATCTTTGGGAGGCAGCATAAAAAAATCAACAGCAGGTAAAGAATTGGTGTAATTGAGAAAAACTAACAAAAGAAAGGGAATAGTGCCTCACCGTGTGTTATGCGTTAGGTAGCCTCTGATAATGCAGTTAGGATCCAGATTCCGTTTGACCCTCGGATAAATTGGAAGAAAGAATTAGATCAGCAAACTGAATTTCAATAAAAAAATTCTTCATTATTATATTCATTAAAAAAAGTGGTCCAGAAAAATTGTAAAATCATGTAGCATTCTTACGTGTTTCTGGCCGTAGCCCTTAGTCGTAGAATATCTTATTCTACGACTAAGGGCTATGGCCAGAAATGCGTAAGAATGCTACATGATTTTACAATTTGTCTGGACCACGTTTTTTTAATGAATGAAATAAAGAAGAATTTTATATTGAAATTCAGTTTGCTGATCTAATTTTTTCTTCCGAAGAATTGGTTTAATTTATTTTTTACGCTGTTCTTCGTGCGGTATAAATGATTCGGTGACATTATTCTTCAGGTGGGTGCAATCACAACAATACCAAATTTATATTGGGTTTTATGTTTGGCTGCTGTCACATTCTAAAAGACGCTTTTTATTGCAAAAACTAGTTTTTACATTGCCATTTTAAACAGCTGTAATTTTACCATATTTTTGCCGACATAGTCATATGAGGGCTTGTTTATTGAGGGATAAGTTGGCGTTTTTATTGGTTCCATTTTAGGGCACATGACATTTTTTGATCGCTTTCTATTCCGATTTTTGTGAGGTAGAATGAACAAAAACCAGCAATACAGTTCTGCGTGTGGTAAAATTGATAAGGCAGCTTTATTCTTCGGGTCGGTATGATTACAGCGATACCTCATTTACATCTTTTTTATGCTTTGGAGCTTTCACACAATAAAAACTATTTTATAGAAAAAATAATTATTTTTGCATCGCTTTATTCTGAGAGCTATAACTTTTTTATTTTTCCGCTGATGAAGCTTTTTTTTTTTTTTGCGGGACAAGATGACATTTTCAGCGGTACCATTTTTATTTACATTTGTCTTTTTCATTGCGTGTTATTGCACTTTTTATTCGGCGATATGATGATAAAGCATTATTTTTTGCCTCTTTTTTTTTATAGTGTTCACTGAAAGGGTTAACTAGTGGGAAAGTTTTATAGAGCGGGTCGTTCTGGACGTGGTGATTCCAAATATGTGGGGTTTTTTTTGTTCTTTATTTTTGTTTTTTTGTTGTTTTTTTACATTTTTACACTTTTTAATATATTTTTTAACTTTTTACATTGTCCCAGGATGGGACATCATGGTATTGTGACAAATCGCTGATCTGATACTTTGCAATGCTTCTGTACTGCAGAGCACCAGAGCAGCGTCTGACAGGCAGGGAAAGAGGCATGTCAGCTCCTGCTCTCAGCATGTACTCACAGGTCACCTTCCCTGAAGGAAAGACCCCATGACCATCTTGCGGCCGGGGGTGACAATGGAGACCATCAGCACTATGAGATCGCATCGTATTGTCCTGATGAAAGCACACAGGGAGCTCACTCCCTGTGCGAACTCCTTGATGTCGCTGTCACTATTGACAGTGGCTTAAGAGGAGTTAAACGCCCATGATTGGTGCTAGCACTGATCATAGGCATTGCTGCAGGGTGTCAGCTCTCACACAGAGCCAACTCCCGCACCCAATCCTGGTGGCGCTCAGCATCAGCCCCCGTGATCGCAATGCTGTACCTGTTTTCAGGGTGATGTGCAGTCTTAGTTTTCCGCCAAGCATAACATTTTGCATTTAGCTAAAATGGTTCTACTTTGGTCTCATCTGACCAGGGCACCTTCTTCCACATGCTTAATGTTTCCCCTACATGGCTTTTTACAAGCGGGACATCTTTATGGCTTGCTTTCAGAAATGGCTTTCTTCTTACCAATCTTCCATAAAGGCCATATTTGTGGAGTATACAACTAATAGTTGTCCTATAGACAGATTCCCCCATCTGATCTGTGGATCTCGGCAGCTCCTCCAGAGCGACCATGTGTCTTTTGGCTGATTCTCTATTTAGTGCTCTCCTTGCTTGGGATGCCAATTTAGGTGGAGGACCATGTGTTCGTAGGTTTTCACTTGTGCAATACTCCTTCCATTTTTAGATAACAGATTGAACAGTGCAACGTGAGATGTTCAGAGCTTGGAACATTTTCTAATAACCTATCCCTGTTTTATTCTTCTTCACAACTTTATCCCAGAACTGTCTGGTGTGTTCCTTGGTTTTCATGATGCTGTTTGATCCCTAATGTTCTCCAACAAACTTCTGAGGCCTTCACAGAACAGCTGTAGTTATACTGAGAATAAATGACACACAGGTCGAGTCCACTTAATGGAGGCAATTGGTCACTCAGGATTTTTTTTAAGGGTATGAAACTACAGAGGGCAGAATACAAACGCACATCAAGGTTTTCAGATTTATATTTTTAAAATAATACGAAAACCATGTATCATTTCCATCACACCACAAATATTTGCTACATTGTGTTGGTATATCACATAAGAGCCCAATAAAATACATTACGTTTGTGGGTGTAATGTGAGAAAATATGGAAATATTTATGGGGTATGAATACTTTTAAAGGCACAATATATACCCACATGACTCTGCGAGGCAGTGCATTATTGAGTAAAAAAAATCTATTACAATAAAGACTTTTTTTGCAATAAAGGTTTTCAAATAATGTTGCAAAAAAGCAAATAGCATTGACACAGTGGCATGTAAAATTTTGGGCACCCCTGGTCAAAATTACTGTTATTGTGAACAGTTAAGCAAGATGAAGATTAAATTATCTCTAAAAGGCCTAAAGTGAAAGATTACACATTTCGTTTGTATTTTAGGGGAAAAATATATAGTCATTTTCTACATTTTAAAAATTACATAAATGAAAATGGGCCAATGCAAAAGTTTGGGCACCCTTGGAAATTTGTGAGGTCAGATAATTTTGACCAAGGTTTCAGACCTTAATTAGCCTGTTAGGGTTATGGCTTGGTCACTATCATCATTAGGAAAGGCCAGGTGATGCAAATTCTCCAGATTTCTTAAAAACTTGGCCTCCTCTAACCTTGTGCCAAAAACAGCAGCCATGGGTTCTTCTAAGCAGCTGTCTAGCACTCTGAAAATAAAAATGGTGGCAGCCCACAAAGCAGAAGGCTCTAAGAAGATAGCAAAGCATTTTTAAGCTGCCCTTTCCTCAGTTCAAATTGTAATTAAGAAATGGCAGTTAACAGGAACATTGGAGGTCAAGATAAGGTCTGGAAGGCCAAGCAAAATTTCAGTGAGGGCAGCTTGTATGATTGCTACACAGGCAAATCAGAACCCACACTTGACTGCAAAAGACCTTCTGAAAGATTTAGCAGACTCTGGAGTTGTGGTACATTGTTCTACTTTTCAGAGACACCTGCACAAATATGGCCTTCATGGAAGAGTCATAAGAAGAAAACCTCTCCTGCATCCCCACCATAAAATTCAGCATCAGAAGTATGCAAAAGAACATCTAAACAATCCTGATGCTTTTTGGAAACAAGTCCTGTGAACCGATGAACCCTTTGGCATCAATGATCAAAGGTATGTGTGAAGGAAAAAGGGCACAGGATTTCAGGAAAAGAATATCTCACCAAACGTTAAGCATCGACCCATTGTTCTTTTTGTAGTTTTTAAAATGTAAAAGATGAAAATATATATATATATATATATATATATATATATATATATATATATATATATATTTCTTTGCCTAAAATTCAAAAGGAAATATTTCATCTTTAACCTAATTTTAACAGTATTTTTGACCAGGGGTGCCCAAACGTTTACATGCCACTGTATATTTGGCATACTGGTAATCAAAACAATGGTGTGAATAGTGGTAAATGGCACGAATAAAAATAGCACAATTATATATTTTTTTAAGATAATCTGAAATAAAATTTAATAGAACTGTTATGCTTACTTAAAATTATGGCAAAATGAGGTCTAAAAAAAACTATAGCACTTCCCAAGTAACAATGCCTACCCATATTTACAAGATAATGAAAAAGTTATGGCTATGGATGTGGCAAGGTGAAAAGAAAGAATATTGTTATTGCTGTTTGAACAATACAATACCAAAATTGAGATTGGAAAAATGATTACATTGCATCAAGCTACTTTCTTTTTTCCCATTGTGGATTTTTCTTATTCTTTAGTATATAAATAAAAAATTACAGAAAAATATGTTTATGCCATTTATGCTATTTTTTACATATGTGTGCATATATTTTACGTATGCTTGTATTGTATATACATGTGTAACGTGTAAATGAGTGTGCCTATTTTATACATGTTTGTGTAATGTTAAATTGTGTGACTAATGTACGGTATGTCTATGAGCGAACACAGTTAAGTGCCTGGCACTGTAATATGAGATGGATTTTCTTTTAATAAATTCTACTGAATATCCGGCCAATGTGAATAAACCTTCACAGAGTTACACGGTTTTCATACTGCACAGCACAATGAGTACTTCAGATTTGATTTTTTTTTTTTTATCGCTACATCATACAAAAAAAGTTGCAGTCCCCTGATGTACAATGATACTACAATGGGCACTGTAGGGGAAAATGCCTGTCTGGCTGCAACTTCCTCTTGCAAATTCAGCTGTTTCCCAGGGTAGCTGGGAGCAAAACCGTGAATAATGTACTAATCATCACCCCTCGGGACAAAATTTTTTATGGGATTTTGAAGCTATATTATTACCATACTTTATTTTCTGGATCATTATAGAGCAAAGAGACAAAACTAGAATTTCTTAATAAGCTTATTTATTACTTTTACTTATGGCCAGCAGCTTTATACTATGCACTGGAGAAGAAATGTCAATATATATATATATATATATATATATATATATATATATATATATGTGTATATAATACACTGCCAATTTTGCAAGTTTTCCCACCTACAAAGAATGGAGGGGTCTGTAATTTTTATCGTATATACACTTCAACTGTGAGAGACAGAATATAAAAAAAATCCACAAAATCACATTGTATGATTTTTACATAATTAATTTGCATTTTATTTAATGAAATAAATATTTTATAAAATAGAAAAACAGAACTTAATATTTGGTACCAAAACCTTTGCTGCATTTACAGAGGTCAGACGTTTCCTGTAGTTCTTGACCAAGTTTGCATACACTGCAGCAGGGATTTTGGCCCCCTCCTCTATACACATCTTCTCCAAATCTTTCAGGTTTTGGGGCTGTTGCTGGGCAACATTGAGTTTCAGCTCCCACCAAAGATTCTTTATTGTATTCGGGTCTGGAGACTGGCGATGCCACTCCAGGACCTTGAAATCCTGCTGTATATGTTTCGGGTCATTGTCATGCTGGAAGACACAGCCAAGACCCATCTTCAATGCTCTTACTGAGAAGAGGTGGTTGTTGGCCAAAATCTTAAGATATATGACTCCATCTATCCTCCCTTCAATACGGTGCAGTCGTCCTGTCGCCTTTTCAGAAAAGCACCCCCAAAGTATGATGTTTCCACCACCAAGCTTCACGGTTGGGACGGTGTTTTTTGGGGTTGTACTCATCCTTGTTCTTCCTCCAAAGATGGCAAGTGGAGTTGATAATAAAAATTTGGGCAAACTTCAAATGGGCCTGGACATGTGCTGGCGAGAGAATCATCCTTACCCCATGAGGCGAGATCTGGCATGGAGCCACAGACCAAGGAAGATTGATAGCCATCTTGTGTTTTTTCCATTTTTTAATAATTGCACCAACAATTGTTGCCTTCTCACCAAACTGCTTGCCTATTGTCTTGTAACCTATCACAGCCTTGCGTAGGTCTACAATTTTGTCCCTGGTGTCCTTAGATAGCTCTTTGGTCTTGGCCATGGTGGAGAGGTTGGAGTGTGATTGATTCAGTGTGTGGATAGGTGTCTTTTTTACAAGTTAAGTTCAAACAGGTGCAATTAATACAGGTAATGAGTGCAGAGTAGGAGGGATTTTTAAAGAAAAACTAACAGGTGTCATGATCCAGACCGGGTTTTGAGTCCTGTCTTCCCTTTTCCCTGTCTGATCATGTCAGGGGTTAACTTTTCTCAGCCTCAGTCTGGTCTAAGGTATGTCCTGCAGATGATGTCAGTTATAGTTTCTGCCTGTGCTGCTGTAAGCTGACTCTGATTGCTCCGATTTGTCCTGCTGCATTTGCTGTCTGAACCCGTGTCTGTTTTCCCCTGTTCCCGTCTTGACTCAATGTTTCCCTTTAGTGCGCAGACTCCCTGGTTTGACTTGGCGTGTTTCCTGACCTGTTTCTGTCATTTGTCTTTTGGCTTATCTGTTCCTGACTGTTACTGACCCCCTGGCTTGTCTCTGACCTTGAGTTTGTTTTTTCCTTTGGTACTGCGCTACAGTCTAGGATTTGACCCCGCTTGTTTTGACTCTTCTACTGCCACCTGTGGTAGCCTCACTGCTGGACTGCAGGTCCCTTCTGTTAGGTGCAGACCTGCTTCCTCTCTACTGCCATCTAGTGAAGTCTGCAACTACCTGCATTGCAGCAGCATGACAACAGGTCTGTGAGAGCCAGAATTATTGCTGGGTGATCAAATACTTACTTCATGCAATAAAATGAAATGTAATATTTAAAAAATCATCTATCAAATACGGTACTTATTTTCCCCACTGTGTATATACCGTATATATGCATCTCAATTAATAGTTTGGCACTTACTTGTATAATTGGGCATTATTTTCACACCAATTCTCTATTGTATATACTGTCCATGCTCTATTACTAAAATAGCTCCCTTTATAGGTAGGAGAGATTTTGTAGTATGGGATAAGAGCTTAGGGCAATTCTCCAAGTATTGGTTTTATGCTACTGTATGTAAAAATGCAAAGCAAGAATTATGGTTGACTAATTTTAAAGGAAACTTCATAAAAATGTTGTGACTCCTTCAATAACTCACATGCATAATATTTTTTATGTTAATGAATTCATGCGTATTAATATTTCATATTAAATGCCTGCACATAGACAATAGACAACACATAATTCAGTAATAACTCTCATACACTCACATTCAGATGTTTTAGATGCTTATGAACCCAAAACATTTAAAGACAATAAATCTCAGGAAAGTTTGGGGGTAATTATCCTGCGACATTGGTTATCTTTCCATTTTGGCTTTTTTTTAAACCTGAGATCTACAATCATCTGCCTTTCAGACACTTAGAGCAATAACTCCCATTCACTGCACACACACCCCGCTGCCAAATGTGTGCAATAAACCCTATCCCAACCCAAAAAATAGTTATAAAAAATAAGTCTCTTCTATGGATAAATTATTAGAGGGGTTTTCCAATATCACAAGTTATCCCCCATCCCAGCGCTGATCCCCAATGA
Source organism: Ranitomeya variabilis (assembly GCF_051348905.1). Classification (NCBI taxonomy): domain Eukaryota; kingdom Metazoa; phylum Chordata; class Amphibia; order Anura; family Dendrobatidae; genus Ranitomeya; species Ranitomeya variabilis. Next base: position 51,589,743 of record NC_135237.1, on the reverse strand, counting down.
CCCTGAGGTTATGCAGAGCCCTGTATGGTATGGAGTGGTGGTGCACATGCTCGACCTCGACTCCAGTCATTGTCTATGGGACTGTCAGTCAAAGCTGAGTACTGCGTACTGTAGTACTTCCAGGATTTCTATTCACAATGAAGCTCTGTTCTTGGAATCGCTGGGGGTCCCAACCAAAAGAGATTAGCAAGTTATCTGCTATCGCATGGATAGTAAATAACTTACAATTATGGGAAACCACTTTTAAAAACTAAAATAACATGTGTAAAGTAGCTAAGGACGAGCTGCTGCTCTATAATGCCAATGTGTTATCATGTGTGGTGTGGATCACACTGATCAAGGGTCACCCGGTTCATTTCAACAACCAAAAGTTTACTGGACAGTTCATCAGATTGCAACCTGTAGTATTGGGCACCACAGTTCCCGTTCCTTGTTTCCTTAACACAGCATCGCTATGTGTTCCTCTTGGACTATCCCCACATTCACTGGCTCCCTCAGGCCCTGGGATTTCCCGCCCAGTCCCGCAGTCCACCTGGGATTCCTTAACTTTCCTTCTCGCGGTCCACGTCTATGGCCCGCTGTATGCCAGAGGATAAGGCACTCTCTATAGTACCCATACCGAGCCATGATCTCCGGACGTTGCAGGAATGTCCGCAAGGGATTCTGGTAAGGCATTCTGCCATGAATAATAGATACTTTTTTAAACTAGCATCCCACTACACTTGAACTTGGCATTGGCTACTGTATTTCCCTATCTGAGTCACTACCTGGAAGCAATCCTTCTTTACTGGATCAGGTCCCTCCCACTGTGGGCTAGTCCCAACCTTTAACTATGTCTGTCCCTACAGAATGTAGCTGGCAGAACTCCTCCAAACATTTTGAAGTAAATACTGTATATTACACCTACTACTTACTCTCTCATATCAGTATGTACTAAAGCTATTGCCCTTATGTCCTAGATCTTACTCTATATCTCTACCCTATACTGTACACAACCATATCACAGTCTATTCACAATATGCACTAAAACCCCAGTACCTAGTTCACATTTCATATAACACATCATATGTATAAAACACATGACATTATACACACGATGCGATCGGTGGCTTCAGGAGTAGGAACGTGACAGTACAGTCCACCACTCTTCCACATGCAGGGAACATGACAGATAATCTCTTCTTTATACTTTAGAGATCCACAAGGGGTATCATTTTAGGGTGCAGAGGGACTATAGTCGTACCTTAGCTATGGTAGTCCATGGTGGCCCATTGGCTCCTCTGTCATATAAACACCCCACTATAAATAACAAAAGGTAATTTAAAGAGGACAAGGTCACTAGGTCAAAAGAATACAGCTTTTGCTCATATGTTATTCCTGCTTTTCCCCTAGGTATTCCTTTTTTTTTTGTTTGTCTGTTCTATTTAAATCTGCCAAATGGTTCCAGAGATATGGGCCTTTTTTAGCACTAACTTTTATGGTCTTTACCAAGGGTGTGGGGCTCAGAGGGTAATAATGCAGAGCTTCCTAAAGAAATGCCCACAGAAAATCCTGGGAGTATAATCTAACTTGTTTTTCTCCTCTTTCAGGTTACATCGGGGGGGGGGGGGGGGCTTATCTACAGCATTACAGAATGCTGTAGATAAGCCCCTGATGGCGGTGGCCGCAGCTTATAGGCGAAAAATGGGGTGACAGATTCCCTTTAACAATAATAGTAATTTTGACTAGGGGTGCCCAAACTTTTACATGCCACTGCACCTGAACTTGCTATCAGCTTTGGTCCCTTCAGCTGTGGCTGTTAAAGCACCACTCCAGCAGGTTTCTTTCATTGCCAAGCTGGAGTGGTGCTTCTAATTTAAGGTCCCTGACCCTAGTATTATACTCACCCACCGCCATCTCCACCTTTTATCGCCACCGCTCCCATCGGTCTGCAGCAAGTTGTGACCTTATGGATGACTCCAGTGTTTACTGGAGCGAGCCGGAGGCCACTTTTCAATGCAAATCTGTGAAAGTCTCGTTCTGGTTCCAAAAAACCTGCATTGAGAGCTTGTGACTGATTTCCAGAAGATGCGGTCACAAGATGTCACCGCGGGACTGTAGCTACGCCAGGGCCGGACTGGCCATAGGGCACTTCTGGCAAATGCCAGAAGGGCCGGTGCCAGTGGTGGGCCGCTCAATCCGCCGCCCCCACCGTCGCATTCAACTATACCGGCGTATAGACGCCGGTACAGTTGAATGCAATGATGGAGGAGAGAGCGTCTACAGACGCTCCTCTCCCATCATTCCCCGCTCTGCCTCTGACACTGCGGGTGCGCGATGATGTCATATCATCGCGCACCTGCTGTGTCCCGGGCAGACTGCAGCTGCTGAGACAGGAGCAGGAACCAGGAAGCAACGCTGGGCACGAGGAGAGGTGAGGAGAGTTCTTTTTTTTTCTGGACTGTGGGGCCATTCTCGGAGGAGGTGAGGGGAGGAAGAGAAGAGATGTGGGCTGTATATAGTTCTCTGTGGGCTGTGCTCTGTGCTGTATACTGCTGTGGGCTGTATATAGTTCTCTGTGGGCTGTGCTCTGTGCTGTATACTGCTGTGGGCTGTATATAGTTCTCTGTGGGCTGTGCTCTGTGCTGTATACTACTGTGTGCTCTGTGCTATATATAGTTCTCTGTGGGCTGTGCTCTGTGCTGTATACTGCTGTGGGCTGTATATAGTTCTCTGTGGGCTGTGCTCTGTGCTGTATACTACTGTGGGCTGTATATAGTTCTCTGTGGGCTGTGCTCTGTGCTGTATACTGCTGTGAGCTGTATATAGTTCTCTGTGGGCTGTGCTCTGTGCTGTATACTGCTGTGGGCTGTATATAGTTCTCTGTGGGCTGTGCTCTGTGCTGTATACTGCTGTGGGCTGTATAAAGCTCTCTGTGGGCTGTGCTCTGTGCTGTATACTACTGTGGGCTGTATATAGTTCTCTGTGGGCTGTGCTCTGTGCTGTATACTGCTGTGGGCTGTATATAGCTCTCTGTGGGCTGTGCTCTGTGCTGTATACTACTGTGGGCTGTATATAGTTCTCTGTGGGCTGTGCTCTGTGCTGTATACTGCTGTGGGCTGTATATAGCTCTCTGTGGGCTGTGCTCTGTGCTGTATACTGCTGTGGGCTGTATATAGTTCTCTGTGGGCTGTGCTCTGTGCTGTATACTGCTGTGGGCTGTATATAGCTCTCTGTGGGCTGTGCTCTGTGCTGTATACTACTGTGTGCTCTGTGCTATATATAGTTCTCTGTGGGCTGTGCTCTGTGCTGTATACTGCTGTGGGCTGTATATAGTTCTCTGTGGGCTGTGCTCTGTGCTGTATACTGCTGTGGGCTGTATATAGTTCTCTGTGGGCTGTGCTCTGTGCTGTATACTGCTGTGGGCTGTATATAGTTCTCTGTGGGCTGTGCTCTGTGCTGTATACTACTGTGGGCTGTATATAGTTCTCTGTGGGCTGTGCTCTGTGCTGTATACTGCTGTGGGCTGTATATAGCTCTCTGTGGGCTGTGCTCTGTGCTGTATACTACTGTGGGCTGTATATAGTTCTCTGTGGGCTGTGCTCTGTGCTGTATACTGCTGTGGGCTGTATATAGCTCTCTGTGGGCTGTGCTCTGTGCTGTATACTACTGTGTGCTGTATATAGTTCTCTGTGGGCTGTGCTGTATATAGTACTCTGTGGGCTGTGCTGTATATAGTACTCTGTGGCCTGTGCTGTATATAGTACTCTGTGGGCTGTGCTGTATATAGTACTCTGTGGGCTGTGCTGTGTATAGTACTCTGTGGGCTGTGCTGTATATAGTACTCTGTGGGCTGTGCTGTATATAGTACTCTGTGGGCTGTGCTGTATATAGTACTCTCTGGGCTGTGCTGTATATAGTACTCTCTGGGCTGTGCTTTATATAGTACTCTGGGCTGTGCTGTATATAGTACTCTGGGCTGTGCCTTATATAGTTCTCTGTGGGCTGTGCTGTATATAGTTCTCTGTGAGCTGTGCTGTATATAGTTCTCTGTGGGCTGTGCTGTATATATTACTTTGTGGGCTGTGCTGTATATATTACTTTGTGGGCTGTGCTGTATATATTACTCTGTGGGCTGTGCTGTATACTACTGTGTGGACTGTGCTGTATACTTCTACGTGGGCTGTGCTGTATACTACTGTGTGGTCTGTGCTGTATACTACTGTGTGGTCTGTGCTGAATACTGCTGTGTGGGCTGTGTTATCTACTACGCGAGCTGTGCTATAGTATGCAGGCTGTGCTGTATACTATGCGGTTTGTGCTATATAATATGCGGGCTTTGCTATATACTATGGGGAGTATATTATATTCTATGGGGGAGGCCATGTTATGTACTATGTGGCTGTGTTATATACTATTGTGGGGGTATATTATATTCTATGGGGGAGGCTGCGTTATATTCTATGGGGGGCTACATTATATATTATGGGGAGGTGGGCTGTATTATATTCTATGGGGGTTACATACTCTGGGGTGGCTGCATTATACTCTGTGGGGTGGCTGCATTATACTCTGGGGTGGCTGCATTATACTCTGGGGTGGCTGCATTATACTATATGTGGGCTGCATTATACTGTATCGAGGACTATGGGGAATACGTTATACTATATGAAGAACTATGGGGTGCATTATACTATGGGAAGTGAATTGTACTACATGGATGACTGTGGCGGTGCATTATACTATATGGAGCACTATGAGGATTGTATTATGCTATATGGAGGACTATGAGGATTGTATTATGCTATATGGAGGACTATGAGGAGTGTATTATACTATGTGGAGGACTGAGCAGTGTATTTTAATATATGGAGGACTATAGGGAGTGTATTATACTATATGGAGGACTATGGAGCACATTATAATATATGGAGGACTATGGGGTGTATTTTACTAAACAAGTAAAATGCTGCATATTCGGATTGTTTTTGCTGGAACAAAAAGCCTTGTTGTCAGCAGCACATTGCCAGTGTAAACTGTAGATGTGCTGCTGAAAACATGATACTGTATGGTGATCTATTAGTGATCGTTCTGTCTCATCATTATTCCTCAGCTGGTGGAAAGAGGCCGGGAAACAAGCGTTGAACAACTTCAGTATTGTCGATCAAACTCGTTTAGCGGCCTGAACTCAGCGCACGTAAATACAACAGAAAGGCTTCTGTGTGATGTGCAATATGTTAGCATTTGGGGACCCATTTTAAACTTTGCCTAGGGCCCCACTTTGCCTAAAACCGGCCCTGCCTACAAGTGTACAAAGATATTATACAGTCACCATGTGACAAGTGGGCCTGCGTAACTTCAAATGCCAGGGCTGAATTTTAGTCCCAGTCCGGCCCTGAGCTATGCCGATAAAAAGGTGAAGATGTTGGCTGGGCTATGGTCAGTGATGTAAGATTAGAGGTATGACTCCAGTGCTAAAAAAAAAAAAAAAAATAAAACCTGACAATGAATCTGATTTGATATGTCGTTTACCTCATGTGCAGGGCATTGCAGTAGCTTAAGTATCCACGGTTACGACCACTCATACAGTGATAGTTAGTTAGTTGTTAGTGGTCGTAACCATGGATATCTAAGCTACTGCAATTTGGTAAGCGACATAGCTAATCAGAAGAACTATACTACATTTCTAATTGTAGGTGTTTGCTAATATTATTATTACACCTACCACATATTGGGATATGATCTTGGAGATGGGAATACACCTTTAACTTAGAAACTCTACTCACAGGCACATAAAACACAACACATTTCTGGAAATAAATAATTAAACATTGAAAGGTATGCTGAAGATAAATCTGTGTGAGGGCTGGAGACATTCAGATCTCACAGGTCACTCACCATCTTCCTCTGTGACCTTCAGTGCTGTGGTCTAGCAACGCAGGACAAAGTCGGATAGAAACATACAGCGTAAAGAGCAATGCAAGATCATAGGGTCAGGGGGTACAACATAGTAGCTGTCCACTTCCAAGTAAACAGATGGATCTTTGAGGGACAGTATTAAAGAGGAACTTTCACCAAATTTTTCATTTTAAACTGGGCATAGGATGTAATAGTAGCTGATAAGCAGATTAAAATATTTCATTTTATTTTTTTTATTTTGTCTCTCTGTTGTGGAGATATAAACAATCAAAGTATTTGGCACCTAATAAGTTTTTTTTTTTTAGTCCAAGTGGGTGTTCTCAGACATTTTTCACTCAGAGCGTGCACTTCTTCCTCCTGTATGATGCTGACCAATCATAAGCAGCCTGCAACACTGTAGTTCATAAGGGAGGACAGTGTGGCAATTATAGTTCATAGGGGCAGTACATTGTGTTGGTTATAGCTAAAAAGGGCAGACAGTGTGGCAATTACAGCTAAAATAGGTTGGACGGTGTGGCGGTTATAGCTAATTAGGGCCAACAGTGTTGTGGTAAGAGTTCATAAGGGGGGATGGTGTGCAGCCAGTATTTTATAGGAAAGGACGGTGTAGAGGCAATGTACCATTAGAGGGAGAATGTGGGAGCACAGTGTGAGGCATTAATTTATTCAGGGGAATAGCGTAGGGCACATATTTTTATTCAGGGACATTATAATTATGCTGTTATTGAACTTCATCCAGTTAGTACTTTGGCTCCTGAGTGTCCCGCAGTCTGATGATGGCTGTTAATAAAACTTCCAATATCTGCTTGCCATTGTAAGTAGTTCTAAGTGCATGCTATACGAAGGTATATGGTGTTGATTTGACATTGCAATTGATCGCTGCCCTAAGCTTGGCAATGTATTCATGTATTGACGGTGGTTCTGGTGATGTATTACCGTAATTTACTGCTGGTGGTTCTAGTGCTGTGTTCCTGCACTGATGATGGTTATGGTGATGTATTCATGTACTGATGATGGTTCTGGTGATGTATTTCTGTGCTGATGTTTATGAGACTGTATTTCTGTACTGGTGGTGGTTCTGTAATCCTATATTGTTATCGGTTCTGATCCTGTACAAAATGTAGCAATCCATAAATTGTCAGAAAAATGTGATACATCGCTATGATAATAAAGTATTGTGCTGTCTCACAAGATAACGGTTAGTGCTTCTGTATTTATGTTAGGAATATTCATAGTTTGTATTTGATGGAGGGCAGAAAAATGAGAGTCTGACCATAGGTTGCTGTGTAATTTGTGTAGATTCTGTAATAATGAAATACTTGTGCAACACCTAATACATTATCTGTACTCGGAGGTACCACTGTGTCATTTGTGATGTTATATTGGACTGCAGGAAAATGTGTATTTAATTTTGGCTACCATTTTCTTTTAAGGGCAAGGAAGGGGGGAGTAACTGGGAGAGGTCTGAAGAAGGGGCGTAATCTGAAAAGTGGCATGGCTTCCAATGAACCTATTCTTAAAAATTTGAATTCCACCTCGGCTGCCCTGAAATTATTGCCTAAAAAGTCAACCTCAGTAACACTGTAGAGTGGTTTGGATTGTGTGGGGTGGGACCAGAAGCCCATTCCACACACAGTAAATGCTGGCTACGTTATGAAGCCAGCATCTGTCTCTACTAGCAGTGACTAGAGCTAAGCTCTCAATACTGCTGTTAACCATTTAGATGCTGCTGTTAAATTCTTATGATTAGGGATTCTCTAAATTCTCCATTAAATGCCACCTTCGTGACCCAGCAGGATGTCAGGATATATGGCGTCACTTCAAAAACAATAATCATGAGGCCCGAATGGCAAACACTCCTTAGTATTGCATGAATTAAGTACCATGATAGAAAGACCATTATCTCTAATATTCAAGGATTCCATAAACACAGGGTGTGTACCACAGATCTGTTATATCGCCAATGTGGAGCCAATATTCACAAAGGAGACAGAAACTTAGCCTGGAAATTATAAGCCAGTAAGTTTAACCTCTACTGGGCACAATCTTTGAAGATTTTCTAAGACATATTATCCTGGAGTATTTAAATTAAAATAACCTCATGATGGCCCAACATCAACATGGGTTTAACCCCTTTCTGACATCGGGTGTAATAATACGCCGATGTCAGACATGCTCCCTTTGATGTGGCCCCCGGCAGTGAGCCCACATCTTTTCCGGCGCATGTCAGCTGTTCATAATCATTTAGAAACAACAATACTAATGCTTAACTCAGGAAGAGTTCAGAAATCAATATTTTGTGGAATAACCATGATTTTTAATCACAGCTTTCATACGTCTTGGCATGCTTTCCACCAGTCAATAACACGGCTTCTGGTGCAAAAATGTAAGCATTTCTTCTTTGTTTGATGGCTTGTGACTATCAACCATCCCCTTGATTACATTCCAGAGCTTTTCAATGGGGTTCAGGTCTGGAGATTGGGCTGCCCATGACAGGGTTTTGATGTGGTGGTCTCTTCATTTTTGCCAAAGCTGTATAAAAAGTTCAAGACCCCCTTTTGCCCCATTCAAAATATAACAATAAAAAAAATCAAACATACACATATTTGGTATTGCCGAGTTCAAAATCGCCTGCTCTATCAATATGGAAAAAAATCAACCTGATCGCTAAACGGCGTAACAAAAAAAAACAAAAAAACACCAGAATTACGTTTTTTTACTTAGGCAACATTGCATTGAAATGCAATAACGGGCGATCAAAAGCTTGTATCTGCACCAATATGATATCTTTAAAAATGGAAGCTCAGCAAGCAAAAAATAAGCCCTCACCCAACCCGAGATCACAAAAAATGGAGACTCTACAGGTATCAGAAAATGGCGCCATTTTTTTTTTTAACAAACTTTGGAATTTTTTTTCACTGCTTAGATAAAAAAAGAACCTAGACGTGTTTGGTGTCTATGAACTTGTAATGACCTGGAGAATCATAATGGCAGGTCAGTTTTAGCATTTAGAGAACACAGTAAAAAGCAAAACAAAAAACAAGTGTGGAATTGCACTTTTTTTGCAATTTCACTGCACTTGGATTTTTTTTTCCGTTTTCCAGGACACAATATGTTAAAACCAATGATGTCGTGCAAAACTACAACTTCCACTTGTCCCCTGAGGAAGCCACGCTGTCACGTGGCAATACGCGGGGGGCCCTCTTCATCATGCTGGCATTAGGTTTTTTTCTTTATGATCCTCTGAATATGTGATCCACCTTCTTCACTGGTTTGTAGCCCATTGGCATTTTATTATCTGGATTAGAGCACTTTCTATGCTCCATGCTTTGTCCTTTTGGACATTCCTTTGTCCATTTCAGCATTGCTACATGATTATTGTGACAGTTTTTCTGTCATTTGCATAGTTTCACCTATTTGGTTTGAATTTTTTATTTATTTTTACTTTTTTCACTTTGTTGTTAACATATTGGTTTCTTTAGTTTTCATTTGGTCATTTCTGATGGGCTTGCATTATTGTCCTTATTTGATACTATAATACTGTACAATAGCATGTGTGTATATCATTATAGCCACTAAATGTGTAGCTTACAAACCAGAGGTGTTGATTGATGATTTATTTTCTTATTGGTTATATACCCTTTTGCCTAGAACATTGGAGGGGGTTAGCTTTAGGTCATCACATGGACCTTGGGTGGTGTTTTCATATGGCCAATTCTTGGCTTTTTTAATTGTTTTTAATTTTTGTCTTTTGTGTGTATTGTTAGCATTAATAAAAATTTCAATTTTTTTCCATTAATTATTGTGGTTTCTATTGTGGGGTTGATCATGACCTTTCTACACACTACTTTTTCTTGGTTTTTCTTGTTCAGATGCATTGGTGTATGGTCAGTGATCCCCTTTAATATTTAGTAGTGCCCTCAAGTTTTCACTTTTCCAAAAGTACAACTCGTCCAGCAAAAAACAAGCCCTCACATGGCCATATTGACGGAAAAATAAAGTTATGGCTCTGGGAAAAGGGGAGCAAAAAACGAAAACAAAATTACCTACGGTCATGAAGGGGTTAAGAGGGATCTATACTGTCACACTAATAATCTGCCTCACCACCGCCAGAGCCGCCGCCTCACCACTGCTAGAGCCGCCGCCTCACCCCTACCTTCTGTCTCTTCCCCACTATCCCATAGAATGTAAGTCCGCAATGACAGGGTCCTCTCCCCTCTGTACCAGTCCGTCACTTTAAACCTGTTTACTGTAAACGATATCTATAACCCTGTATGTAACCCCTTTCTCATGTACAGCACCATGGAATTAATGGTGTAATATAAATAAATAATAATAATAATAAATAATATGATCAGCTTCTAGAAGGTAAGTTCCTGGCTGAACCAGTGTAAGGCCATGTATGTCCTCTATCTGGACTTTTCAGTACCATATAAACAATTGGTTCATAAAATAAGAGCAATGGGAAAAACTAGGGAAAAATATGTGTATTTGGGCTAACAAATAGCTCAGTGATGAGAAACAATGGGTGGTTATTTATAGAACAAACATGGATTCTGTCACAGTTAACAGTTGAGTACCACAAAGATCAGTTTTGGGCCTTCTTCTTTTCTAACATATTTACTAATGACCTTGTAGAGGTCATATACAGCTCTGGCAAAAATTAAGAGACCACCACATCAAAACCCTGTCATGGGCAACCCAATCTCCAGACCTGAACCCCATTGAAAACCTCTGGAATGTAATCAAGAGGATGATGGATAGTCACAAGCCATCAAACAAAGAAGAACTGCTTACATTTTTGCGCCAGAAGCAGTGTGAAAGACTGGTGGAAAGCATGCCAAGACGCATGAAAGCTGTGATTAAAAATCATGGTTATTCCACAAAATATTGATTTCTGAACTCTTCCTGAGGTAAAACTTTAGTATTGTTGTTTCTAAATGATTATGAACCTGTTTTCTTTGCATTATTTGAGGTCTGAAAGCACTGGTTTTTAAAATTTTTTGACCATTTCTCCTTTACAGAAAAAAAATACAAAATGTATTGCTTGGAAATTCGGAGACATGTTGTCAGAAGTTTATAGACTAAAAGAACAATTTACATTTTACTCAAAAATATACCTATAAAGAGAAAAATCAGACAAACTGAACATTTTGCAGTGGTCTCTTAATTTTTGCCAGAGCTATAGAGTAGAATTTCAATATTTGCAGATGATAGTAAACTCTGCATGGTAATCAACACAGAAGAGGATAATTTAATGATACAAAAAATATATATTAGGCTGCTTTCACACTAGCGTCTGTACGGGGCCGTTGCGCTGCGTCGGCCCGACGTACCGACGCATACTGTTAAGAAAATGCCCAACGTTGGCAGCGGAAGCAGTCTTAAGACGCTTCCGCTGCTTCATTGTAAGGTCCGGGGTGGAGGGGGCGGTCCCAACGCACAAAAAACATTACATGTAACTTTTTTTGTGGCGGCGGTGCCCCAAAACACGACGCAACCGTCGCACGACAGTTGCAACGTGTGGCACTGCGTCGCAATGCGTCGGTAATGTTAGTCTATGGGGAAAAAACGCATCCTGCAGACAACTTTGCAGGATGCGTTTTTTCTCCACAATGACGCATTGCGATGTGCAGTGCACGACGCTAGTGTGAAAGTAGCCTAAACTGGAGGCTTGGGCTGAGAAATGGCTATTATAGTTTGAGAATCCCAGAATTAACTGGGGGTTCTCGAATGAAGCATCATCAAAAAGGAAGTGAAAAAAAAATAAAAAGCAGTTGGACATTGTAGTTAGAATAGGGTAGTGTCATGACTCTGCTGTCAGATTACCCAGGGCCAGGGGCTCCTTCCTTGTCCCTAATGCTAGGAAAAATACCAATCATTCAAATATGCACTTATAGACAACAGAGGGAAACAAACTAAATAGGAGAAGAAGATGATTTGAAAACAGCCAAAATGTCCAAGCAACAGTCACAGAACAATACTCCAAACGTATTTACCAACAACCGACTCCTCCACTCCACACCGGGCAGTACAACACTTAACACTGGCAATCCACATTGCCAGAGGTGAGTGTATATAGCAGAGGGGAGTGGCCAATACTGAACAGCTGAGATCATTCATGAAGGGAGGCTTCAGAGATTCTAAGCTGAACAGTTTAACCCCTGCACTGCTAACAGAAACTTCCACCATTTAATAAGAAGGAGACGTGCTTCTAATCAGTGCAGGAGTATGTGAAATCAGACTTTGTGGTCTTATGGCCCCATTCTGTCGCAGTAAACCCATGATAGGGAATTTTTAATTCAAATATATTAGAAAATAGTTAGATTATGGCACTAAATAGATAGGGATTTAGGATTAAAACTAATTTGGACTTCGGACCACCTTTTTAATGAAAGGTATGAGAGCTGTAATGCTGGCTATCTACAGGGCTGATTTGTAGGGGTGCATGTGCCCTGAGATCTCTTCCATCTTGAAAATCTAGGTGGTCATGCAGCGCCCCCACTGCCGCAGGGCCGAGGGGTACCCAGTACCGGGCCTCTGAGTCTCTGCTCTGGGGTTGTCACGGTGGCTAGACCCGGTCCGTGACCCTGCTGAGGGGCGCCCAATGAAAGGTGTGGATGGTGGTGGTAGTGCGGTGCAGTAAATAACGAGGACACCAGGTTGCAGTCTCTTTACCTCTTTACTGAAGGCTTCAGGGTCCTCAATCCGGAATACGGTTAACTGGGCTGCGCCTGGTCGGTCCGATGGCACATCCAGAGTTCCCTTTGCAGGTGGAAATCTGTGCCTACCTTCTAGCGCTTGTGTGTTGTAGTCCTACCCTGCTGAGCACCACGGGATAGTCCCCACAACTGTTGTGTCTGTTTCTCGTGTTCCCTCACAACTCGATTCTGATGTTCTTCCACGTCCCCCAGATCTTATGGTTAGGTCGCACCCGTATGACGGGGAGGCTCGGAGCTCTTCCGGGACTCTAGCGTCGCCCCACTCCTGTTGTTACCCCCCTGTGTCTTCCTAGGTGAATTGGATGAGACAGCCCGCCTATAACTGACTGTCCTGCCGTAGGTTTGAAGTTTGGCCTGGAGCTCTATACTTCCTCGGCGTTCCGGCCACCGGTTATGCGCCTCAGTAGGATGTTGCCTCGTCTTACAGCACGACTCCTACTGGTATTCTCCTTGTTGCGTTGATCTCGTTTCTCACTCAGCACAATAAACCTCGCTTCTTGTCCTTTCTTAGGGTACCGCCGCTATATCGTGCAGGCGCGGTCCCGTAACGTTCTCTCTGGTTGCTAGGCCTCTGTCAGGATCCCACCCCTGACAGGGACCCCTCTGAATCTTCCCCTACGACACCCTCTGCCACAAGGTGTTGCCTGGTTGCAACCCAGTCAGCTTTTTTCTACTAACTTCCTGCCTAACCCCCAGTTTTACCAGATTGTGAGGAGTGGCCTAATAAATAGGCTCCCCCTGGAGGCCAGACTGTGAAATGTATTGGTGTCTGTGATACCTGGTCAGATGAACTCCTTCAGTGCCATCAGACGTACCATAGCCCCCCTTAGTGGCGGAGCTACAGTACTGCAACGACCAGGACTCTGGGGCGCTGCACTCACCACCACCCACATCGCTACCCCCATCAACCTTTATCTAGCCCTGAAAAGGAAGAACTAGCTGAATATGGTGTACGTATAATTCAGGTCATGTTAGAACCACAGTAAAGTGGCTTCATGCAGTAAATACAGGGTTTATGTTAATTGCTTAGTATCAGTGGGCTTGATATGGAGATCATGGCAATTCTAAAATTAAAGTCTCCTTAAACAACCTCTCTTTTACAGTATTTCAAGGGTTCCTACTTCTGGGTGGGCTGAAGAGTTGTGCCTCTCACTTTATAGATGGAAACTCCTCTAGGTCTTGAATGAACGCACATGAAGTCATATCAAAATCTCCCCAGCAGTGAAAATATCCCTAAAAAAAAAGTTTATAAATGAAAAATCAAATTCTGAAATTTGCAATACAACTAAAATGCAATTCAAAGCAGCAATAGCTGATTGAATCCACTCTAATACGAAGGTCTCCTTGCAACCTGCTGCTTAATAAGTGAAATTGGTGCAGTTAGGTGACACGAGGTCCCTCCGAGATTATCTGAGCTAGATAAAAACCCCTGCAATTTGCTGCAATACTCAGATGTGACAACTCAAAACATTCTAAAAGCCCAAGGCTATAATTACCGGGATCGTGTTTTTAGTAGAGAAAGAGGGGTCTGTGCTTTGTATTCACAACCACCGATTCTTCTGTCCCTTCTTTATGGGTGCAGCATACTGTCAATGTTTGGGAAGGAGACTCCCAGTCAGAGCCTCTGCTATATAAAAAGTGCCCACATTACTGTGTCCTCTACACACTGCAGGCAGATTTGCAGCAACATTTTTCATAATTTTTCAGGTAGAAGCATCTAAAAAGAAATGCAACCATTGAATCCATTCTGGAAAATGCACTCTATGAGAAAAGCATCCGAGAAGTGGAAAAAACCTGTAAATGTGTCCTCTATTTGGGTTCTTTGGGTAGGTTTCTCAATCAGCTCGAGCCAAAACTCCCGCAGCCCCGTCCAAATGATTATCTTTGAGAATAGCGCAACAATTTTTGCTAATTTTTCTTCCTGTAGCTTCTCTATTGAAGCAATATATGAAATAACACCCATTTACTACTCATTAGTAGAACTATCATTGTTCAGCCATCAACCAGGACATGTTGATCGTTGATCGACCTTATGTTGACCATTTTGGCCAAAGCTCCTAATCTGAAGTCTACTAACTCCATTCTGTAGACGTGTTTAGCGAAAAGCTCCACCATTCATAGCCAATGTTCTGATGCAACGGGACAGGCAAAATGTAAGATATCCTATAACCCAATACTGCATAGAGAAGAGATTAGACTATAACATTCATTTTTATATAAAAACAGTGGCAGATGCTCCTCAATGATAAATCAGTTTTCAATATATTACAGCATGCTAAAAAAGGCAGTCTGCTCAGAAATGTTAGGATATTATATATTGAGAGTTAATTGTGAGATTCTGTAAGAAGTGCTTAATTAAAGAGGTTGTCCCGGGTTTTAACATTGATGACCTATCCTTCAGATAGGTCATCAATGTAGGATCGATGGGGGTGCGACACCTGGCACCTCCGCCGATCAGTTGTTCCCAGTGTCGGCCGGTACTGCTCAGTTGTGGAGCTAAGCAGCACAGCTCCGTCGACTGTATTGTGGCCGTGGCCGTGTACTGCACATCCCCCCCTATTCAGATCATTAGGGGGTGGATGTGCTGTACCCGAAAACGCCCATTACTCCCACGACAGAGCTGTGCTGTGCAGCTCCACAAATGAGCAGTACCGGCCGACACTGGGAACAGCTGATCGGCGGAGGTACCAGGTGTCGCCTTCCCACAAATCACACATTGATGACCTATCCTAAGGATAGGCCATCAGTATTAAAGCCCCGGACAACCCCTTTAAACAAGAACACAGCTTTAGGATAGATGGTTGATCGGTTGGTTGAATGAGTTGTTGGATAGTAACGACATGGGGTTGGTTGAACGGATCCCTTTACACAACACCCTCAGTGTGGACTGGAGGTCGCTCTCTTTATGTATTCCTAAGACTCTCACATCAAGATTGACTTTAGGTCGTAGGTTACGTCTACACGGGTTATGGGGTACAACTGAAGGAACGGAAGGAAAAATCAGGAATAAAGCGATTGGTAACATTTTTACACAACTATTTACCCTACGTTCATTACAAACTGGGCAAAGGGTACAAAAAAAAATATTTAAAGTACACTTTAAAAGGAATCTGTCAGCAGTTTTTTTTGCTATGGAATCTGAGAGCAGCATGACGTAAGGGCAGAGAGCTTGATTCCAGACATGGATCACTTACTAGGCTGCTTGGTGCAGTTTTGATAAAATCCTTGTTTTGTCTGTTGTAGATGTAGCAGTGCTATAAATGCTGAGCCCTGTATAACCCCGCCCACACCACTGATTGGCAGCTTGCTATGTACACTGAACATTATCAGCAAGCTGCCAATCAATGGTGCGGGGGCGGGGTTACAAAGATTAGCCTGACTGCCTGGCATGCAAGCTCTAGTCCAGCAATGATAGTCTCCTGCTGATAAAACACTAATTGTACTGAAATTACAGCAAGCTGCTGAGTAAGTTATACATCCCTAAAATTAGGCTCTTTGCCCCTACATTATGGTGCTCTAAGATTAAATAGCAAAAACCTGCTGACAGATTCCCTTTAAAGTATAACTTTCAAGTATTAAAGGGATCTGTCACCAAACTTCACAATACAAACTGAATACATTAAATAGATCTGTTAGAACTGATGAGGCCGGTGTACTCGCTTTGAAATTTCACGTCAGAGTGGATTTACAGTCCAGTCCTTGGGCTATTGTATGGTTGGTTGACTGAATAAAAGAATGACTGGTTGATTGTTTCATTGATTGGATGATTAGTTGGACAGAAAAACACAAAAATGGATGCAAGAATTCATTGTAATCATATTTATGGGAAACGCTATAGGCTTATGACACCGATACCAACTGTTTTAGAATGACTTAGTTTGATGAGGGTACAGCCATGGGGCTATAGGATGCCTGATTCATTAATGGCATAGTTGTTTAGTTGGTTGGTTATCTGGTTCCATGGTTGTTTGGTTAGTTGGTTTCTCAGTTACTTGGTTGCATATTTGGTTATTTGGATTATTGGTTAGGCAGATAAATGGGTGGATACTTTCTACAAATTGTATGTGAAACACTCTATATGGACTTATCACAATTCCACTATTATTTTGCAGTTACAGCATGAAATATTTAAAGGAAGCTGTCCAATACCTATAATTGCCCCTTGCAAATATCGATCTTTCAGCCCTAGCAGAGTGTCAAATGGGACAACAAAGGAGAATGGTCCTGCAGTGACTTTTGCTCAGCTTCTATCCTCCACCCGAAACAAGAGATCACCATGGTGCGGACCCTTACCACAGATTCTGTTACTGCCATTCCCTGGTGACATCCTGGTTCAATAGCAGTGATGAAGAAGTGACCGCAGGTTCCATAGCTGTGGCTACTGTAAAGGCTCGCTACACCTCCCCTATGACTGAAAGCGAAGAGAAGATATGAGTTCATTTTCTCCCTGTAGCTGCTGCTCCAATAATGCAGCAACGCAGGATTTTACCACTATTGACCTGCAGATGAACCTTATATCTGCATGGACACGGGCTATTGCATGGTGGTCAATTCCATGTTTGGTTGGACAGATGGATGGATGGACAGACTGACACAGATTGTGTACAAATCACTCTATATGGACTTGACTCTGCAAATGACCATGAAATGATCTGCTTGAAAAATGTCTGTAACATAGAACTACTAGCTGAAAATTACTTTAGGAGGCACTTAGTTTAGCAAGAGCACAGATTTTGGTCAAGTGGTTGGTTGGTTGGCTGGTTGGTTGGACAGATGAATGGACTGATAGATGGATGGACTGATGGATGGACTGATAGATGGATGGACTGATAGATGGATGGACTGATAGATGGATGGACTGATAGATGGATGGACTGATGGATGATTGGACTGATGGATGGATGGACTGATGGATGATTGGACTGGTAGATGGATGGACTGATGGATGGACTGATGGATGATTGGACTGATAGAGGGAAGGACTGATGGATGGACTGATGGATGGACTGATGGATGATTCGACTGATAGATGGATGGACTGATGGATGGACTGATAGATGGATGGACTGATAGATGGATGGACAGATAGATGGATGGACTGATAGATGGATGGACTGATGGATGGATTGATGGATGGATGGACTGATAGATGATTGGACTGATAGATGGATGGATTGATGGATGGATGGACTGATAGATGGATGGACTGATATATTATTGGACTGATAGATGACTTGTATATAGATTCTAGCTTTTTACTCTACACCTGACCACAGAACAGGGTCATTGATGTAACTGCTGTATAACCTTGGTACGTTGTAACGCCCACAGCCCGACTGTTACTAGAAGATACTACAACTGATAGATCCTGGCTGATGCGTCGCACACCCTGCAACTAAAGTAGACGATGCAGCAATTGGTCAATATTAACATGACAGACATTCTTCAACATCATACGCTTCTGCTGTAAATCAAAACAACTCGTCTCTATCCGTGCCTAGAGAGGATCAGCTACGGATCTATCCTAGCTGGACAGTAGTTTGCCTCTAAAAATGTCTGATATGTCTGAGGCAGAACCCCACCTCTAGTGAAGAAGCTGCACAAAATGCCATAATTAAGTATCCAAAGCAAAGCCAACGGCAAAGTGCATGATACACCCAACACAAAAGTACCTGCAAAAGCCACAGAAAAAGCAATAATCTGCTAGAATCAGTATAATGACAGGACATGGTGTGAATCTCAGCAATAGTCACTCGCTCCTGTAGGACTGAAGGTTATCTCCAGAGGCACACACATGGACACACCACTGAGCCTAAGCCTTGTGCATGATGTGGGGAGCAGGTTTTAGTGTCACAGTCTGGGTGACATTGGATTTCTTACCAGACATGTCACATATCCTGCAGGAATAGAAGGAACATGCCTAAAATCCAGGGAGAAACTTAGCTTCAGTTCATCACAGGCAGCTGCTGACTGGCTTCTTTTTTTTTTTTTTTTGCTGTGGATTCTGCTGCTCTACATTTCCCAGGCTTGCAATGACTTTGAAGACATAAACG
This sequence comes from Ranitomeya variabilis, assembly GCF_051348905.1. Lineage (NCBI taxonomy): Eukaryota > Metazoa > Chordata > Amphibia > Anura > Dendrobatidae > Ranitomeya > Ranitomeya variabilis. The sequence continues at coordinate 51,571,070 of NC_135237.1, read as the reverse complement.
TTTTCTTCTCATGCAATCTATGCAGCAAGGAAATGAGGTTGCATTAGGAAAGACACTAAAGGAAAAGACAAGGACTTACCTTGTGAGTCCCCCCATGCTTGCATCCTGTCTACTTGGTGTGCAGCAGCTACAGAATTGTAATCCAGCACTGCATGAAGCTACTGCTGAGCATGCCTAGTAAATGCAGTCACTTGGAAAGCAACTAGGAAAAGGATAAGGTTCCCTCAACAGCCTAATGATTTTACAGCCAGTCTGAAAGTTTTAAAGGTGCAAAACACTGAAGTTTGGGGTTTCCTCCTACTTATGATATGTATTTAGGGTGCAACATATCCTTAAAGCATAGTGTCTTGATACTGACTTTCATCCAATGGACTATCGACTACTTAATAACAATCATTTTTTTTCTATAGCGCCAACATATACCGCAGCACTTTATGAATCAGCCTTAATAAATGCAAAAAATTGCATATATATAATAATAATCATAATAATAATAATAATAATGGGGCAGAGCTGGACTCGCCTCGTCAGCGCGGTGAAATCTGACTCAGCACCGCTGCATCGGCTTAGGCAGGGTTATTAATGTGAGATATGCTCCTTACAGTAATGTATAATATATATATATATATATATATATATATATATATATATATATATATATATATCACATATATTCCTATGTCATCCTCATCCTCATAATATCTCACTATTCCAATACAGGATATTTGAAGGAAAATGCTGCTCTAATGATTTTTTACAAATGGGCAGAAATGACTCAACGTCTCAAACTTTGTTTTGTAAGCAGACACTTTTTTATTTATTTATCACATTAATCACAGTTCCCATTCTGGATATGGAAACAGATGAGATACGGAAACAGTTTGTCGTCTTAAATTTGCAAGGAATAGTTTAGAATAAGGGTTCATGCTCATCACTGTATTTTCGAGACAAAACATGAGATAGCACCCGCACCAGTGTTAGTCTATGGGGGTGTCCATCATGTCCGACTCAAAAATCGCTGCATGCCCGAGTTTGATATGATATTCGGATCGAACTTGGCTTGCGAGTCAATGGAAAACATTAGACTGCACTCGGATGACATCTGAGTGCAGTCTGATTTCCGTTCACTGACACAATGGAGTAGATGGAGAATCTTTTTTTCTCCATCTTCTCGAGAGAATCAGATCACACTATGCTGACACTCCGATCAGAATTTAATCAGTGTCATTTACATAATCGTCCCTATTCTCTCAGGTAAGATAATATATGGCTGTGAGCATTTGCCCTTATTATGTCATATTAAACATAGGACCGGCTTACTTTACCCAGTAATGAAATGAACTTGTAGAAAATCCCAGAAATATAATGCACTTTATAAGTCATTTACTGCCGACACGCTTACAAAGTGATCATAGTGATGCAGCCCCAAAGAGACAAGTAACACAACCAGCTCTGCTACATCCTCGCTATATACGTCTCTGTGTCACCCAGTAATTGCTGTAGCTCTGCCAAATATGACATTGCATTTTCCAGCACTATATGCAGTGCAGGCATCTACCAATACCAAAAACAGGGTGTGGGGAGCAGCATCCTGTACAGATGCAAAGATCATCTGAGTCCTACCAATAAAGGAATCTTGCAAATTATTTTATGCATTTATGTAAATAGATGCTTCCTAAATGTCAGCGAGATCTATATCCCATGCTCCCTATGAAAAATGCACTTGCGATGCAGGGACCAATAAAAATGCATGTGCTTTTTTTTTTTTATTTCTGTTACTATATGGAATGAGGCAGGGTGTCAGATGATGTTCCCATAGAAGCAGGGCAGAGTCTGAACATGTGCATACATGGCCGCCTGTCTAGAGCTGCCACTGGGCTCAGAAGCAGCTGGAAGCGAGGAAACATTTAAACAAATTTTCTGAGCTGCACTTATTTCTGCATCTCTCCTTGTCCCTTCCTACGTTCCCTCCCTGAAGTCCTCTTCTCTCCGCCAATCCTGGCCTGTTGTTAGGCAGAAAACGTCATTCATAAAGCATAACAATGACAGCTGGAATAGACCATGTTTTTTTTTGTTAGAGTACCTGTAAGGTAATGGGATAGTCCCTGCATCACAGACAGATACATTGTATCATTGCTATAGAAAATATTTACATTTGTAGCATCTCTTGCATTGTCTCTCTATGGTTCCGTCTCTGCGGAATAAGTAACTGTTACTGATCGCATGAACTATGCTAGAATACAAAGGTCCCCAGGGTGGAACACTGTGCGAGCCCAAAGCCACAATGGCTGAGCTGAAATTGTCATTTAACTCTTTAGTGTTGCAGTGTTATTGCACGGTGACGACTCTTGGGCTACGTTCCAACAATGAGTTTTTGATGAGTTTTTGTTGCACATTTTCTGCACCAATTCCGCACCAATTACTTGCGTTTTTTTCTAAAAAACTCACCTCCATAGAGTTACAATAATGCAGGACTTGTTTCTGCAGTCCTATGTAACTCATCAACTCTGCAACATCGGTGTTGCCAGAAACATCATTGTATTTGTTCTGTATGGGGCGTGTTATACAAAGAGAGTTCTTATGGAGTATATTGCTTACTTGCAGACAGGCAGTAAAGACAAGCAGTAGATGGGGCTACCCAGGATCATGCGTGCTGTGATAAACATTCAATTTCCACCCAAGATAGAGGATTTCCAGTGCTAGGCAACTGACAAAATGAAACAGAAGTCTATTGCGGAATAGGACTCCCTAATGAATAATTGCAATGCAGAACTTTTTTTATTTTATTTTTGTACCAGTTTCTTTGTAAAGAGGGGTTACTCCAAATCTGCAAATGATGAGTGCACATTTCTTTGGCTTCAGTAAATCTCAGGCTGGAAGATTATCATGAGAGATGAGATAAATCACATGATAGACCTCTAGTATTAGGAAGGATGCTGGCAGCATAAACAGCATACCCAGCATCCACCCAGGGACCAAAAGAAAAAGCTTGCGGCAGAGAATCATTTTCTTTGCATTGCACATCTCCCAGATTCCAGCAGTGACATGTTTTGGAGCTCCTGGACTCTGTTACAAAATCTGTGACGGTTGTGGAGCGCCCCCACACCGCCGCAGGGCCTAGGGGTACCCGGAGCCGGGCCTCTGGGACTCAGTCCTGGGGTTGTCACGGTGGCTAGACCCGGTCCGTGGCCCTGTCTGTCAGTGGGGGACGTCCGGTAGAATAAGTGATGATGGTGCAGTTGTGGGGTGCAGGTCGCGGTAAATAACGAGGACACCAGGTTGCAGTCTCTTTACCTCTTTACTGGAGATCTCTGAGTCCTCAGTCCAGAATACGGTTCACCAGGCTGCGCAAGTCCGGCCGGTCCAATGGCACTTCCAGAGTTCCCCTCACAGGTGGAAATCAGTGCCCTCCTTCTTAGCGCTATGTGTTGTAGTCCTTCCCTGCTGTGCTCACGGAAAGTACCCCACAACTGTTGTGTCTGTTTCTTAAGTTCCCTCACAAATCGATTCACTGATGTTCTTCTCGTATTCCATCCCTCCCTGTTATTCAGGTTGGAACGGCACCCGTTTGTCAGGTAGGCCTGGAGTTCTTCCGGGACCCTAGAGACGCCCCTCTCCCGCAATTGCCCCCCAAGACTTCATAGGTGATATGTGGTAGACAGCCCGCCTTAAACTGACTGCCCTGCCGCTGTTTGGAGTATGGCTTGAAGCTGTATGCTATTCCACTCCCTCGGCGTTCCGGCCACCGGTAATGCGCCTCAGTAGGATGTTGCTCCAGTCCTACAGCATGACCCCTACTGGTATTCTCCTTTTTGCTTGATCTCGTTTCTCACTCAGCACAATCTATCTCGCTTCTAGTCCTTTCTTGGGCACCGCCGCTATGCTGAGCAGGCACGGTCCCGTTACGTTCTTTCTAATGCCAAGCCTCTGTCAGGATCCCACCCCTGACAGAGACCCTACTGTCTCTTCCTCCACAACACCCTCTGCCACAAGGTGTTGCTTCGTTCAATCCAGTCAGCCTTCTCCTCTAACTTCCTGCCTGACCCCCAGTTTACCCACTATGGTGGGGAGTGGCCTAATGAATAGAACCCTTAGCTCCCCCCCGGAGGCCCAGCTGTGAAATATATTGGTGTCTGTGATACCTGATCAGATGAACTCCTTCAGTGCCATCGAACGCACCATGGCTCCCCATAGTGGCGGATCCACAGTACTGCAACGACCAGGACTCTGGGGCGCTGCACTCCCCCCTGGTTAAACACAGTACTCCGGGACTGGGAAGAAAACAACAATACAGATTAGCAAAAAGACATACAATTTTGTTGAGTGCAATGACAATAAGTATACTTGAACAGGCTTCCCTTTATGGGAGGTAAGGACACTTGAACGTTACAAACATAATTAAATATCATAGCAACAGGCTACAATTAACTCTCATTACCCAACCGGGTATTCTACTAAGTGCAATTTAATGAACAATAATTTAACATTGCCTTCAAGGAACATACACTCCTAGCTCGCTAAAGGCCTTCCCATAATCACATTACAGGGCAAGTTAACTTTTCATTCTCCTACTTTGAACCTGCAGGACCGCCTGTCCCTATGGCACCAGACCTACTGCCTCTCCTTTCTTTTACAGGACCGCCCCGTTCAGCCAGGGCCTGCTGCCTTTCTCTACTATACATGGTATAGACATAACATTCCTTTCAATTAGAGAACATGGAGCCGGCTCTACTTGGCTCCTATTAGGACTCACTCACTAACCCCTACGGGTTCACTTTCTGTCCTTAGTAACACATTATTAACTTTCTATGGGGACTCAGGGTTTACCTTCTATCCTCACCTTTCTAGCAACATTATCAAAACATTTTCTATCGAACATTAAGCCTTCTCATTATCTTTCTTCTTCTCTTGCATGCTGGACACCCCATCTATCTCTTCGGGCCCACTGCATTCTTCTTCTGTCTTTCACCTTTCACTTCTCAGAGCACATTATCAGTATTTCTTTACATCTAACTAGTTAAAACATATACAACTTTTCTCATTCCAACATTATCATGGCATTACTGTTCTTAAAACAGTATCTCTCGTAAGTACGCTGTTGGACATTCCCTTTAAAAGAGGATCAAGTCTTTCTGAGGTAGCTCGTCTTCTCAGCCTACCAGTCTTTGTTCAGCAAAGGTTCCAGAACGGTATCTTCGCAAAGAGTCTTTAAATAAAACCAGTAGGAAGCGCCTTTAATAAGGTGCAAACTATTTACAAGAAAGTTTGGATCATGCACTGTTCATGATTCAGCAGTTTTTATAACATTGTGGAACAAAAAAAAAGCAAAAATGAAAGTGAAAGCAAAAATAAAAAGCAATAGGGATCCCGGGTAAACAAAGGGATCCCTTTAACCCCTTAACGACCTTTGACGCATACGCTGCGTCATGAAAGTCGGTGCCAAAACGACCTATGACGCAGCGTATGCGTCATGGAATGATCGCGCTCCTGCAGATCGGGTGAAAGGGTTAACTCCATTTTCACCCGATCTGCAGAGACAGGGGGAGTGGTGCTTCAGCCCAGGGGGGGTGGCTTCACCCCCCCGTGGCTACGATCGCTCTGATTGGCTGTTGAAAGTGAAACTGCCAATCAGAGCGATTTGTAATATTTCACCTAAAAAACAGGTGAAATATTACAATCCAGCCATGGCCGATGCTGCAATATCATCGGCCATGGCTGGAAAACCTGAAGTGACCACCCCCCACCCCACCGATCGCCCCCCCAGTGCTCCGGTGCGTGGTCCGGTCCCCTCCGTCCTGTGCTCCGCTGCCCCGTGCTCCTGCCCGCTCCCCCGTCCTGCTGTCCGCTCCCCCCGTCCTCCGATCACCCCCCCTGTGCTCAGATCCACCCCCCCACCACCATTTCATACTTACCGATCCTCCCGGTGTCCGGCCGTCTCCTCGTTGGGCGCCGCCATCTTCCAAAATGGCGGGCGCATGCTCAGTACGCCCGCCGGCCGGCAGATTCCTTACAGGTACATTTTGATCGCTGTGGTAGGTTCTACCACAGCGATCAAAATAAAAAAAATAATAAATAAACCCCCCCCTTTATCACCCCCATAGATAGGGACAATAATAAAATAAAGAAAATATATATATATTTTTTTTCCACTAGGGTTAGGGTTAGAACTAGGGTTAGGGTTAGAACTAGGGTTAGGGTTACGGGTAGGGTTAGGGTTATGGCATGTGCGGATTTGGCAGCGGATCCGCAGCGGATCGGCCGCGGATCCGCAGCGGATCGGCCCCGGATCCGCAGCGGATCGGCCGCGGATCCGCAGCGGATTGGCCGCTGCGAATTCGTAGCAGTTTTCCATCAGGTTTACAGTACCGTGTACACCTATGGAAAACCAAATCCGCTGTGCCCATAATGCGGAAAATTCCGTGCAGAAACGCTGCGTTGTATTTTCCACAGCATGTCAATTCTTTGTGCGGATTCCGCAGCGTTTTACACCTGTTCCTCAATAGGAATCCGCAGGTGAAATCCGCACAAAAAAACACTGGAAATCTGCTGTAAATCCGCAGGTAAAACGCAGTGCCTTTTACTTGCAGATTTTTCAAAAGTCGTGCGGAAAAATCTCACACGAATCCGCTACGTGGGCACATACCCTTAGGGTTAGGGTTGGAATTAGGGCTAGGGTTGGAATTAGGGTTACGGGTGTGTTGGGGTTAGGGTTGTGGTTAGGGGTGTGTTGGGGTTAGGGTTGTGATTAGGGTTATGGCTACAGTTGGGATTAGGGTTAGGGGTGTGTTGGGGTTAGTGTTGAAGTTAGAATTGAGGGGTTTCCACTGTTTAGGCACATCAGGGGTCTCCAAACGCAACATGGCGCCACCATTGATTCCAGCCAATCTTGCATTCAAAAAGTCAAATGGTGCTCCCTCCCTTCCAAGCCCCGACGTGTGCCCAAACAGTGGTTTACCCCCACATTTGGGGTACCAGCGTACTCAGGACAAACTGGGCAACAACTGTTGGGGTCCAATTTCTCCTGTTACCCTTGCAAAAATAAAAAATTACTTGCTAAGACATAATTTTTGAGGAAAGAAGAATGATTTTTTATTTTCACGGCTCTGCGTTGTAAACTTCTGTGAAGCACTTGGGGGTTGAACGTGCTCATCACACATCTAGATAAGTTCCTTGGGGGGTCTAGTTTCCAAAATGGGGTCACTTGTGGGGTGTTTCTACTGTTTAGGCACATCAGGGGCTCTGCAAATGCAACGTGACGCCCGCAGACCATTCCATCAAAGTCTGCATTTCAAATGTCACTACTTCCCTTCCGAGCCCTGACGTGCGCCCAAACAGTGGTTTACCCCCACATATGGGGTATCACTGTACTCACAACAAACTGGGCAACAAACATTGGGGCCCAATTTCTCCTGTTACCCTTGTGAAAATAAAAAATTGCTTGCTAAAACATCTTTTTTGAGGAAAGAAAAATGATTTTTTATTTTCACGGCTCTGCGTTGTAAACTTCTGTGAAGCACTTGGGGGTTGAATGTGCTCATCACACATCTAGATAAGTTCCTTGGGGGGTCTAGTTTCCAAAATGGGGTCACTTGTGGGGTGTTTCTACTGTTTAGGCACATCAGGGGCTCTGCAAATGCAACGTGACGCCAGCAGACCATTCCATCAAAGTCTGCATTCCAAAACGTCACTACTTCCCTTCCGAACCCCGACGTGTGCCAAAACAGTGGTTTACCCCCACATATGGGGTATCAGCGTACTCAGGAGAAACTGGACAACAACTTTTGGGGTCCAATTTCTCCTGTTACCCTTGCAAAAATAAAAAACTCTGGGCTAAAAAAATATTTTTGAGGAAAGGAAACACATTTATTATTTTCACGGCTCTGCGTTATAAACTTCTGTGAAGCACTTGGGGGTTCAAAGTGCTCACCACACATCTAGATAAGTTCCTTGGGGGGGTCTAGTTTCCAAAATGGAGTCACTTGTGGGGAGTTCCTACTGTTTAGGCACATCAGGGGCTCTGCAAATGCAACGTGACGCCCGCAGAGCATTCCATCAAAGTCTGCATTCCAAAACGTCACTACTTCCCTTCCGAGCCCCGGCATGTGCCCAAACAGTGGTTTACCCCCACATATGGGGTATCAGCGTACTCAGGAGAAACTGGACAACAACTTTTGGGGTCCAATTTCTCCTGTTACCCTTGCAAAAATAAAAAATTCTGGGCTAAAAAAATATTTTTGAGGAAAGGAAACACATTTATTATTTTCACGGCTCTGCGTTATAAACTTCTGCGAAGCACTTGGGGGTTCAAAGTGCTCACCACACATCTAGATTAGTTCCTTGGGAGGTCTAGTTTCTAAAATGGGGTCACTTGTTAGGGAGCTCCAATGTTTAGGCACACAGGGGCTCTCCAAACGTGACATGGTGTCCGCTAATGATTGGAGCTAATTTTCCATTCAAAAAGCCAAATGGCGTGCCTTCCCTTCCGAGCCCTGCCGTGTGCCCAAACAGTGGTTTACCCCCACATATGGGGTATCATCGTACTCAGGACAAACTGGACAACAACATTTGGGGTCCAATTTCTCCTATTACCCTTGGAAAATTAAAAAATCCTGGGCTAAAATCATTTTTGAGGAAAGAAAAATTATTTTTTATTTTCACGGCTCTGCGTTATAAACTTCTGTGAAGCATCTGGGGGTTATAAGTGCTCACTATGCATCTAGATAAGTTCCTTGGGGGGTCTAGTTTCCAAAATGGGGTCACGTGTAGGGGAGCTCCAATGTTTAGGCACACAGGGGCTCTCCAAACGCCACATGGTGTTCGCTAACGATTGGAGCTAATTTTCCATTCAAAAAGTCAAATGGCACGCCTCCCCTTCCGAGCCTTGCCGTGCACCCAAACAGTGGTTTACCCCCACATATGAGGTATCAACATACTCAGCAGAAATTGCCCAACAAATTTTAGGATCCATTTTATCCTGTTGCCCATGTGAAAATGAAAAAATTGAGGCTAAAAGAAATTTTGTGTGAAAAAAAAGTACTTTTTCATTTTTACGGATCAATTTGTGAAGCACCTGAGAGTTTAAAGTGCTCACTATGCTTCTAGATAAGTTCCTTGGGGGGTCTACTTTCCAAAATGGGGTCACTTGTGGGAGCGCTCCAATGTTTAGGCACACGGGGGCTCTCCAAACGTGACATGGTCTCTGCTAGCGATGGAGATCATTTTTCATTCAAAAAGTCAAATGGCGCTCCTTCCCTTCCGAGCCTTACCATGTGCCCAAACAGTGGTTTACCCCCACATGTGAGGTATCAGTGTACTCAGGAGAAATTGTCCAACAAATTTTAGGATCCATTTTATCCTGTTGCCCATGTGAAAATGAAAAAATTGAGGCTAAAATAATTTTTTTGTGAAAAAAAAGTACTGTTTCATTTTTACGGATCAATTTGTGAAGCACCTGGGGGTTTAAAGTGCTCACTATGCTTCTAGATAAGTTCCTTGGGGGGTCTAGTTTCCAAAATGGGGTCACTTGTGGGGGAGCTCCAATGTTTAGGCACACGGGGGCTCTCCAAACGCGACATGGTGTCCGCTAAAGATTGGAGCCAATTTTTCATTCAAAAAGTCAAATGGCGCTCCTTTCCTTCCAAGCCCTGCCGTATGCCCAAACAGTGGTTTACCCCCACATATGAGGTATCAGCGTACTCAGGACAAATTGGACAACATCGTTCGTGGTCCAGTTTTTCCTTTTACCCTTGGGAAAATAAAAAAATTGTTGCTAAAATATCATTTTTGTGACTAAAAAGTTAAATGTTCATTTTTTCCTTCCATGTTGCTTCTGCTGCTGTGAAACACCTGAAGGGTTAATAAACTTCTTGAATGTGGTTTTGAGCACCTTGAGGGGTGCAGTTTTTAGAATGGTGTCACTTTGGGGTATTTTCAGCCATATAGAACCCTCAAACTGACTTCAAATGTGAGGTGGTCCCTAAAAAAAATGGTTTTGTAAATTTTGTTGTAAAAATGAGAAATCACTGGTCAAATTTTAACCCTTATAACTTCCTAGCAAAAAAAAAATTTGTTTCCAAAATTGTGCTGATGTAAAGTAGACATGTGAGAAATGTTATTTATTAACTGTTTTGTGTCACATACCTCTCTGGTTTAACAGAATAAAAATTAAAAATGTGAAAGTTGCGAAATTTTCAAAATTTTCGCCAAATTTCCGTTTTTTTCACAAATAAACTCAGAAATTATCGACCTAAATTTACCACTATCATGAAGCCCAATATGTCACGAAAAAACAATCTCAGAATCGCTAGGATCCGTTGAAGCATTCCTGAGTTATTACCTCATAAAGGGACACTGGTCAGAATTGCAAAAAACGGCAAGGTCATTAAGGCCAAAATAGGCTGGGTCATGAAGGGGTTAAGAGTTAACCCAGGACGGGTTTTAGCAGCAAAACAGCAAGGAAATAAACAGTTAACTATTTACAGTTTCAGGTTTCCGAGGCTTAGTTGGACGGCTTCCAGGGCTGCACCTGGCACTTAACCCTTCTTGGCCTGGGCAAAGTGAGGTCCAGGGTTACACCCAGTGCTGGACAAACGCCGTTAATCCGTCTTTCATGTACGATTAAATCATGCTCAGCGATGGAGGTCTGCGCAGCTTGAGTAGGGGCATCTACTGCAGCAGAGGTAGCGGTTGCTGCAAGATCAGTCACTGGAACGGAGTCAGCAGCTGTGGCTCTAGCAGTCACTGGAGTGGTGTCGGTCGTCAGGGCAGGGTGGCTCTTCCTACCTGCTTCAGATGCGGTTCCTCCGGTGCCGGTCTGCTCCGCCTCCGCTGGGGTCTGGAACGCTGGCTGCGGGGCCTTGTGCTGCGACGCTGTCATCTCTGCTTGCAGCACCTCGCTTTCCGGCAGGGCCTTGCTTTCTGGCTTCGGAGCGCTGGAACTTCTTTCTTGCTCCGGACCAGACGAGGCTGCCGACAGACGTCTGGCGAGGCTCCCGATGATGGTCTTCTTCCACCCGGCCTCAGTGCTCAGCTGCATCCGCCGGGGTTGATGGATCAGCCCGTCCGCTCCGGTCTGTAGGAGGTCAGCGTCAACTGTGGAGGTCTGGCTGCGGTGCCTCTCCGGGTAGCTGGGGGAGTCCTCGGCTCCGACCCCACGCTCCGGCTCCGGGCGGCTGGCCATGGCGGCCTCTATGTTGCTTGCTCCTTCTTCCTTGTCCTTTTCCCGCTCTCTCCTTCATGGGCGGTGTCGTTTTCACTGTCTCTGCCCACCATTGAGGATCAGGAGGCGGATCTCGGCTGCTGACGGACACGTCCTCAAGGGGCCGAGATATTTAGAATGGGCGGCCATTGTCTTTCGCGCTCTTCAGCTTGTTCACGCCCACTTCCACGCCCTTCTTCTTCTCCTGCGCTCTCCTTAGCGCTGTAATGGCGGCGGTTTTGGCGGGAACTTCTGGCGGCAAGTGGCAACACACAGTCCTTGTAATAACGCACAGTCCAAGCACAATAAATCACAGTTCCAAGGCACACATGACCTGATTCTTCAGGCTTAAGTAGATCCTGTTCGTGACGCCAAGTTTGGAGCGCCCCCACACCGCCGCAGGGCCTAGGGGTACCCGGAGCCGGGCCTCTGGGACTCAGTCCTGGGGTTGTCACGGTGGCTAGACCCGGTCCGTGGCCCTGTCTGTCAGTGGGGGACGTCCGGTAGAATAAGTGATGATGGTGCAGTTGTGGGGTGCAGGTCGCGGTAAATAACGAGGACACCAGGTTGCAGTCTCTTTACCTCTTTACTGGAGATCTCTGAGTCCTCAGTCCAGAATACGGTTCACCAGGCTGCGCAAGTCCGGCCGGTCCAATGGCACTTCCAGAGTTCCCCTCACAGGTGGAAATCAGTGCCCTCCTTCTTAGCGCTATGTGTTGTAGTCCTTCCCTGCTGTGCTCACGGAAAGTACCCCACAACTGTTGTGTCTGTTTCTTAAGTTCCCTCACAAATCGATTCACTGATGTTCTTCTCGTATTCCATCCCTCCCTGTTATTCAGGTTGGAACGGCACCCGTTTGTCAGGTAGGCCTGGAGTTCTTCCGGGACCCTAGAGACGCCCCTCTCCCACAATTGCCCCCCAAGACTTCATAGGTGATATGTGGTAGACAGCCCGCCTTAAACTGACTGCCCTGCCGCTGTTTGGAGTATGGCTTGAAGCTGTATACTATTCCACTCCCTCGGCGTTCCGGCTACCGGTAATGCGCCTCAGTAGGATGTTGCTCCGGTCCTACAGCATGACCCCTACTGGTATTCTCCTTTTTGCTTGATCTCGTTTCTCACTCAGCACAATCTATCTCGCTTCTAGTCCTTTCTTGGGCACCGCCGCTATGCTGAGCAGGCACGGTCCTGTTACGTTCTTTCTAATGCTAAGCCTCTGTCAGGATCCCGCCCCTGACAGAGACCCTACTGTCTCTTCCTCCACAACACCCTCTGCCACAAGGTGTTGCTTCGTTCAATCCAGTCAGCCTTCTCCTCTAACTTCCTGCCTGACCCCCAGTTTACCCACTATGGTGGGGAGTGGCCTAATGAATAGAACCCTTAGCTCCCCCCGGAGGCCCTGCTGTGAAATATATTGGTGTCTGTGATACCTGATCAGATGAACTCCTTCAGTGCCATCGAACGCACCATGGCTCCCCATAGTGGCGGATCCACAGTACTGCAACGACCAGGACTCTGGGGCGCTGCAGTTGCCCATTACACTGCATTTCTTACAGTACTGTCCTGCTATACAGAAGGGGGAACAGGGTCCGAGTTTATCAGCCACCTTGTCCCCTTTTATAGTCCTGTCCCCAGCTGTTAGAGATGGAGCATACCGTAACAACTCACCTCCAAAAATTATTTGGGTCTTTTGTCGAGAAAATCTTGCAAAACTATTTACTACTCAATAGTAAAAAAGATAAGACCAGTCAGCATTGGGCCATTTTTCTCCAAAGGCCATATAGTAGCCACACACGATGCCTTTTTGGTATGCATACGCTTTTCACTAGTTTGCAGAGAGTTTGGCTCTTATCACACTGTCCTAGTGAATTGTTTTCTTCTAGGAGAACAAATCATTTTGGATGGATACCCGATGACTAAAAAGAAAGTAGAGCATCGCTATCTTCTACTCTTTCTACCTCTTAAATTATGTCTGTCTCCTTTGCCGCAATGTCCTTTCACAAATATCATGACTATTGTCGTGTATTGTAAAGGAAATCAACTTTTGTGGGAGCCATATTGTTCACACTTTAGGTAAGGCTCCCTTCACAAGTCAATGTCACCAGTACATGTGGTAACAGTTTCCACACGTATCAGAGACACTTACACACATAGACCCATTCAAATGTATGGTTCTGCACAAGTCACTGCGTTTCCATGGACCATGTGTGCATGTGCCTAAGACTTTGGCTTGTCTGTTTTTAGTCTGCAGCACGGTCCGCAATACATCCATGTGACATCAGTGTGACACGTACCGACTCCTGGCAAAAGCAGTACAGTTAGTGCTGTTCCAAGGTGGCTGGTACTGAATGCAACTCTCATCATTGTCGCCTGATCTCCCTGCGATCAGCGAGACCAGGCTATGCTGATGAGACTTGTAGTCAACACCATCCATCTGTGTACCACGCGTCAAATAAATAATTTAATAATAAAAAGGGTGTGGGGTCCCCAGTGATTTTCCTAACCAACTGAGGGAAAGTTGATAGTTGGGGACTGGTGTTAATGTTCTGAGAAAGGGAAAATAGCCATAAAGGTTACCAGCATATTAATATCAGCTCACAGCTGTCTGTTTAGCCTTTGCTGGTTAGTAAATATAGAGGGATCCCATGTCATTTTTTGGGGATCCCCCATACAAAAAAACAGTAAAGGCTAAGCAAACAACTGTTATCTGATATTAATATGCTGGGAACCTTTATGGTTATTGGCCTCTTCCCAGAATATCAACACCAGTCCCCAGCTGTTGGCTTTCCCTCAGCTGGTTAGGAAAATTACGGGGGACCCAGCTCCATTTTTTAAAATGATTTATGTATTATTATTATAAATAATTAATTCATACCTTGGAATTAGACACGGTAGTGTATAACACGCTGGGGCTGGATATGCATCACTGCAGGCTCTAGCCTACATTATGATATTAGGTATGCGGCATTGCGGGCTGTATCACTCATGAATCATGAGTGATACAGCCCGCAGTGCCGCATACCTAATATCATAATGTAGTCATGATGGGATTAGATACACAGCTCAGCTATGTCAGTGTAAACCTCATTCAGATATCTGTAACTCTGGCATGTCAGAATAAGGTTTACACTAACATAGCAGAGCTCAGTCAGTGCCAGAGTACAGCAGATCTATGATTACTCTGCTGTGCTTTGAACACTGTAATGACAGTGATGGTGGTCGGCAGCTTGAAATAGTACTACTGTCAGGCTACTGCACTGTTCTCACCACTGGAAGAAGTCTCCGGCATTCCACCACTGCTCTCACCACTTGTCACATGTCCACTCGTCTCACACTGGCATCTCCTGTAACAGCTCACATGGGACACTGAGAACAGTGACAGGGGGAAATTGTAGCTCACTGCTCAGCTGCAGGCTACAACAAAATGGCGCTTGGCTCCACTCACAGCTGTGACCTGGACAGCCCAAGGGGCATTCCGAGGTCACAGCTGGAGACAGTCACAATGTAGGAGAGATACGGTTAGACGCTGAACGCAGTCTCCTATGTACAGAGGCTGCCATATTTTAGGTGTGTAAGATTCATGCTCAAACACTTACAGATCAGTAAATGGTAGTGGACGCCCCTTGTGGCTACAGAAAAAAATAATAAATAGAAAACCGTTAAAACACAACATTTAATTTTGTATAAAAAATAATTGATTATATAATCAATGATTACGAGTCCTGTTGCCAGGAGGAAATTAACCTTTTATTCCTCCCTGCAACCTTGGCCTTTCAGTCATAGGAGTGCGGCCGGAATGGCTTCAGTCACTGCTCAGGGCATTGTGTAACCGGCAGCTGTAACCACGCCCTGGTACTGACTGACATCTGCACCCCTATGACTGAAAGCTTGAGGCCGGTGGGAGTAATGAAGTTAATTTCCTATTGACAGCTAACACTAAGTGCGGGCATCGTGCAGCTTCAGAATGCTATGAACCTGCAGATGAGATAAATATCTGCAGGTTAATAGTGTTTTTTTATATGACAGTTTCCCTTTAAGCACCATTATAGAAAGACCACTATTGCTAACAATGCTATCCTGAAGTATCTCAATAAAAATATCATAGTAGCCAAGCATCACCTTGGGTTTATGGGGGATAGTTCACCTGAAACTAATCTAATCAATTTTTTGAGTAGGCAACTTCGAGACTGGTCAAGGGTAAAGCCATGGATATTGTATGCAGTGCACGATATAGAAGTTTCAAAGGCATTTCATGCAGGGCGACATAAAAGGTTGATACATAAAATAAGAGTAATAGGACTAGGGGAAAATGTGTGTAATTGGGTTAACAACTGGTTCAGTAATAGATACTTAATGGAACACATTCTAATTTGGTTACAGTTAACAGTAAAGTTCCACAGGGGTCAGTAATGGGTCCTCTTCATTTTAATTTATTATTTACCTCGTAGAGGGTATACAGAGTAGAATTTCCTTTTTTTCAGCTGATACTAAGCTTTGAAAGGTAAATCATACAAAAGGGGATAAGTTAATATCACAGAGGAATTTAGGGAAGGTGCACGCTCGGATTGAGAAGTGACAATTTAAGTTTAAAGTAGATAAATATAAGCTGTAAGCCCAAGCACTTGTACCGAGATACCAAAATGTTTTATTATGTACTAAGTGTAAAACAGTCATTGAAAAATACTTCATTAGTAAATTCATGGGATGCATTAAAAGAGACATAAATGCCATAACAAGAACATAGTTTTGCCTCTATACAAGTCACTAGAGCAGCCACGCTTAGATACTGGGTAGAATTTTGGGCTCAAGTGTATAAAAAGAAAATAGCTGAACCAGAGTGGGTGCAGAGAAGAGCGACCGAGGTTATTAAGGGAATGGGTGAACTGCAAGACCGGTTATCAAACTTGGTGTTATTCAGTTTGGAAAAATGATGGCTTAGGGGTGATCCTATTACAATATACAAATATATGAGGCAACAGTACAGAAGTCTTTCTAATGAGATTTTTACACTTATTCCTGCAATGATGACAAGTGGCATTTTCTACTTCTAGAGAAGAGAATGTTTAGTCATCATCAAGGATGGTGATTCCTTACTGTATAAGCAGTGACAGTCAATTCAATAAACAAGTTCAAGGAGGGCCTGGATACCTTCTTGAAAAATACAATATTATAGGTTAAGGACACTACACTCCGGTGATGGAACATTGATCCAGGGAACCAGTCTGATTGCCGTACTGTATATAAAGTCGGGAAGGAATTTTTTCCACTAATATGGGGCAATTAGCATCTTCCTCATGGGGTTTTCACCTTCCTCTGGATCATCATGTCAAGTTGTATAAGTTGAGCTCAATGGATTTGTGTTTTCTTTCAACTTTAAAACTATGTTGTTATGATAATTAATAACAGTCAAAAAGGACAGCTACCTGTATCCTACTTCTTTCTAATCTACTAGTTGATATCTTGCGTGCATATGTCATGTTTTATTTTCTAATAAAGTGCTGAATACTGTTATAATCTGTAGCAATACATTGGTAATATATTCATTATTACTTGATTTAGGATCCTATAGGCAAATAAACATAACCAGCAATCCACAACCAAGACCTAACACCAAGCGTGAGTATACACGGACTCTATTGCTATTTAGACCAGCGTTGTTAGCATTTGCTGACACCAGCTTTGTGACAAGGTGAGCTCCCATCTAATGTGCTGGATATTCCTCCACTAATCCATTGTAATTGCTGTTGTGCAGTATATGCTGACACTCCCAAATACCATTCAGATAAAAAGTCTGACCACTGTCCCTTTATGAGGTTATAACTCTGGAACACTTCAACAGATCCTGATGATTCTGACATTGTATATTATAATTCATGATAGTGGTAAAATTTCTTTGATATTACCTGTGTTTATTTGTGAAAAAAACGTAAATTTGGCGAAAATTTTAAAAATTTCGCAATTTTTCAACTTTGAATTTTTATGCCCTTAAATCACAGAGATATATCACAAAAAATACTTAATAAGTAACATTTCCCACATGTCTACTTTACCTCAGCACAATTTTGGAACTCAAATTTTTTTTTCGTTAGGGAGTTATAAGGGTTAAAAGTTGACCAGCGATTTCTCATTTTTACAACACCATTTTTTTAGGGACCACATCACATTTGAAGTCACTTTGAGGGGTCTATATGATAGAAAATACGCAAGTGTGACACCATTCTAAAAACTGCACATCTCAAGGTGCTCAAAACCACATTCAAGAAGTGGATTAACCCTTCAGGTATTTCACAGGAATTTTTGGAATTTTGTAAAAAAATGAACATTTAACTTTTTTTCACAAAAAATTTATTTCAGCTCCATTTTTTTATTTTACCAAGGGTACCAGGAGACATTGGACCTCAAAAGTTGTTTTGCAATTTGTGCTGAGTATGCTGATACCCCATATGTAGGGGTAAACCACTGTTTGGGCGCATTGCAGAGCTCGGAAGGGAAGGAGCGCTGTTTGACTTTTCAATGCAAAATTGACGGGAATTGAGATGGGACGCCATTTCGCGTTTGGAGAGCCGCTGATGTGCTTAAACATTGAAATCCCCCACAAGTGACACCATTTTGAAAAGTAGACCCCCTAAGAAACTTTTCTAGATGTGTGGTGAGCACTTTGACCCATCAAGTCCTTCACAGAAGTTTATAACGTAGAGCCATAAAAATAAAAAATCTTTTTTTTCCACAAAAAATTTTTTTTAGCCCCCAGTTTTGTATTTTCCCAAGGGTAACAGGAGAAATTGGAGCCCAACAGTTGTTGTCCAATTTGTCCTGAGTACGCTGATACCTCATATATGGGGGGAAATCACCGTTTGGGCATATGGCAGAGCTCGGAAGGGAAGGAGCGCTGTTTGGAATGCAGACAGATGGATTGGTCTGCAGGCATCACGTTGCATTTGCAGAGCCCCTGATGTACCTAAACAGTAGAAACCCCCCACAATTGACCCCATATTGGAAACTAGACCCCCCAAGGAACTTATCTAGATATGTTATGAGAACTTTGAACCCCCAAGTGTTTCACTACAATTTATAACACAGAGCCGTGAAAATAAAACATCTTTTTTTTCCACAAAATTATTTTTTAGCCCCCAGTTTTGTATTTTGCCATGGGTAACAAGAGAAATTGGACAATAAAAGTTGTTGTCCAATTTGTCTTGAGTACGCTGATACCCCATATGTTGGGGTAAACCCCTGTTTGGGAGCACGGGAGAGCTCGGAAGGGAAGGAGCACTGTTTTACTTTTTCAACGCAGAATTGGCTGAAATTGAGATCGGACGCCATGTCGCATTTGGAGAGCCCCTGATGTGCCTAAACAGTGGAAACCCTCAATTATAACTGAAACCCTAACCCAAACACACCCCTAACCTAATCCCAATCCTAACCATAACCCTAACCACATTCCTAACCCGAACATGCCCCTAGCCCTAATCCCAGCCACACCCCTAACCCCAAGACACCCCTGACCTCAGAAAACCCCTAACCCTAATCCCAACCCTAACCACACCCCTAACTCCAACACACCCCAACCCTAATCCCAACCATAACCCTAACCACACCCCTAACCCTAATCCCAACCCTAATTCCAACCGTAAATGTAATCCAAACCCTAACTTTAGCCCCAACCCTAACCCTAACTTTAGCCCCAACTCTAACCCTAACTTTAGCCCCAACCCTAACCCTAACTTTAGCCCCAACCCTAACCCTAACTGTAGCCCCAACCCTAACTGTAGCCCCAACCCTAACTGTAGCCCTAACTGCAGCCCCAACCCTCATTTTATCCCAACTCTAAACCTAACTTTAGCCCCAACCCTAACCCTAACTTTAGCCCAACCCTAACCCTAACTTTAGCCTAACCCTAACTTTAGCCCCAACCCTAACTGTAGCCCCAACCCTAACTTTAGCCCCAACCCTAACCCTAACTTTAGCCCCAACCCTAACCCTAACCCTAATGGGAAAATGGAAATAAATACAAAAAAAATAATTTTATTATTTTTCCCTAACTAAGGGGGTGATGAAGGGGGGTTTGATTTAGTTTTATAGCAGGTTTTTTAGCAGATTTTTATGATTGGCAGCCGTCACACAATAAAGACGCTTTTTGCAAAAAATGTTTTTTGCGTCTCCACATTTTGAGAGCTATCATTTTTCCATATTTTGGCCCACAGAGTCATGTGAGGTCTTGTTTTTGAGGGACGAGTTGACGTTTTTATTGGTACCATTTTCAGGCACGTGACATTTTTTGATTGCTTTTTATTCCGATTTTTGTGAGGCAGAATGACCAAAAACCAGCTATTCATGACTTTATTTTTTGGGGGTGTTTATACCGTTCCACGTTTGGTAAAATTGATAAAGCAGTTTTATTCTTCGGGTCAGTACGATTACAGCGATACCTCATTTATATAATTTTTTTATGTTTTGGCACTTTTATACGATAAAAATGATTTTATATACAGTTATATGAAAAAGTTTGGGCACCCCTATTAATCTTAAGCTTAATGTTTTATAAAAAAAATTTTTTTTTGCAACAGCTATTTCAGTTTCATATATCTAATAACTGTTGGACACAGTAATGTTTCTGCCTTGAAATGAGGTTTATTGTACTAACAGAAAATATGCAATCTGCATTCAAACAAAATTTGACAGGTGCATAAGTATGGGCACCCTTATCATTTTCTTGTTTTAAATACTCCTACCTACTTTTTACTGACTTACTAAAGCACTTTTTTTGGTTTTGTAACCTCATTGAGCTTTGAACTTCATAGCCAGGTGTATGCAATCATGAGAAAAGCTACTTAAAGTGGCCACTTGCAAGTTGTTCTCCTGTTTGAATCTCCTCTGAAGAGTGGCATCATGGGCTCCTCAAAACAACTGTCAAATGATCTGAAAACAAAGATTATTCAACATAGTTGTTCAGGGGAAGGATACAAAAAAAGTGACACCATCTGCAGCAAGTTGATGCTGCAGCTCTCTGGAGATGGTCTGAGGATTGTCCTTGACTGATCTCACCATTCTTCTTCTCTGCCTTTCTGATGTTTTTCTTGGCCTGCCACTTCTGGCCTTAACAAGAACTGTACCTGTGTTCTTCCATTTCCTTACTATGTTCCTCACAGTCGAAATTGACAGGTTAAATCTCTGAGACAGCTTTTTGTATCCTTCCCCTGAACAACTATGTTGAATAATCTTTGTTTTCAGATCATTTGACAGTTGTTTTGAGGAGCCCATGATGCCACTCTTCGGAGGAGATTCAAACAGGAGAACAACTTGCAAGGGGCCACTTTAAGTAGCTTTTCTCATGATTGCATACACCTGGCTATGAAGTTCAAAGCTCAATGAGGTTACAAAACCAAAAAAAGTGCTTTAGTAAGTCAGTAAAAAGTAGGTAGGAGTATTTAAAACAAGAAAATGATAAGGGTGCCCATACTTATGCACCTGTCAAATTTTGTTTGAATGCAGATTGCACATTTTCTGTTAGTACAATAAACCTCATTTCAAGGCAGAAACATTACTGTGTCCAACAGTTATTAGATATATGAAACTGAAATAGCTGTTGCAAAAAAAACAATTTTTATAAAAAATTAAGCTTAAAGGTACCTTCACACGAAACGACTTTGTAACGATATCGCTAGCGATCCGTGACGTTGCAGCGTCCTGGCTAGCGATATCGTTTAGTTTGACACGCAGCAGCGATCAGGATCCTGCTGTGATGTCGCTGGTCGCTGAATAAAGTTCAGAACTTTATTTGGTCGTCCGATCGCCGTGTATCGTTGTGTTTGACAGCAAAAGCAACGATACCAGCGATATTTTACACTGGTAACCAGGGTAAACATCGGGTTACTAAGCGCAGGGCCGCGCTTAGTAACCCGATGTTTACCCTGGTTACCAGCGTAAAATGTAAAAAAAACAAACAGTACATACTTACATGCGTCCCCCGGCGTCCGCTTCCCACACTGACTGAGCGCCGCAAAGTGAAATTGAAAGCACAGCACAGCGGTGGCGTCACCGCTGTGCCCTGCTACTGCCGGCGCTCACACAGTGCAGGAAGCGGACGCCGGGGGACGCATGTAAGTATGTACTGTTTGTTTTTTTTACATTTTACGCTGGTAACCAGGGTAAACATCGGGTTACTAAGCGCGGCCCTGCGCTTAGCAACCCGATGTTTACCCTGGTTACCCGGGGACCTCGGCATCGTTGGTCGCTGGAGAGCGGTCTGTGTGACAGCTCTCCAGCGTCCAAACAGCGACGCTGCAGCGATCGGCATCGTTGTCGCTATCGCTGCAGCGTCGCTTCGTGTGAAGGTACCTTAAGATTGATAGGGGTGCCCAAAGTTTTTCATATAACTGTAAAAAATAATTATTTTTGCATCACTTTATTCTGAGGACTATAACTTTTTTATTTTTTTGCTGATGATGCTGTATGGTGGCTCGTTTTTTGCGGGACAAGATGACGTTTTCAGCGGTACCATGGTTATTTATATCTGTCTTTTTGTTCGCGTGTTATTCCACTTTTTGTTTGGCGGTATGATAATACAACATTGTTTTTTGCCTCGTTTTTTTTTTTTTACGGTGTTCACTGAAAAGGTTAACTAGTGGGACAGTTTTATAGGTCGGGCCGTTACGCACGCGGCGATACTAAATGTGTACTCTTATTGTTTGTTTGTTTTTTATTTAGATAAAGAAATGTATTTTTTGGAACAATATTTTTTTTTTTCTTTATTTAGAATTTTTCTTTTTTTTTTCTTTTTTTACACGTGGGGACATCATACTTTAGTGTCAGATCGCTGATCTGACACTTTGCAAAGCAGTGTGTCAGATCAGCGATCTGACAGAGTGCAGGGAGGCTTCCCAGCGCTTGCTCTGAGCAGGCGCTTGAAAGCCACCTCCCTGCAGGACCCGGAAGCAGCTCCGCGGTAATTTTGGATCCGGGGCCTGCAGGGAGGAGGAGGTAGGAGACCCTCAGAGCAACGCGATCGCCTATGACGTACCATCCCGTCACTGGGAATTAAGTCCCAGGTCACCGCGATGGGATAGTACGTCATATGAGATAAAGGGGTTAATACAACATCCTTCTCATATTTCAACCTAAATTATCCCAACAAAAAAGTTAAGGAAATTTAAATGAAGGGTGACTGCTCTGAAAAATATTCAAATAGCTGTCATCTGAAAAAAAGGAGACCCCATTATATCGTCATCTATTCAATGCCTCTTCTTTTAGAAGAAGTCATTGATTAACAGTAAAAGTTACCTATAGAAGTTAGTATACATAGAATTTTTTCCTTCTTTGGAAAATTAGTTTTCGCAAATGTTACATTGTAAATAAATTAATTGTGCTTTTCAACATCTTTTCTTGCAGCCAATCAATGGTTCTGAAGAAAGACTTATATCAGTAAAAACTGGTATATGAAGAAACTACATGTACAGGATGAAGAATCCTATAGTGTCTTGAAAAAGTATTCATACTCCGTGAAATTTTCCACATTTTTTTTTCACGTTACACCCACAACCATTAATGTTTTTTATTTGGATTTTTTGTGATGTACCAACACATAGTATAAATCTGAAAATTGTGTTGTGCATGTGCATTCAGCCCCCCTGAGTCAATACTTTGTAGGACCACCTTTCGCTGCAATTACTGAGGCAAGTCTTTTGGGGAATGTCTCTACCAGTTTTGCACTTCTAGAGGCTGAAATTTTTGCCCATTTTTCTTTGCAAACTCGCTCTAGTTCAGTTAAATTAGATGGAGGGGTCTGTGAACAGCAATTTTCAAGTTTTGCCACAGATTCTCAAAGGGATTTAGGTGTGGACTGTGACTGGGCAATTCACACACATGAATATAATTTCATATAAACCATCCATTGTAGCTCTGGCCGTACATTAGGGTCATTGTCCTGCTGGAAGCTGAACCTAAGCCCCAGCCTCTCAAAGGTTTTCCCCCAGGATTGCCCTGTATTTAGCTTCATCCATCTTCTCATCAACTCTGACCAGCTTCACTGTTCCTGCTGTAGAAAAGCCTCTCCACAGTATGATGCTGCCACCACCTTGTTTGAAAGTGGGGATGGTGTTTTCAGGGTGATGAGCACTGTTAGTTTTCCGCCACACACAGAGTTTTGCATTTAGCCCAAAAAGTTCTACTTTGGCCTCAGCTGGCCAGAGCACCTTCTTCCACATGCTATCAGTGTCCCTTACGTAGCTTTTTTGCAACCTGCAGTTCTTTTGACTTGCTTTAAAAAATGTATTTTTTCTTGCCATGCTTCCAATAAGGCAAGAATTGTGGAGTACAAGACTAATAGTTGTCCTGTGAAGTTATTCTCACACTTGAGCTGCGGATCTCTGCAGCTTCACCAGAGTGACCATGGGCTTTTTGGCTGCTTTTTTAGTTAGCAGTCTCCTTGCTTGGGTTGTCAATTTAGTTGGATGGCCATGTCTTGGTCGGTTTCAGTTGTGCCATACTACTTCCATTTTTGGATGATGGAATGAACACTGCTCTGTGAGATGTTTAGAGCTTAGGCTATTTTTTTTGTAACATAACCCTGCTTTACGCTTCTCCACAACTTTATCCCTGACCTGTCTGGTGTGTACCTTGGTTTTCATGACGGTGTTTGATTCTTAATGTTCTCAAACAAACCTCTGAGGTTTTACCAGAACAGCTGTAGATATACTGAGAATAAGTTACACACAAGTAGACCCAATGTACTAATTATGTGACTTCTACAGGCAATTACCGTATATACTCGAGTATAAGCCGACCCGAGTATAAGCCGACCCCCCTAATTTTGCCACAAAAAACTGGGAAAACTTATTGACTCGAGTATAAGCCTAGGGTGGAAAATGCAGCAGCTACCGGTGAATTTCAAAAATAAAAATAGATGCTCCATACCGTTCATTATGGCCCCATAGATGCTCCATATAAAGCTGTGCCATATATAATGCTCCATACCATTGATTATTGCCCCATATATTATCCATATATAGCTGTGCCATATAGAATGCTCTGCACCGTTCATTATGGCCCCATAGATGCTCCATATAAAGCTGTGCCATATATAATGCTCTGCACCGTTCAGTTTGGCCCCATAGATGCTCCTTATAAAGCTGTGCCATATATGCTCTGCACCGTTCAGTTTGGCCCCATAGATGCTCATTATAAAGCTGTGCCCTATATGCTCTGCACCGTTCAGTTTGGCCCCATAGATGCTCCTTATATAGCTGCGCCCTATATGCTCTGCACCGTTCAGTTTGGCCACATAGATGCTCATTATAAAGCTGTGCCCTATATGCTCTGCACCGTTCAGTTTGGCCCCATAGATGCTCATTATAAAGCTGCCCCATATGGAATGCTCTGCAGCGTTCAGTTTGGCCCCATAGATGCTCCACATAAATCTGTGCCATATATAACGCTGCTGCTGCTGCAATAAAAAAAACAAAACACATACTCACCTCTCTTGCTTGCAGCTCCCCAGCGTCCGGTCCCGGCGTCTCTCCGCACTGACTGATCAGGCAGAGGGCGGCTCGCACACTATATGCGTCATCGCGCCCTCTGACCTGCACAGTCAGAGCAGAGAGACGCCGGGAAGACAGAGCGGCGCCCGGCGTGTGGAACGAGGACAGGTAAATATGCGATACTTACCTGCTCCCGGCGTCCCGCTCCTTCCCCCGGACAGCTGGTCTCCGGGTGCCACAGCCTCTTCCTCTATCAGCGGTCACCGGCACCGCTGATTAGAGAAATGAATATTCATTTCTCTAATGAGCGGTCCCACGTGACCGCTGTACAGGGGAAGAGCTGCGGCACCCGGAGACAGTGTGACGGGCAGGGGGAGCGTCAGGATCGCCGGGACTAGGTAAGTATGCCTCAGCGCTCTCTCCCCCTCACCCGCCGACCCTGCCACAGACCGTGACTCGAGTATAAGCCGAGAGGGGCACTTTCAGCCCAAAAATTTGGGCTGAAAATCTCGGCTTATACTCGAGTATATACGGTAGTTACTTTTCAGATTTATATTTTTAAAATATTTAGAAAACTGTGTATAATTTTCGTTACACTTTACATATACTTGCTACTTTGTAATGGTATATCACATCCCAACAAAATGCATTTGAATTTGTGGGCGTAACGTGAAAAAATAGTAAAAAATTCTCAGGGTATGAATACTTTTTCAAGGCACTCTAAAAATGAACTAGAATATGGTTACAATAGCTGCATGAGTATCTATAAAACTGAACCTTTAAGCTGGGTTTAGAGGGTTTGAAGGGCACTTGTCAAAAGCTTTTACGCTTCTAAACCACCACCACCACTCACTTTTACTGTTTGTTAATGATAGTTTGTGCCATTTTTGTATATTAATATAATGAAGCAGATGTACTTTTTACATATTGTGAGGCAGTGACAGGTGTTATATGCGAGGGTCTCTATGTGTCCCCCAGGATGCGTATAGAAGTGTATTGAGGCCGCTGGAGTGCATTGCAGTCACAGATATTGCTGTGATTGAAATGCAAAATAAAAGTAAGTTTGGTCTTGGGAATGCTATTAGCCCAAGGCAGATTTAAGAAAACCCAGCATAGGCTTTTATTTTTGGAGCGATCTTCAGGATAGTAGTGGGGATGGTCACTCCCTCCAGGCCGGGTCTTACAAGTAACCTATGGCCCCAGATTCCATGTTAAACCCTGCAGCAGAGGATTGGGTGTATCAGTCTTGGTTTGCAAACTGCAGAGCAGCTGGCTCTGCAAAGCTTCAGCCTGTGTGAAGTAACACGTAGCCAAGCAGAGCCAAAAAGTCTGGCACCCCTCAGCGTGACACGGCGGCGCCGTCGCCCACGACAATTGGTCATGGAAACGGACTGTCTTGTTTCAAGGCTGTGATCCGGAGGATACCATTTGTTTTCACGTTTGTGAGTATGCTGAACATTAAAGAGACTTTGCTTTGAACTTTTCTGTGGTCACTGCCTGTCTGTCACACTGCACCAACCCTGCTGCACTACAATATGTTTCCAATAGTGAGGATATTTGTACGTATAGCTATTTCTGTAGGCGTCCTTTTATGTGATATTTGTATCTGCATTATGTAAAGCAAAAAGTTCAATTCTGCCAGGAGTCATGGAAGTGGAGCTGCTGGACACAAGGGCACATTCAGACGAGCGTATGATGTCTGTGGAAATCTTGTGGAAGCCCTTATACCAATATAACTTAGTAAGGCAGTGCAAATGACAGGTTTTTTACACGGACTGAGTATTCATGTGAAAAAAATTGCACCATGGACTCAGCGGACCTCAGCAAATCCTTTGGCGGGCAGCATGCGGCTCGCAGGCCATATGTTGTGCAGACCTGTTATATAAGGACATTTTTAGAAAGCAAAACACTCACAGTGACATCAAGTAGTTTAGTAAAGGATTTGTTATCAGGAAATTAACTATTGTTTAAATCAGGTTTTTGTGTTACATGATGTATTTTTTAAACATTTAAAGTTTGTTTCCATATCCTGACCTTTCTAAACAAAATTTCAGGAAGAGTTTTCTGCAGGCTCATTATCATCAGAGGAAGGATAACTGTTCTGTCCTCACTAAATGAGACAGGCCCAAGTAGCTATCCAGTCAGCTAAACCGCTATACCGGGGTCCAATAAGGAGACTGTGGTTGAGTCTGTGCTTTATTAAACGTATTGGTATATTGATGCGGTGAAACTGTGAACAATGATATACATAGAATCAGTGCATGGTAGGGAACAAATACATACTACACATGATAAACGTTATGCATTACATTTAGAAGGCTAGTAACTGAACTAGGAGTGCAACTGGTTAAGCTAGGCTAATATAGAGCAGAAATATCTAGAGAAAAACATAAAGACATACCGGCAATGCAATCGCAAGGGGAATGAAGTGTAAGCGTCTTTCCTGGAAGGCAAACTAGAGGAAGTGAATGAAAACTGGAGGGAAATGTGGGCTGAGCTACCATAATGCATTGCAAAGGAGGATCAGACATAAAAAATACATAGCAGAAAAATAGAACAGTCAACATATCTCTGACCGCTAGAGGGAGCCAAAACACTACAGATAAAGGTATGAATATATCAAGTCCTGTATACTGGCTGAGAAACTGCAAATTATACAAACAGATAATGGAGGTAACAATTTAGATGGCGGAGACAGAACACTCCCCGTCTGACATCAACGGATGTCACTACTCCTTTCTTCCGAAGGCAACAATAGGACCAGTTCAGATACCGGTCTGGAAAATGTCTTAGGTTCATTCCCTTTGGTCATCCTTAGTTCAACTTTGCGGACATTGCCATCTTTGCTGGGGAACGTTGCGGTAACTAGACCAAGTGGCCACTGGTTCCGGTGAATTTGACAGTCCTTCACAAGAACAAGGTCACCTACGTTCAGATTAGGTTTAGTAGATTGCCACTTCGTACGTGGCTGCAGGGTAGACAAATATTGTTTGCGCCACCTGTCCCAGAAAGTATTTGCAAGACTTTGTACCTGTCTCCATTGGCGCTTGTAGAGGTCCTTAGCGTCGAATCCTCCTGGAGGGGCACTGGACAGTCCCGTTTTCTGGGTAAGTAGAGTAGCTGGAGTCAATAGCAAGGGCTCCTCAGGGTCGTTAGGAACTGGAACCAGGGGTCTTGCGTTAATTATAGCTGCAGCTTCTGCCATGAAGGTGATGAGGCTTTCATGGGTGAGCCTCGCTGTTCCTTCCTGAAGAAGAGTGGAGTCAAGAATCCTCCGTACTAGACCAATCATTCGCTCCCAAGATCCTCCCATATGTGAAGAATGAGGTGGGTTGAATGACCATGTGCAACTTTGGTCACTGAGGAACCTCTCAAGAGTCTTATAGTCTAGGTTTGAAGGTATTCCCAATTCTTTTGCTGCACCGACGAAGTTGGTACCTCTGTCTGAGCGTATGTGCTTGATAGGACCACGGATGGCAATAAAGCGTCTTAAGGCATTGATGAAGCTTGACGTGTCGAGGGACTCAATGACCTCTATGTGGACGGCTCTGATTGACATGCAAGTGAACATGACTGCCCAACGTTTACTATTGGCTTGGCCGCCTCTAGTACGACGTGTAACAACTGACCAAGGCCCAAACACATCGAGACCAACGCTTGTAAAGGGAGGGTCTGGGCTGAGTCTATCTGCTGGTAGGTCAGCCATCTTTTGAGTTTGAGTCGAACCACGAAGCTTACGGCAGGTAATACATTTGTAGATGACACTACTGATGAGTCTCTTTGCACCGACGATCCACACACCGGCAGACCTGATGGCTCCTTCAGTAAATAGTCTTCCTTGGTGCTTGACCAGATTGTGGTAATGTTGTACAATTAGGTAGGCAACATGACATTTTCCGGGAAGTATAAGAGGGAATTTCTCCACAAACCCCATCTCAGCTTCTTTGAGTCGGCCTCCTACTCTCAGTAGGCCACTGTTGTCGATGAATGGGTCGAGTTTTCTCAATACGCTGCTCACTGGTATTGGAGCTTTGTTGATAAGACATTGGATTTCTGCAAAGTAGGTTTCTCTTTGAACAGTGAGGATGATGTGATTTCTAGAGAACTCTAAGTCGGAGATAACATAGGTATTTTTACAAAGATGCCAACCTTTACATTTTTCTGTGCCACAAGTTCTGGTGGTCTTGAATGAGCGAGCTATATGAGTCAGGCAGGTAATAGCTCGAGTAAGTGACTTCCAACTTGAGAATCTGTCGAACCTGCAAGATCCAAGCTGGATAACAGAGGTCATTGTATGAAGTGTAGACACCTGAGGGCGGATTTCAGCATCTGAGTCCTCTCCTACTAGTTCAAAGGTGTCTGGAAAACATTCCTCAATGTACAATAGTTTTGGTCCTGACAGCCACGTTGTGCTTCCTAGTCGACTTGCGTCAACTGCTCTAGTTGCATGATCTGCAGGATTCTGGTCTGTGGGTATGTAATGCCACTGCTTTGGATGAACTGATCTCCTGATTCGTAGCACTCTGTTATTGACATAAACATAGAATGGCCTGGTTTCGTTGTGGATATATCCCAGGACTACTTTGCTGTCTGAGTAGAACTTGGCCTGTGTCAGGTCGATATCCATTTCGGATGTGATGAACTCTGCTAACTCAATGGCTAGGACTGCGGCACAAAGCTCTAACCTGGGTATAGTGTGCTCTGGTTGTGGTGCGAGTTTGGCCTTTCCCATAATGAAACCAATGTGGCACTGACCTTTGGAATCTACAGTTCTCAGGTAGGCAACAGCGGCAATTGCTTTGACAGAAGCATCTGCAAATACGTACAGTCTTTGGCTTTGTATTTTAGTAGATGGCACAGGGGCGTATGGTCTTGGCACATTCAGGTTGGAGAGTGCCGCTAACGAGTTCTTCCACTCTTCCCACTGGATCCTCTTATCAGGTGGCAGAGGTGCATCCCAGTCAGATGTTTCCCTAGTTAAGTCTCTTAGTAGGGCCTTGCCTTGTATAGTAACAGGAGCTGCGAAACCCAAGGGATCGTACAGACTGTTGATGGTAGACAGGACGCCTCTACGTGTAAAAGGCCTTTCTTCCTGGTTGACCTGAAAGGTGAAAGTTTCTGACTGTAGATTCCAGAGAAGCCCGAGGCTGCGTTGCATTGGTGCGGGGTCTGACCCCAGGTCCAGGTCTCTGAGACCATTACATAGGTCCTGAGAAGGGAACGCTTCCATGAGTTCTTGGCTGTTTGAGGCTATTTTATGAAGCCTAAGGTTCGAGCAGGCAAGCATGTCCTGGGCTCTCCTGAGAAGACTGATGGCAGTCTCATTTGAAGGCATGGCTTTTAGACAGTCGTCGACATAAAAGTCCTTTTCTATGAATCTTCTGACATCTTCTCCGTATTCTGCTTCTCCTTCCTGAGCTGACCTTTTGAGTCCGTAAATGGCGACGGCAGGGGAAGGACTGTTGCCGAAGATGTGCACTCTCATGCGGTACTCTGTGACTTCTTTAGTAGGATCATTGTCTCTGTACCAGAAGAATCTTAGGAAGTTCCTGTCTCTCTCTCTCACAAGGAAACAATGGAACATTTGCTGGATGTCAGCGATGAAGGCAATGGAATCCTTACGGAAGCGCATAAGTACTCCCAGCAGTTTGTTATTGAGGTCTGGTCCTGTTAGTAGAACGTCATTTAGGGAGACATCATTAAATTTGGCACTGGAATCGAACACGACTCTAATCTGGCCTGGTTTCTTAGGGTGGTATACTCCGAACATGGGTAGGAACCAGCATTCTTCAGAGTCTTTGAGAGTGGGAGCTAGTTCTGCGTGACAGTTTTCAAAAATCTTTGACATGAAGGAGAAAAAGTGATCTTTCATCTCTGGTTTCTTTTGCAGATTACGTTTGAGAGAGGAGAAACGTTGTAATGCCTGATTTTTGTTGTTCGGTAGACGTGGTCTGTGGGTTTTGAAGGGAAGAGGTGCGACCCAGCTGTTGGTCTCATCTTTAACGAGTCCCTTGTCCATTACCTCTAAGAACAACTTGTCCTCTACCGACATTGCCACTTGGTTGTCCTGTTTAGTTCTCTGGAAGACTGTGCACCCTAACTGATTCTCATAGCTTCCCGACACTATACTGCTGTCGTGAGTAAAGTCTATTAAATGATTGGGCAGTTGGATGCTGTGTGGCAGTTCCCTGACATGGAACTCATTGTTACAAGGTTGAAACAGAGATGGTCGTCCTTTCTCCAATGTATTTGTCAGCATGCTTGTTACAGAGGATGGGGCGTGCATGCGTCCCAAGCATACGTTGCCAATTATGACCCATCCTAGGTCTAGCCTTTGGGCATAGGGAGCATTGTGGAGTCCATTGATATGACGTCTCACTTTATGAACCTGCAGGATATCTCTCCCCAACAGCAGAATTATCTGGGCCTGCTGGTCGAGTTCCGGTATAAGGTGTGCTATTTGCTTTAAGTGAGCGTGATGGATTGCTACATCTGGCGTAGGGATTTCAGATCTGTTGTCTGGGATCTGGTTACATTCGATGATCGTAGGTAGTGGTAGGCAGAATTGTCCGTCTAATGACTCGATTTGGTAGTCTGTAGCTTTCCTGCCCGCTGTTGTCACAGTACCTGCACATGTCTTTAATGAGTAGGGAGTGCTTGGCCCTTTGATGTTGAATAGGTCAAAGAAAGTTGATCTAGCCAAGGATCGATTACTTTGATCATCCAAGATAGCATACAGTCTCACAGCTTGGTCTCTATGGCCCTTCGGGTATACTCTGACGAGGCATATTTTTGAACAGGACCTACTGTCTATTGTCCCTTTGCAGACCTCGGTACATTGTGAAGTGATCTCTGGCATAGCTGTATCAGTGTTCCTTTCCTCCCCGCCATGCTCACTGTCAGCTGGCGTGTTTTGTGCACTCCATGGAGCTGGGCCAGGGTGTAGAGCAGTGTTATGGTCTGTGGTGCCACATTCTGTGCATTTTACACTGACCTTGCAATCCTTGGCGAGATGAGTTGTGGATGAGCAGCACTTGTAGCAGATACCGTTCTCTTTCAGGAAGCTTCTGCGGTCTGGCATAGATTTTCCTCTGAAGGCTCTGCATTTCAAGAGAGGATGAGGCTTCTGATGAAGTGGGCACTGCTTGTCAGGGTCCTGCACCTTTGTCTCTGATTGGGAGCAGCCAGCAGACCTGTAATTAGAACCTGGAGAAGAAACATAAGTCTTGTGTACTGCCACAGATGTTCTGCGTGGATTTGCAGGTGGTGACGGTGTGGCATATGGCATTGCAAAGTCAAAGCTAGGATCGTTTCTAATTCTCGCTTGTTGGTGTATAAAGTCTACAAAAACGGAGAAGGGAGGAAATGGAACACTGTGTTTGTATTTGTACGTGGAACCATGTGTGAGCCACCTCTCCTGTAGATTGTAGGGCAACTTCTGGACTATAGGGTTAACACCTCTGGCTGTGTCGAGAAATGCAAGTCCCTGTAGGTCGTCCTCGTATTTGGCAACTTGGACTTCCTTTAGTAGGTCGCTTAGCTCTCTAAGTTTCTGGAGACCTTTGTTAGAAATTTTAGGAAAGTCATCGATTCTTTTGAACAAGGCTCTTTCTATTACTTCTGCTGAGCCGTAACACTCATCCAGCCTCTTCCAGATCTCTTTGAGGCCGGTCTCAGGGCGGTTTATATTAATGTCTCTGATCCTTACTGCGTGTTTGACTGACTCTTCTCCCAGGTATTTGACTAACACGTCTATCTCTTCCCTATGTTGTAGCCCCAAGTCTCTAGTGACATTTTGAAAGGAAGCTTTCCAAGCTCTGTAACCTTCAGCTTGGTCAGTGAATTTCATGAGTCCCTTGGCAACCAGTTCACGTTGTGTGAAGAACTTGGCAAATTCTGTTGTGAACCGGTTGTCGGTGGAGTACACTGGTGATGGATCGCCCTGATAGTGATGTGAGGTGCGTTCATACCTGTTAGTGTCCTCAGGGTGGCGCCAGCCGGTGTCGTATTGCTTCGGTCTGACGTACGGTGTTTCAGCAGGGTGATCCACATTGGTTACCTGGTGAGGGGCAAGGTAGTCATTAGCAGAGTTGTTTTGTCTCACGTTTTCGAATTTGTTTCTGTCCTGGAGCTGAGCCTCGTGGTGACTCTCGCTCACTTCGCTGGAGACGTCGTATTCTCGTTCTGGTGCTGGTTCAGGGTTATAGTTTGGATCAGGAAGTTCATTAACATACTGAGATGTGCGTTGTGGTGTGTCTTGTAGTGGAAACTCCAGACTCGACGTACTGCTTTGGCTATGCAGCTTGGGGCTTTGTGCGGCTTCTAGCGATTCCGCTTCAGCGAGGGCTGCGGCAGCTTCCCTTTTTGCTGCTAGGCTTTCTAAGGCGGCATCCACACGTGCCTTCTCTAACTGTGTCCTTCTCTCTTCATCATCTAGGCGTGCTTTTTCTAATTTAAGTTTCATCTCTTGATCAGCAAAGCTTGCTCGCATTTTGGCGGCTTCGGCATTTACGTGGGCAATGGCGACCGCGCTGCTGATGGATGTTGTCTTTGAGGAAACGGAAGTAACGGATCTTGTTCTATGCGATTTGTGAGACATGGTGTCTTGGGAAAGTGCTTGGCTGTGCAGAGATTGCTGTAGCTGTATTTAGTCTCTGAGTAGCCGGTGACTTGAATCCCACTAGTTGGATGGCTGCCGTTTCACTGTTCTGTCCTCACTAAATGAGACAGGCCCAAGTAGCTATCCAGTCAGCTAAACCGCTATACCGGGGTCCAATAAGGAGACTGTGGTTGAGTCTGTGCTTTATTAAACGTATTGGTATATTGATGCGGTGAAACTGTGAACAATGATATACATAGAATCAGTGCATGGTAGGGAACAAATACATACTACACATGATAAACGTTATGCATTACATTTAGAAGGCTAGTAACTGAACTAGGAGTGCAACTGGTTAAGCTAGGCTAATATAGAGCAGAAATATCTAGAGAAAAACATAAAGACATACCGGCAATGCAATCGCAAGGGGAATGAAGTGTAAGCGTCTTTCCTGGAAGGCAAACTAGAGGAAGTGAATGAAAACTGGAGGGAAATGTGGGCTGAGCTACCATAATGCATTGCAAAGGAGGATCAGACATAAAAAATACATAGCAGAAAAATAGAACAGTCAACATATCTCTGACCGCTAGAGGGAGCCAAAACACTACAGATAAAAGGTATGAATATATCAAGTCCTGTATACTGGCTGAGAAACTGCAAATTATACAAACAGATAATGGAGGTAACAATTTAGATGGCGGAGACAGAACAATAACACTGATAGGTAACACCTCTATTCACAGCTGATAAAACAGGAGCTACCAATCACAAGAGATTTATTTGGCAGCTCCAGTTGCTTCCCTCCCTTCACAATGACCTTTGCATATGCTCATTAGATGCTTCAATACAACACATAGAGTTTGTTAATTGCTGCTAATGTTCATGTGATTATCCTGAAACAACAGGAAGTATACAGTAGGTTTATAATAGCCCAGTGTAAAAAATTGCAAGATTTCTATTTTTTATTTTAAGCGCAGATTGTGATATGGAAAAAATAAACCATTGCCGCAAAAACCTAATTTAAACAGTAGGTAATTTTTTGATGACACATTCCCTTTAAGGAGAGAAAAGCTACTTACAGGTTCCTTTTAAAGTAGCGGAAACAAAAGAATTAAAGCAGAGGAAAGGAGATTTACTGTCTCGCTGCCACACTAATAGCTGGTAAAGAGTGACATTGTACTCGGAAACCTGAGAATAAGTCTGACTGCCTCTGCCACCGCACTTGTAATTAAACCGTTCAGCTACTGGAAGATCAGGATTATAGTTAGACTGCTGCATTTTAACCCACTTTCATGTTCTTATCACTTTGGAAGGAGACCACTAGAAATGCACTGGGATATATAAAACTACATTCCTCTTATATAGAGAAAATAAAGTGAATAACACAAGGCTCAATTTCACTAAAATTAGAACAGTTTAAAAGGAATCTGTCAGCAGGTTTTTGCTATGTAATCCGAGAGTAGCATGATGTAGGGACAGAGAGCCTGATTCCAGCGATGTGTGACTTGCTGGTCTGCTTGCTGTCAGTTTGATACAATCACAATTTTTTCTGCTGCAGATCTAGCTGACCTCTGAATGCTGAGCTATGTATAACCCCACCCACAACACTGATCAGCTGTTTTCTGCATACACTGTACAATGTCCGCAAACTACTAATCAGTGAGGTGGGCAGTGTTGGACCAGGAGTCTTGAGATACTTAGTCTTGTTGTGATAATCTCCTGCTGATAAAACACTGATTTTATTGAAACAACAGCACACAGCATAGTGATACATCACTAGGATCAGTGTCTCAGCCCCTACATTATGCTTCTATCAGATAAAAAAACGGTCAGACAGATTCTCTTTAAAAGTTGAAAATCAACTTGTTGGATCTATTAATTTAACACTAAGAATATAATCAATGTTATACCACAACCTTTTTTATTCTAGATCCTGGATTTAGTCACCCTTGTTTCAAAACGTAGATGCCTAAAAGCTCCAAATGCTCATAAGGGTAAATTAGCATATTCTCATATCTGTAGGATAGCCATGGTAGGTAGAATTATGGTGATAATAAACAGTTCTTCTTATTTTTTTATTTTTAGTGGTCAAAACATTTATTACTTTGTAAAAAAAAATGTTGTTTCTCCATTTTCTGACATTTGTAACTTTTTTTTTTTATTTTTCCCCGCAACGGTTTTTTTCATTGATACCATTTTGGGATACATACAGTGGAGAAAAAAGTATTTCGTCAGCCAACAATTGTGCAAGTTCTCCCACTTAAAAAAGATGAGAGAGGCCTGTACTTGACATCATAGGTAGAACACAACTATGAGAGTTAAAATGAGAAAACAAATCCAGAAAATCACCTTGTCTGATTTGGCAAGATTTAGCTGGCAAGTTATGGTGGAAAATAATAAGTATTTGGTCAGCTAAAAACATGCAAGATTTCTGGCTCTCACAGACCTGTAACTTCTTCTTTAAGAGGCTCCTCTGTCCTCCACTCATTACCTGTAGTAATGGCTCCTGTTTGAACTTGTTATCAGTATAAAAGACACCTGTCCACAACCTCAGTCACTCACACTCCAAACTCCACTATGGTGAATGTAGCGCCCCCACCGCCGCAGGGCCGAGGGGTACCCGGTACCGGGCCTCTGAGTCCCTGCTCTGGGGTTGTCACGGTGGCTAGGCCCCGGTCCGTGACCCTGCCGTGGGGCGCACAGCAAATAATTGATATGAATGGTGCGGATGGTGATGTGGTGCCATAGTGGTGCGGTGCAGTAAATAACGAGGACACCAGGTTGCAGTCTCTTTACCTCTTTACTGAAGATCTCTGGGTCCTCAGTCCGGAATACGGTTCACCAGGCTGCACAAGTCCGGCCGGTCCAATGGCACCTCCAGAGTTCTCTTCACAAGTGGAAATCTGTGCCTTCCCCCTAGCGCTATGTGTTGCGGTCCTTCCCTGCTGTGCTTACAGAAAGTCCCCACAACTGTTGTGTCTGTTTCTTAAGTTCCCTCACAACTCGATTAGATGATGTTCTGCTAATCCTCCGTCCCTCCCTGATGTTCTGGTTGGGACGGCACCCGTTTGACGGGTAGGCTCGGAGCTCTTCCGGGACCCTAGAGTCGCCCCTCTCCACAAGTTGCCCCCCAAGACTGCATAGGTGATTTAAGTGAGACAGCCCGCCTTAGACTGACTGTCCTGCCGCTGTTTAGAGTATTGCTTGAAGCTGAATATTGTAATACTCCCTCGGCGTTCCGGCCGCCGGTTGTGCGCCTCAGTAGGATGTTGCCTCGGTCTTACAGCACGACTCCTACTGGTATTCTCCTTATTGCGTTGATCTCGTTTCTCACTCAGCACAATCTATCTCGCTTCTGATCCTTCCTTGGGCACCGCCGCTATCCTGAGCAGGCACGGTCCCGTTACGTTCGCTCAATTTGCCAAGCCTCTGTCAGGATCCCACCCCTGACAGAGACCCTACTGTATCTTCCCCTACAACACCCTCTGCCACAGGGTGTTGCCTGGTTCCAACCCAGTCAGCTTTTTGATCTAACTTCCTGCCTGACCCCCAGTTTACCCACTATGGTGGGGAGTGGCCTAGTGAATAGAACCCTTAGCTCCCCCCGGAGGCCCGGCTGTGAAATGTATTGGTGTCTGTGATACCTGGTCAGATGAACTCCTTCAGTGCCATCAGACGTGCCATAGCTCCCCATAGTGGCGGAGCCACAGTACTGCAACGACCAGGACTCTGGGGCGCTGCAGTGAAGACCAAAGAGCTGTCAATGGACACCAGAAACAAATTTGTAGTGCAGCGCCCCAGAGTCCTGGTTGTTGCAGTACTGTCGCTCTGCCAACACTCTGGTAAAACTGGGGGTTGGATAGGAAGTTAGAGGAAGCTGACTGGGTTTTGCCCAGGTAACATCTAGTGAGAGAAGAGCATTGCTTGGGAAGATCCAGGGGGGTCCCTGTCAGGGGTGGGATCCTGGCAGAGGCCTAGCGAAAAGGACAGAGCGTTACAGAGCCGCGCCTGCACTTCATTGCGGCGGCATCTTAAGAAAGGACACGAAGCGAAGTATATTGTGGAGAAGTGAGAAACGAGATCACAGCACAAAGGCGATAGAACCAGTAGGAGTCGTGCCCCGAGATCGGCAACATCCTACTGAGGCGCGTAGCCGGTGGCTGGAACACCGAGGAAGTATTGGGCTCTAAGCATTACTTCAAACCAACGGCAGGGCAGTTAATTATAGGTTGGCTGCCTCACCTTAATCACCTAATGAAGACAACGGAGGCAATTGTGGGAGAGGGGCGTCTCTAGGGTCCCTATAAAATAGCTCCAGGCCTACCCCGTCATACGGGTGTGTCCTATCCATATCATCTGGGGGACGGAGAGAAAGAACAGAAACATACACGACAGTTGTGAGGACTATCCCGTGGTGCTCAGCAGGGAAGTACTACAACACCCAGGCGCTAGTAGGTAGGCACTGATTTCCACCTGCAAAGGGAACTCTGGATGTGCCTTCGGACCGGCCGGTCTCAGCCAGCCCTGTTAGCAGTGCTCTGAATTGCGGATGCCGAAGCCTTCAGTAAAGAGGTAAAGAGACTGCAATCCTGTGTCCTCGTTATTTACTGCAACTTACACCACCACCTACACCTTTTATTGGGCGCCCCTTAGCAGGACCACGGACCGGGTCAGGCCACCGTGACATCCTCAGAACCGAGAGACCCGGATCCGAGTACCCCGCTGTCCTGCGTTTGGGGGCCGCTCCAGTAGCCCTGCACCAGGTTAGGAAGACTGAATCTGCAATATGCAAGCTGCTTGGTGTGATGAAATCAACTGTGGGAGCAATAATAAGAAAATGGAAGACATACAAGACCACTGATAATCTCCCTCGATCTGGGGCTCCACGCAAGATCTCACCCTATGGGGTCAAAATGATCACAAGAATGGTGAGCAAAACACACACACACTGGGGGACCTAGTGAATGACCTGCATAGAGCTGGGACCACCATAAGACTACCATCAGTAACACACTACGCCACCAGGGACTCAGATCCTGCAGTGCCAGACGTGTCCCTCTGCTTAAGCCAGTACATGTCCGGGCCAGTCTGAAGTTTGCTAGAGAGTATTTGGATTATCCAGAAGAGTATTGAGAGAATGTCATATGGTCTGATGAAACCAAAGTAGAACTGTTTAGTAGAAACAAAAACTCGTCGTGTTTGGAGGAGACAGAATGCTGATTTGCATCCAAAGAACACCATACCTACTGTGAAGCATGGGGGTGGCAACATCATGCTTTAGAGCTCTTTCTCTGCAAAGGGACCAGGACGACTGATCCGTGTACATTAAAGAATGAATGAGGCCATGTACCGTGAGATTTTTAGTACACCAAAAACCTCCTTCCATCAGCAAGGGCATTGAAGATGAAACGTGGATGGGTCTTTCAGCATGATAATGATCCCAAGCACACACGCCAGGGTAACGAAGGAGTGGCTTCATAAGAAGGTCCTGGAGTGGCCTAGCCAGTCTCCAAATCTCAACCCCATAGAAAACCTTTGGAGGGAGTTGAAAGTCTGTGTTGCCCAGCGACAGGCCCAAAACATCACTGATCTAGAGGAGATCTGCATGGAGGAATGGGCCAACATACCACCAACAGTGTGTGCCAACTTTGTGAAGACTTACAGAAAACGTTTGACCTCTGTCATTGCCAACAAAGGAAATATAACAAAATATAGAGATGAACTTTTGTTAATGACCAAATACTTATTATACCCATACACCATAATTTGCTAAATAAATCTTACCAAATCAGCCAAGGGGATTTTCTGGATTTGTTTTCTCATTTTGACTCTCATAGTTGTGGTCTACCTATGATGTCAATTACAGGCCTCTTTATAAGTGGGAGAACTTGCACAATTGGTGGCTGACTAAATACTTTTTTCCCCTACTGTATTCATTAATAAATTTCAGATGGCCACTGACATTTATCTGGAGGGGTTAGATCCACGAATCTTCTGGTATGTTTTGCTGTTTCCTTTTACTGTAATTGATAGACCAGCATAACATGTATAGATAAATTTGCAATTTTAAATACAAAGCTTTTGTGATATTAGAAATCACATAACTAGTCCTAGTGCCGGCATTGTAACCAGCTGACCGAAGCATAAATGAGAACATGCGTTCCTGGAGAAGTTATTAAACCTGGCAAAATTATAACCTGAGTCAGTAAAATATCTCTGAAAGGACTGATAATGATAACAACAAAATGCAAAAAAAAACAAACCACAGTTTAAATTGAGAAATGGAAACTTTGTGAGTATTCACTTGCAGACTCCCATGCACATTAATAAATCCCCTTTTTATTAAGGACTGGGTAACTGTATTATTGCTATAATAATGTAGCATCTCGTTCTGGAAAATGGGTAACACTCTAGAAACTGCAACTGACCCTGCCGGTTTCTTGTACAGACTAGTGACCTTGATCCAGCAGTCTCTAGTGGTTCCTGCGTGAGCTGAGAAATCCCTAACCACAGACTAAACGATGGAAACTCAGACCTGTGCTGCCTGAAAGGTTGTTGAGCACGTCACGTTCCTCCTTAAGAACCAGAGGGCAGAGCAGAGTGCAAATTACCTAAAGAAGGGAAAGTGTGCTGAAATAGAAAGAGATCCCAGAGTGAGTAAAATAAACCACAAAATACAAAATAAAGGATTAAGATTCAATGGACAAGTTTCACTATTTCTACAAATGTAAAACACAAGGTATTTTGTGCACATTTTAAGTAATTTGTGTGAGCCCATCTAATCAATGGTGACTACAGGAGTCATTAAACAGTAGCACTGTGGCCACCTTAGGCTATTGCTAGCTTTGAATAGTACTGTGTTTACTTTCAGTCATCTTTCATGCAAATTTCTGAGCTATTTAAAAAAAGTTTCACATTTTATGTGACCAAATTTCACGCCATGGCCATTTTCCAGTTTTTTGTTTTTGATTTTTCCACCCCTTCTTCCAAGAGCCATAACTGTTTTACATATAGCCGTGTAAGGGCTTGTTTTTGTTGTGGGACAAGTTGTACTTTTGAGTGGTATCATTAATTTTACCATATAAAGTACTGAAAAATGGGAAAAAATTCCAAGTGTAGTGAAATTGGAAGAAAATTTTTTTTCCACAATTTCTTTTTTTATTTACCATGTTCACTATAGTGTAAAACTAACCTGGAACTATGCTACCCTAGGTTAGTACGAGTAAGCAGATGCCAAACATGTCTTGGTTATTTTTTATTTAAGTGGTGAAAAAAATTCAGAAATTTGTATGAAAAAAAGCTTTTGCGTTTGTTGCCATTTTCTGAGACCTTTAGCATTTTCATTTTATGGTATCTGGTGCTGGGTGAGGGCTTATTTTTTGCACCCTGAGCTGATATTTTTATTGCTGCTACTTTTAGGTAGATACGATGTTTTGATTGCCTCTTATTGCATTCTATTGCAATGTTGCGGAGGCCAAAAAAAACGTAATTCTGGAGTTTTGAATTTTATTTTCGTTACGTTGTTTATTGATCGGATTCATTTATTTTACATTTTGATAGATCGGACATTTCTGAAGACAGCAATACCAAATATGTGTATTTTTGTATTGTTTTATTTTCAATGGGGGAAAAGAGGGGTGATTTGAACTTTTGTGTTTTTAATTTTTTCCATGATTTTAAAAACAATTTTTTAAATTTGTACTTTATTTAATATTAAACTTAGGAGAATTGAAGCCGTAATCATCCGATCGCCAGTGCTATACGCAGCTGGGCTTCTGCACTGCTATGTATAGCAGAAATCATGATCTACAAAAACCAACCACGAGCCGGTCTTCACCGGAATATCTTAATGATAAGCAGAGAAGTCTTTTCCAGGTGCCCTGCTGTCATGACAACCCAATCAAGTGACAGAGGCGCCAATGGGCAGGATTTTGTATTACATTACTTTGTGTTAAATGCTGCTGTCACAGATTGACAGCAGGATATAAGTGGTTAACAGCCGGGGGTTAAATCAACCTGGTCTCTGGAACCTCACACATGGTAAAAAACTGCCTATGAGGTACAGCAGAGTTTTCTGTGACCGAGCTCCAGATCCTAAATTCTTAACCTGCAGCAAAGTCTTATGTCTATTGGAAGTATTCATACTGTGCTCACACCATGATTTTAGGCAGGGCAGCGTACATTCCTAGCCTTTGAGATACTATCATGACACTTGGCTTGGAGGTATCATCCAGGTGTTAAATCAACCTGGTCCCTGGAATCTCACACATGGTAAAACATCACCAATAGAAAATTGCCTATGAGGTACAGCAGAGTTTTCTGTGACCGAGCTCCAGATCCTAAATTTTTAACATGCAGCAAAGTCTCATGTCTATTGGGAGTATTCATACTGTGCTCACACCATGATTTTAGGCAGGGCAACGGACATTCATAGCCTTTTAGATTCTGTGATGATACTTGGATTGGAGGTAACATTTGCAAACACTGATCTATTTTCACTGCCTTTTGGGTGGTTAATAGTCGTTATCTCCAACAGAAAGCCACAATGTATTGCAACATTTGATCCATTGCTTATTCCCATAGTGAGTCTCAAAATCAAAGGTCTCCTGCACCAATATAATTCCTCCCCATAGACATTTGCCACCTTCTCTACATTTTTAAAATGTCGTAAGGTATCTTGGGGTGAGTGTGCTTTTAACTCAAGTACACAGGAAACCAATCAACTAGACATAAAAAGTTACTTCACTGACATCACATTTGAGACAGAGGTGTAAAGTAGATAACGGGAGTCTACTGGGGCGCTTTGCCCTTGCATAGTATGAAAGTGATCAGTGCAGGACCAGCGGGCACATCGGAGCAGCAGCACTGCACCGCTGGGTGAAGAATTGGGTAAGTAATGGTTATTTTAATATTTTATAACAATTGCTGCTGTTGGGCCACTTTTTTTTTTTAATCCCAGACAACCTCTTAAACCATATATGTATGCCACTACCGTTACGTGCCACTCCCACGTATTCTAATGTCTACAGTTTGGCCAGAAGACAACGGAAGAGCCATCTTGTCTGTGAGATGCAGAACTTATTGGAAATTTTCCACTATTTTCTTTTTTTTAAAATTTGTCATGAAATATGAAAACATCGAATATCAGGCACAGGTATTATTATTACAGGGGGGTATATCACTATGATCATACACAGCAGGCCATTATTACCACAAGGGCTATACTACTATAAGGATGCGCACAGATGCATTTTTACTTCAAGGGGCTATGTTATTATGAGGATGCACAAAGGGACATCATTACCACATAGGGCTGTATTAGTATGAGAAGCTACAGGGGGTCATTAGTACTACAGGGGGCTATATTACTATGAGAAGGCATAGAGGGCAATATTAGTGTATGGATCCACAGAGTGGGGCACTATTACAATACAGAGGCCAAGAGGGGTCATTATTACTATGTGGAGGCTTAGCAGGTGCATTATTATTATAAAGAGGCGCCAAAAGTGGTATTATTACTATGTGTTGGCATATAGGGGGACACTATTACTATGTGGCACAGAGGGGGCATTATTACTGTATGGGGCAAAGAGCGGGCAGTATTACTGTAGGGAGGCACAGAGGGTGCAGTATTAGGCCTCATTCACACATCACGTTTTATGATCAGTTTTTCATCAGTTTTTTAAAGTCAAAATCAGGAGTGGCTCCAAAACACAGAATAAGTAAAAAAAAATTAACTATAGCCCTTTTCTAATAGGTTTTTGCTGAATACATACTATTTTTTCCTCTTTCCTGTTGGCTAAAATCTGGGCTGTGTCCTACATATGGAAAAATCTATAACACAAACTTATTAATTGAAAAAATATACAGGTGCATCTCACAAAATTAGAATATCATCAAAAAGTTAATTTATTTCAGTTCTTCAATACAAAAAGTGAAACTCGCATATTCTATAGTCATTACATACAGAGTGATCTATTTCAAGTGTTTATTTCTGTTAATGTTGATGATTATGGCTTACAGCCAATGAAAACCCAAAAGTCATTATCTCAGTAAATTAGAATACTTTATAACACCAGCTTGAAAAATGGTTTTAAAATCCGAAATGTTGGCTGACTGAATTGTATGATCAGTGAATGCACTCATTACGTGGTCGGGGCTCCTTATGCATCAATTACTGCATCAATGCGGTGTGGCATGGAGGCGATCAGCCTGTGGCACTGCTGAGGGGTTATGGAAGCCCAGGTTGCTTTGATAACAGCCTTCAGCTTGTCTGCATTGTTGGGTCTGGTGTCTCATCTTCCTCTTAACAATACCAGAGGAGTTCAGGAGTTCAGGAGTTCAGGAGGTCAGAGGAGTTTGCTGGCACCATTGTTCTGGCTCATGCAGTTGTAAAATTTGACTGTCAAAACAATTGAAAACTTTGACTTTTTTTTTTAAGTTATCTATTCCCACTCCTTGAGCAAAATTGCAATGTGACCCAAAATGCAACATTGCAAAGTAGGCATACGTAGGTTAATCCCTGGAAATGAAAATATGGCAACAGCGTGCATTATGTTTGTGGGGTGTGAGATTG
The DNA here is from genome assembly GCF_051348905.1 of Ranitomeya variabilis. Lineage (NCBI taxonomy): Eukaryota > Metazoa > Chordata > Amphibia > Anura > Dendrobatidae > Ranitomeya > Ranitomeya variabilis. Next base: position 51,527,224 of record NC_135237.1, on the reverse strand, counting down.
ATAAGTTGTATTATTAAAACAGGTATTTTACTGTTTCAGTTATATAACAGATATTTTTTTTTTTTTTTTTAAATTGCATTTTCGGTGCGTGCCAAAAAAACAAACGGAACACGAAAAGCTTGTTAGTTTTACACCCTAACATCGAGCACCTTCAACAGGCCGCCATATTATGGTAGTTTGTACAGGTCTCATATTGGACTACTTCAAGAAAGAAGTTGTGCAGGCGTGTACTATGGAGGACAGAGAATGAACTTCAATCCCATATTGCAGCCAGCATGCAGCCAGCGGGTAAGGAAAGGGTGAATCAAACACCCGAAAACCCCGCCCCTATGGCTAAAGATTGTTCCCTCCAAATTCAGGCGACAGTGTCCCTTTAACCCCTCTGATGCCACTGTCAGTAGTGACAGCGACATAGAGGGGCATCGTGCAGGGACCGGGGCTCCCTGTGCTCTCCCATCAGTACAATGCGATGAGATCGCGTTGTTCCGGTGTTCTGGAAGGAGTCCCTGGATCCAAAATGGCCGCAGGGCTCCTTCCGGGTCCTTCTCTGAGGTGGCTTGCCGGCGCCTGCTCAGAGCAGGCGCCGGAAAGCCTCCTGCACTGCCTGTCAGTGCTATGCAAAGTGTCAGATCAGAGATCTGATGAAATATAGTGATGTCCCCCCACCCTGGGACAATGTTACAAATTAAAAAAAAAAAATAGAGTGTATAAAAAAATAAAAAATCCCCAAATAAAGAAAATAAATAAATAAATATTTTCCAATAAATCCATTTATTTCTGTAAATAATAATAATAAAAAAAGTACACATATTTGGTATCGCCGTGTCCATACCGACCCACTCTATAAAACTATCCTACTGGTTAACCTCTTCAGTCAGTACCGCAAAAAAAAAAAAACGAGGCAAAAAACAATGCTTTATCATCATGCTGCCGAAAAAAAAGTGCAATAAAATGTGATCAAAAAGACGGATATAAATAACCATGGTACCACTGAAAACATCATCCTGTCCCGCAAAAAAAGCTGCCATACAGCATCATCAGCAGAAAAATAAAAAAGTTATAGCTCTCAGAATAAAGCGATGCAAAAACAATTATTTTTTATATAAAATAGTTTTTATTGTGTAAAAGCGCCAAAACATAAAAAAATGATATAAATGAGGTATCGCTGCAATCGTACTAAACCGAAGAATGATAAAGAATGAAGCTGCTTTATCAATTTTACCACACACAGAACGGTATAAACGCCCCCCCTAAAAGAAATTCAGGAATTGCTGGTTTTTGTTCATTCTGCCGCCCAAAAATCAGAATAAAAAGCGATCAAAAAATGTCATGTGCCCGAAAATGTTACCAATAAAACTCCTCCCGCAAAAACAAACAAAACAAGACCTCACATGACTCTGTGGGCCAAAATATGGATAAATTATAGCTCTCAAAATGTGGTGATGCAAAAAATATTTTTTGCAATAAAAAGCATCTTGTAGTGTGTGACGGCTGCCAATTATAAAAATCCGCCAAAAAAAACCCTCTATAAAAGTAAATCAAACCCCCCTTCATCACCCCCTTAGTTAGGGAAAAATGATAAAATTTAAAAAAATGTATTTATTTCCATTTTCCCATTAGGGTTAGGGTTATGGTTAGGGTTGGGGCTAAAGTTAGGGTTAGGGTTGGGGCTAAAGCTAGGGTTAGGGTTGGGGGCAAAGTTAGGGTTGGGGTTAGGGTTGGGGCTAAAGTTAGGGTTAGGGTTGGGGCTAAAGTTAGGGTTTGGATTACATTTACGGTTGGGACTAGGGTTGGGAATAGGGTTAGGGGTGGGGTTAGGATTATGGTTGGGATTAGGGTTAGGGGTGTGTTTGGGTTAGAGTTTCAGTAAGAATTGGGGGGTTTCCACTGTTTAGGCACATCAGGGGCTCTCCAAACGCGACATGGCGTCCGATCTCAATTTCAGCCAATTTTGCATTGAAAAGTCAAACAACACTCCTTCCCTTCCGAGCTCTCCAGTGCGCACAAACAGGGGTTTACCCAAACATATGAGGTATCAGCGTACTCAGGACAAATTAGACAACAACTTTTGGGGTCCAATTTCTCCTGTTACCCTTGGGAAAATACAAAACCGGGGGCTAAAACATAATTTTTGCGGAAAATTTTTATTTTTTTATTTTCACGGCTCTGTGTTATAAACTGTAGTGAAGCACTTGGGGGTTCAAAGTTCTCACAACACATCTAGATAAGTTCCCTGGGGGTCTAGTTTCCAATATGGGGTCACTTGTGGGGGGTTTCCACTGTTTAGGTACATCAGGGGCTCTGCAAATGCAACGTGACGCCTGCAGACCAATCCATCTAAGTCTGCATTCCAAACAGCGCTCCTTCCCTTCCGAGCTCTGCCATACGCAAAAACGGTGATTTCCCCCAATATATGAGGTATCAGCGTACTCAGGACAAATTGGACAACAACTGTTGGGCTCCAATTTCTCCTGTTACACTTGGGAAAATAAAAATTTGGGGGCTAAAATATCATTTTCATGGAAAAAAAATATATTTTTTATTTTCATGGCTCTGCGTTATAAACCCTTAGCAAAACACTTGAGGGTTCAAAGTTTTCACAACACATCTAGATAACTTCCTTAGGGGGTCTAGTTTCCAAAATGGGGTCACTTGTTGGGGGTTTCTACTGTTTAGCTACATCAAGGGCTCTGCAAATGCAACGTGGTGCCCACAGACCATTCCATCAAAGTCTGCATTCCAAAACAGTGCTCCTTCCCTTCCGAGCTCTGCCATGCGCCCAATCAGTGGTTCTCCCCCCCCCACATATGGGGTATGAGCGTACTCAGGACAAATTAGACAACAACTTTTGGGGTCAGATTTCACCTGTTACCCTTGGGAAAATAAAAAATTGCGGGCTAAAAGATCATTTTGTGGAAAAAAAAAGAGATTTTTTTATTTTCACGGCTCTACATTATAAACTTCTGTGAAGCACTTGGGGGTTCAAAGTGCTCACCATACATCTAGATTAGTTCCTTAGGGGGTCTACTTTCCAAAATGATGTCACGTGTGGGGGGTGGGGGGTTTCTACTGTTTAGGCACATCAGTGGCTCTCCAAATGTGACATGGTGTCCGATTTCAATTCCAGCCAATTTTGCATTGAAAAGTCAAACGGCGCTCCTTCCCTTCCAAGCTCTTCCATACGCCCAAACAGTGGTTTACCCCCACACACAGGGTATCTGCATACTCAGGACAAATTGCACAACAACTTTTGTGGTCCAATTTGTCCTGTTACCCTTGGGAAAATAAAAAATTTGGGGCGAAAAGATCATTTTTTGTGAAAAAAATATGATTTTTTTTTACGGCACTACATTATAAACTTCTGTGAAGCACTTGGAGGTTCAAAGTGCTCACCACACATCTAGATTAGTTCCTTAGGGGGTCTACTTTCCAAAATGGTGTCACTTGTGGGGGATTTCCACTGTTTAGGCACATCAGAGGCTCTCCAAACGCGACATGGTGTCCGATCTCAATTCCAGCAAATTTTGCATTGAAAAGTCAAACGGCGCTCCTTCCCTTCCGAGCTCTGCCATGTGCCCAAACAGTGGTTTACCCCCACATATGGGGTATCAGCGTACTCAGGACAAATTGTACAATGACTTTTGTGGTCCAATTTCTCCTGTTACCCTTGGTAAAATAAAACAAATTGGATCTGAATTAAAAATTTTGTGAAAAAAAGTTAAATGTTCAATTTTTTTTAAACATTCCAAAAATTCCTGTGAAGCACCTGAAGGGTTAATAAACTTTTTGAATGTGGTTTTGAGTACCTTGAGGGGTGCAGTTTTTAGAATGGTGTCACTTTTGGGCATTTTCTGTCATATAGGCCCCTCAAAGTCACTTCAAATGTGAGGTGGTCCCTAAAAAAATGGTTTTGCAAATTTTGTTGTAAAAATGAGAAATCGTTGGTCAACTTTTAACCCTTATAACTTCCTAACAAAAAAATTATATTTCCAACATTGTGCTAATGTAAAGCAGACATGTGGGTAATGTTATTTATTAACTATTTTGTATGATATGACTCTCTAATTTAAGGGCATAAAAACTAAAAGTTTAAAAATTGCAAAATTTTCAAAATTTTCGCCAAATTTCCGTTTTTTCATAAATAAACACAAGTCAAATCGAAGAAATTTTACCACTATCAAAAAGTACAATATGTCACGAGAAAACAGTCTCAGAATCACCAGGATCCGTTGAAGCGTTTCAGAGTTATGACCTCATAAAGTGACAGCGGTCAGAATTGAAAAAAATGGCCTGGCCAGGAAGTTGAAAACAGGCTTCGGGGTGAAGGGGGTTAACTGTAGCCTTCATTATTTTTATAGCTAAGGCTATATCCAGATTTATTTAATGCATTTCTGCCTTGTGCATCTGAATGGGGTCATTTTGGCTGCATGTGAGTAAACTTATACACTATTAATAAGACGAATATCAGATAGTTGCAAACATGGCTGCCCCTTGTAAATGTATTGCAGCATTACTTTTTTTTCCCTGTGTCTGATCATCCATTTATAACCCGAAGACCTTTTTAAAAAAATGTGTTTATAAAAAGTAGTAATAAATTCTTACCCTGCTATTATGCTGAGTACAAGTTACGACCATCTAGCATGTGAACTAGCTTATGCTGGGGATTAAAGATTCTTGTTAGTGTTCAGCTTTCCTAAAGAAAAAAAAAATGACCTTCACCGTCTAATCCCTTTACAAACAAGGTCATGGAAATGGCAAAGTGCCTCAACTAATCTGTTGACGTTTTTAACTGTTCTGATACTTTCTCTGATACTTTTACTTAATTTCCGCCTCTGATATGTAAATGCCGTACTGAGGTCCATCTATTAAGCAGAATTCTTTGAAGTCATCAGCATAAAGTGAAATAACTGGTTACTATGTTGCAATTTCGGTGCAACTTGTTTTTTCTCGACATAGGGAAAAATTGAGGTAGCATGGCAGATGTTATTTTCCAGCATCTGTCACACGATCAAAGGTCATCACAGTCTAAGCCGCAGTTTTGCAACCTGTAAGGTCGGCGTCACACTAGGCGTATAAAATACGGTCCGTTTTTTACCGCCGTAATACGCAGAAATTGTCCCAAAACACTGTTCCGTATTCAATGCGAGGATGCGATTTTTACGCACAAATGTATCCGTGTGTCATCCGTATGGCTTCCGTACGGCGATTTTTTTTGCGCAGGCTTGCAAAATGGACATATCATGGATCCATCGGCTCAAATATTCTTAAAAACATATATACAGTTATATATATATATATATATATATATATATATATATATATATATATATATATGTCAGTGACACAGACATATACAGTGGGGCAAAAAAGTATTTAGTCATTCAGCAATAGTGCAGGTTCCACCACTTAAAAAGATGAGAGGCGTCTGTAATTTACATCATAGGTAGACCTCAACTATGGGAGAAAACTGAAAAAAAAATCCAGAAAATCACATTGTCTGTTTTTTATCATTTTATTTGCATATTATGGTGGAAAATAAGTATTTGGTCAGAAACAAAATTTCATCTCATTACTTTGTAATATATCCTTTGTTGGCAATGACAGAGGTCAAACGTTTTCTGTAAGTCTTCACAAGGTTGCCACACACTGTTGTTGGTATGTTGGCCCATTCCTCCATGCAGATCTCCTCTAGAGCAGTGATGTTTTTGGCTTTTCGCTTGGCAACACGGACTTTCAACTCCCTCCAAAGGTTTTCTATAGGGTTGAGATCTGGAGACTGGCTAGGCCACTCCAGGACCTTGAAATGCTTCTTACGAAGCCACTCCTTCGTTGCCCTGCCGGTGTGCTTTGGATCATTGTCATGTTGAAAGACCCAGCCACGTTTCATCTTCAATGCCCTTGCTGATGGAAGGAGGTTTGCACTCAAAATCTCACGATACATGGCCCCATTCATTCTTTCATGTACCCGGATCAGTCGTCCTGGCCCCTTTGCAGAGAAACAGCCCCAAAGCATGATGTTTCCACCACCATGCTTTACAGTAGGTATGGTGTTTGATGGATGCAACTCAGTATTCTTTTTCCTCCAAACACGACAAGTTGTGTTTCTACCAAACAGTTCCAGCTTGGTTTCATCAGACCATAGGACATTCTCCCAAAACTCCTCTGGAGCATCCAAATGCTCTCTAGCAAACTTCAGACAGGCCCGGACATGTACTGGCTTAAGCAGTGGGACACGTCTGGCACTGCAGGATCTGAGTCCATGGTGGCGTAGTGTGTTACTTATGGTAGGCCTTGTTACATTGGTCCCAGCTCTCTGCAGTTCATTCACTAGGTCCCCCCGCGTGGTTCTGGGATTTTTGCTCACCGTTCTTGTGATCATTCTGACCCCACGGGGTGGGATTTTGCGTGGAGCCCCAGATCGAGGGAGATTATCAGTGGTCTTGAATGTCTTCCATTTTCTAATTATTGCTCCCACTGTTGATTTCTTCACTCCAAGCTGGTTGGCTATTGCAGATTCAGTCTTCCCAGCCTGGTGCAGGGCTACAATTTTGTTTTTGGTGTCCTTTGACAGCTCTTTGGTCTTCACCATAGTGGAGTTTGGAGTCAGACTGTTTGAGGGTGTGCACAGGTGTCTTTTTATACTGATAACAAGTTTAAACAGGTGCCATTACTACAGGTAATGAGTGGAGGAAAGAGGAGACTCTTAAAGAAGAAGTTACAGGTCTGTGAGAGCCAGAAATCTTGAGTGTTTGTTTCTGACCAAATACTTATTTTCCACCATAATATGCAAATAAAATGATAAAAAAACAGACAATGTGATTTTCTGGATTTTTTTGTCTCAGTTTGTCTCCCATAGTTGAGGTCTACCTATGATGTAAATTACAGACGCCTCTCATCTTTTTAAGTGGTGGAACTTGCACTATTGCTGACTGACTAAATACGTTTTTGCCCCACTGTATATATATATATATTTATTTATATTTAATTCAGCGCTAGATAGCAAAAAAGCCGGAAATTCAATTGCCGGCTTTTCATTTCTCCTTCACAAACCCGACATGATATGAGACATGGTTTACATACAGTAAACCATCTCATATCCCCTTTTTTTTGCATATTCCACACTACTAATGTTAGTAGTTTGTATGTGCAAATTTTGGGCTCTGTAGCTGCTAAAATAAAGGGTTAAATGGCGGAAAAAATTGGCGTGGGCTCCCGCGCAATTTTCTCCACCAGAGTGGTAAAGCCAGTGACTGAGGGCAGATATTAATAGCCTAGAGAGGGACCATGGATATTGGCCACCCCCTGGCTAAAAACATCTGCCCCCAGCCACCCCAGAAAAGGTACATCTGGAAGATGCGCCTATTCTGGCACTTGGCCACTCTCTTCCCACTCCCGTGTAGCGGTGGGATATGGGGTAATGAAGGGTTAATGTCACCTTGCTATTGTAAGGTGACATTAAGCCAGGTTAATAATGGAGAGGCGTCAATTATGACACCTATCCATTATTAATCCAATAGAATTAAATGGTTACTAAAACAGACACACATTATTAAAAAGTATTTTAATGAAATAAAGACACATGGTGTTTTAGTATTTTATTATACTCTTAATCCACCTGAAGACCCTTGTCACCTGAAACTAAGTTAAACAAAACAAACAACAATATTCTATACGTTCAGTCTTGTCCTACGCTGTAAATCCATCTGAAGGGGTTAAATAATTTTACACCCAGGAGCTTTGCTAATGCAGCTCTGCTCCTGTCTGTAAAACTTTGTGAATGAATGGAATGCAGGGGAATGTCCTGTAGTTACCTCGAGTCGCGGTGATGCGCCCTCTGCTGGATGAACTCATATGAACTCGAGCTTGGGAAAATATTCTGAAAAGTTCAGGACAGGACATTCCCCTGCATTCCATTCCTATTCTATTCTGTCAGTGTGATTTTACTGTACACCGCACTGAATTGCCGGCTTTTCTAGAGAACACCGCTGCGTTTTTCTCGCAAGTCACACGCATGGTCCGTGTGTAATCCGTAATTTTCTCGCCCCCATAGACTTTCATTGGCTGATGTTTTGCGCAATATGCTGACAAACGCAGCATGCTGCGATTTTCTACGGCCGTACAAGACCGTATAATACGGATCCGTAAAATACGGCAGATAGGAGCAGGGCCATAGAGAATCATTGTACCGTATGCAATCCGTATTTTCTGCGCCTCTCATACGTCCGTAAAACACGTCAGTGTGACGCCAGCCTCACAGATAAGAAGCCTGAACCTAAAAATATGAGACTGAAAACAATTTAAATATAATATTCATAGAACAGATAACTACAAATAAAGAATGCTGTTTAGATGCTATATATTATCCAGTGAAAAGTACTTACAAGGTATGGCATCATCTGGCATCATCTGGTATATGATGGACAAACTGAGTCCTGCTGGTCGCACATGCTCTGTGACTTTCCAACAGCTTTCTGCATAGTGATCCTCTGCTCAGAAACAACGTTCTGCCTTGCTTGTCAGGAAAGGAGCAGAGCCTCAACAGTATGATAGGATAGCTAAGAATTCTCCTGCAGGAAAAATAAAAAGGAATTATATTATTAGCTGCCAGGAGGAGAAGGAGATTGATTCTGCCAAGTTTCCCCCCAACAACACAAATTAATAGTAGCAACAAAGGTACACTTGCAAGCAAAACATTTTTTATTTTTATTCAAGCCAGGAACATTCCAAATTAATTTAAAATACATCTTAACAGTTAACTTTTGGTATAAATAAAATTCAAGAGCTAACGCTTTAAAGTGAACCTGTCAGCTGATACCTATTGGGCACCGTTTATCAGGCATTGGTTGTATTATCTCAGCCAGATATTTTTGAGTCTTAAATGCTGCACCATTTCAGAGAAAAACATACTTTAAATTCCCCTGGGACTGAGACCACACTATAGACTATTCAAAGAAGCAGGTCCCCGGAAGTCTCTTCCCACCCACTAGCCTGGATTAACAGGTCTCTGCGTATGCGCGCACATACACAGAGACCTGTCGATCCAGGACAGCAGACAGCTTGTCGTGTTCCTGCCTTTGAAACAGGCTTGAATGCCGAGCCTGCATCTTTCCCACCACATGACAGCTAATTAAATCAGCCATCATGGGCCTTTAACAGCCACAGGTGGATCGGCAGCTGTTAACCTGTCAAATCCTGCTGTCTCTGTGAGCAGGATTTAACATACACTGGCTGGGATTGTGGCATTCCTCCTGCCCATTGGCGCACCCAGCACGTGATCGCGGAGTGCCAATGTGCCGTCATGACAGCCGAGGGTCTACTGAGGACCCCTGTGCCCGTCATTACGATTCTCCTGTTCATAGGAGATTGTGATTTCTTCTATATTTAGCAGTGCTGATACATTGCTATGTATAGCACAAGCGATCAGACAATCGCAACTTCAAATACAGGAAAAAGTGAAAAAAAAAAGTTTTTAAAATTTTGAAAAAAATAAAAACACACAAGTTCAAATGATCTCCCTTTTGTTCCATTGAAAGCAAAACAATTTAAAAAAATTAAAAAATTTTGGTATCGCTACGCTCATAAATGTCTGCTCTATCAAAATATAAGATAAATTAATCCCAACAATTAACGGCGCAAAGAAAAAAAAATAAAAACACCAGAATTATGTTTTGTGGCGTCTGTAACATTGAAATAAAATGAAAGGGAAGAAATCACAGAAAATGACCCAGAGGTGAAGGGGTTTTAAAAAGTTTTTCTCAAATGCTGCAGCATTTCAGAGTCATTATACCTGATTGGACAGTATGTATCAGCTGACAGGTTCACCCTAGGAATGTGTTAGCAGAAAATGACCTTGAAAGAGAATCTTGAAATCTAGTAATTTTCCTCCTAAGGAATAGATCTAATATTAGATCTCTGTTTTATAGAGATGACTTTTTAGCCATTAATGTATCATGATCACAGGCAGGATTATAATGATAGGTAACTCCTATTTATAGATTATTATTAATCTGATGATTCCCAGATTAGCTGTGGAAAGAGGATACGATGCACCGTTCATGAGAGATAATGGTTATAAGTCGTTTCCTCCCCCTCCCTGCGCAGTGACCTCTGCACAAGTCACAAGACATGCCTACAGTATACAAGTCAATGAGTCCATTTGGCTTCTGTCTCTAAAGCAAACCTCTTACTGTTGTTAGCAGAAGCTCAGGCGAGATAGTTACCTCCATTATCAGGTAATACATAATAGGATACGAAATATCACAAAATTGAAACAGATGAGAAAAAAAGAATATGTTTCATGATCTGTTTTTTTTTTTAATTAAAATTTGGACCTGTGATACATTCCTTTGAAGAAAAACCTTCCGATTCCTTTCAATAATTCTTACCAATTGTTCCTAATTTCCAAGATCAGGAAAGAGAGATAATCTAGTTCTTGCAACTGAGCCAGTGTTAATGAGCAAGATTGAGTGCAAGAAGGGTAAAAGGGTAACATTTCTGCAGGTTTTTTACTATGTAATTGAAGCGATGGCCGGGGGACCACCACGGTGCAGGAAGACGAGTGTACACAAGATGAGGTGCAAACAACAAAGGGTAGATTTATTGGAAGGCAAGGGATGAAGTGAATGAGGAAGATGCAAACAGGGGTATACAATGGCAACAGACAATTTACAAGAGTTATGAACTTTAATTTTTCCGTAAAACAGCAAGGTGCTACAACTATTGCAGACTCAAAATATGTCTAACAAGCAAATGTAAACAATAAACAAGTGAGGATGCTACTCTATCTATAACCTCCCTGGCATTTACTAAGCAGGCCACATGGCTCCCGTGTACTGACTATTGAAGCCTACACTAGGCCCTAACAGGTGCACCAAACAGGAACAAACTCACAGTGATGTTGGGGACTCAGGTCCAGTCCCAGGGGGGCCCCCAGCAGTCTAATATGGTGGTGCGCACGGCTTTCTGTCAGCTCTGTGAAACATGGTCTTCTCCTTGCTTCTGGATCCTAGGGATGCTCCTGGAAACTGTAAATCCCTTTCTCTGTATCTTCGTGGCTCTCTTGCAGCTATATCAGGACACAGTTCTTCTCTCTTTCAGCTATCAGACAAAAAGTCCTGTCTGCAGCAGCCTCAGCTCACACACGCTGCTCCAGCTCCACACCTGCACTCTGCCCAGACTAGTTCAGTACACCGACTCTTGCAGGGGAGAAGCAGAACATTCCATCACGCCAGACAAGGGGGTGCAGCCTCTTAAAGTGACAATGTGTTCCCTACTGTCCATAACAGCACCATCCTCTTACATAATCTGAGAGCAGCTTGATGTATGGACAGAAAGCCTGGTTCCAGCGATGTGTTACTTACTGGGCTGCTTGATGCCATTTTGATGGCATCCTTGTTTTCTCTACTGCAGATGTAGCAATGCTCAGAATGCTGAAATGTGTATAACTCCGCCCACACCACTGATTGGTAGCTTCCTGTGTTCAATGTGCATTGTGAGAAAGCTGCCAATCAATGGTGGGGGCAGGGTTACACAGATTAGCTGGACTAGGATCTAGTCCTAGTGATAATCACCTACTGATAAATCACTGATTGTATGGCGCAATACAACACACAGCCTAATAAGTGACACATCGCTGGAATCAGGCTCTCTTGCCCTATATAATGCTGATCTCAGGTTGAATAGCAAAAACCTGCTGACAGATCCCCTGTAGCATCTTTATTATGTGTTGTGAACCAGACATCTAAGCAGTAGATTATTTCTTATTTGCTTTTCAACCTTAGACTCAGAAGAGACATATATGCAAAGAGACAAGGACAATAGTTCATGTCAGACTTGGAATAATTAAAGGGGTTGTATACTACTGGACAATTCATGCTTAGTCACATAAATGCCCCATTATACAATAAAAACAATTGATACTCATCCCCCACAGTGGCGCCATTCCTGCGACATCAGTACTGCTATTCTTGGTGGGTCATGTGACATTGTTGTGATACAGTTAGGTCCATATATATTTGGACAGAGACAACATTTTTCTCATTTTGGTTATAGACATTACCACAATGAATTTTAAACAAAACAATTCAGATGCAGTTGAAGTTCAGACTTTCAGCTTTCATTTGAGGGGAACCACATTAAAATTGGATGAAGGGTTTAGGAGTTTCAGCTCCTTAACATGTGCCACCCTGTTTTTAAAGGGACCAAAAGTAATTGGACAATTGACTCCAAGGCTATTTCATGGACAGGTGTGGGTAATCCCTTCGTTATGTCATTCTCAATTAAGCAGATAAAAGGCCTGGAGATGATTTGAGGTGTGGTGCTTGCATTTGGAAGGTTTTGCTGTGAAGTAAACATGCGGTCAAAGGAGCTCTCCATGCAGGTGAAACAAGCCATCCTTAAGCTGCGAAAACAGAAAAAACCCATCCGAGAAATTGCTACAATATTAGGAGTGGCAAAATCTACAGTTCGGTACTTCCTGAGAAAGAAAGAAAGCACTGGTGAACTCATCAATGCAAAAAGACCTGGGCGCCCACGGAAGACAACAGAGAGTGTTGTTTACTTGGTTGGCTGTTGTGAAGGGTTTTCTCTTCACAATGGAGATTATTCTGCGATCATCCACCACTGTTGTCTTCCGTGGGCGACATGTCAGCTGTCATGTACAGCTGACATGTGCGCGCAATAGCGGCAGGTTGAATCGCGATCCACCCGGCTGCTATTAACCAGTTAAATGCCGCTGTTAAATGCTGACAGCGGCATTTAACTACAGCCGGAAATGCGCGTATCACCGACCCTGTCACATGATCGGGGGTCAGCGATGCGTCGGCATAGTAACCAGAGGTCTCCTTGAGACCTCTATGGTTACTGATGCTGGCTTGCGGTGAGCGCCACCCTGTGGTCGGCGGTCATAGCATGCCTGCAATTCAGCTATATAGCAGCGATCTGATGATTGCTGCTATGTAGCAGAGCCGATCAGGCTATGCCAGCTTTTAGCCTCCCATGGAGGCTATTGAAGCATGGCAAAAATAAACAAAAATGTTTTAAAAAATAAAACAATAAAATAAAATCAAACATACACATATTTGATATCGCCGAGTTCAGAATCGCCCGATCTATCAATAAAAAAAAGCATTAACCTGATCGCTAAACAGTGTAAAAAAAAAAAATTAAAAACCCAGAGTTACGTTTTTTTTGGTTATCGTGACATTGCATTAAAATGCAATAACGGGCGATCAAAAGAACGTATCTGCACAAAAGTGGTATTATTAAAATGTCAGCTCGGCACGCAAAAAATAAGCCCTCACCTGACCCCAGATCACAAAAAATGGAGACGCTACAGGTATCGGAAAATGGCGCAATTTTATTTATTTTTTAGCAAAGTTTTTAATTTTTTTTAACCACTTAGATAAAAAATAACTTAAACATGTTTGGCATCTATGAACTCGTAATGACCTAGAGAATCATAATGGCAGGTCAGTTTTAGCATTTAGTGAACCTAGCAAAAAAGGCAAACAAAAAAACAAGTGTGGGATTGCACTTTTTTGCAATTTCACCACACTTGGAATTTTTTTCCCGTTTTCTAGTACAAGACATGGTAAAACCAATGGTGTCGTTCAAAAGTACAACTCGTCCCACAAAAAATAAGTCCTCACATGACCATATTGATTGAAAAATAGAAAAGTTATGGCTCTGGGAAGGAGAGGAGCGAAAAACGAAAACACAAAAACGAAAAAGGGCCGCGTCTTGAAGGGGTTAAAGCCATTAACTTTTATTGGATTCAGGATCAAGTTTGGATATCAAGCTGAACTTTGGATGACAGTTCGTCCAAACCTGATGAGCCCGAACATCCATGAGTCCTCTCATCCCTATTTATCTGTGCTAAGTCCCTTTAACATGGGCCAATTTATTTTTTACAGAAAATCTGTCCATGTAAATGACGCTCGACGCAGGATGAAATATAATGTTCGCCATGTAAACTCCATCATTCAAAGATCCTTAACAGATTTGTGAGTGGCTCCTAGCCTGCCCAATGCTGCTCCGGATAAGGCCGGAGTCACACACAACATATAAAAATACGGTCCGTTTTTGATGTCCGAGATACGCAGAAAATTTTCCCAACAGTGATCCGTATTCAATGCAAGGATGCGATTTTTTCGCCAAAAATTATCCGTGTGTCATCTGTACGGCGAGATTTTCTCACCGGCTTGCAAAATGGACATAGAATGGATCCATGGGCTCAAATATTCGTAAAAACATATATACAATCTATATATATACATATATATATATATATATATATATATATATATACATACATATGTCAGTGAGACACATATATATATATATATATATATATATATATATATATATATTTATATTTCATACAGCGCTAGATAGCAGAAAAGCCGGTGATTCAATTGCCGGCTTTTGCTATCTCCTTATCAAACCCGACAGGATATGAGACACGGTTTACATACAGTAAACCATTTCATATCCCATATTTTTTTTACATATTCCTCACTAGTAATGTTAGAAGTGTATGTGTGCAAAATTTGGGGGCTCTAGCTGTTAAAGTAAAGGGTTAAATGACGGAAAAAACCTGGCGTGGGCTCCCGCTCAATTTTCTCTGCCAGAGTGAGAAAGTCGGTGACTGAGGGCAGATATTAATAGCCTAGAGAGGGACCATGGTTATAGGACCCCCCCTGGCTAAAAACATCTGCCCCCAGCCACCCCAGAAAAGGCACATCTGTAAGATGCGCCTATTCTGGCACTTAGCCTCTCTCTTCCCACTCCTCTGTAGAGGTGGGATATGGGGTAATTGTTATGAACTGGTGGCCTAGGAGCAGCATGAGACGTACTCTGGAGAAGGTGGTACCTGTACTGACCGCAGACCCTGAACTTAACACCGCAACTAGAAGTAGCCGTGGAATGTACCTGTCACTCCCTAGACATCTTGACACAGCCGGAGGACTAATTACCCCTAGAGATAGAAAGGGGAAAACTATCTTGCCTCAGAGAAAATCCCCCAAAGGATAGACAGCCCCCCACAAATATTGACTGTGAGAAGAGAGGGAAATAACATACGCAGACTGAAATCAGGATTTAGCAAAGGAGGCCAATTCTAGCTAAATAGAAAGGATAGGACAGAGTACTATGCGGTCAGTATTAAAACACTAGAAAATATCCACCACAGAAAATACAAAAACTCCACAACTAACTAAAGGCATGGAGGGTATATCTGCATCTCCAGAGATACCAGCTTGGCTAAACAAATCCTTATACAGACCAAGCTGGACAAGACAAAACATGGAAGGTAACTAGAACAATCAGGCCCACAGCATGTGGACTGCAGAAAACAAAGCCAGCACTTATCTTTGTTGAAATGATCAGCAAGCAAGAGAGACCAGGCTGGGAAGTGAATCCTCCAGGAAACAATGGGCAACTGGCACTAACCAAAGGTTCAAGCAAGACTAAATAGCCCAGTCAGAATTGCAATAAGTGGACACACCTAATGACTGCTGCGATCCAAAGACAGCAGCACTACCACTTATAACCACCGGAGGGAGCCCAAGAGCAGAATTCACAACAGGTAATATAGGGTTAATGTCACCTTGCTATTGTAAGGTGACATTAAGCCAGGTTAATAATGGAGAGGTGTCAATAAGACACCTATCTATTATTAATCCTATGTTCATAAAGGGTTAAAAAAACACACACATTAGGAAAAAAGTATATTAATGAAATAAAGACACAGGGTGTTGTAATAGTTTATTAAACGCTCAATCCAATTGAAGACCCTTGTCACCTGAAACAAAATTAAAATAAAAAACAATATCCCATACATCTCCTGTGTTAGTCAAGTCCCACGATGTAAATCCATCAGAAGGTGTTAATTAATTTTACAAGCAGAAGCTCTGCTAATGCAGCTGTGCTCCTGCCTGTAAAAAGTGGGGAATGAATGGAAAGCAGAGGAACGTAGCTACCTAGACTTGCAGTGCTGCGCCCCCTGCTGGCATAAACTCATTTAAACTCGAGCGTGGGAATTTTTCTGAATATTTTCTCACGCTCGAGTTCATATGAGGTGATGCCAGCAGGGGGCGCAGCACCGCAAGTCTAGGTAGCTACGTTCCCCTGCTTCCCATTCATTCCCCACTTTTTACAGGCAGGAGCACAGCTGCATTAGCAGGCTCCTGCTTGTAAAATTATTTAACCCCTTCAGCTGGATTTACATTGTGGGACATGACTGTAACGCCGGAGAGGTATGGGATATTGTTGTTTTTTTATTTTAACTTTGTTTCAAGTGACAAGGGTCTTCAATTGGATTGAGAGTATAATAAACTATTACAACACATGTGTCTATATTTCCTAATGTGTGTGTTTTTTTTTAACCTTTTATTAATATTGGATTAATAATGGATAGGTGTCTTATTGACATCCCTCCATTGTTAACCTGACTTAATGTCACCTTACAATAGCAAGGTGGCATTAACCCCTTATTACCCCATATCCCACCGCTACTCGGGAGTGGGAAGAGAGAGGCTAAGTGCCAGAATAGGCACATCTTACAGATGTGCCTTTTCTGGGTTGGCTGGGGGCAGATGTTTTTAGCCAGGGGGGGTCCTATAACCATGGTCCCTCTCTAGGCTATTAATATCTGCCCTCAGTCACTGGCTTGCATGGGAGCCCACGCCAGTTTTTTCCGTGATTTAACCCTTTATTTTAACAGCTAAAGCCCCCAAATTTTGCACATAGACACTTCTAACATTAGTAGTGTGGGATATGTAAAAAAATAAGTAATATGAAATGGTTTACTGTATGTAAGCCATGTCTCATATCCTGTCGGGTTTGGGAAGGAGATAGCAAAAGCCGGCAATTGAATTACCGGATTTTCTGCTATCTAGCGCTATATTAAATATAAATATATAGTATATATATATGTGTCTCACTGACATACTGTATATATATATATATACCTATACTATGTGTAGACATTAATTTTATATGTTCTATTCTATCCTGTCAGTGTGATTTTACTGTACACTGCAATAAATTACCGGCTTTTCTATGGTGCGTATTTCTCGCAAGTCACACTGATGGTCCGTGTGTAATCCGTTTTTTTCTCGCACCCATTGACTTGCATTGGCGATTCTCGGCCAAGATACGCTGGCATTCGCAGCCTGCTAAACGACTTACCAACGATCACGACCAGTGATGCGATTGTTGGTAAGTCGTTGAGTGGTCGCTGGGGAGCTGTCACACAGACAGCGCTCTCCAGCGACCAACGATCAGGGGAACGACTTCGGCATAGTTGAAACTGTCTTCAACGATGCCGAAGTCCCCCTGATTTCACTCGGATCCTGAATACGGCTGAGAAAACAACGGATAATAGGAGCTGCCCCATAGATTAACATTGGGCCGAGTGCTATGTGATTTTTTATCGCATTGCACTCGTCCGTATTACGGTCTAGTGTGACACCGGCCTAATACTGAACGTTTCCTCCCCTTTAGTAAGCTCTGCTGTGTAGAAAACGATGCATCAGCATTTACTGAGAGATGGCTCAGCATTTCCTAAGAGAATCGTTTCAATAAATGTAATTATAGCATTTTCATTAAATCATGTCTTGATTAATATATTTTCAGATCAGACACCGTCTACTTCTCAAATAACTGCCAACGTCATGGACAAAGTGGCAGACACCCAGGTCTCAAAAAGCAATTACATGTCATCATAGCAAGTGCTGTTTGCTGGTGAATCATCATTTTTACTTTCTACATAGCATTTAAATGACAATGTTACAAAATAATAATGATACGAATAAAAATGAGAACCCTCAGGGAGATACACAACTGAATGTGCCAAATATGTAATTATGTAACATTGTATTTATTGTTCAGAGTCAATCCTTTTACTGAAAGAATAAAAAAAAAAAAAAAAATAGATAATTTTGGTATAAGCTTTCCATATTGTGTATAGAAAACAATAGTCAGGGAGAAGGGTAGGGCAAGAAAGAGGGGATAATAAAGGTGGGATAATGTAGGTATTGGCAAATAGTATGTGCCAAAATTTAAAGAGCGATGGTCTAGAACAGGGATCTCAAACTTGGCTGGGTATATGGTGCCGCATATAGAAAAAGATTTCATTTTGGGGGCCGCGTTCTTTGAAGGACAAAGTGACATTTTTAGTGATACCATTTTTTTTCTACTTTTTTTAGTTATGGCAATTCATACTTACACCACACTGCCAATTTGTGGCCTGAGAATGGCCTTTTCTCATTAGGTTGGATCCTGTAGGTGAACTATAACCTAGGGGGGGGGTTCACCATGTGCTGTTATCATTACGTGCTCCTGTATTTCACATGTGTAACACTATTACCGATGGTTTTGCTATTTGTCTCTTCGGTCTCATACTTTGTTAACTTATACAGTATATCAGTGGAGCTCCACATATTAGTTGTCTCATATGCATATTTTTCGGGGGTTTCTCATGATCACCATGTTGTATACATGTTTTTACCATTCCATTTCTGTATGTCCGAGGTTCCTAATAAAGTTATATGTGTATTTAAAATTATATTGCATCAGGTGTGCACACCACTCTTTGTTTGGTCTTTTTCTTCTTAAGTACGCAATGTATAAGTCAGGCATAGACGGAGAGGCAGCCATTTAGTTCAGCGCAGGTAAGTATTGGACAACATGAGAAGCAGTAAATACTTAGACGTTACGTTAAAAAAGTAGCTATAGTGCTGACAGAATTCTAATAAATAGGAACCATCCACTGAAAAAAAGCAAATGGCAAGTTACAGAATATAAGAATCAGGACTGGTTTTGGATATTTTAGACTATTATGTGCACCAAAATAAATTGTACCTTGTTGGAGATGATGGCAGCAAGACCTTTCTTCATGGAATCGTATAGAATCATAGAATGTTAGAGTTGGAAGGGACCTCCAGGGTCATCATGTCCAACCCCCTGAACATAGATGCAAAATAGGAATTTAAAAGTTCGGCCTTCTCAGCATCATTTTTGACCACTTCACCTTTTTCATCCTGTAAAAATCCTATAACATCTTTGACTTTTCTTTTGCTTTTGACATACCCCCAAAATCCTTTTTTATTCCTTTGGTCTCTCATGCATGCTTCACTTTATTACCGACTTCAGCTTTTCTATCGCTTGCCCTGCATTCCCTGTAAACAGCATTATATTGTTCTTTAGATATGCCACCTTTTTCCATTTAATATACATTTATTTTTTCCTTTTTAACAAGTGATTAAGTTCTGTGTTCATCCATCCTGGTCTTTTTAAATTCTTCCGTCTTTTCGGGATTGTTACCAGTTGTGCAGTGAGAATTTCATTTAGCAAAATCTCCCATCCCTCTTGGACATTTCTGTCCTTTAGAACATCCAGCCATTGGACCATTGTACCATTCCAACCCTCTTTCTGGGTCCATTAAAATCAGCCTTTCTTAGGTCCAACCTTAAAGTCTGAGTCCCCACTGGTCTTCCTCCTCTTGTAATCCAAAATTCGAGGATCGCATAATTGCTGCCTCCAAAATTTCACACCACCTTTACTTCCTCAACCATTTCCTCCCTGTTGGTAAGAGTTAGGTCCATGATTGCACATCCTCGTGTCCTCTCTTCTACCTTTTGAAAGATAATGTTGTCAGCAAGAGAAGATAAGAATTTTCTGGACCCATTATTTTTGCCTTAGAGAGATTCCCAACAAATATGTGGATAGTTAAAATCTCCCATGATCACTATGTTGTACTTTTTTGAGAACAGAGACATCTGAGGTATAAAGAGTTCACCCATATCTTCAGCCTGTCCAGATGGCTTATAGTAAACACCTACAATAGTGTTCTTTCTGTTCTTCTCGTCTTGTATTCTTACCCAAACAATTTCTACAGAGCTACCAGTCTCTGAAGCTTGGATCTCTGTGGAAATATATGTTTTCCTAACATACAATGCAACACTTCCTCCCATTTTGTTAATCCTGTTTCTAATAATGAGTTGTAGCCTTCAAGGTTTGGAATCCAATCATGTGTATCAATCCACCAAGTTTCAGTGATCCCTAAGATATTAAATCTCTCTTCCTGTGTTTACACAGTGAATACAATCTGTACTATAGTACATACAATGAAAAACTCAAGGATTTTTCAACACGCAATAGTTTATGATCAGATGCTGAGCATTCTGAAGTCATTTTTTCACATGGTTACAGAGTGAATTAACCCCTTCATCCCCAAGCCTGTTTTCACCTTCCTGACAGGCCAGTTTTTTCAATTCTGACCAGAGTCACTTTACTTGATAATAACTCTTAGTGGAAAATTTAGGCTGATATAATTTGCATTTATTTATGAAAATATCAAAAATTTGGAAAAAAAAAGGGGGAAGTTTTGCTAATTTCAAACTTCGAATTTTTATGCTTTTGAACCAGAGAGTTATATCACACCAACTAAGTAATAAATAACATTTCCCACATGTCTACTTCACATCAGCATAATTTTTGAAACATCATTTTTGTTTCTTAGGAAGTTAGAAGAGTTAAACGTTTATCAGCAATTTCTAATTTTTTCAACAAAATTTGCAAAACCAATTGTTTTAGGGACCACATTCCATTTGAAGTGACTGTGGAGGCACAAACTGGCAGGAAATATCAAAAAGTAAAACTAATATAAAAAGTGCACCCCTCAACGTGCTCAAAACCACATTCAAGATGTTTATTAACAATGTATGTGGTATTATTGGTTATTCATTTTAAAAAATGTATGTGACACATTCCCTTAAAGAAAAATAAATAAAAATATGCCTAAAAATAACATTCGATATTTTAAGAAATGTTAAATAGGTTAGAGTAGAAAAGGGCCCTGCCAAAAGAGTCCACCTTGTCGTGGTGGCGGCTTAGAAAAATATTTTGTCCAAAACAAAAGCTGCTAGCTATGTATGTTATATGGTGATCAATGGGAACTGTTAATGTGTGATTGGTGAGAATGTGGTGAAGAAGTGGAGTTTTTCCAAGAGTGGGCAGTGGGACTGAGGAAGGTTCTATGAGTGGAGGCAGAGCAGCGATGGAGCATTGGCGGAGTCTCAATTTTGCCAGTATGGGCCCTGACATTCCTGGTGTCAGCCCTGCTGCACTCAGATGACACTGACTGCAGTCTGAAGTTTTCCATGCACCTATAGACTTTGGTGCGCATGGTCCGATTATCAGATGCACACATAGCATGCTACATATTTTTTCTGATGCCGAATCGACATATGGAAAAATGCACTAGTCGGCACTGCCCCACGGTATAAAATTGGGCCAAGTGCTATCCAATAAAACTTTGGATGTGAGCGAGCACTAAGGTGTGACCTAGTTGATGGGCAGAGTCTATAAGGTGTCGGACAATCTTAGGCTCCTGAGGAGTAAATTTTGCACTTACCAAATCCTTTAGGTAAATGTCTTTTATTCCAACTGGTTTGGACATAAATTAGCCGACATACAGGTATGCAAGGAAGCTAGGTGGGGGAAGAGGTTGGAGGACGGCTGATTTGCGTCTATCCGATGTGTCTACGGGTCCAACTCAGTCCAAGCACCGTTGTCACTTTTCAGTTCATTTTTTAGGTGCAAGGCGAGGAGATTTTCTATAATTCAGTAATTAGATTACTATTGCATTCCAAAGTGAAGTGTCACAGTCATCCTGAGCATATGTTTGTTCAGATTGTATAATGCTGATAGTAGAGATGAGCTGATCAGGCAAACTTGAATTTGTCTGTTTGTTCAGATTTTCCTGGGAAATTTGATTCACAGAGAAGTTATTTTCCACGAATTTAATGTCACTTATAATGTTCTGAGGTTTCTCTAGAACACAGAGCATAATAAATGTGATATGTAAAAAATAAAAAAAATCCTCATATGCTCCTTACTGCTCACCTCTCCATCCCTTCTACTCCTCATCGTCATCTGTCCAGTTCTCATAGAATCTTCTGATCCTCGGCACAAGTGCTGAAATCCCCAGGCCTCTCACACTGAGCAGGGACTTATGGCTCCAATGAGGCCCGGGAGGGTTCTGAGCACTGTGCACTGTGACCTTGTGCATGCAAGTGCGGTAACCTCATGTGGTGCACGGCAGAGGGAGGACTTGTGCTCCTGGTGGTCTATAGTCTGCGTAACGATGGCCAAGCTTTCTGTCACGATGAACCTCTTTCCCATCTCCAATTATACACACAAAGTCCCCCAATAAAAATATAATGAAAAACTGTAACAGTGGGAACAGTTTGTCGCGACACCAGGTGCATATCAGTTGGAGATGGGTCTCTGCATACAAGGCAGATACCGAATCCCAAATCTGCACACATCAGAGAGGGCAATGTGCCAAATTATGATTTGCATAGTAGCTTCTTCTATAAGTAGAGTATGATGGTGGTGGTAGCTGTTTGTGCAGCTAATCTCCAATCATGAAGAAGCAGTGTTATCTTGGAAAGAACAGAACCTTTACTAATGATAACGGGGTAAACAACTATGTAATTGGTGGTCAGATTTACACTCCGAGTTGAAGTTTGACCCAAACATGCGAATCTCTGTGGGACACTTGTCTTATCAATTCAATTCACCTGTTCTCAGGCTGTCCCTCGGGCAATCCTCACTCAAAATTCCTTACTTAAAGGGGTATTCTCATCTCCAAAATCCTTTCCCAAAACATAGTAGGTGTAATAATAATAATAATATTAGCAAATACCTCCAATTAGAAATGTAGTATCATTTTCCTGATTCACTTTGTCACTTACCCCATGTGTACAGCATCGCAGGACCTTGGGTATTCATGGTTACGACCACTAGCATCTAGCTAACTTTCACTATTTCAGTGGTCGTAACCATGGATACCTAAGGTCCTGCAATGCCTACACATGAGGAAAGAGACATAGTGAATCAGAAAAACTATACCCCATTTATAATTGGAGGTATTTGTTAATATTATTACACCTACTACAAAGTGGGATAGGATCTTTGAGATAAGAATACCCCTTTAAGGCTTGTCCTCTGAGGTGGTTCTTTCCTCCTGCAGGTGTAGTAGGAATCCTTCCAATCTGAAGGCTGTCAGCTCCCCTCCTTTTCTATTGGTTCCTTCTAGACCCAGCAGTATGGGAAGAGAGATCAACCTACCTAATAACCTCTTCTCCTTGCAGCCTGCCTTCCTCTACTGACTTCTCTCTCATGTGACTCTTTTCAGCTGCAGTCATTGGCTGATTGCCAGGGGAAGCTTGTTCCAGCTCTTTTCATAAACTTCTGCATATCAATTAGAGCTGAGTCATGTATACAAGCCCCTGAGAGGGAACATTAACCCTTTGAATGTTGCCTGACAGCAAGTCTCACAATATGTTACAGCATACATTTTACATAGAAATCACAGCATTTGCATGGAACACACTATACATCCGGTATCCCATGGTGATGGTCACTTTGTGGGATACCACATAAGCCCAGATCAATTTCGGATTTCAGTGTTCGTGGCGAGCATCAGAAAATGCAATGAAGACCAGACAGGTGACATTGAGAAAGAAATGCCAAAGAAATGAGTATAAGATTATTTTTTTTTCATTTTCTAATCTTTTAATGATTCTGAAAAATGGAAGCCAGCAGACGATACTTTGCTGAATCTGCGCAAAAGCCGAATTACAAAAAAATATTTATTTTAGCAAATGTGGATTTTTGTAACATTCGAGTAGAATTCAATTTCACATAAATTAATTTACTCATGTCTACTAATAGGTCGAGGGGAGACATTTTCATTTTTTGCAAAATAACAAGATAAAGTTTAAATAAAGTAAAGTTGTTAAAACTTCGAAACTTTGTGATCCTAACCTGTATACATACTGTACAACTGCTTTATGAAGCAATGTTGGCAAATGTAACTGAAATTCACACTTTGGTATTGCAGATTAATTATAATGTAGTAATGGAAAAGAAAAGCTACTGAGTGAGTCACATGTAGCAGCTCGATCAGACCTGGCACCTTCCATATGACAGGATACTGACTGCTCCTTCATTCGTCATATGCTCCATGAATAGGGAACAGTGAGACCGTCCCTTTGTAGTCAGGAAGCCTCGCTCTGGGCTGCTGGCAATAGATAAGCTGATGATGACTAGGACCAGTGGACAGACAGTTGTGTTATTACACATGAAACAATCCATGCCATCCTAAACACAACTTGATTAGAGAGAAAATGTCCTGACTGACATGCGGCAGATAACACTCTGCTCTCCAAAGTGACCGAACGATAACACCAGTGTTTCATTAAAAAGTGCCACTAACATATTCCGTATTTTCTATTACACTTACTGTGAATGGAATTGTAAAATAAATGAATATTCAGTGTACAGAATTATTTTCTGGGAAAATAACCATTAAAAAAAAAAATTTGAAAATTAGTATATCTATCGGTGCAGATACAAGATTTTATAGCAGTCTAGAAGACCTCTGTTTGGACAGCTTCATGTGCAGTGTTGTGGATCATATATAAGTGTCATATTATGTGTCCTGCTTTGCCATGATAAAAAACATATTGCGGTTCAAAACGCGCAGGCCATGGGTAAGCCAGAAGGACCGAACAGTGGCTCAGTGGTTAGCACTGTTGCTTTGCAGCGCTGGGGTCCTGAGTTGAAATCCCACCAAGGACACCATCTGCAAGGAGTTTGTATGTTCTCCCCGTGTTTGGGTGAGTTTCCTTCAGGTTCTTTGGTTTCTTCCCACACTCCAAAGACATACTGATAGGGAATCTAGATTGTGAGCCCCAATGGGGACAGTGATGATGATGATGTCTGTAAAAAACTGTAATGAATTAATGGCGCTATATAAGTGAGTAAAATAAATAAAATGTGTTTCCCTGTCCGTTTAATAATTTTTCATTGACCTTGCGATTTTTTTCAAGATTAAATAAAGTGCAATTTTATCCAATTACCGTATCTAACTTCTAGAGCTGGATCTTACATCGTCTATTTTGCTTCTACTGCTGCTTGTGGGACTCGGCCAATGGATCTCTCCAACAAAAATCACTGAATATCACATGACCACCAAAAATCAATGAAACGGTGGGCAGATATATATATACTGTATATTATTTTTTTTGCAAGATAATAAAAGGTTTCAAAGAGCATGAGTGTCCAGGGCAGAGATGGCAAACATTATTTTATTTCCACCATTTACATCTATATCACAACTTTCACATACCTAGACCATTTTTTACAATGAACTTCCTAAGTATTTTACTACTCAGTAAATAGTAGGATTGGGTGAGCCAAAACTAGAAGCACTAGAAGTAGCAGTGCGGTTGTAAGAAGTGGCGACACTGGTGTGTGGTTTGCGGTTGGCATTAAAAACTGACATGTCTAGAGGTGTTGCCATTCCCTTCGGGGTAGTCAAGCCTTGTGGTAGTTTGGATGGATTCGTCAAACATAGAATCCAATTAACAAGCTGGAGATAGTCTTGCCACAGTACCCACCATCTGAGCTAATCGAGCGTCATGTCCCACAACGAGGCAATCATACAGTATTGTATTGTTGCTGTTGCGTTGCCATGCGATAAGGTTTGCCTTTTAGAAATTTGTCCTCATTCTCTCCCTGTTTGCCTCCCTAGCTCTCATGTCAGCAACCACCCTTCTTCCTCCTCATTGTGAGTATAGAAGCTATCTTACGAAGCTTATATCTTGCAATTCAGGTTCAGAATAGTCTTTTTGTACCTACTGCAGCTGTTACAGCTACTGCTACTGTAATTGTGTATACTACAAGCATTCTGCTTGAAAATAAACCTTCTTCTGGAATCTTCATATGCAGCGCCCCAGAGTCCTGGTCGTTGCAGTACTGTGGCTCCGCCACTATGGGGAGCTATGGTGCGTCCGATGGCACTGAAGGAGTTCATCTGATCAGGTATCACAGACACCAATACATTTCACAGCCGGGCCTCCGGGGGGAGCTAAGGGTGCTATTCATTAGGCCACTCCCCACCATAGTGGGTAAACTGGGGGTCAGGCAGGAAGTTAGATCAGAAAGCTGACTGGATTGGACGAAGCAACACCTAGTGGCAGAGGGTGTTGTGGAGGAAGAGACAGTAGGGTCTCTGTCAGGGGTGGGATCCTGACAGAGGCTTGGCATTGAAAAGAACGTAACGGGTCCGCGCCAGCTCCGGGAAGCGGCGGGACCCAAGAAAGGACTAGAAGCGAGATAGATTGTGCTGAGTGAGAAACGAGATCAAGCAATAGGAGAATTCCAGTAGGGGTCGTGCTGTAAGACCGTAGCAACACCCTACTGAGGCGCACTACCGGTGGCCGGAACGCCGAGGGAGTATTATAACATTCAGCTTCAAGCAATACTCTAAACAGCGGCAGGACAGTCAGTTTAAGGCGGGCTGTCTAACACATATCACCTATGAAGTCTTGGGAGGCAATTGCGGGAGAGGGGCGTCTCTAGGGTCCCGGAAGAACTCCAGGCCTATCCGACAAATGGGTGCCGTTCTAACTGTAACATCAGGAAGGGATGGAAGATTAGAAGAACATCATTTAATCGAGTTGTGAGGGAACTTAAGAAACAGACACAACGGTTGTGGGGTACTTTCCGTAAGCACAGCAGGGAAGGACTACAACACATAGCGCTAAGAAGGAAGGCACCGATTTCCACCTGTGAAGTGAACTCTGGAGGTGCCATTGGACCGGCCGGACTTGCGCAGCCTGGTGAACCGTATTCTGGACTGAGGACTCAGAGATCTTCAGTAAAGAGGTAAAGAGACTGCAACCTGGTGTCCTCATTATTTACCGCGACCTGCACCCCACAACTGCACCGTTACAACACCACTTATTGCACCGGACGTCCCCCACTGACAGACAGGGCCACGGACCGGGTCTAGCCACCGTGACAACCCCAGGACTGAGACCCAGAGGCCTGGCTCCGGGTACCCCTCGGCCCTGCGGCGGTGTGGGGGCGCTCCACATACGTGCCTCCTGCAGTCGAATTCAAGCTATCTGATTATATCGCTTTGTGTGAGTACTGGTACGTAGAGACTCCATAAAAACAGTGTCTGAAAAGCGCCCTACACTCACAGCATAGCTATGGAGTCAGAATGCACCAACCCTCAGCAAACTTACTATTTGCATGGGATGCAATTTTCGAATTGTGATTTTTGAGTCAACCAGACCAATAATGATCATTTTTTATTTATATTGGTATGTTCATTTACTAGATCTATTTCATACTGGTCAAAATCTGGATGCTGAATGAGAATTTTGCGCTAGTGTAAAAATTGTTATCGACTAACTGATAGGGGTCTGTCATAAAATTTTCCGGATGCAAACTGTTAAATATAGTTGAACTCTTAGTCCTGATGAGGCTGGGGTACAGAGCCAGATAGGGTTTTGGAAAACTCAGATTTTGAGTATTGTCTGGAATTATCCTTTAAAGAGAAAAAGCAGAAAAATGACTGTTTAATCTAAGTAAAGATGCTAAGTGCATCCTTGGTGTGGCCGAGAATTCGAGTGTACCTTCCTATCTACTATTTTTCCATATATCTCTGCCTTCCTCTGGCTCCTGTAAACCAAAATCTATCAATCAAGAAAGAGGGCGTGAGATAGATGAAAAACAAGTTGGTGGGAAGGTGCACTGAACTTTTTGGCTAAGCCAAGGGTTCAGTGAGTGTCTTTGCTACGTTTCTGCTTAATGTCCATAAATCAGTAAACCTATTCAAAGAGAAGTCGCCTTTAAAGGGCCACTGTCACCCCCCCCCAGCCGTTATAAACTAAAAGAGCCACCTTGTGCAGCAGTAATGCTGCAGTCTAACAAGGTGGCTCTTTTAGTTTTTGATTCATTTATTACCTCAAAAAAGCGTTTTAAAAATTGGCCACACATACCAGATATTGTATTTGGAGGCGGTCCGAAGCATCCTGTATGAATCCCCCAACTGCCGTCACTCTTCTCTTCAGGGCCGATGGTCCCCGCCCCCTGAGCGCTGTTATCGTCTGAAATCCGGCGCCTGCGCTGTGCGTGCCTGCCTGGGGCCTGCGCAGTGTTCATTGTCAGTGCGGCCACACTGTTGCGGAATCCCCCGCCCCGCACTGTTATTCATTATGCACAGTGCGGGGCTGGGGTTCCTGGGAAGGCGGGGGAGCTGGGGAGCGTCGGAGCTGGGGAGCATCTAAACAGCGCAGTGCGCATGCCCAGGAACCCCAGCCCCGCACTGTGCATAATGAATAACAGTGCGGGGCGGGGGATTCAGCAACAGTGTGGCCGCACTGACAATGAACACTGCGCAGGCCCCAGGCAGGCACGCACAGCGCAGGCGCCGGATTTCAGACGATAACAGCGCTCAGGGGGCGGGGACCATCGGCCCTGAAGAGATGAGTGACGGCACTTGGGGGATTCATACAGGACGATTCGGACCGCCTCCAGATACAATATCTGGTATGTGTGGCCAATTTTTAAAACGCTTTTTTGAGGTAATAAATGAATCAAAAACTAAAAGAGCGAAGACGTGTTCTCCCTGAGCTCCGTGGATGGTAGCTGCAATCCAACAAATTTATGGCTTCTTAGTGCCCATCTACACTAATATAAGGCATCATCCATTTGCTCTAGAGCCCCTGTGCCAATATATGAGCACCCAGGGCGCAAATTATAACTTTGAACCTGAGGGCGAACTGAGGCCTACAGAAAAAACTTCAAGCCTTATAGATGCGTTCCTGCCTTTGGATTAAGACGCCGGTCCAGCTTTTCCCTGTCCTTCAGTGTGGTGGAAGCAGACTGAGACCCTATCCCCTTCATCGGGACACCTCGGACCCCGGTGGCTCCTCTGGGCTGAGTCCGAAGCTGAGGAGGGAGGACAGCCGTGGCACAAGAATCGGCCGCGGTTCTATCGGCGGTGCTTCTGACCACAGACGCGGGTGGCTTTACGGCAGACGCGCCCCTGACAGGAGCCGGGCGCACCGACGAGAGACCCTCAGCACTTCCTGAATGCTGATTCTCCCGTGAGGAGGAGAGGACGCTGTTCAGAGGAGACGCCTGGAGCTTCTGCCCAGCCGGTACCGGGGCGGGAATGATATCTCTTCAGATCATGACAGACATGAATAGTCAGGTGAGCTCGAGATCCATCACAGTAGCATCTTTTAATGTTAAAGGTCTAAACGCGCCAGCAAAAAGAAACCAAATTTTTACACTATTAAAAAAACAAAAAGTCCAGGTGGCCTTCCTACAAGAGACACACTTCAAAAATGGTAGAGTCCCTAACACTTCCTTTTCCCCTTACCCGATATGGTTTAATAGCTGCAACTCGTCGGCGTCTAAAGGGGTCAGCATAATTCTCAAAAGAGGCCTACCATTCTCACCCAAAGATACATTGAATGACCATGAAGGAAGATACATATTAGTAAAGGGTCACCTGGGCAATACTATGGTTACTTTTGCCAACTTATATGCACCCAATAAACAACAAGCCCAATGGATCTCAAAAACACTAGATGTTCTACAACTTTTTACAGAAGGTCTATTAGTTGTGGGTGGAGATTTTAACTTAACCCTGAATCCTGAGATAGATTCAACAAGTGGTCTCTCCTTTATTTCCCAAAAATCAAGACAAATTTTGCTAAACAAATTATCTACACTACATCTTATAGACCCCTGGCGTTCTCTTCATCCCACCACGAAGGCCTATACTTTCTTTTCTCCTCCCCATTCGTCCTATCACCGGATTGACCTTCTTTTGATTCAGTCGCGATCTATTAGACTAATTAAATCTGCTAATATAGGCTCAATTACGATTTCTGACCATGCCCCGATCTTCATAGACATCATCATTAATACCTTACCTCGCCCTGCAACAACATGGAGACTAAATGAATCCTTATTAGACAACCCACATAATCTAGAGAAGGTAAAATACACGATCTCACGTTACTTCACAGAAAATGTTACGGAGGGACCACTTACAGCTAACATTTGGGAAGCACACAAGGCAGTACTTAGGGGAGAATTTATATCAATCGGGACCCACGCTAAGAGACAAAGAGAAAAAGAGATAATGTCACTTTTACAGCAGATCGCAGTCACTGAACGTCTACACAAAAAATCCAATACACAAAATCTACAACAGGATCTAGCCTCCTTACGAGGGAAACTGAAAGACCTACTTAACTTTAAATCTGCAAAGACTTTTATGCAATGTAGATATAGATTTTATGTACACGGAAACAAAAACAGTAAGCTGACCTCTCATCTACTTAAAAAGCAAAAAGAAAATAAATTTATAAGACATATCTACAAAAACCCCAATACGAAGGTAGACAGGTCCGAAGATATTGCTGAGGCGTTCAGATGTTATTATGAATCTCTTTAAAAAAAAACAACAAAAAAAAAAACACTAAAAGAGCCACCTTGTTAGACTGCAGCATTACTGCTGCACAAGGTGGCTCTTTTAGTTTATAACGGCTGGGGGGGGTGACAGTGGCCCTTTAAATACGTATCATTAGGGAATATGGATGTGATACAGAAAAGGGGGGTTTCCAGGTCAGTACCCCACCTCTATGATCCAGAATGGAGAACTATTTATCTAAAAGGCTACCATAAAATGCTTAATTTCTGGCCAGACAAATTTTGCCTCTGCAAAAATCATTTGTATTCAGAGGGTCCCAGGGTGGTCAGCTAATTGCTGTGGTGGCTACAACAGAGAACACTACTCTAAGCATCACTGATGAATTCCCAACATGTGTAGCCAATGAGAGATGTAGGATTCCCTTTAAAAAGGATGTTGTATCCCAAATTGCAAATATGCGTGGGGTCACAACTCTCATGATGCGTGGGGATTCATCAATACCTAAAAGTATAGAAACACCCTTTTTTTCTAGAAGAACATCATTGAATACCTACGTGCCAACAATTGCTAAATCCCAGTAATAGATATGTAGCCATTTAATTTTTGGTTGTAATCTTCCTCTCCTTACTACACATTATGTGTCCATACAAACCAGTGGGATACATTTTCGTTTTGTTTCATGCTTCCAGCTCAGCCATTCCACTTCTGAGTTTTCCAGCAATATATATGTACAGTAAGTAACTTGTTCCGAATCTGTTTAGTAAGCCAACAATATGTCATCGGAGGTGACCTCAGCCTCCCGTAGCCTTTCTATTATTTCACAAAGCGTTTCCTGTACAGATGTGCATCTGCAGACTTACATGGGAAGTTGGGCCATGGATAGTTGCTGATAAGTTCAGCTAGTTGCCAGGATCTGGGTTGCCAGGATGCTGTTGACTTGAATATTTGCCAGTTTGCATCATGTGTTTTGTGAAGTAAGTAACAATTATAAGTGCCTCATTATATCTGGAAGGAAAAGCTTATGAGTATTTAAGGGAACACTCCAAGCAACAATGACTCCTATATTTTGTAGAGTATAGGGCAAAGAGGCAGTGGGTGACACTGGGATTCAAGGAATATCCAAAGTAAGAGCTGGGACTGCCGTTAGTCCCAAGTCTCCTGTGTGACTGGCATGGTGGTGCGCATATTGTACCACCTCTCCATTCATTTCAGTGGGACTGATGGGACAACTACAACTATCTCGTCAATCCCATGCAAGTGAACTGAGTGATAGTCACTCCACCGCTCCACTCGCACAGGAGATTATGGGACTTCTGTTATTGGAAGTGGTGGAGGTCACAAAAATCAGACCTTTAGTGATCATACATTTACCACCTATGGCATCAACTTTTTATGTATGCCATAAACTGTAGTAATACGTTAAGAAACACAGAACTTTTTGAGCTAAATATTTGCAAAAAAATATTAACGTGAAAAATAAAGACCATTTTTGATTTTGCACAAAATTCACAAAACGCGTGCATCATTTTGAAGAATTTGGTGGAAAAAAGGTAACAAGAACTAATGGGTATTTTTTCAACCTGTGGAATGGGGGATTTATACTCTCTAATTTTTCCTTCTTGCTATCTACCGTAGTCTTTTCTTCTCATCTTTTTTCTTCCTTCCACTCTCTTCCCTATGCTGTTCTTTTCAGTTTATTGTCCAGTGACTTCCTGTGCTCTGAACCATGAAAGAAAAACAGGAATATGAAGTACTCGTATTAAGTAAGCGATTTTTGGATCACGGCGTTGATGGTCTCGTCCTATCATACATTATAGTTAAGTCCTCATGTAACAAATTTTGATTTATTTTTCGTTCCTGGGTCCAAAGTGTGTTTTCCTAACTCGTTATGCCTAAAATAAATAGAAAATAGTTGTTGTTCCACAAAAACTTTGCTTCTGTGATCAGGACAATGAAGACTACTCAGTATTGAATACGAATGAAGAATTTTCCTGAAAACAGACAAATTTCAAAATTTCATTGTCCTGATCACAGAAGCAAAGTTTTTGTGGAATAACAACTATTTTCTATTTATTTTAGGCATAACGGGTTAGGAAAACACACTTTGGACCCAGGAACAAAAAATAAATAAACATTTCTTATAGTGTAATATCCTTTTTTTTTACACAATAAATATGAAATTTTTCTGGCCTGTGGTCATAAAATCAAAGTTTGTGCTGAATGTAGTCGTTTTTCCATAGTCTTTAAACATAAGCAGTTGAAATATCAAATTTGGAAGCCAGGAACAAAAATTGTGTTACATAGTGAATCTAATCAACATAACAAAGTCACATTTCACATTTTGGGACTTTGGACTTCCCTATTTTATATTATTACCATTATGCTGATCTGATTTTTTTTTTCTTTTTTGTCGGCACTCATTGTCTCTATTTAATTTGTTATTTGTTTATTATGATGCCTTGAGGGCTTATGTTCTCTTTTCATTTGCTTCTTCTACTTGTCATTGTATAATGGTTCAGTAAACACTTTGAAATATAAAAATATTAAAACAAATTAAAAAAATTGAATCATTTCCCCTTTTCCACAGTTCAAAACTCAGAAATTAAAAGAAAAAAATGATAGGCAGAAGACAAAATGGAACAGTGACTTTGAAGAAAAATACGCAATTGATGATCAATTCAGTCACTCAGAGTGATGAGAAAATGATGACTCTATTTTGGGGTTGTGCTGTTTTGGAAGATGGCTGCCATGTTTTCTAATTCTGGACAACCCACTGTAACCTGTCTTAGCTTGTTTCCTGCGGCATTGATGCCAATAGGTATGGGACAGAAACAACCTTAATTTAAATACACACCCTCCTTCTTAGAATTTTATGTTTTATTTCAAATTATCCACGTGATACAAATGCAAAATGTATTTATTTAAACTTAGTTCAACCGCTTCCTTTCTCCAAAGCCTTAACCTGACCAGGGATGGAATCAATGAGTTCTGCCATATTTTATGGAATATCGGTCCACTTGAAAAGCAACAAAGCGCCCCACGAGAAGCATAGGTTTTTGTGAATATTGTCTCACTGCACCATCAAGCATAGCCCAGAAATGTTCTCTGGGATTCATGTCGGGTCAGGTGACTATCTAGCCCGTGAAAGCTTCCAGATGACTTTTTCTGCCGGCCAATCTTGGATCTTCGATTTTTTTAGCAGTGTTACAAGGAGCTCCATTTTCCATGAACAGAATATTTTGATCAGCAGCCCACGTAAGAAAATGAGATCTTCTTCCAATATTCTTAGGTGGGCTGCCACGAGTTTAAAGTGTGAAATCCAAAAGGGAGATATACAATTTGCACCTCATGTCACTTTCTGCCTTCATGACATTTATGGCATATCCAATGGACCTCTTTTAGATATAGCATTTGAAAGAAAGCCTTTTTTGAAGACGTGTTCCTTAATTACCGTGCGTATTATTATTTCATGCAATGTGCCCCCAGTGTTGCTTCCTACATCCCAATGACTGTGGACAAAAGATGTGTCCATTGATACCAGCTGTTTCCTTCTTGTTGGCATTTCCAGATGTTTGTTACTCCACTTAAAATGGGAACGGTATTCAAAGAAACAACTTTCAATCACTTTCCTGCATTGTATTCTGAGGTTCCCATCTTCTGCATTCCTTCTGGCTATATATAGAAAGGCCCAGATTACATGATAAGTGAGCTGGATAAGGATGAAGGCAAAGTGGAGGGGGCTAAACCTTCATGAAAGTATCAAGGGATAGGAAGACAATAAGTATAAGGTATGGATGGAACAGAGCTATAACAAATTAGCATTCAGAGCAGATGTATGGTAGGAAGTGACTTGAATCAGAAGAAAAGTTCTTTTTCCTGACAACAAACAGGCTAGAGTTCAAAGGAAAAGACAGAAGCTGAGTTTAATCTTGCAAGACATATACAATTATTGGTATTAGAACAATGACGGCGCAGGGAAGAAGTCTTCAGTGTTGTAACATTTAAAAAGAAGCTATTATTGCAATTTTTCCCCAAAAATCAATATTATAAACACAATTAAAACAAATAACTTTGTGACATTTCTTACTAGACAAAAAAAGGCATTTTTCCCCACTCTCTGCTATATTTTCCCCCACTCTGTGCTTACTGCACTGATCATTTTTCTTCGAATCATCACATGAAATTCATATCCGGAAGTCCAAACACTGAGAGATCGAGTTACTTGCCACAGCCAATAGAAATCTATGAGAAGGGAGGTGGGGGAGGAGGGAGAAGCTGACAGAGGCAGAGACGCACAGTTCAGTGATGGCTTCACAGCTACACAGTACAGTTACAAAAATATGGAGATCAGTTCCATAACATTTTATGATTTCTTTAAAGGGCTTTTCCCATTTTTAAATGTTATCACATATAGAAAGGATAGTAATAACTTGCTGGAAGGTGAGGGTATGACTAGTGGGAACCCAACCAGTCTGCAAAGCAATGTCTGAATGAAGCTTTAGACACGCATACACAGCATCACACATTTAGCGCACTGTACTGAATGGAGTGGTGGCTTTCATGTCCAGCCAATGCTTTATTCAAACAGGCTGCAAAGAGCCCCATTCTCGAAATTGATGGGAGTCCCAACAGTTGGACTCCCACCGATCAGTGAGCTATTACCTATTCTATGCATAGGTGATAGCTTTTAAAAATGGGAATAACCCTTTAATGAATTGAAAGAACTGCTTTGACATTGATATGACATGCCCCTGCAACCCTTATTTTGATGAATGGTGAAAAACCCATTGATTGGTAGATCGATGGGGGTAAAACCACCCAAATCACCTGTGTGATTGATAGCCTTCTCTGGCAGTCCAATAGGCAATGAATTGAAGGGAAATTCACAAGTTTGACAACAGCTTCATTCACATAGGATATTCAGGACATTTCAGAGTGGTTGCCCCCCATTATTCTGCCAGTTATCACCTATTTAATTGGTAGATGAAAGGGAAGCTGTCAGGAATCAAACCCAGCAGCTCTTGTGCACCAGACGGTAGATCTTCCCTCTGAGCTATTCAGCTCACTGGACAGTTCCTTGCTAACCCAGATACTAGTACCTCTGTTGTTTCTGATTGGCTCCACCCTGATTGAACACTCTACTTAAACCTGGCATTGCACTTACTTCCTTGCGAGATTATTGAGCTACCAGCCTTTAGTCAAGCTTCATTTCACCTGCTCCTTCATTCTAAGATTATACTGCTGCTTCAGTGTACCAACCCCTGGCTATTACTGACTACGCTACCTGCTGATCCTTTAACTACATTGCTTCTCCTGTGTACCGACCCCTTGGCTATATCTTGACTACCTGACTATGCTACCTGCCGGTGCTACCCTAGTGGTTGCAATACCACTACTCCAACCTAGGTCAGTCCACAACAGGAGCAGTATAAGCAGCCTCCTTTTATCTCAGCACCCGTCTGTCTGC
Source organism: Ranitomeya variabilis (assembly GCF_051348905.1). Classification (NCBI taxonomy): domain Eukaryota; kingdom Metazoa; phylum Chordata; class Amphibia; order Anura; family Dendrobatidae; genus Ranitomeya; species Ranitomeya variabilis. The sequence continues at coordinate 51,491,438 of NC_135237.1, read as the reverse complement.
AGTATTAGATCAGACATACATGATGGACAGCAATGTGATCAGCCTCTTCTTACCTCAGTATTCCTGGTATCTCCAGTATTACATCAGATAGACAGGGTGGACAGCAGTGTGAGCAGCCTCTTCTTACCTCAGTATTCCTGGTATCTCCAGTATTACATCAGATAGACAGGGTGGACAGCAGTGTGAGCATCCTCTTCTTACCTCAGTATCTCTGGTATCTCCAGTATTAGATTATATAGACAGGGTGGACAGCAGTGTGAGCAGCCTCTTCTTACCTCAGTATCTCTGGTATCTCCAGTATTAGATTATATAGACAGGGTGGACAGCAGTGTGAGCATCCTCTTCTTACCTCAGTATCTCTGGTATCTCCAGTATTAGATCAGATATACAGGGTAGACAGCAGTGTGAGCAGCCTCTTCTTACCTCAGTATTCCTGGTATCTCCAGTATTACATCAGATAGACAGGGTGGACAGCAGTGTGAGCATCCTCTTCTTACCTCAGTACCCCTGGTATCTCCAGTATTAGATCAGATATACAGGATGGACAGCAGTGTGAGCAGCCTCTTCTTACCTCAGTATTCCTGGTATCTCCAGTATTACATCAGATAGACAGGGTGGACAGCAGTGTGAGCATCCTCTTCTTACCTCAGTATTCCTGGTATCTCCAGTATTAGATTATATAGACAGGGTGGACAGCAGTGTGAGCATCCTCTTCTTACCTCAGTATCTCTGGTATCTCCAGTATTAGATCAGATATACAGGGTGGACAGCAGTGTGAGCAGCCTCTTCTTACCTCAGTATTCCTGGTATCTCCAGTATTACATCAGATAGACAGGGTGGACAGCAGTGTGAGCATCCTCTTCTTACCTCAGTACCCCTGGTATCTCCAGTATTAGATCAGATATACAGGATGGACAGCAGTGTGAGCAGCCTCTTCTTACCTCAGTATTGCTGGTATCTCCAGTATTAGATCAGATAGACAGGATAGGCAGCAGTGTGAGCAGCCTCTTACCTCAGGACCCCTGCCATCACCAGTATTAGATCAGAATATCCATTGGACCCCACCTTCCTACACATGAATAGAAAGGGTTAAGCTTGTTGCTGCACATTCTCACAGTCTCCTGTCCTAAGACAGGTTTCTATCAAGGTAACAGAATAAAGGTCATTTTTATTCTATAGAAATTACCTACTTAGGCAAAACTATTTTGATTTGCTAGTTAAATGTATTTAGGAATTTATTTATAATGACATTTCCTTTGGTTATTATTTTTTTTATTCCTAGAGAACCTCTTTAAAGTGCACCTGTCATTTTGGCAAAATGTGAAATGAAATCAAATGTTTGTATCTTTCATGCTCTTGACTATTTGTATAGTGGTTTTTCCTGTCATATATTTATTTCCCTTCAAGGTAACCAAAACTCATTTTACATCTTCCATCTGCCCTTCAATTAATGGGGGTAAGTAAACGGTCTGTGAAGTCTGCCAGCACTATATGTGCTGGCACTTCCATTTCCTAACTTAGAGTCCAATCAGATGCCTCTGTGTTGCTCTGTTGAGAGGCAAAGCCTCTCACCCACTTCCTTTAATATGTCTCTGCCTTTTGGTGTTTCTTATACAGGGTGGAGCGCTGTAATTTGCTGATTTGGGAATGAAATAAAAAAATTATGATCATTAGAAAAATTTATTTTATATTTTAATTATACTGAACAGTAATGGAATTTTTAAATTACATGGTTTTAAATAGTGTATCTGGCAAATGTTGACCTTCGCTATCCACACACTGCTGCATACGTTTTCTGAAGTTTTCATGAACTCTAACAAGCATGTCCACTGGTATTCTGCCAATTTCAGCTTCAATATTGTTCCTTAGGTCTTCCAAGGTGTTGGGACGGTTGATATACACCTTAGACTTCAGGTAACCCCAAAGGAAAAAATCGCATGGGGCTAAATCTGGTGAGCGTGCTGGCCAGTTCACATCTCCCCTCAAAGAGATAAGCCGTCCAGGAAACATTTGCCTCAAACAATTCATGGTAACCCTCGCTGTGTGTGCAGTGGCACCATCCTGTTGGAACCATGTATCCTCTAGTTCCATTGCCTCAAGAGCCGGCTGAAAATAATCCTGTATCATAGACAAGTACCGTTCGGAGTTCACAGTTATGGCACGACCGTTATCCTGAAAAAAGTAAAGACCAATGATGCCTACTCGTGATATGGCGCACCACACAGTGACGCGGTCCGAATGCAGAGGTCTCTCGTGAACTTCTCTGGGGTTTGTTTCACTCCAGTAACGCATATTTTGTTTGTTTACACACCCACTGAGGTGAAAATGTGCCTCATCAGAAAAAAACACAATTGAGTCACGGGGTATCGTTGCTAACATGTCTTCACAAGAGGTCCGCCGTGTCAAATAGTCCCGTGCTGACAATTGTTGGACCACGCACATTTTATACGGGTGAAAATTCAGTTCATCATGAAGAATCCGGTGGAGAGAACGTCTTGAAATGCCAAGAGCAAATGATTGCTTCCGAGCAGAGCGTTTCGGAGATTGCAGTACTGCTGCTCTAACTCTCTCGATGTTTTGTGGTGTTGTAATCCTTCTCTCAGGTCCCCTTCGTACACATGACACATTCCCTGCTGTTCTGAATGCATTCACCCAATTTTCAATTGATTGCCGTCTAGGAACACGTCCGCGTGGAGGAACAGCGAATTGTAAACGAAAAGCACGCTGCACTGCAATGATCGAGTGGGCATTTGAAAAATACGCTTCAACACAAAATGACCTCTCCTCACGTGTCCACTGCATGATGGCAACTGAAAGGCGGAGGAATACAAATCTCCCATCAGCCACTGTAAGCCACACCCACTCTCCCCTCTCTTCGACCGACAGTGCCGCCACAGCATGCAGTGCAAAAAAGCAAATTACCGCGCTCCACCCTGTACTAAAAACAGATTGCATTTGACCACAGGCTGTGGACATCATGTTTGACAAAAGGGAGACACGTAGTGGACTACACTTTGGAGTAATGTTTGGGAGGGACAGAAAACATCATTTTTGGTAAATAAAGTAATTTTAAGTTTTTCTAGCCATTACATTGCATATCACATCAGCATAAGTTTGTTGAAATTAAATTGAATATTTAAAATAAAGTATAACTTAGATTTAACACTTTGGTGCATGAAGCATCCACAAGTCACAGACTGGAACAGCACTAGTATCAGGTGATTTTTTTCATCTGAAAACATAACATTTGGAAGTTGTTTTTTCCCTTTTATATAAGTCTGATTTATTTTCCTGTTTTAAAACAGCATCTTGGACAGACATGAGTCAGGTTGCGTGTTAATATTTATCCTCTGTTTCCAATTCTTTAAGCTAAAGCCAAGTAAATGCTGTTACTGGACCCAATTCCTGTATATTCAGAAATGCTCCACCTTATAGAATATCTATAAATTCTGAGAGCATGGACTTATTGTGTGTCTTTTGTGAACATTTGGTTGAGTGCCTCGTTCATTATATAGTCTTTAATATAGGCTAGTTATAATGTAAGACCTGCTGAAACGTTTACAGTACTAAAAAGCCTTTGTTTTATCAGATACTTTTTTCCATTTTAAATCAGAACCACATTTAAGTGGCTGTTATTGTACTGTATATAGAACACATGGCCAGAGGTTTTTTTTCTTTTTTATAAATCTAGAATATGTGGAGACCAGTAGATTTAGTCGAAGCCATAAATATATATATACTGTGTGTATGTGTGTATATATATATATATATATATATATATATATATATATATATATATATATATATATATATACACACATATACTGTATATTATTTTATTTTTTTCAAAACTTGTTGAAAAAGGAGAACTGAGACAAGATAAGGTCTACGCACACCACTTATCAGACGCTCCTGGTTCATTAAGAGGCATGCGGCATGCATGGAGGGTTGGGGATTTTGTCATTTTTTGCAGCCACTGGACCTGGGCACCTACCTTGCAATCCTTGAGTCAACTATGAACTTCTCCGTTTACCAAATTATTGTAGAGTCAAATGTGAGACTATTATCCAGACGCTAAAACTTGGCAAAAACTGGTTCATGCAACAAGACAACATCACAATGGCTGAAAAGAAAAGAATCAAGGTGTTGCAATGTCCAATTCACAGTCCAGACCTCAACCCAACAAAAATGCTGTGGTGGGACCTCAAGAGAGCTGTGCATAAATAAATGCCCACAATCCTCAATGAATTTACCATATATACTCGAGTATATGCTGACCCGAGTATAAGCCGACCCCCCTAATTTTCCAACAAAAAAATGGGAAAACTTATTACTCGAGTATAAGCCTAGGGTGGAAAATGCAGCAGCTACGGGTAAATGTCAAAAATAAAAATAGATACCAATAAAAGTAAAATTAATTGAGACATCAGTAGGTTAAGTGTTTTTGAATATCCATATTGAATCAGGAGCCCCATATAATGCTCCATACAGTTCATTATGGCCCCATAAGATGCTCCATATTAAAATATGCCACATAAATTGCTCCATGCAGTTCTTTATGGCCACATAAGATGCCCCATATAATGCTCCATGCAGTTCTTTATGGCCCCATGTAATGCTCTATGCAGTTCATTATGGCCCCATAAATGCTCCATATAATGCTCCATGCAGTTCTTTATGGCCCCATGTAATGCTCCATGCAGTTCATTATGGCCCCATAGATGCTCCATATAATGCTCCATGCAGTTCTTTATGGCTCCATAGATGCCCCATATAATGCTCCATGCAGTTCATTATGGCCCGATAGATGCTCCATATAATGCTCCATGCAGTTCTTTATGGCCCCATGTAATGCTCCATATAATGCTCCATGCAGTTCATTATGGCCCCATAGATGCCCCATATAATGCTCCATGCAGTTATGGCCCCATAGATGCCCCATATAATGCTCCATGCAGTTATGGCCCCATAGATGCCCCATATAATGCTCCATGCAGTTATGGCCCCATAGATGCCCCATATAATGCTCCATGCAGTTATGGCCCCATAGATGCCCCATATAATGCTCCATGCAGTTCTTTATGGCCCCATAGACGCTCCATATAGCATTGTGCCACATGTAATGCTGCTGCTGCACTAAAAAAAAAAAGACATACTCACCTCTCGTCGCTGCTCCTCAGCGTCCCGTCTCTCCGCACTGACTGTTCAGGCAGAGGGCGGCGCACACTAATACGTCATCGCGCCCTCTGACCTGAGCGTCACTGCAGAGGACGCGGAAGACGGAGCGTTGGTGGAACAAGGGAAGGTAAATATGAAATACTCACCTGCTCCCGGCGCTCCTGACGCTGTCCCTGCATGTCCCACGTCTCCGGGAGCGGCAGCTTCCTGTAGTGAGCGGTCACGTGGCACCGCTCATTACAGTAATTAATATGCGGCTCCACAACTATGGGAGTGGAGTCCATATTCATTACTTTAATGAGCGGTACCAGTGACTGCTGAACAGGGGAAGAAGCTGCCGTGCCCCAAGACCGTGGGACATGAGGGTACCTGTTGTGAATTTACCTTTTGGCTCCCTCTAGTGGCTACTAGTGTTTTTACTCTGGGTATGTCTATCATCCCTTGTATGCTCACCTGGGTCGTTAGGTCAGGGGTGTTGCTATATTAGCTCCCTGGACCTTCAGTTCAATGCCTGGCAACGTTGATATCAGAGCTAATCTGTAGTGCTCTTGTCTACTGATCCTGGTTCCTGCTTGATTAAGCTAAGTCTGCTTTCTTGCTTTTTGCTATTGTTTTTGTTTGCATTTTTGTCCAGCTTGTACATAATCTGTATCCTATCCTTGCTTGAAGCTCTAGGGAGGCTGGAGTTCTCCCCCCGGGCCGTTAGACGGTTCGGGGGTTCTTGAATCTCCAGTGTGGATTTTTGTAGGGTTTTTGTTGACCATATAAGTTATCTTACTACATTCTGCTATTAGTGAGTGGGCCTCTCTTTGCTAAACCTAGTTCATCTCTGTGTTTGTCATTTCCTCTTACCTCACCGTTATTATTTGTGGGGGGCTTGTATCCAACTTTTGGGGTCTATTCTCTGGAGGCAAGAGAGGTCTTTGTTTTCCTCTTCTAGGGGTAGTTAGTCCTCCGGCTGGCGCGAGACATCTAGCGACCAACGTAGGCATGTTCCCCGGCTACTTCTAGTGTTGGCGTTAGGAGTAGATATATGGTCAACCCAGTTACCACTGCCCTATGAGCTGGATTTTTGTACTTCGCAGACTTGCTGATATCTCTGAGACCCTCGCCATTGGGGTCATAACAGGTACCGCGCCAGGAGCAGGTGAGTATTTGACAGGCGTCGCTCCCCCTCACCTGCTGACCATGACTCGAGTATAAGCCGAGAGGGGCACTTTCAGCCCATTTTTTTGGGCAGAAAATCTTGGCTTATACTCGAGTATATACAGTAAGTAACATACAGAAAACAATTGCTTCAAGTTATTGCTGCAAAAGTGATTCTACAAGCTATTGATTCATGGGTTGTACTTTAAAGTTTTGCAATAAAATGTCTTAAAATGTCTTATAATGGGAGGAGTATTCTTGCAATACCATGATGACTACTAATACACTCTTCTTAAAAATCCTGCTTTGCTTTTACCGGACACGCCGCTCTGACAATATTGCAGACCTATCCTAACCTCCATTACATCCTCTTTCTTCCAAAGGAATTCTATAGTACATTGCTGTGGTAATGTGAAGCACATCTCTGACGTTACACATTCAGGCCTTGTAAGCTGGCTCTGACTGCTGACTGCTGCTTGAGTGCTCAGGTAGATGGTGTCCACACCAATACGGTTCACTGACTTACTGCTCTAAAAATCCCTGACAAACCCAGCCCTGCTACATTGCTTGGTAAGACTGCTACACCGTTGGCCAATTTAACTTTGGACTTTGTGATGAACCCAGTTCATCACAAAGACTGCTACATTTCTAGATAACTCTGCTATATCTATGACTTGTTCTGTCTAAGACTCTGTCAGAAACCCAAGTCTAAGGCCGGCGTCACACTAGCGAGTTTTACGGACGTATGAGAGGCGCAGAAAATACGGATTGCATACGTTACAATGATTCTCTATGGCCCAGCTCCTATCTGCCGTATTTTACTGATCCGTATTATACGGTCATGTACGGCCGTAGAAAATCGCAGCAGGCTGCGTTTGTCACCGTATTGCGCAAAAAAATCACCAATGAAAGTCTATGGGGGCGAGAAAATTACGGATTACACACGGACCATCGCTGTGACTTGCGAGAAATACGCACCGGTGTTCTATAGAAAAGCCGGCAATTCAGTGCGGTGTACAGTAAAATCACACTGACAAAATAGAATAGGTAGAATAAATGTGTACATATAAAATAGGTATATATATATATATGTGTCAGTGAGACACATATATATATATATATATTTATATTTATATTTAATTCAGCGCAAGATTGCAGAAAAGCCGGTAATTCAATTGCCGGCTTTTCATTTCTCCTTCACAGACCTGACAGGATATGAGACATGGTTTACATACAGTAAACCATCTCATATCCCTTTTTTTTTTGCATATTCCACACTACTAATGTTAGTAGTGTGTATGTGCAAAATTTGGGAGCACTAGCTGGTAAAATAAAGGGTTAAATTGCGGAAAAAAATGGCGTGGGCAATTTTCTCCGCCAGAGTGGTAAAGCCAGTGACTGAGGGCAGATATTAATAGCCTAGAGAGGGTCCATGTTTATTGGCCCCCCTGTCATGGTTCCCAATGGCAGGGACTCAGGCAAAAACGGACTAGCTCTAGGAATGATGGAATCTCAGATGACCGCGATGCTGAACCTAACACGCAACTAATAGTAGCCAGGGGGTGTGCCTACGTTTTATCCCTAGACACCTCGCACCAGCCGGAGATCTAGCTTACCCCTAGTAGAGGAATACACAGACCTGGCTTGCCTCCAGGGAAACCCCAAAAGTGATAGTAGCCCCCCACATATAATAACGGTTAGGTAAGAGGAAAACACGTACGCAGCATGAATATAGATTCAGCAAAGAGAGGCCCTCTGACTAGATAGCAGAAAATACAAAAGAGGACTTCGCGGTCACCTCAAAACCCTAAACAGCCATCCTGGAATTACCTTAACTCCGTTATCAACTCATGACACCGGAGTAGTAATTTCAGATCACTAGAGCTTCCAGCAGCAAGAGAAATATAAATGCATGCTGGACAAACAAACACAAAAAATGCCAAAGATCCAACTTAGCTGAATTGCAGACTTGGAGCAGGTAGCAAGCAACAGAGGTGCTCTGGTAACATTGATTGCCGGCACTAGAATGACTGAGAAGCCAGACTAAATAGGAAACTCTCAGTTTCCTGATGGAAACAGGTGCAAGACAAAAGTCAGCCAGTACCACCAGTAACCACCAGAGGGAGCCCAAAAACAGAATTCACAACACCCCCCCCCTGGCTAAAAACATCTGCCCCCAGCCACCCCAAAAAAGGCACATCTGGAAGATGCGCCTATTCTGGCACTTGGCCACTCTCTTCCCACTCCCGTGTAGCGGTGGGATATGGAGTAATGAAGGGTTAATGTCACCTTGCTATTGTAAGGTGACATTAAGCCAGATTAATAATGGAGAGGCGTCAATTATGACACCTATCCATTATTAATCCAATCGTACGAAATGGTCAATAAAACACACACATTATTTAAAAGTATTTTACTGAAATAAAGACACAGGGTGTTTTAATATTTTATTATACTCGTAATCCACCTGAAGACCCTCGTTCTGTAAAAAAGGTAAAATAAAAAATCAACAATATCCCATACTTTCCGTTGTTCAGTCGGTCCCACGATGTAAATCCATCTGAAGGGGTTAAATCATCTTACACCCAGGAGCTCTGCTAATGCAGTTGTGCTCATGGATGTAAAATGTTGTGAATGTATGTAATGCAGGGGAATGTCCTGTAGTTACCTATAACTGTAGTTAAAATACTTTTAAATAATGTGTGTGTGTTTTATTAACCATTTCGTACGATTGGATTAATAATGGATAGGTGTCATAATTGACGCCTCTCCATTATCAATCTGGCTTAATGTCACCTTACAATAGCAAGGTGACATTAACCCTTCATTACCCCATATCCCACTGCTACACGGGAGTGGGAAGAGAGTGGCCAAGTGCCAGAATAGGCGCATCTTACAGATGTGCCTTTTCTGGGGTGGCTGGGGGCAGATGTTTTTAGCCAGGGGGGGTGAATAACCATGGACCCTCTGTAGGCTATTAACCCCTTCCTGACGTCGGACGGGATAGTACGTCTGACGTCAGGTCCCCTGCTTTGATGCAGGGCTCCGCGGTGAGCCCGCATCAAAGCCGGGACATGTCAGCTGTTTTGAACAGCTGACATGTGCCCGCAATAGGCGCGGGCAGAATCGCGATCTGCCCGCACCTATTAACTAGTTAAATGCCGCTGTCAAACGCAGACAGCGGCATTTAACTACCGCATCCGGCCGGGCGGCCGGATATGACGTCATCGCCGACCCCCGTCACATGATCGGGGGTCGGCGATGCTTCTGAATGGTAACCATAGAGGTCCTTGAGACCTCTATGGTTACAGATCGCCGGCAGCTGTGAGCGCCACCCTGTGGTCGGCGCTCACAGCACACCTGCAATTCTGCTGTGTAGCAGTGATCTTATGATCGCTGCTACATAGCAGAGCCGATCGGGTTGTGCCTGCTTCTAGCCTCCCATGGAGGCTATTGAAGCATGGCAAAAGTGAAAAAAAAAAGGAAAAAAAAATGTGAAAAAAATAAAAAAAACATAAAAGTTTAAATCACCCCCCTTTCGCCCCAATCACAATAAATCAATAAAAAAAAAATCAAACATACACATATTTGGTATCGCCGCGTTCAGAATCGCTCAATCTATCAATAAAAAAAAAGCATTAACCTGATCGCTAAACGGCGTAACGAGAAAAAAAATCGAAACGCCAGAATTACGTTTTTTGGTTGCCGCGACATTGCATTAAAATGCAATAACGGGCGATCAAAAGAACGTATCTGCACCGAAATGGTATAATTAAAAATGCCAGCTCAGCACGCAAAAAATAAGCCCTCACCTGACCCCAGATCACGAAAACTGGAGACGCTACAGGTATCGGAAAATGGCGCAATTTTTTTTTTTTTTTTAGCAAAGTTTGGAATTTTTTTTCACCACTTAGGTAAAAAATAACCTAGTCATGTTAGGTGTCTATGAACTCGTAATGACCTGGAGAATCATAATGGCAGGTCAGTTTTAGCATTTAGTGAACCTAGGAAAATAGTCAAGCAAAAAACAAGTGTGGGATTGCACTTTTTTTGCAATTTCACCGCACTTGGAATTTTTTTCCCGTTTTCTAGTACACGACATGGTAAAACCAATGATGTCGTTCAAAAGTACAACTCGTCCTGCAAACAATAAGCCCTCAAATGGCCAAATTGATGGAAAAATAAAAAAGTTATGGCTCTGGGAAGGAGGGGAGTGAAAAACGAAAACGGAAAAACGGAAGATCCCACGGTCATGAAGGGGTTAATATCTGCCCTCAGTCACTGGCTTTACCACTCTGGCGGAGAAAATTGCCCACGCCAATTTTTTCCGCGATTTAACCCTTTAATTTAATAGCTACACACACCAAATTTAACACACAGACACTTGTTACATTAGTAAAGAGGAATATGTAATAAAAGAAGGGATATGAGATGGTTTACTGTATGTAAACCATGTCTCATGTCATGTCGGGTTTGGGAAGGAGATAGCAAAAGCTGGCAATTGAATTACCGGCTTTTATGCTATCTCGTGCTGAATTAAATATAAATACAGTATATATATATATATATATATACACTGTATATATGTTTTACCGAACATTTGAGCACATAAATCCATTAGATGTCGGTTTTGCAAGCCTGCGAGAAAATCTCGCAGTACGGATGCCATACGGATTACATACGGAGGATGCAATGCGCAAAATACGCTGACACACCCTGCCTACGGATGACATACGGATCACTATTTTTGGAACATTTCTGCATATTACGGCCGTAAAATACAGACCGTATTTTCATACGCTGAGTGTGACGCCGGCCTAATACTTCTGAACCTTTGCTGGGTAACTCTACATCATTGTCAGCCCTGTATTGGAGACTGTGGCAAACTCAGCTTTGGCATATCACTGAGTCAACTTGTTGCGCAACATAGCCCTCTTCACTAGTTCTTCTACAGTGACTTATTCTGCTATGCTGCCAGACCAGCTCTGCCTTTGAATCTGCAATGCAATTCATCTCTGCTTCACCGTTTCTCTATCTCTGAGTCTCCTCTGCTTCCTTGTGAATAACAACTCTGTTATGCTTCTTGTCGTTAGCCCAACTCTGATTCATTAGATCATTTGATTTCTGATTGCTCTTCCTTTGACCATTCTGCTGCAACTTCCACCGTTCCATCCGGATCTCGGTGCTGCACCAACACTATCTGTCCGTGCTGCATAACAACTGCTCACCCACACCAAGTGCTATGAGGACCTTTTTCACCAGATGATGGGCTGAAGCAAAAAATTGACTTGTAAAGTGTTGTCTGCTTTACCTCGGCCTCATTATATTGTTTATAGGGTAAGGTTATGTGGAAGGTTTAGCTGTTGTATTTTTATATAGCTATGAGTCTCTTTGGTAACAAAAATAAAATTTGAATACACCACTTTCCTTTAATTCTGCCATCGTAGACCATGGTATAACCAAGGAAACATATAAGAAATTCCACTTTGCTTTTCATTTTCAAATTAATTTAATTTTCTAATTAGAATTTCCTTTTTATTTATGCTCCCAATGCTGATGTATGAATGTATCATGTGCAGCAAGGTTGGCGATAGATGAAATACGTGGGCACTGGATGCCCATTCAGATAAGCATTTGTTTTATGCTGCTTTGCGGGATTTTTATTTTGTAGTATTCAGTAGCGTTAAAGCCAATGCAATAGGGAAAAAGAATGACTCAGGGCTTAAAAGAACAAAAAACCTCAATTAGCTTTGCTCCAACAAGTGCTATTTTCCAATGCTTTTGTGTAAAGGCCTCTAATACCGCGTACCTTTTTTTAACTAAAAAAAAATACCCATATACATATTTCTCCACATTTCTGACTGTAACGACCTTCAACATTGTCATTCTGGTATTTTTTTAATCTTATTAAATAAAATTAGGGCTGATTTCAATTGTATTTGCAGTGTACATGCGCTGGTAAATGTGGTAAATGCTCCCACTATATATGCCAAACGCAACTTTGGAACACTATATAAGAGGGAATATTTAAAATATTTGCGCTAAAAAACTCAGTTAAAACCATAAATAAATAAGAATATAAGTGAAAACACTAACTTCATTTCACATTAATATCCAAATGAATGGCAATATATAATTACCTCAATCCTAAAGACTATATTCAAATGTTGCCTGTTCGTCTGAAAAGGTCCTTCAGTTATGTGGTGTGAGGCGTGCGTCTGGATCCTTATCTGGATATCCGTTCCAATAATGTCCGATGCCAGAAATCAAAGGTGGATAATGAATAGTAGTACAGGGGATGCTGTCCCGGCCGGTGACTAGCATACCCCTTAAAAGTTCAAAATCTGCCGTGCACTGGCAGTCGCGCCTTGGTTTGAAAACCTAAAGCCGGCAAGGTACAGGACCTTGTGTGACGTCACAGACATGTGATGCCTTTGTAAGAGGGTGAACTGTAGTCACACTGAGAGAGCACTAGGACCCTGTGGTTTCTGCCTGCTGTGCAGCAAGGGACAAATTCTGATACTGCCAGAATCCCGGAGACAATCTGGGCTGGTGGGTGGGGTCTGGTGTCTTCTGTGTAAAAATGAAACAAGGAAGTGAGAGAGAAAGTGCGGGAAGAGAAGACAGAAGCTGCGGTGATATTGCAAGGAGTCAGTGTGAGGACTTTACTGCGAGTGTGTAGAGAAAAGAAGCTGTGGAGAGACTTAGTCTTGCTAACGTTCCCCTGGAGAAGAGCCAATCTTTTGTTAACCTTTGAGAGACTTCATTGCCAGCGTATTCTGAAGAAGAGCTAATCCATTATCTAAAAAGACTGAGACTTGACTAAAGACCCACTACGTGTTTGAGAGTCTGTGATTCCCTGTGCATTGATTGGAGAAACAAGTCTGACCGATTGCTGATACAGAGACTGACGGGTTGTCGTGGAAGCATTCCTAGGAGCTACAGAAGAAGAGACAATATCGTGAGGCCACTAACTAAGTCCCCGGCGTTTGGGCTCGGCATCCGCCGATCAGACAAGAGGAGCTTGCTGTAACTTATTGGCGCTGAAGATATAGACTGGGCTGCAGCCTGTGCGGATTCTTACCTGAGAGGAGATCTATCTCAGGATACGGTACCAATAGTCATAGATACCCGGGTATCCCTGCGCAGAGTGTTTAATTGTTACTTTAGAGGTGTATCTAATATTAGAGTTGTGTAAGTTATACTCAGTGTGCCGTTCCAGGGACTCCCTTTATAACATTACAATCAATTTACACTTGTTCCTGTTTTAGTTTCCTTGTTAGGTAAATTTCTTACTAGTCTTTTGTAGCATACAGTTCTCAGGAGACCTTGGAGTGGCACAGTGATTTCAGCTGATGCTGAGCTGGTGTATCTTTGGGGTGCATCTACTTTAATATTCTCCATATTACCTTTATTATTTTGCCTTTGAGTAAATACCGTTTGGAGATTTCTGCCTTAGTCTTGGTTTGTGACTCACTGGATCTTATTCGGACCTCTGGTCATTACATTTTTGGCGTAGTCGGCAGGATCCAGTGTTTGTCATGGACGAGGGCGAGGGTAGAAATGACCCCGCTGTATCCGCATCCTCCTCGGGGGTTGGGGTTCCCCTGGCAGCCGCGGCGATTTCGGGAGGGTATGTGCCTGTAGGAGCTTTACTTCAGCACATGCCGAAATACGACGGGCGCAATATGGCGTTGCAAGATTGGGCTGAGAGAATCCGGAGTATTCTGCGCATGTGTAATTTGACCCCCGCGTTACGCGCTGAGCTGGCATTAAATGCACTGGAGGGCGATATTAGACGTATGGTGATGGTGCGCCCAGAATCAGAGAGGGATACGTTAGAAAAGATTTTGGAACTGTTAGAGGGGAGTTTGGGGGGCCGAGCGCGTGTGGCCCAGCTTCGGTCCCTATTCTTTAATCGCCCCCAGAGAGAGTGTGAGTCCCTAATGCAGTACTCTAATATCTTGCAAGAGACGCTGAATGAGATGCAGCGACTAGACCAGGGGGCCATGGGAGCGTTCCGGGAGGTAGACCGCTTGCTCCGGGATCAATTAATCACCGGTTTAGCTAATAGACTTCTCCGGGACAAACTGTTGGAAATGGCCCGGGCTGCACCAGAATTATCCTTCTGGCAGATTTACCGAGCTGCAGTGGAAAGGGAAGAGAAATCTGCCCATGTGCCCGAGGGGTCAGTGAACAGTGCCCAGCTGGAAGAAGGTGGGTCATCAGGGTCAGGGGGAGAGGGGCTGGTGAGCGTGGTACAAGCTTTGCGTGCTGAGGTGAAGGAGTTGAGGCTGAAATTGTCTCAACTGACAGTTGATCCCGCCTCTACCCCCTCACGGGGGCCTCCTGCCCCACCCCCTGGAACGGTGACCCCACGGACGGCCAGGTCGTCCTATCAGAATGAGTCAAGCCCTCGTCCACGAGGAGCAATCACCTGCTGGAAGTGTGGACGCCAGGGACACATCTCTCGTTACTGCCGGACGCTTGCAGCCCCAGAAACTCCGTCGCCAGCTTTAAACTTCCGGCCGCTGCCATGAGAGGGCAAGCAGCAGCGGCCCCACTCACACAAAGCCCTCGACGGAATGAGCAAGATTTGTTTGCATGTAGTCCAGTGATAGAAGCAGAATTTGAAGGGCGGAAGATGAGGTGCTTGGTTGACACGGGATCCGAATGTACTATAATGCCACTAGAAATATATGAGAGATACTTCAGTCGACTAGTGATTCCAGAGGATGGCCGAGTGATACGACTGACCGCCGCAAATAATGGTCAACTGTCAGTCAAGGGAATCGTGTGGATGCAACTAAAAATGTTTGGTCAAGAGCTGGGGCAGAAAGGGGTAGTACTGGTGGATCACCCCCCTAGAAGAGGGATGGAAGTGACGCTCGGAATGAACGTGCTGCGAGACTTGAATCACCAGATGTATGCCAGTGAAGGACCCCGATACTGGGCCCGTGCGACAAGACACCGACCCACACAGAGAATTCTATACCGTCTAGTGCTGAGTTGCGACTTGCTGAAAAGTGCGGTCCCAGGCGGCCGGGTGGGCCGGGTCCGAGTGCCATCGAGGGCCCCGATCCTGCTGGGACCAAGACAAGAGGAACTCTTAATGCTGCCTGTGGGAGCTGCACAGAGATTGAATGGGCTTGAAGTGCTACTTGAGCCCGTCCGAGAGGGTTCCTCATTCGCCAAGGTACATGTGGCCCGGTCTCTGGCGATTGTGAAGAATGGACGAGTGCCGGTCCGATGCATCAATGTTTTAGATGAAGCTGTTGCAATTCCTGCTGGAACCATACTGGCTGAACTGTTCGTGCCGGCAGAAAAGGTGCTGGAAAATGCCGGATTCGAACTGCGACCAGACCAACAGTCATCCTGGACCTTTGCGGTCGAGGTAGGCCGGGCTGAGCCTCCTACGGAGGAATGGAATGGTCATGTGATCATGGAACAGATGGGAGTGGATCGGGAGAAGCTGACTCTTTTGTGGGAACATCAAGAGACCTTTTCCCGACATGGAGAGGATTTCAAGTGTACCCAGATGATTGAGCATGAGATTCCAACGGGGGATACTCCACCCATTAGAGAAAGATATCGGCAAATTCCTCCAGCGCTTTATCAAGAGGTGAAGAGCATGGTGGCCAGTATGCTGGACAACCAAGTGATCCGAGAGAGCCGGAGTCCCTGGGCGGCTCCTGTAGTCTTGGTCCGCAAGAAGGATGGGACACTCCGATTTTGTGTGGACTATCGGAAATTGAACGCCCACACCGTACGGGACGCATATCCTTTACCCCGTATTGAAGAATCCCTGTCGGCCCTGGGTCGGGCCAAGTATTTCTCAACGTTGGATTTGGCAAGCGGGTACTGGCAGGTCCCAATGGCTGAAAAAGATCGGGCCAAGACGGCGTTTGTCTTGCCAATGGGGCTCTTCGAGTTCAACCGGATGCCCTTTGGCCTCGCTACCGCCCCGGGAACCTTCCAACGCCTGATGGAACATTGCTTGGGCGATCTAAATTTTGAATCAGTCTTGATATATCTAGACGACATTGTGGTGTTCGGAACCTCATTTGAAGATCATCTGGAGAAGCTGCGTCAAGTTCTCCGGCGGCTCAAGAGCTACGGCCTGAAAATAAAGACAAAAAAATGTCAACTGTTACGAAACCAGATTGAATATTTGGGGCATCTGGTGACCCCGGATGGGGTACTACCTTTAGACAGTAAGATCAAGGCGGTACAAGAGTGGCCACCTCCTTGTGACTTGCGAGAAGTGCGGGCCTTCCTGGGTCTAGCAGGATACTATCGGCGGTTTGTGCCTAAATTCTCACAAGTGGTGAGTCCCTTGAATGAACTTTTGAGAGGGACAGCGCTGGGTCCTCGAAATCGCCCCATCCCATGGGGGCCCCTACAGAAAAAGGCATTTGATGAAGTGAAAACCGCCCTAACGAGTGCCCCATTGCTGGCCTACGCCCGGTTTGACACCCCTTTTTTGTTGTATACCGATGGTAGTCTTCATGGGTTGGGGGCAGTGCTAGCACAGGTGCAGGACGGCCGAGAGCGAGTGATTTCTTATGGTAGCAGATCTTTAAGAGACTCCGAGCGAAATCCGGCTAACTACAGCTCATTCCGGCTGGAATTGCTGGCCCTGGTGTGGGCAATGACAGAACGCTTCGCCGAGTATCTAACAGGAGCGGAGGTGCTAGTCATGACAGATAACAACCCACTAGCTCACTTAGAGAATGCAAAACTTGGGGCGTTGGAGCAGCGGTGGGTCGCCAGACTAGCCAAGTTCAATTACCGCATTAAATTTCGTTCTGGTCGAGAAAACGGCAATGCAGATGCATTGTCAAGAGTGCCCCTTGGGTCATCAGGGGAAGATGTTGACGAACAACTGGAGGACACTGAA